>NC_141696.1:1357913995-1358513995 GCF_964263255.1 Lissotriton vulgaris
TATTTGAAGGTGCCGCAGTCTGCATTCCTCAGGTTCACAAGTTCAGAAGAACATGCTCCTCTATCCTCCTCCTCCAGACTCCTATTTCCATCAAAGCAGAGGGCTGGTTTTAACGCCCAATGAAGAAAGACTCAGCACTTGTGGGGGTGTTGTTCTACCTCTTTGCAGGTGAGTTGACGGGTCTGGGGCCATTGCTGGGAAGCACTAAAAAGTGGTTTGTGCCAAATCCGAGGCGGAAATTTTTTTGTGTTTTTGATGACTTGCTTGCCTTTGAGGTGCTCTTAGGGGGGGTTCCGTCTGTTTGTGGGTGAGTTTCATGGTCTGAGAGCATTGCTGGGACACTCTAATCTGATTGCATTTGCTTTTCAGGAAATCCGTCGTGCCAACCCCGACTTATGGCCTAGCTACGCAGCGCGTTTGGACCGAAGGCCCAGAAATATTGCAAGTATGAGATTTTGCTTTTGGCCTGTTTGGGGGTGTTATGCTTCTTGGCGGGTGGGTTGCCGGGTCTTGGGGCATTCCTGGGAAGGTCTAATACCGGTAGAAGTGGTTGGGACAAAATCCAGGCCGATTTTTTTTTTGGGCTATTTCAGACATTTTGCTCTATGTAGCGTTTTCGGGGGCCTGTTTGGGGGCTTGCTGGTGTTTGCGGGTGAGTTTCGTGGTCTGGGAGCACTGCTGGGACACTCTAATCTTGATTGCATTTGCTTTTCAGGAAATCCGTCGTGCCAACCCCGACTTATGGCCTAGCTACGCAGCGCGTTTGGACCGAAGGCCCAGAAATATTGCAAGTATGAGATTTTGCTTTTGGCCTGTTTGGGGGTGTTATGCTTCTTGGCGGGTGGGTTGCCGGGTCTTGGGCTTTCCTGGGAAGGTCTAATACCGGGTAGAAGTGGTTGGGACAAAATCCAGGCCGATTTTTTTTTGGGCTATTTCAGACATTTTGCTCTATGTAGCGTTTTCGGGGGCCTGTTTGGGGGGCTTGCTGGTGGTTTGCGGGTGAGTTTTCGTGGTCTGGGAGCACTGCTGGGACACTCTAATCTTGATTGCATTTGCTTTTCAGGAAATCCGTCGTGCCAACCCCGACTTATGGCCTAGCTACGGCAGCGCGTTTGGACCGAAGGCCCAGAAATATTGCAAGTATGAGATTTTGCTTTTGGCCTGTTTGGGGGTGTTATGCTTCTTGGCGGGTGGGTTGCCGGGTCTTGGGGCATTCCTGGGAAGGTCTAATACCGGGTAGAAGTGGTTGGGACAAAATCCAGGCCGATTTTTTTTTGGGCTATTTCAGACATTTTGCTCTATGTAGCGTTTTCGGGGGCCTGTTTGGGGGGCTTGCTGGTGTTTGCGGGTGAGTTTCGTGGTCTGGGAGCACTGCTGGGACACTCTAATCTTGATTGCATTTGCTTTTCAGGAAATCCGTTGTGCCAACCCCGACTTATGGCCTAGCTACGCAGCGCGTTTGGACCGAAGGCCCAGAAATATTGCAAGTATGAGATTTTGCTTTTGGCCTGTTTGGGGGTGTTATGCTTCTTGGCGGGTGGGTTGCCGGGTCTTGGGGCATTCCTGGGAAGGTCTAATACCGGGTAGAAGTGGTTGGGACAAAATCCAGGCCGATTTTTTTTTGGGCTATTTCAGACATTTTGCTCTATGTAGCGTTTTCGGGGGCCTGTTTGGGGGGCTTGCTGGTGTTTGCGGGTGAGTTTCGTGGTCTGGGAGCACTGCTGGCTATATATACTTTACTTTGCAAGAGGTTTGAAGCAAATCCATGGTGGCTGAGGGGACTTAGGGCCTAGCTGCAGAGCGCGCGCGGAGTGATTTGGGAAATTTGTGAAAAAGTGACTAAGTCCCCATTTTTGTACTTTTGCTCTTTGGCTGTTTGGGGGTCTTCTACTCGTTTTCTCCTGGGTTGACGGCTCTGGGGCCATTGCTGGGAAGCTCTAATACCGGATAAAAGTGTTTTGGACCAAATCCCAGGCGGAATTTTTTTTGTGTTTTTGATGACTTGCTTGCCTTTGAGGTGCTCTTAGGGGGGGTTCCGTCTGTTTGCGGGTGAGTTTCGTGGTCTGGGAGCACTGCTGGGACACTCTAATCTTGATTGCATTTGCTTTTCAGGAAATCCGTCGTGCCAACCCCGACTTATGGCCTAGCTACGCAGCGCGTTTGGACCGAAGGCCCAGAAATATTGCAAGTATGAGATTTTTCTTTTGGCCTGTTTGGGGGTGTTATGCTTCTTGGCGGGTGGGTTGCCGGGTCTTGGGGCATTCCTGGGAAGGTCTAATACCGGGTAGAAGTGGTTGGGACAAAATCCGCGCGGAAAAGCCTTTAGTTTTGGCACTTTTTGTAACTTAGGGTTCGTTAGGGTTAGCCCTAGCACCAGGATTGCATGTGTATCGGGGTGTTCTAGATTTTTCAAACTGAGTTCTGGGGTCTTAGAGCACTCGTGAGAATGTGTAATTTTGGTTGCAAGTCATTTGAAGAAAATCCATGGTGGGAAAGGGGGGATTTGGCATAGTTAAAGAAAGCCTTTGCCACTATTCTTAACTTAGGGTTCGTTAGGGTTAGCAGTATTTCTATTGCATGTGTTTGAGTGGGGGGGATTTCGAGTCTTGGAGCGATGCTGGCTATGGCTACTTTTGCTTGGTTGCTTGCAAGTGGTTTGAATACAATCCACGGGGGGTAATGGGTAATTAGGGTACTTCGGCCTACTTTTACTTTCAAAGTAAGTTTTGTCTCCAGTTTTCTGCTAGGCCTCGTTTTTTGGGTGGGAGCACTGCTAGGAAGATCTATTTTTGTTCTAAAACACAGTTTACAGTACACCTAGCTTGAGGGGCAAGATCCGCTACATTAATTTGCCCATACTTACTTATCCTTCAAAAGGTGACTCAGAGTACGCACTTTCAAAAACATTGTACTGTCTGTCTACTAGGAAAAACAAATTGTGACTTTTTGCACTCCACAGCCTACATACCTTATATTTATTTATCAGTGGTGTTGTAATATTATATCACTTCCTGTTTTTCGTTGAATAATTACAGGCCGGGTTTCAGTCTCTGCAATGGGGAAAAAAGGATGGAGTCAGGCTTCACAGTAGCGAGCCACAATTCAGCATCAGGCAGGCAGTGGACAGGGTGTCTTCTGGTGACCAACATCGGTGGACGAAGCGTCGGCTGCAATGGAGGAGTGCCGCTAATAGGAGGATTTTTTTTCTGCGGGCAACTTACTTACCACTTCCAACAGGACCACTACAACCACACATAGATACAGTATCCCTTGCCTTTTTCTCTGACTGTGACTGCATTTCTTTGCTCTCTCTCGGCTTCTACATTGATCCCTTAACACATCACTTAGTCCACTCCACTATCTGCACCACACATAGTCATTTGTAAGTGCTCCTACGTAATTCGCAAGTCGCAGCACGCCCCAGGCCGTAGAGGACTGGGATGGCCCCAATGATGAAGCATGTCACCAAGGGGCAACCCTGGTGAGTGAGGGGACACCTAGAAAAAAAGCAATTTCTCCTTTTCTATCTACTATACCTTCTGTCAGGTTACGCAGCCCCTAAGCGCCTACCGTACTATGAAACTACATTTCCCATGAGTAGGCGGGAGACTTGCAGACTATTTAGTGAGACTATATGAGAGTACCCTTGTATGTTAGGACATCACTTCACTGATGCCTGTCTTGTCTTCTCTTACAGGTATCCTTTCCCTGCTGACCCTACCTTTACCCATCCCACATTTTTTATTTTAGTTTGTTATTTTTCTCCCTCGCCTAATGCCTCGAACACCCTGTGTTTACACTTCTGGGTGTTGGTGACATTTGGAGGTGGAACCATATTTGCATCGACTGGATCACGGGGAGTAAACGTGACACCTTCCAGACCAACCCCATTGAGTGTTGTTGTGAATGGATTTATAGTGACCAGCAAGGCTCTCGGGTATCTGGCTACAGAGACCTTATGTTGAATATAGTTATCAATAATTCCACACAGGCCCTGTACTGTCGCATTCTTTCTTTCCACAGTTGTCGATGATATATTCTTACTCTGCTTGACAAAGAACCATTGCTAATGTGAAAGAACTTCAACCGAATTAGTAGTTATACTTTACCATTTGTTAGGCTACAATGTGGCACTGCTCTACTGTACTTCTGTCACCTGCTATATTCTCAGTTGTACCGTTGAATTGCTCAGGAGGACAAACCAGATTTCATTTTCTTTTTTTTCATAGGCATGCAACTGCCACTGTGGCACACCACTACTACCACCGCTATGAGGAAATTTTATCCGACCAAGATTGCCAACGTTATTCGGTGTTTCCCGTGGAGCCAGCCCTGGGCCTAGCCCTACTTTCAAACACAAATTACAGGTAAGATAAGCGTTTGGTGGTTTGGGGGTATAATGGAGTATTAGTACGAGAGACGAGAGCCTGAAGGTAGTACTACTAAAGTCCTAGGACTCTTGGATTCACTTCACTTAGTCTGTGAGAGGCACTTAGTGTTGAAAACATTTGGGCATTTACACTTAAAGGAAGAAAATGGAACTAAACTTTCAGGAAAACAGTCAACGTTAAACCCCCACCCACCAGGCAAGCAGTAAAAAACAGGTATGCTCAGATAAAGTTTGAAAAAGTATATTTATATCCCTAACAAAATAATCTCCCGCAAGACCCTCCCTAACCCCAACGATTGTCCTTCAAAAGTCCCCAAAAACCCAACTCCCAATTCCCACCCCCCAAAAGTCTCTAAAAAAGGGGCAAGGGACACTAGGGGTGGATGCTGTTCACTTTTTGGGCCAGGGCATCATGCTCCTCGCGGAGCAAGGCGAGCTCCTGCTGAAGGCGGGACACCATCAGGGTGGTGCGGCGCAGGCGTGCCTTCACTGCCTTGCAGGTGCAAGGCCTGTGAGAAGCAGCTGTTGGCCTTGCTGCTCGGCGGTGGCGTTTGCCTTTGGCAGCCCGGCTCAGTCTCGGTGGACCACTGTGCTGGGTCACGGTGGCAGCCGGTGAGGCCACGGAGGACGACGTTGTCGTTGTTGTCGACCGCACACTTTCCACGTCCTCCAGGGCCACCAGCCGCCGATATTCCGCAACAGTGGCCTCGATTCTCCGTTGCCGGGCCGCTCTAGCCAGCTCCTTCCTCCTTGTTCGTTTGGAAGGAGAACCTATATGAAGAAAGAAAGACATAGTCTGTAACCAATGCTCTTTAAGATTAACTCAATCATTCAGCAGAAATGTGTGCTGCAGTACAACTAGCAACTTGCAAGCGCATTACATAACTATTGAGGCCAGTATCTATCTAACCTCACACTTCTTCATCCTTGCTCTAACATTAGTGGGAGTTTAAGGAACAAATTCTATGAGCACTGTGGACTTCCATTGGAGTCGACTATGAAAGTACACCAGTCTTATTCTTCTTCTTGTCTCTTGTTTTGGAAAATTGGTACGTTATTTTCTGCAAGCCGGCATAATGCCAGCGCGGTAAACTTGCACCCGAGAAAAAGAGACGCACGCCATGAGGAGTGACCTAGACTTGCGTTGCCGTTGCGTTACTGTACCCGTCCAGTACATGCAGGTGGTGAATCTCTTACTTTTCTATTACGGGTGGCACTGAGAATACTCTGTTACAACTCAAGGGCTACTGCTTAATTAATTTAACTTTCACCCTACAGTGGAAATGAGTACTAGAAATGGAAAATTGAAGAAGATAAATAATCTGATTATCTATCACTTCACATGGGATGTTTTTGCTTATATATGGGATGACTTTAGGTGCTTTGCTTTTTATTGAGTGACAGGCAGTGATACATCCACACATGAATGACTGAGTACTACTAAACTTATTAAGAGAGGTAGGGAGTGGCCACCATAATAACCGGATCTATGCAGTGCTTGCAATACAAACTACTGCTACTATTTATGGTAGTATTTGGACAAAATTAAAAGTTCTTTTCCTTGCCTTTCCTACACTGGAACGGACGTGCGGGTGCAGTGTTAGTGTTACATGCTCTTCAAAGTTACACTTACTTCATCCACTGACCGTCTACTCTCTCTAGATCATGGGTACTCACAAACTTTCTCTCAGGGGCTACATTTACAGTGTAGTTTGGGGCCGAGGGCCGCACTGGTGGGGGCGGAGTCAGAGGGGGCGGGGCTAAAGCAAAACGATAACTTGTGACCATGAGGTTGCACACAGGTCCCTGCAGCAGATGCCCTCATCCACTGAGCCACCAGACCCAGCATTTACATACATCTCTCTCCCTCCTGCTGTCCCTCCTGCCCTCCCTCCATCTCTCTCTCCCTCCTGCCCTCCCTCTCCCTCTGTCATCTCACTGTGTGTGTGTCTATCTGTGTCAGCCTTCAGCCCGGGTTGAGACCGCTTCCTCAACGCGCACACACAGACAACAACACCAAAGTACTTAACAGGTCTTTAAAAGACCATTAACATATTATTGAGGCTTTGTTTGTTTTAGCGCCCCTGCTTCTCCACCCTGACAATCACTGCTTGCCCGGCCCCACAGAGCAGAGGCTTAGTTCTATTTCACCTCTTTGTGGCCTTGCATCTCCACTCTGCTCTGTGGGGGCCGGGGGAGCAGTGATTGTCAGAGTGGAGATGCAGGGGCGCTAACAGGTGAAATACAAAAAAGCCTCTGCTCTGTGGGGGCCGGGGGAGCAGTGATTGTCTGCAAGGTCAGCGCACCGCCAACGAAGGCTTGCCGGGCCACCACCGGCCCGCGGGCCGTACTAGGAGTACCCCTGCTCTAGATACACATATGCTATCTAAGAGTCAGATAGTAGCATGATCCAGGTATATGGACACATACAGTTTCTGTGTCACCCACCCAGGCTGTTGTCCTTCCACCCATCATTGCTTCATCATTCACCCAGCCATGCATCTCATATTCTTGCCTTCCCAGCTAGTCTTCAATCTCAATAAGTAAGGAATATATAAGAGCTTACCTCTGGCCGCCACCACCACCGTCTCAACTCTCACAGCTGCCGCCGCCGCCTCCTCCCCTGAAGCATCGCCCGATTCGCCCTCCGCCTCGGTGTCGAGCACCACCACCTCCACACTGGCCCCGCCACCAGATGTTCCACCTACAAAGTACATTTAAGAATGTTAGAATAAAGCAGTCACTAGTATTTGGTCTAGGAATGAAGACATGTGAAAACAATGTAATTTGTGACTGTCGTTAAAGTTAAAAAAAAAATGTCCCTTTTTCCAGGGAAGGTTGTCTTGCTGCACTTTTTGGCACAACTGATGAAGGCTGTTTTTTTAACACGCACCATTTTTCTCCACACAGACAGAAGATGGACTTCTAACAACAAGATCAAGTTGAAACCAGGTGAGAGCTCGGCTCGACCACAAGAAATGTCTTCAATTAATCGTCAGCACTAACCACTTTTCCATTATCAGTTAAACGTTTAGTTTTATTATGACTTCATTTTAATAAATGTGTTTACTTTTAATAAAGCTTTTAAACTTAAATACAATCTGTGTTTTTTGGTCCAGACTAGAGTGACTGAGCGAAAGGTTTTGCAATTTTTGCAAGCATGAGTCCAGATAGAACACTTCAAAAGACATTATGGACAATCCCAGAGGACTGCACTAAGTTGATAGAGCTATTGCTGACTAGAATCATGGGAGTTTCGCCAACCGTGCAATCTTAGTTAGCTACACAGACAGACTAATAAGAATAATCTAGTAATACCACAGGGAGTCATAGTAGAGGCAGGATAAGAATTTAGATACAGTCTACAAGAAGAGCAAAGACAATTTTGAAAAAAGTCAAATGAGGAACGCTAGGAAAAATAGGTACTAGTCTAAAATGAAAACTTACTGGGGCCAGCAGAGGAGCCCTCGCCTGCCCGATCCTGGCCCTGTTGATGAACAGCATCCGCCGCCTGCTGCTCCTGTGTCCTCCTCTCGCCCCTGGGGGGAGCTGACGTACAACATGAAAGAAAGAACAGAAAACATGGATGATTGTTGCTTGTCAATGTCAACCAAATCAAACATTTCAAAAGAACAATAACAAAATATTTCTGCGAAATTATATTGATTATGGTTACTTTTCATTTATATGCGGACCTGTGACTTCGAAAGTCACGTAACTCACTAAACAAAGTACTGAAACGTTCACCTAGGACTGGCAGGCAGCAGTCCGCAGGCAAGACGCAAAGTGACAGACAAACTCCATTGTGATTTCAGTCAGATCAGTGACAACACTAACAGTTGCCTGCTACATTACCAGTCATTTAAATATTCAAACTATCAATCCACCGCCACTATTTTTCTTATTGTCAGGGTTACAAAGGAAGGGGCAGATTTAAGCCCTTGCGGCTCTTTTGCGCCGTTCTTGCGTGACTTTTGTGACGCAGCAGCTAAACAAAAAAGGGCGCCATGGTGCGGCGTATAATATTATAACAACGTGACGCATTTGGGAGATGCATCCCGTTATAAAGCCCTGCGCCATCAGGGGGCGTTCCGGCGCAAGGGAGGGCATTCCTGCGCTGGAACACATCCTAATAGTGGCTGAGGGAAATCTACAAAATATCAATCAGTCACCTTTAGGACAATGATGCGTCACACAAACCCTGCACCTGCTTGAAGCAGACGTACGGCTTGACCCAGCATTGGGGAGATAGGGTACCCCAGAGCATTGATGGAGCTGCGCCATCGTTGCGACGCAACTCCAGCAGTAAAGCTTCGGTGACGTTTTGGGCCCATGGGGCGCCGCCGCCGCATTGCAAATACGGCGCACCATGTTTGGTGGTGGTAGCGGGCCGCACAATTAATGGCGCATCCCTGCTACTTTGCAGGGATGCGACGGTAATTGCAATTCTGCCCCTTAGGGGCATACTTACTTACGCGTTCTGGCGCATCTCCAGAGATGCGCCAGATCAAATGCGTCACGCAAAACTACCCTTGCGACACGGCAGATGTGCCTCATTTACAATGCGGCGCGCCCTGGCGCAAGGGTAGGCACTTGCGTGACGCATCTCGTCACGTAAGAGCGGCGCATCGCTGGAGTCACGTCGCCAACGCAATGCAACTCCAGTAATGCTCAGGGCCACCCAATACTTTACATGCTGTGTCAGTCCTTTCGCCTGCTTCGAGCAGACATAAGGAATTGAATTGACGTAGCAGCGGCGCAGAAGTGCCTGCGTTAAATCTTGTAGATTTCACGCAGGCAATTTTGCGAGGCGCACAGCCGCTGGACCGCCCACCCTGCGTACTAGGAACGCACCCATTGTGGTGCAGGCCCATGGCTTTATAACGTGACGCATCTCCCTAGATGCGTCATGCTGTAAATGACTTGCAGGGATGCGGCACGTTTACGCCGCTGTTGCGTCACGCAAGGCAACGTAAACGTGGCGCAAGGGGCTTGTAAATGTAATCTGCCCCCTAGTGTCTAGCATTACGCAGTTCTGTTAAGTACACTCATACATAATAGTTACTCAGGCCAATGAGACCACGAAATAGAAAACAAATAAGCATAGTAGCAACCCCACTGAGAAGGAGAGCAGTGCACCTGAAATGCACAGAAGATTTTGAAATATAATTTAACTACAATGTAATCGTCATCAGCGGCATTATTGGCTTGCTCCATGTAAAAAACAAATATTTGCAATACAACAACACAGAGCAGGAGAAAACATCATAGTAGTGAGTGATTAAATGCCAATGGCTACTACTACTCACCAAGGCCGGGGATCTCCAAGCCGAGCTGGTCCAGCAGGTCGCGCTCGCGGTCCAGGAGGTCCGTCCAGCGATGGGTGACCTGGCTGTAGGTGCGCTGGACCCCGTAGAGGTGGGATATGGCCCAGCACACCTTCTCCCACCGCTTCCGGCGCTCCCGCATGTTATAGCCGCCGGCCGCGATCCTGCCGCCTCCCGCGATGGTCCTGGGCAGGCGGCGCTGGACAAAGTACACCAGCGCGCCCACTTCCTCCGGGCTGAATATCTCCCGGCGCGTCACCTGCTCCCCCCTCGATCTCACGCCTGCTGTCCTGCCACTGGGTCCAGCACTACTCCCCGCCGCCGCTGCGGCCCTCAAGTGCCTGGGCAGCTTCACGGCGCCTGGCTTGACCATGGTCTGGGCAGGTAAGGTAGGAAGAAGTAGAAAATTAAGAAAGAATAGGATAGGGAAGAAGAAAAGAAAAGAGTTTACAAAAGTAGTTTAAAAGTAAAGAAAAATAGCAGAAAAGACAAAAATATACAGCTAGGAAAAGAGAGGGATAGATAAGAAGCAAAATCGTAAAAAAAAAACTGAAAACAAGCAAAGGATGGGAAAGATATCAAGAGGATTAAACACCATGCCCAGACACAGGAAATGAATGAAAAACAAGATGGCCGGCGCCCGTTTCCGAGCGCGAAAGTCAGTTCGCGCGAGATTTTCCTCGCGATCTCGTGCGAACCTCTAGATTTCCCGCGCGATCTCGTGCGAACCTCTACTCGCAATGCGCTTACTGCGCGAGATTATACATAGCGGGCGGAAACGGAAATACGTCACGCAAACAAAATGGCCGCGCCCGTACTCGACCTTGGGGTAAATTCGCGTGTTGCGCTGCAAGCGGCTCGCGAATACTGCAAAAAAACTCGCGAAACAACAAGCCGCAAAAAAATAAAATGCTCATTCGCACGAATTGGCGGCTTCCGCGGTCGGTTTCGCACGACGCCGCGCCCCGCGAATAGCGCGAAAAAAACCGCAAAACGATTTCAGCAAAAGCAAAAGCAATGAGCAGGTGCAAAAGGTCAACCTCATGATTTGTAACGATTCTTTGTATTGCTTCCTGAGGGGGCCCTCCAGAATTCGGTTGCCTGCTTGCAACTATTGTGTGACCCTGCTCTGACCTTAACTGTATGCCACAAAGGTCCTGATTTACAGCTAAAGGAGCAGACAAGCAGGTGCCAGGCTGGAACTTTAAATTCTTTCAGTGACACATTAATTAGCCCCTAATTCATTATTGTCAGTTGGGGCAGGGCAGGTGTTGTAACTAATTTTGCAACAATGAAAGCACTTAGCAAGTGCAAAAGATCACTAATCAGGGCGCACTAAGGAAGCAGGTGCCAGCTAAAAAAATATTCTGTGACACATTAATCAGCCCCAAATTAATTCAGGTCACTTGAGGCAGGGAAGGTGTGCTTTGCTTTGCCGAAAATAATGTACACTGGACAACCAGAGGGTGTGGTGATGAAACAGAGGGTGGCATGGGTGGGCCAGAGGGTGGCATGAGTAGTCAGAGAGTGGCAGTGGTGACAGAGAGTGGCAGTGATGAAGAAGAGTGTCCCAAACAGGCTGGACATGTAGAAACAACAAGTTCGCAAAACTTGCGACCCGACAGGTAAGTTCGCAAATTGCGAAATTGTAAAAACCCTCGCGAACTGGCAGAAACACGGGCGAACACAAAAAAAAAAAAAAATCCGCAAATTCGCGGGAATTCGCGGATTTTGCGGATTGCGAATCCGCAAATCCGCAAAATTCGCGAACGCGAGATCCGCAAAATTCGCCCATGCTTACTAGTGGAGTGGGACGCGTATAAGGTGGTGGCGAGGGGAGAATGCATTAAACAGATAGTGGGGGTCCGCCGCACCTTAGAACGGTCGCTCTTAACGGCGGAGCAAGCTCTAGCTGCTCTCACTAAACGGCCTGACGACTCGGAGGAACACGCCGTACTCACGGCAGAGGCCAAAATGGAATATCGGATTGCCTGCGCTGACCTCCGAAAGTATAATTTCAGGGCATACGCCTCTAGGGTGCACAAAGACAGAGACAAAACCGGGGCGCTTCTGGCCTGGATGGCGAAGCAGGACACCGAAATCAAGCCGATCACGGACATTCTCAACCCGGAGGGTGTGTTGGTGCAATCACAAGCTGAGATTCTCCTAGCATTCCAACGCCATTATGCGCGAGTGTACGAGGCCCCGGCATGCTGTACCCCGTTTACCGCGGATCATTTTTTAGACCCTCTGACGCTGCCCACGATATCGGATGCCGACAAGCGCGCACTAGACGCCAAGATAATTCCCTCTGACATCACCCAAGCGATACGCGCCATGTCCCGAAATAAAGCACCGGGACTGGACGGCTTCCCACTAGAATACTACTCAACATTCTCTCCCCTGGTGGTCCCCCGTCTGTCACGGGTGTTCGGGGCGTCACTCCATGTGGGCAAACTGCCCCAGTCGCTACGGGAGTCCGTGATTGTCACCTTTCTCAAGCCTCACAGAGATCCGCTTCACATGGGGTCATACCGGCCTATCACACTCCTGTCGGCTGATTGTAAGATCCTGGGGAAGATCCTAGCTGATCGTTATGCACAGATCATACGCCCGCTGGTCCACCCCGACCAATGCGGCTTCGTCCCCGGGAGAAATACCTCCCAGAATCTCCGCCGAGTCTTCCATATCCAGGATCAGGTACGCGACAGATTTCCCGGCGCCGCCTGCCTCATTATGGACCCGGAGAAGGCGTTTGACACCCTCACCTGGCCCTTCCTATTCTCGGTCCTGCGGCGCCTCAATCTCGGCCCGACGCTCATGGCATATACCCGCCTCCTATACACCGACCTCACTACTCGAGTTCGTATCGGGAGACGTATCTCACCGGCGTTTGAAGTTCGACGAGGCACAAGGCAAGGATGCCCCTTGTCGCCCCTCTTGTTCGCGCTGGAGGTTCGACTGCGTCGGGAAGGTGTGGACTGGGGAGTACCGCTTGCAGACGGGACCCATTGTGTGTCCATGTACGCGGATGATCTCCTCATATATGTCCGAGACATTGAAATGGACCTGACCCCTATAGGGGCCACATTGGCTGACTTTGCAGCTGCCTCGGGTCTACAAGTCAACTGGGACAAGTCCACAGTTTACCCCCTACACCCGGACCTACCCCCCCCCCCGAGACATCGACCTTGGACCACATAGGCTCTCATGGTCCGCGGAAGCTCCCCGATACCTCGGCGTCCGCTTATACCATTCTCCGGCGGACATCTTTGAAGGCAATCACCGCAAGGTACTCGAGAGTCTGCGCCCGACGGTCGCCTTCTGGAATAAACTACCACAGGCCCCGATAGGGCAGATAGCCCTTGCTAAAATGGTGATGCTCCCCCGGCTCCTCTACCATTTCACAAACCTGCCGGTGATACCGCCCAGATCCTTCTTTCGTGACGTTGATTCCCTCTTAGGAACTCTCATCTGGGGAGCAGGCCGCCACAGGGTCGCCTTGAAAACTCTTCAACTCCCCACGGCACAGGGGGGACTTGGAGCACCATCCTTCGAGGCATATTTCCTCGCGGCACAGCTCCAGTGGCTGTCCTACTGGACAGCGGACCGTTACCCTCAGGAGACGGTTACCCCTACTGGCAGAATCGCGACTCCGGAGCTCACCCGTCTGCTCCTCCCGGGCACCAAGCCACGGCGCACATACCCCCTCCATGTGACAATAGCGCACCAATGCATGCTACGGGTTCACCGGCTGTCCCCCGGTAGACCCCCATACTCCCCGCTGCTGCCATTAATAGGCGGCCCCAGGCAGGATTCCTACTTTACGGCCCCACTGCTCGCCGACTGGTCCCGCTGTGGCATCACAGACCTGGAATCACTCTTCGAGGAGGGTCAGCTGAAACCGCTGGACCGCCTGATCGCAGAATACGGGCTCCCCCCGGGCCAATTCCTTAGATATAGGCAACTGCTCGACGGGTACTGACCCCATTTCAATCTCCAAAATGGCGAGCCAGACACGCATCCAGTAATACATGCTATCCTGCATATGGGGGTGGGTCGCCACCTGGTCACATGGCTATACAAATCCATCCGGGAACTCTCATACACTCCCCTGACGACCCTACGAGCCACTTGGGAAGAGGACATAGGCCGTGCTCTGCACGACTCGGAGTGGACTAAAGCGCTAGAGGCCCCTAAACGCGTCTCTAGGAACGCCTGTTACATGTCTTTTTCAGTATAACAGGATGCCGTTTGGTTTAGCCTCAGCTGCCTCAGTTTTCCAAAGGGTCATGTACAACATTTTTAGGGATCTGGATCATTGTGTGAAATGTTTTCAAGATGACATTTTAATTTTTTCTGGTACTGTGGAGGACCATATTGGTCATTTACGATCTGTGTGTGAAAAACTAAGGAATAGTGGTTTAACCTTGAAGGCTAGCAAGTGCAAGTTATTTCAATCTTCAGTTGAATATTTGGGACACACATTATCAGGTGATGGGGTAGTACCGAAAAGATCAAATGTGGATGGTATCAGTAATGCCCCACCGCCTACTAACAAAGACCAATTATTATCATTTGCAGGAATGTGTGAATATTATAGTAAATTTGTAAATAATTTTGCCACCAAAATGGAGCCTTTGAGGAAGCTTTTGAGACATGGTAATTCTTTTGTTTGGGAAGAGGAACAACAGGTAGCTTTTGAACGCATCAAGTCTGATATTTTGCATGCTCCAACACTTAGACCTTTCTGCCTGAATAAGTTGTGTGTCATCACGGTGGATGCCAGTATGTATGGTCTTGGGTCTGTCTTGTCTCAAAAGGCTGGCAAAGATGAGTGGAATGTGTGTTTTGCGTCCCGTACCCTCAATGATACGGAACGTAGGTATGCGGTCATTGAAAAAGAGCTTTTAGCTTGTGTGTGGGCCATTGAGCACTTCAGGAATTTCATTTGGGGAAATAAGTTTGTGCTGAGAACCGATCACAAACCACTAGTTAACATTTTATCCCCAGGTGGAGGTTGGAATGCCACGGCTCGCATTTCCAGACTTACTTCACGACTCCAAGAATATTCTTTCACTCCGGAGTATGTCCCAGGGAAAAGAAATGTGGTGGCAGACTTCTTGTCTCGTCATCCATCTCCGGTTTCTGAGTGCAAGAGTTTGAATGACACTGATGTGGTCACTTGTTTGCAGGATGTTCTATCTACTGCTTTCATTGAGATTTCTGAAGATTTATGGAAAACTGCTGATGAACAAGATCTTACTTTACAAAATATTAAAAAATTCATTCTAGAAGGTTGGCCTGATAAAAAATTGTTAAAGGAAAATGTTATGCCATTTTTCAATATTTCAACTGAGCTTGAGTTGGAGAATGATTTGGTTTTTAAATCGGGTAAATGTGTTCCACCTTTTGATATACAGAACCTGATTCTAGATCTTGCACATAAAACACATCCAGGTATGTCTGCCATGAAAAGACTGATTAGGAATTATTTCTGGTGGCCATCTTTGGATCGTTTGGTTGAACACAAGGTCAGAGAGTGTGCTGTGTGTGTAGGAAATGACAAAATGTTGAAAGTTAACGTTCCCCCATTGAAAACGACCCCTTGGCCCACATTACCCTGGAAAAAACTTGCCTTTGACATTTCTGGCCCCTTTATGTGTCTTCCCTCTGATTCCCGATATGCTCTTGTGTTAGTGGATTACCACTCAAAATGGCCAGAAGTCAAATTTGTTTCTTCCACTTCCACCAATGTTGTTATAGAATTTTTCAAGGAAGTTTTTTCTAGAGAGGGTTGTCCGTCCATTCTGGTCACGGATAATGGCGTGCAACTTACTTCTGTAGAAATGGAGACTTTTCTCAAATTACATTCTATCAAGCACAATACTGTCTCTTTTTATGAACCACATGAAAATGGTTTGGTGGAGCGTTTCAATAGAGTTTTAAAAGGTTTTATATCTGAGGTCTGTAAGTCTAGGTCAGATTGGAAGACTTTTTTAAGAGAAAAGTTGTGGTGTTACAGGATTACTCCTCATTCAACCACTGAAGTCAGCCCTTTTCGTTTGCTTAAAGGACGTGATCCTGTTTCCACCATTTGTCCTTGGTGGTTCAGGGATAAATGTCTCAACAAGTCGTTTTCACAAGACTTGGTTGAACAAGCACCTCAGAAAGTTGAGAACAAACAACAAAAAAGCAAATTGTGGTATGACAAAAAGTGGAACGTTAAATCTCCTGACTTTTCTGTGGGAGATGTGGTGAGGATCAAGAGACCTGGCATTCTTTCAAAATGTTCGAATAAGTTTGGTAAGCCAATGAAACTGGTAAAGGTTTTTAGTAATAGTGTCATTACCCAGGATGGCAGATTATGGAACTTTAAGCGGGTTGCAAAGTGTCCCACTGTGCAACAAACTTCTGTTTCCGCTGTTCCCAAGCATACCAGCAGTTCCATCGCTTCAAGGGTAAGATTATCCAATCGTCCTAGATCATTGCCTGTGAGGTTTCATGACTATGTTTCTTAACAGTTAATCTTTCTTTTTATGGAAGGGAGATGTGTTACATTTTATCCTCATTGTTTTATCCTGTACCTTTAAATTCTGCTTGTTTTCCTTTAAGTGTTCTTAGAACACTACTGTGTCCTTGCCTACAGGTCAGTTGCACTGTTCCTGTGGACCAAGAGACTGCTGTTCATGTTGCTGTGCTGCTCAATAAATCAACCTACTTTTCCACCTGTTCCAGTGATTATTTAACAACGCCCGCTTCAAAAATATTCAATATTATATCTTACACAGGGCTTATCTCACCCCAGCGCGATTACAGAAGTTCTACCCCTCCACGCCATTCCTATGCCCCAGATGCTGTTCCCCAGCTGCAAATTTCCGTCATAAGTTTTGGGACTGGCCCAACCTTCAACCTTTCTGGCAGGCGGTACACAACACACTACTGGAACTCACGGGTCTCACTACACTAGCCACCTGGGAGTCCAGTGCACTAGGCATCCTCCACATCTCTAAGCAAGAACCGGTGCACAGACGCTTTGTGTCCTTAGCGCTCCTACTGGCCAATAGATGTATAACCATGCGCTGGCGATCCCCAGAGGGTCCCCCCATAGCACAATGGAAGGGGGCGGTTAGCAAATGGGCGGCGGCGGAGGAAGACGCCTTAAGGGAAGAAGAAGCCAAGGGCGCGCGCAAATTTCCCATCTCCATGGAATGGGCCATGCTCCTTCACAGCTTCCGACAGTCCACGCAGGCTGGAGACCCGCCTGACCCTTCCCCTCCCCCCACCCGAGAAGACCGGTAGCCTTCACCTGAAGTGAGCCACCCCAGGGGCGGACCCCGATAACCCCCTACGTCCTGGGCAACCTCTCGCATGTCCGGCCATCCGTGGGGTCCCCCCCCCCCCCCCCCCTCGACACCCGCCGCCAATATCTCCCTACTTGGACCCTGCTAGCGCCTACATGCTTCCCTCCCAGAGTTTCGTTACCCCTCTGTTCACTGGTAACACTGTTATGTGCACAGTACAGACCCAGATCCGGCGCTGTTACGGCATGAAAGTACCCGTCTGTTTTTATTCATCGCCCCCATGACGATAACGTCCCATCGCCTCCCAGCATGCAGGAGCCTTTACACGATCATAATGCACTGATTAACCGAAGTCATGTTTATGTGTACCAGTTCTATAAAATGAGAAAACGTTGCACACATAGCTGTTCGTGGCTGAATGTTGAGGCCACGTCGGCGGACTGTTTATTCTGTACTGATATGCTTTATTGCAACAATAAAAACAAATTTAAATAAAATAAAAAAGTAGGTGGAGGCAGGGCCGTCGGCTCGAACACAGGTGTGGCTGTCCTAGAGGCTCCTGGTCCCTGGAGTCCTCTCCTGTCCTGCTGGCACAGTACTCATGGTTGGGTGGGGGGTAGGAAGCCCCCCAGGTGCTGGCACACACACAAATGCCCTTTTTTTGATACCCTCTTAGGCACTTTTATTTATATTCTACTCACATCACGCCCTCCTCACACTACCAGCTCCGCAGTCTTTCTGGCGTCGCAGCACACCAAAGAGGCACTCGGCCTCTTTGGTGGGGCCCGATGATGAAGCATGACACTGACCAGGTCGGTGTGTGAGGGCCTTCCTACTCAAATTGAGTGAGTGTGTTATCCTTCCATAATTTGCTCCAAATTTGTGGCAGTCCTGTGACTGACCAGACCTCTCTTTTTTTGTTGAAGTACACACACAAATGCCCCAAATTCCAAACGGCTTTCACGAGCAGCATATCTACCATCCAAATTTCTTTGAGTGGTGTAGCTAAGTAGAAGAGTGCTCCCTCCTGCTGATTCATCTTGCCAAATGCAACATTTTACTGAATCAAGAATTGTTAAGTGAGTTCCAAGGGTGGCTCCTCTGTTATGGCGGAGGAGCATCGCCCCACTAGTTGGCAGTCAAATTAAACAGATGAAAATTTAAATGATAACAAAACTATTTTATAATCATTTGATTTTTTTCTTACCTGCAGGGTGCCAGCGAAGGCATGGCGGGTCCATGCACACTATGTGTAACAGTGGGGAAGAGGGGTGATGGGCACTCCTAAGTGCGCATGACTGGTTGGCTGGCCATCTTAGACCAGCCAAATCGCTATGTGCACTTTGCATTTCTCCACCTGGCTATGTTATAGAGTCTGGTGGAGAAAAGCCACAGGCAGGCACTGTCTGAGCGTTCCTGACCAATCCTGGCGCTTCTCTCATGCTGGGAATAGTATTCACGTGCAAAAACAACAATTGATGGACAGAATGCAGAACAATGTCATACATTCACCCCAGTACATAGATCTGGGCCTAAATCCATCGTTTTTTTACACTCCACACCACCCCAGTTCAGACATAGCCATATGCAAATCAGCCTTGAACCTGTGCCTCACGGGAACAGTCCAGCCTGAACTGCCAAGCCATGTCTTTCCTGGACCGGAATCAAGCATCCTAGGACCGGTTTCTGGCTATCAGCCGTCTTCAGCCAGGATAGCTTGACTCCATTGGTGTGGAGAGCATTGGACTCACGTCTGAGCATACCCATCCCACTCGGGGTGACAAATGCAAAAACAACAATTGATGGACAGAATGCGGAACAATGTCATACATTCACCCCAGTAAATAGATCTGGGCCTAAATCCATCGTTTTTTTGCCCTCCACACCACCCCAGTTAAGACATGGCCAGCATGAGAGCTGCATTAGAATTGCCATCTACACCCCTGGAGTTGAGGATCGGGAGAGGAATAATGCAGCAGCTGCAGCAGCAGGGTAGTAAAGTTTTATGTATTTTTTTCTGTCCTTATTTTTGTATCCCTCTCCCTTCCTCCACTCGCGGACCCACAACTGCAGATCCTGAGCTGCCCCTACTGGCGAGATCTAAAGCACAGCTTTAAATATTGGGCTTCTCAAGTAGTCTATGTTGTCACGAGCTGTCTATTAGCCATTAGATCAAAAAAGTAGCTGCTACTTGTTTCGGCCTCCTTAAATGGATAAGAAAACTTCTGATATGCCGCCCGGTCCCTGCTCAAAGAACTGTAGACCACGCCCTGGTAATCTCCAGACTGGACTAAGGTAATGATCTATAAGTGAGTGCGGCAAAATCTCTGCTCAAACGGCTCCTACTGAACAAAATGCATCAGCACGCCTTCTCCGTCACCCACCCAGACTTATCTCCTCAGGTAGCATGTCACATACTCTTCACTGGCTGCCAACTGAATGTCACATTCAATTTAAGGCCTTATGCTATATGCCTAAGTGCCTATCCAACACAGGGCCCATGTATCAGAGACCGCTGGTACCTTGAAATACACCCAAATGCTCACTCCGCTCTAGCCATCAAGAGCTGGCAGTGTTTCATTGAGTTAAGAAAATCCATCAAGGTGGCCGGGCAGTTGCATATCTGGGACCTAAGCTCTGGAACGCCTTGCCACAAATGCTGAGTGCTGTGAATCACTCAAAGCCTTTAGTAAATTGCTTAAAACATGGATAATCCCACCTCACAGCAGCTAACTATTGGCTACTTTGGAAAGGTTGGTTGATTCTGGTACAGTGAGGATGCTAGAGCTGGGAAACCAAACCATTTTAAGTAGCCATGTGCTTTATAAATCATGTATAATAATAAGAAAAATAATAACGAGTGAAAGATTGTGTCCTTAGTTTAGATACAGGTCTATGCCTACAGACTTTTCTGCAACAACCTAAAGGCAGATTATTGGGCAAGGAGAAGGTACTTTGTAAATATGCCAGTGAAAAGCGCCACACTGTAAACTAACAAAGGAAATAGATGTGCTGGAAGTGATAAATGAATGGTACTAAATGCTGAAACGGCAATGTCATTCTGAAGTTTTATGCACCAAATTTCAATATCGAACAATAATTTATTTAGATGAGAAAGAGTCCATCATATCACAACCCCAAATATTGATATGATGATGATTGGTCAACTGGGCAATTACCCAGAAGGCAAGAAATCAACCTAACACCTATGGATAAATACTTAAAAAATGTGTTTGCAGCTGTGTATGTTACTGTAGTGAAGACAGGGCCTTGATTGCACACATTACTATGTTAGCATTAGCTTATTTGAAGTCAAATGCCATTTTACCACTTTCCAGCTTTTGCAAACTACACCACATGCAAGTGTTGTTGTAAGATAAACTGCTTGATTTTTCCTCGCATGAGAAAGGCTTGTTTTTAACATCCCTAGACTTACATTGCGACCTTAGTCTGTACACTGCGTACAGAAGCCTTCAAGGTCACCATAACAATGTGTGCTGTTATCCAGGTTCATCTGCCCACGCTGTAAACACAACATGAACACAGCTGCAGTTAACTGAAATTCTAGTGCTTTTAATATTGCACTGCATGCATGATTAGGCACTTTACTGATCCTGTGGTGTGATTCACTTCTGCAGATCTTGGAGGTATGGGGTTCCCCATTCAAGCCTAAGAGACCTTCTATTATTATTATAAAAGCTAGTTCCTAGCAGGGGAGGGTGGTTCACAAGGCACTACAGGACCTGTTTCCACTATCATTATAATATGATTTCTCCCTTTGTGTATTATGGAATTGTAACAATGCTGATCGTATTATTTTTAATCATATGCCTGCTTATGTTAGCAAAAATACTGCATCTTAGAGCATGTCGTTAAAATAAATATTTTAAACTTTTCTGTGTCTCTAATTACTCATGTTGTGGACTGGTAGGAGAATAAAAACAAAAGAATGTTCTTGAGTCCCACCATTCCTGAGAGTACCCTAAGTCGCATGTTCTGGGTTGTCTAAGCATTGGTAGCTTCACTTTCGCTAGTCGGTTAGGCGTTTTTGGTACTGAGGTGAGTTGTTTGGTACACCACAATTCACTGAGGTCCTGGGTTCCTGTGCACAGTTCTGTGCATAGTTGGGTACCCATCAGCATTCATTTACAGGCGTTTTGGGTACCCTTGGAAGGCATGGCGGTACTTTTTGTGCTGAGGCAGCATAACCATTTGAGCTTTTCTACTCATGGGTTACCTTTCCCGCGGTGAATGCGGACAGTTGTACGTTTCATGTTTATACTCCCACTGCCGTGCCTAATGTGAATACACCGTATAGGAAACAGGAAATTCCAATTACAGCTTGGCAGAGTCAAGTTTGGTTGAATGACGCCCTTCCCCACTCGGTAACGGGGGTTCGGTTGTGTCCCTTGTCTATTCCTGGGGCTACTTGGCCGGTTTTGGCCGAGTTCTCATCGCATCCGCTTTATCTGACAGTTACTATAGCGAGTTACGTATACTCTATGCCTCCATCGTCAGAGTGCATTGGGCTTTAGTGCAACACGTTTGCCGCAATATCCAGGTGCGGGCACCTGGTGTTGTGGCGCTTCCAGTTGGACCGGCCAGGATAAAAATTAGTCCCGTCATGTTTAATTTGGTCATGGGCAAGCGCCCCCAAGATAAGGACAATATGCCCTTTTGGCTTACTGAGAAATTTGACCATCCGGAAGCAGTATTTCCTAATAAGACTCCTGTTGAGAAACACAGGATTCTGACCATTAGTTTGCAGAAAGACTTAGTACCAGAGGTGACAGATTGTGAGACCTAGGTTAAAGTATTTGTGGCAGTCTACACTAAGTGCTTCTGCACACCGTCCATGGCTGTCCAGCCCTCTGTGATCAAGCGTGTCCAAGATCAACACGGTCCGGACGCGGCTGTTGAATTGGGAATGAGACTCAATCGAGTCTTTGATGTTGTTTCCGATCTGGTCCTTGCTAATGTCAAGGGAGATGCGGTGAACTTCTAGGTGTCAAATGCTTTGCGCAAGGTCCCTGATGCCGATAAACCCCGGCAGTTACCGAAATCATTGCGAGGGCATTTAAGACCATTGGCCACAATAATTTGGGTGTTAAGCTTTTTGCTACAGTAGCAGCTCAACCGCAAACTCAGACAACTAAGTCTAATAAAGTCGACCGTCCAGTTTTTCCTAAACAGAATTGGAAATGTAAAAAATTGGGGAAGTAGCAACAGAAACAGGAGTCACGTCCTGCATCACAGATACCAGTGTCTTCTGAGCGCACATATGATCTGTGCGACCGCGCGAGTATTAAGTCACCTGATCAATTTCAGGTTCCTGATCAACGTCCCCCTCGTTCTTTACAGGAAACATCGTCTCACAAACCGGTGGAGGAGAATGCGGCAGAGACTTGGGTGCCCCACAAGGACGTGAGCAGCTCCGCCAGACTGATGGTAAAGGTAAGCAGGACGACTTTCAATATCAACGTCCTCAGTTTCAGAAAGAGAAGGTTGCTGCGTTAGCCGCAAGATCTTCCACGGATAGTAAGAACACAGCTTCGGAACCTGACATGGGCGCTAACGCTGCTCGACAGCGCAGCAGAGATTACAGTAGTGTGGCAAGCACTGCGTCCGTATCTGAAGGCAACTGACACGTTCATCACTGTAGAAACAGATGACACTAGAGTGGCTCCCCCAGACAGACTATATAAGATAGTCCTCTTAGTTGAAGGTGACATACAGTGTAAAATAAAAGTTTTTTTTTTACAGAAAATCTGACCTCTACGTATGACATTTTGTTAGTCGAGGCCGACTGGCCCCCATCTTTCGTTCTGGCCGCTCGGAGAAGGGAGGAGGTCATCTTCGCTAGTTTCACACACACTGTGCCAAAAGAGCAGGCGCTGAATTTTGCAGAAGAGTGGGCTAAGGTGTTTTCACCGGCTTTGTACCATACTCAATGTGGATGGGATAAGCTTTCGCCCAGACATGAGATTCCATTGCA
Organism: Lissotriton vulgaris; assembly: GCF_964263255.1. Taxonomy (NCBI): domain Eukaryota; kingdom Metazoa; phylum Chordata; class Amphibia; order Caudata; family Salamandridae; genus Lissotriton; species Lissotriton vulgaris. Next base: position 1,357,937,012 of record NC_141696.1, read on the forward strand.
ATCTATGCCACAGTCACAACCCCAATATCCCATGCGGTGTGAAGCGAAAGCTCCCGGTGCAGAAATCCTTGGACAATTGGAATATCAAGGTGTAATTGAAACATGTGTGTACCCGATGAATAATCCTCTTTTCAATGAAACCAAACCTGATGGGTTGTACCGCTTGGTATTGGATTACAGCACTTGAACTCTCATTGTCAGACCTGCGCGGTACAGAACACTCACAGTTCTACCCTTGTGGATAGTCTCATGAGAAAACGGTTTAAGACCACACTTGACATATCCAATGGCTTTTTTAGCCATAACCTGTCCTCTATTAGTAGTCAATGGACAGCGTTTTCTTCCAGCGGCAAACAATATCAGTTAAAAAAATTAGCCATGGGCTACAAAAATAGCCCATGCGTCTTTGCCGCTCGCATTGTCTCTCTTTTGGAGGGACTGAACCCTGATGCGTGCTCTTATGTGGATGATATTTATCTCACAGACGACAAATTATGGCCGCAAGTGTTGCGTTGACCGCATCATTTGTATGTTTGAGCACTTCGGTTACAAATCTAACTTTGCAAAATCGCACATTGCAGAATAAACAGTGTTGTTCCTTGGCTATGAGCTCAACAATGAAGGTCGAGGTTTGGCACCTCACTTCTTGGAGAAATGTGCACAGTTGCGTGGTCCTACAGCTCTGAAAAAACAACAATCTTTGCTGGGTTTTTTAAATTTCAGGGGTACCTACATTCCCGATTATGCCCAGCGTATCAAGCTGCTATATGCCTTGATACAACCTACTTTTACCAAATCTTGCTGGCTGCCAGAACATTCAGCATTACTGCATTCTTTGCAGTCTGATCTTCTTGAATCTTACTGACTCGTGACAACCACACTAACCTGGTTATAAGAATTGTACCAGGCGCAGTGGGTTTCACGTACTTGACTTTTAATGAAGGAGACACAGTCCCTATTGCTTACAAGTCACACTTGTACACTTCGGCTGAAATGCGATTTTCCTTTGTCGAAAAAGTTTTGACTGCAGTGTAGGTGGCGATTCTAAAAGAAAGAGCGCTGTTGCAAGGGAAACGCTTACTGGTTGTTACACCATATCCTGCCCTTGAGGCAGTTACGAAAGCCAGTCTATCAAATTTAAAAGCTTTGCATCCTCGTTGGATACAATGGGCCACATTCTTGACCTGTCCGGATGTCACATTTATTTTTGATTCCTCTTTGCAAACTCAGGAGTGCTTGTAGCATGAATTTGTTCATTTGGCTCCTTTGTCTTTGCGCCAGCTGGAGGATTTCCATTGTATCATTTACACTGACGGTTCGGCGCAACCGGCGACAGAGTCAAATAACGCTTATTCAGCAGTCTGCGCAATAGTGGTGGGTATCATGGTGAATGGAGAGTTCAAGTCTGATGTTGTGCATACACAGACATTAGGGGACTGTACCGCCCAGTTAGCAGAGCTAGGTGCTCTGGTGCTTGCACTGGAGTACGCTGATCCTTGTGTGACTACTGTGTTCAGTCTTACAATGACAATGTATTCTTTTGTACTCAGAATGAATATCGATATTCTAAAGGTAGCATGATCAAACACAAAATGCTATGGGTTCGGGTGGAAGAGCCTAAAGAACGGCTACCGCTCGTGTTTGTAGTTCATACTCTTGGTCACCAGTGCATAGGAGTACACGCTGTTGGTAACTGTCTTGCTGATGAAGCAGCTAAGACAGCAGTAGCAACATATGTAGTAGCAGCAGTTACACGTTCCAAAAGTAAGATTGATGATGACATCTTGGCAGCCATTGCTGCAACAGAGAAGGGAGGAAATGACTCTAGAGGTCCTGATAAAGTTCCCTAAGTGAGAATTAACGACGGTGGTGACAGATTGATTCCCAACGCGGACCGAAGGCAAACCTTGATAACAGCCGCTCACGAGGGCATGGCCTCGGCTCATGCCGGCGTTTCAGCGACTGTCTCCATCTTACAGCAGAGTTACTGGTGGTGCAGATTGTACAACGGACATGTGATTATGTCCTTACTTGTGACATTTGCCAGCAGATCAAACCTTCAACTGCTGCATGTCGGCCACAAACACAGCTGTACATATCTAATAAACCACTTGGGTGTGTTTATTTAGATCACTGCGGTCCTTTCTCCTCAGATACTGCGTATAAGTACATCTTAGTTGCAGTGGATTCGTGCACACGCTTTATTTGGCTCTGGCCGCAACGTAGTGCTGATGCTTGAACTGTCGTAAGGGATTTGCGTGTCTTTGTGGGAATTTTTGCATGTGGCACCCTTCATTTGGACCAGGGGCCAGCATTCACCTCTAAGGTGTACAAGGATGCCATGAAGTCTTTAGGGGTGGAGGTCAAATTTTCATCTCCATACCGGCCTGAGGGCAATAGTGTTGTGGAGCGAATGAACTGTAACTTAAAGCAATCCTTGACAGCTAGGGTTTTAGGTACTGGCAGGAACTGGCTGGCCCATCTCTGTAGCGTTCAACATGCACTTAATAATCTCCTGAGAAGGTCTCTGGGTGGGCGGACCCATACTAAATGCTCTTTGACATCAAAATGCCTGTTACGGACCTTGAGAGTCTAGACATGGCAGCGTCTGCCGCACCCTTTGACGTAGATGATCATTCTGCTGTATTACAGAACCTACAAAAGACTCCTGACAGTCTTGCAAAGGAACATTTGCCCTCCACAACTGATGCTACGCTTCAGATTCCAGTAGTTGACTGGCTACCCCGAGTCGGTGACCTGGTTCGTGAGAAGGTGGAGAACAAGAAGGAGTTCAGCCCTTCATATCATGCACCAGTTCCTGTGCTTGGAGTGCCTGGTACAAGAACAGTAATTTTACCTCCACTTCCTAGTCGTAAGGTTAACAGGTACATCTCCATTGACAATGTCAAACTACAACAAGTGGCCGATTCTTCTTAGTATGACACCAGCGGTCTCTTGTCCAGCGATGCTAAGAAATTCTGGTTTGGCTCCGGCGAATACCAACAGGCCTGACATTGCCATTGAGATGCATACAGTTACTAATCCTTTATTGAATCCACTGGCTGGTGATCCCAATGAAGATACGGAGTATATTTATCCCACAGATGTGTCATTGCCTCAGACCCTCCTGGATTTCGGGATATTGCGTTTTGCTGCGATATTGGCACTTATGTAAAAATCCCGCCATTTTTACAAAAGTGCCCGCGAAATTGAAGGGTAGCAGTTACCGACCCAAGGTGGAGGAAAGGCTATAAATGCTCAGGCTACATGGTTTAACACACAGTATGCCCAATTACAGTGACTGGATGGAAGAAAATCCCAGCGGGTGACGCTGTGCTGTATACAGGAAAGATGACAGCCAGCAGAGCAATGGGCAGCATTTCTGGTTGACAGGATATGGATGAGAGTGAGGCGTGAGCTGTACGGGCAGTTGTGGAGGATGAATGGCACACTTACACTCCCAGTTCCATGGGCTGGGCGTGAGGCACAGGCCATTAAGAGATACCTGCGTTTCTGAACATTGTGTGATACTTACACCATAACGCAATCTCTTGATCAATGAAGTCTCCAAGCGCTAGCCATGTCCTACTGGAAGGAGTGCGAGTAGCACCAACCCCTTGTGCTCATCTCCATGACCAGCTTTTGGCAGTCATAAATTGAACTGCTCAGAAAAAGAGGGTTGCAAAACTATTAACTTTGCGTGCCGGTCAAAATAAGATAATACTAGTGGCTTAAAGACAGACCCACCACAATCTACAGTGCTAGGAGACTCGTGTGCAAACCCCTTTACTGAGGGTATGGGGGGCAGTACCAGAAAGGATCTGAGGGGCTCCCATTCAGGAACCAGCTGTTTTAGTGCACGGATGCTGCTTCGCGATGCCAGAAGTAAAAGTATTCAATGGTGAAGTGCAACTGCTCCCCCTAGTGGAGATTGGTGGCGTGAGGCGATGGAATAATGACAAAGGCAGACTGTAGCCGGAGAAGAGGACTGTGCTGGGTGTGGCAAGGAACAAACTAGCCACTTGGCATGGCAGGCGGTCAGGATTGGTTTCTGTCTCTCGCAGTTGAGTGCACCGGGTCGTTTTACCTTCAGAAACGACCAACAGGCGTTGCTGAGTTGGATACTGCATCAGGTACAACATCCCTCCTAACCAGGTTCAACAGCCTCCATCCTGTGATTATTGAGGTGCTCATCTCTGCCTGGCCACTTACAAGATCTCGTTCCTCTACCTCAAATGACTGTCACCCCAGAAACAATCCATTGCCAGATTGTTTTTCAGCAGATAGGTGAGAATGGAATAGTACTATGAATCAGTAATGTTGTATCAGTGTACTGTTGTGGTAATTCTTTAAACTGTGCCTTACCTATTGGCTGACATCATCTGTTTGGGTACTGTTGACTGCCTACTCCCGCCCCGGTCCGCCGCGCCCATCTTGGACGTTTGTTGCGGAGGGTGGAGGAGGAGCCCAATCACTTCCGGGCTCAGGGCTGCAACATCCGCGCTCTAGTCGCCCCTACCCCCTCCATAAATGTGCAGAGGTCCGCGGCCGCGCAGCGGACGCGTGCAGCGGGCGCGCCGGAAGCGCGCCGAAGTCGAGCCAAAGTCCAGCCCGTCTGCGCCCGTCCGCGACAGGACGGGGCGCGGGGCCAAGGACCCTGGTCTCTCTTCGCCCTCTACGCTACGCTATGCGCGTGAAGAGCTGCTTGCTCTTTGTCCTAAGATCCCTCTGACCTGCGCACATTCTATGGAGCCGCTCCTACTACACGCTTGTCCCCTATGCTCATTTAAGCCCCCCAATCCAGTTAGGATAGCTTACGCAAACAAGCATGTCAAGGCAGGTCTGATTAACTGCCGCTCTTTCGGTAAACATACTATTCAAATCTATCATCTACTCGAGGACGAGGAATATGATATGATTTTCTTTACCGAAACGTGGTTGGGAGAATTTTCTGACCCTGACGTTATAGAGGCCATCCCCCCTGGCTACTCCCTTGTTAGACTGGACAGGAAGGATGGCAGGGGAGGGGGTATTGCGATTGCTACTAAAACTTCTATGCAATGCACCCTACTGCCTCTGAGCATTGACCACTGTGAGGCCGGTGTTTTCACAATAAGCATAGGACCTCAAACCTCCCTTTCTGGCATCTTAGTATACAGACCTCCTGGCAGGATGTATGATTTTACTGCTAATCTGTTGGAGGCTACCGCTCACCTTGCAATTAGGAAAAAGAGTGTTCTTGTGCTGGGCGATATGAATGCCCACTTTGATGATCCTTTTGGATAGGGAGGCCAGTGACATTAGGTCCGAACTCCGCTCCTTACAGCTTGATCTTATAAATCAGGACCCCACTCACAGACTCGGGCACCTCCTGGATCCCATCTTTGGAGATCACTGTAGAGTACAATCTTCCTTCCCGATTCCGGTCCCTTGGTCCGATCATTTCGTTATTCCATTTCGTATACAGTCATCCGAGGATGACGCGAAGAAAGACTCTGAGCTGCGTTACCCGCGGCGGAAATGGAAATCCTTCTCGCAGACCACCTTTAATGAACTTCTTACAATAGGAGGCCCGATCGGAGGCACGGACTGTGAAACTGCGTATAGTCACCTACAGACACGCATTTTAGGAGCCCTCGATAGAACTGCTCCTATTCGTCTTGGGAGTAACTCCAAAAATACGAGGAAAACTACTTCGTGGTATACGCCTGAACTTCAAACACTCAAATCTGCCTGTAAAAAGCTGGAACGTGAATGGCGCGTTAACTTCTGCCCAAGGATCAAGGAACAATATAAAAATACGCAAAGGGAGTATTATAAAAAAATTCGTAACTCCAAAGCCGCCCACTACAAAAATCGGATTGATGAAGCAGAGAACTCTTCTAAGGAGCTCTTCAAAATCTTTAAGGAGATCTCTGTACTCTCGAATGATAATAGTTCCTCCAGCGACTCAGTGGAAGTTTGCAACAATATTGCGAGATATTTCTCTGGAAAGATCTCGGATATCTATGCAAATTTCTCTGGAAACCTGACCGTCAGCCATGATCTCAGGGTAGACATAGAGGCCAGTCCCACGGAGTCAGGTTTATACTGCTTCATGGTACCGCCTCCTGAGGTATTGGTAAATGTATGTAAAAGTGTCAAATCAGGCTCCCCTCGAGATCCGGCCCCTCCTAAAGTTCTGACTGCTAGTTTAGAAATACTGGAGCCATATTTTCGACACATTATCCAACTATCGTTTTCCTCGGCCTCTCTTCCGGGTGACTGGAAGCAGGCGATAGTGCTGCCAATAAAAAAGAAACCTAATGTAAGCCAGGACCTTTTAGAGAACCTAAGGCCGATTTCCCTCCTACCTTTTCTTGCTAAAGTGACCGAAAAAATAGTCAATACTCAGCTTATGGATCACCTAGAAGCTAATAAAGCACTGCATAGCTCCCAATCTGGCTTTCGGAAGAACTACTCGACCGAGACTGCCCTCTTGCGAGCGACCGAAACTCTGCGGATTGGAGCGGATGAAGGTCACACAATGGCTCTCATTATGCTGGACCTCAGCGCTGCGTTCGACACTGTGGCTCATTCCATCCTGCTACAGTGTCTGAGCAGTGCTGGGGTCACCAAGGCGGCATTGGGCTGGCTTAAAGCCTTCCTATCTGAACGCAGCTTTCAGGTGCAGAGAGGCATGTGTCTTTCTGACAGCATAGCCTTAGAACAGGGGGTGCCTCAGGGCTCTGCCCTGAGCCCCACCCTGTTCAACCTGTACATGGCTCCCCTGGCAGATGTGGTTCAATCATACGGCATAGAGTTAGTATCCTATGCCGATGATACTCAGCTGCTCATCTCCCTATCACAGACACCCACTTTAGCAGCGGCCAATTTTAAAGCATGTATGCAGGAGCTTGCAGGCTGGATGAACCAACACTGCCTGAAGCTCAACGGCTCGAAAACTGAGGTGTTAGTGATAGGGGGAAAGGATACCAGTTGGACTCAGGATTGGTGGCCTTCGTGCCTTGGCCCTACACCTATCCCTGGTAGGGAAGCAAAAAATCTGGGGGTTTGGGTGGATCCCAAACTCTCTTTTGTGAGCCATATCAACAAAGTAGCAGGGAAATGCTTTGGGATAATGAAGACCTTAAATCGCACGCTGGACCTTCTGCCCTTGGAGGCTAGGCGTACTATGACCCAAGCGTTAGTCACCTCCCGCATAGATTATGCGAACGTACTGCTACTAGGAACAACTGAGAAAAACATAAGGCGACTCCAGGTGTTACAAAACACGGCAGCACGATTAGTTCTCAGACTTCCTAAAAGAACGGCATCCAAACCCACTCTACTGGCCCTTCACTGGCTTCCTATAAAGAAAAGAATCCTATTTAAAGCTCTTCTTATTTGCTATAGGATAATCACTCAGAAAGCCCCTGATTATCTGAAGGACCTAGCCATCCCTTATATGCCCAACAGAGCACTTCGCTCCTTGGGCATGGGTCTTTTGAAAGTACCTCGTATAAAGAGGGCCAGAATGGGAGGACGCTCCTTCCGAGTGTTAGCAGCCAATCAATGGAATGCCCTTCCCATGGCAATTAGACTGGCCAGGACAGAAATTATTTTCAGGAAGCTGTTAAAAACACATTTGTTCACTCTGTAGATCTGTCTCTGCCTCTCTCTGTCTCCATCTCCTCAGCGCGGGGACACGCCGGGACGGCGTCACCAAGCGCTTTATAAGCCCCTTTATTATTATTATTATTATTATTATATCCATGCAAGGAATGTCATGTAAAATATGTAATCTGCAACCTACACAGGACTTTTTTGGGCGAGGGAGGCGAACGTAAATCTACAGCACTACATGCCAAGAAAAGATGCCCACAGGGTAAATAACAATCAGTTTGAGGCATGTGTGCTGTAGATACACATGCTGTAAAGTAAGATACGTTATAAGGGAGGGGTGAGATCATGATGCTCCTAAGAACGGGTTAATGTAGAATAGATAACACAGTGAAGAAAGGCATGGATATAGAAGGTGGGAGAGCAGCAACACTGAGTACAACCGGGGATGAACTTGAGGTCGCTGTGGGCTAAAACACCTCCCAGGATCTGAAGTTAATGTCAGACCCTCCAGGATTGCGCGAGAATGAATGATTATAAAGTGCCGCAAAAATGCCGCTAAATTTCCATGTTTGTGCCGCTAAATTTCCATTTTTGTGCCGCTAAATTGACTAATCCATGCCGCTATATCCTGGTGTACAAACAAGTGCAGTTAACCAGTCACATTTTTCTTTTGACACTGACTCTACAACATCAAAGTCCCCACCAAAAGTTTCTATTTTTGCAGTTTGGTTTAAAAGAAATTTTTTGATACCCCCTTGGACTTACATTTGGCTGTTACTATTTTTGATTTTTTTATTCGTGTCCATTGGATTTGTAGTTGCATTTTTTGTCTAGTGAATAGACAATATGTTAAATAAAGATCTGCAATTAGGTTAATTGATGGAACTTTGGCACCCCACTCCTCGTCCCACATCATGAAGAGGGACCAGACTTTTGTCAACATCACAGCTTGGCCTGTGTTGAGATGGGAATGTATGGGAGGCAGTCAAATTTCAGTTTCACTGCCCTACAGTGGTTATAAATGTCCCCAATGTACTTCGTGTTTCTGTGGGGGATGTTGTAAAACAAAACATACGATCTGACGATTGGGATGTAAAAGCCGTAGAGGCTCTTTTTCTGATTTGAAATATTATGCTGCTTTTGATGCTGAAGATTTGTACTTAGACTCTGCTAATTAAGCAGACATATTCTGCTACCAACACTATGGCAATCATTTTCTGCATAAAACCATCACATTTAGAAATGTGGTTAATTATACACAATGGGAACATTGTCCAGCTCCCACTGAAGGAAGCTTGAGAACTCTTTAAAAAAATGTTTATTTATTTTACTAATTTAATCAATCCAATCCTGACGCCTTTTATTTTAAGATGACTGAGAAGTCCTCTTCCAAAGTTAGACTCACCCACACTAAATTACTATATTCAAAGTCCTTTATGGATCAATTAGCGACCTTAGTCTGTACACTGCGTACAGAATCCTTCAAGGTCACCGTAACAATGTACTCAGAATAAATCCAGAAATGCTAATATTAGATCCATCTTTCAACTTAAAAAAAGGTGTGATTATTAACGACTTTATTTTCTTTACTACTAAAATTGCTAAATGGCGAAATACCTTAAATAACTCGCTGAAAATACAGGAATCGAAAAACATTCCCTATGGAACTAAGTTGCTTATAACGCCTTTTCGAAAACTGAGAGCAACTTTAAACATAACGTGTTATAAAAATGGCACGTTTCTCATTCAAGCTGCCAACAAAGACCTGGAACGTTTGAATGAATATTTCTTAATATCAAAAAAAATGTCCTCAACAGCCCACCTCAAGAAGAATTCAACCTAATAAGAATTACGAGGCCATCGTCTCACATGGGAACCAACCGGCTGTGATTGAAATCGTCAGTGAGATAGATCCCAAACAGACAAATCAAGAAATGGCGCTAGATTGCATAAACATCAATGATGAGCCCCAACTGTTGAATCAGGAGGCCAGTAATTCGAATGATAGCGCAACTGGAAACGCCAGTGCGATAGAACTCCAACAGACGGATCATGATATGGCGTTAGAATGCACTTCCCCCAATGATGAGCCCCAACAATTGAATCACAAAACCAGTCATTCAAAAGATAGGAGATTCAGCCCTAAGCTATCTATAGTTACTCCATCCATCGATTCTAGCTCCTATCCTAACCCTAACACTGATCACAACTGGCTACCTGGAACAGTCAGTAGCTTGGAAACAACACAATTTGACCATGTTAACTGGAGAGGCACGCATGTGACCAACACAGGGATTTGCGGAACTGTTTCTATTCGCAAAAAAAACATGCACAAATCAAATTAAAAGTGGTCCCTATCCCTCAGAGATATACAAAACTAGCCTTCCAACAGGGGCACCCACACAACCTCCCACCATTACTCAACTTAGAATAGAGTCTGAAAAGATTAGAACCCCTCAAATTAATAGGGAATTTGATAATCTCAGTTCGCAATCTAGCAAGACTTACAAAGCCATGCTTTTCGCTAATAGAGATATGGAGAACCTGCTGTGCTTATCAGAAAAATGGCTTTAAAAAATGGATGATCTTCAGAATTCCATTCATAAAACACAAGTTAAACGTCGTTCCACCCTAATGGCGGCGTCAAACAGAATTTACCGACCCGTACGCAACTCAGCTATTTGACAGACAGTGAGATTTTATCCATTCTGTCTACATACAAACCTATTCCCACTACTCACACTACGATAGGTGAAAACTTTATCCAAACAGTCCGAACGAATGCTGGCAGAACTTCTAAGACTAACAATAGAAGGCTAAATTCTAGCAACCTAAAAAATGTGTTATTAATTCCGGACAAGATTGTTTCGCCAATGATCAATTCACAGAAACACATTCGTTGCATACTACTCAACTGTCGATCAGCAAAAAAACATGCTGCTGACATAGGCGACCTCTTACTAAACCAAGAAATTGATGTAACCATTTTAACAGAAACATGGCTATCTGACTCGTCCTCCCCATGCCTAGACCGCTTAGTCCCCCTGAATTACCGGATTATGAGACAGGACAGACGAGACAGAATGGGAGGAGGCATTGCTTGTATACACAGATCAGACATTACCATCACAAAAATACAATCTGACCTCTTAGTGTCTTGTGACTATCTGGGCATGTCTTTAATATCGGCGGATAACCAAATCTGTAAACTCCAGGAACTCTACCACCCCCCAGGTACAAATACCAAGTTCATAGACCAGATGATAGAAATCATCACTACCAACTCTAATCTGCAGTCTAATGATATTTTCGTAGGAGACTTCAATCTTCACTGGGAGGATCATACTGACAGTCAGATCACCATTTTCAAAGCCTTCCTGGAAGAGCAATTGTTGGTCCAAGGATGTCATCTACCTACCCACTCCAAAGGTTCCACCTTAGATTGGATCATAGCTAAAGAGAAAGTGATTGATAAAATTGTAGTCACCCCCTGCGATTGGTCTGATCACGTAATAATTACATTCGAAATTCCGTTCATAAAAACCAAATCGTCCTCACAATCTATTAAGCCCAAAAAATGGACCCGTGACACTAGAGGAATCAATATGGATAACGTAGCAGCTCGCTGTGAAATTGAATTGCAGCCACCTAAGAGCATGGTTGACATCAGTGACCTCACGTTGCATTATAATAAGACAATGTCAAGCATTATTGAGGACATAGTCTCCTAATCCTGTTGGACCTTTCATCGGCTTTCGACGCTAGAGGGAACAGTCCTAAAATGGTTTAATTCCTTTCTTGAGACAGATTGCAAAAATTAATTGTCAACTAAACTCTATCAGGACCAACCAGAAATACAATTGGAGTTCCGCAAGGATCAACACTATCTCCGGCGCTATTTAATCTATACATGGAACCTCTCATGGATATATTACAAAAAGCGAACATTTCTTTCCACATGTACGTAGATGACACTCAGCTTCAACAGAAGAGATAAAGACCATGAACCAGGCACTAACGAGAACCCTCCAATGGCTAACCATGAACCACCTGAAGCTAAACCCTCAGAAAACCTAATTCCTGCTGATTACACCCCAGAAAAGCAAATCAAATATAGTAGAATGGACCAACCTAATCACGGCTCTAAAGTGTACTCCAAAGATTGTCGACTCTACTAAATCTCTGGGAATTATTCTGGACAAAAACCTGAACATGTTAGCACATATCAACACAATGGCAAAAAATGCCCGTTTCCATTTAAGCTACCTGAGAAAATTAAAACCATTCCTAAATAAAACAGATAGTAAAAGAGCAGTTCATGCGCTGGTCATATCAAGGATAGAGTATGGTTGCACAACTCTGGCCGGGCTCCCCAAGATCTCAACAGCCCCACTGAAAGCATGCCTTAATGCAGCTACAAGACTAATATCTGGATCCCAAAAATTCAACCATATCTCCCCTCATTTGAAAGCACTCAACTGGTTGCCCTTCAAAGCAAGAATTCAATTCAAGTTGGCATGCATCACTCACAAAGCTTTGCACTACAAAACACCAGTTTACCTAGCCCAGAAACTCATGCTATCAGGAGGGTGCCGGGTTTCCAGGAGCCACCCAGACCTACTACTGAAACCGGCTCGTTTTTGTTAGAAAATAACTCATGACCAAGCGTTCTCCGGGGCAGCTCTGAGAATCTGGAACGCACCCCCCTTAAAATTAGAAGAATCCTATCCATCGCGGCATTCAAAAAGGAAGCAAAATCGGTCTATATGAGGAAATTTCTCCCTTAATTCTATATAGTATAGCTATTGTCTACAATCTTCTCATGACAGTTGCCTTGCTTCCTCTTGCCGCTCATTAACCTGTTGTGGGCTTGTATATATGTTTTCCTTGAAGCTTAATGTTTTAGTCTAGTCATGGTAAATTAACTGATGACTTGGTAACTTATAAGGTTTTGTTTGTGGAAATGCAACTGTAAAGCGCTCTGATACCCTACGCAGGGTCATGTTCACGCTATATAAAACACTATGGCCCTATATAAATAAATAAACATGATGTTATTCCGGTTGATCGGCCCACGCTGTAGACACACCAAGAACACAGCTGCAGCTAACTGAAATTCTAGTGCCTTTAATATTGCACTGCATGCATGATTAAGGAGCTTGGAGAAAATCCTTTTCAGGAGAGAGAAAGAGCTTTACTCATCCTGTGATGTGATTCACTTCTGCTGATCTTGGAGGTATGGGGTTCCCCATTCAAGCCTAAGAGACCTTCTATTATTATTATAAAACCTAGTTCTTAGCAGGGGTGGATGGTTCACAAGGCACCATAGGACCTGTTTCCACTATCATTATAATATGATTTCTCCCTTTGTCTTTTATGGAATTGTAACAATGATGATCATAATATTTTTAATCACATGTCTGCTTATTTTAGCAAAAATACTGCATCTTAGAGCACGTCATTAAAATAAATATTTAAAATTTTTCCGTGTCTCTAATTACTCATGTTGTGGACTGGTATGAGAATAAAAACAAAAGAGTATTCTTGATTTCCACCATTCCTGAGAGTACCCAAAGTTGCATGTTCTGGGTTGTCTAATCATTGTCTAATAATGGACAGTCCCTAGGCTGCAAACATAAGGACATCAGTACAGAAACGCTGTTTAAAGCTCGTACTCCAACCGATGGGCCCATTAATAACGCATGCCTAATCAACTGTCAATCTCTCCCTAAACATAGAGATGACATTTGGCTCACACTCTAATCAAAAACTCTTGACCTCATGTTTCTTACTGAAACCTGGTTGAGGGACTGCTCCAACCCGGATATACTGCTGGCTATTCCAGAAGGATATAAAATAATCACAGCTAATTGGATAGGCAGCAGAAGAGGGGGAGGCATTGCTGTGATCTTAAGGGACCACTGAGAGATCTCACATAAAATAATTGATCAGACCAGACAAATTGAAGCAATGTCCTTCAGCATTAACATTTCCCCCACTTTCGCTGTGGAAGGTCTACGGGTCTACAGGCCCCCGGACTCTGAATTATCCTAACTGCTGGAGATGTGCGATTGGATCACTGATCTTTCACTGAGACACGCAAAGTTCATTGTCCTGGGTGACCTTACCCAAATGTTTGCACTTCCCACTCACAAAGCAGGCCATCTACTTGACCTGATCTTTACAAATATCCCAACTTTAAAGGTGGTAGATCCTGTTCCACTCATATGGTCAGATCATAGCTTAATACCATTCACTATTGTCGTTCCAAGCAACAAAAACCCAGTGAAAAATAAATATGAAGAAAAAAGGAATTGGAGGAAAGTCTCACTAAAATCATTGGGACCGGTACTCTCAAATACCTCTCTGCTGCTCACAGGGGAACCCAGCAGGGATGCCTCTTCCTTCAATGACCGGGTGACCACAGCTCTTGACAAAGTGGCCCTGGTTAGTAATATGAAAATGATTAGAACCAAACCATCCGCCCCCTGGTTTACAGATGAACTTCTTAGAGAGAAAAGTCTCTGTAAAAACTGGAACGGACATGGCGGAAAAATTATGATACTATGACTAAGAGCACCTACAGAGCAGCATTAAAACAACTAAAAAAACTCAAATGCCATGCCATTAGGGACTTTCTGGCTGATCAAATCACTGCCTCTGACAACTCTACCAAAGAAGTTTTTAGGATTGTTCAAGGATTTATCAAGCCTGAGTCCATGAAAAGCACTATTTCCCCTTCGGCCGCCATGTGCGAGGACCTCTCCTGCTTCATTCAAGATAAAATTCAAGCAATATATTCGGCATTTATCCCTTCAAAAAATTCTCCCCCACCCTCACCTAAACAACACAGCTCTGTCACCTGGTGTAAATTCCTCCAGTTCTGCGCTGAAGCCTCACTTAAACAACTTGTTAAACTCAAATCTGGATCACCGACTGAGCATTGTCCAGCCAACGTTTTTACTTCACTTGCCCCACTACTGAACCCCCCACTAAACCAGATCTGGAACACTTCTTTGAATACAGGCACCTATCCATCTTGCTGGAAAACCGCTTTAGTACAGCCCATTCTAAAGAAAGAAGATGCTGCCCCAACTGAACTAAAGAACTACAGGCTGATCTCCGTCTTGCCAGCTCCGGCCAAAATATTAGAAAAGGAAGTGTAGAAACAACTCTCAGCATACCTTGAATCGAATAACCTGCTTCATGATTCCCAGTCCGGATTCAGACTGGTTACAGCACAGAGACAGCTCTACTGGTAGTGGCAGAAATGATATGAGAGACCCTGGATCATGGCAATTACTCTATGCTAGTGCTGTTGGACCTGTCCGCAGCATTTGATACTGTATCTCACCTGATCCTTCTCGAGAGGCTTGAGCAGTTGGGCATAGGGGACATTTTCCTAACTTTGTTCCACTCCTTTCCCGATGGCCAATCCCAGAAAATCTGTCTACGTCCTCATGTCTCCACCGCCCACCCACTAATCTGCGGAGTCCCACAGCGCTCGGCCCTTAGCCCAACCCTTTTTAATGTTTACCTCTCCCCACTTGCCTCAATCATCGAGCATCATGGTGTCAAGGTGGTTTCCTACGCTGACGACACCCAGCTGGCGTTCTTTTTTAGGGACCACTCTGGGGCTGCTTTTACTAACTTTAAACAGTGTCTGATAAACATATCATCCTGGATGACAGACAACTGTTTAAAATTGAATACGGACTAAACAGAAGTTCTGTTTTTTAACCAGCCATCACCCCCAAAAGCCGAACTTTGATGGCCTATGGAACATAATCCTCCCCTTAGGCCAGTCCCGTCAGCGAGAAACTTAGGATTCAAATTCGACTACGCCCTCTCAGGGAAGGCCCAGATAGGCCAAGTTTCGTCCTCATGCTTCTGGAAGCTGAAAACCCTAAAGAGATTTTTACATCTCATACCAATGGACTGCAGGAAAACTGTGGTGCATGCATTAATTACCTCTCAACTGGATTATACCAACAGTCTTTATTTGGGTCTCCCTGACTATCTCATCAAAAAGCTGCAGGTCATTCAAAATGCGGCTGCCAGGCTCAACAGGAATGTACCCTACCGCCATCACATCTCCCCACATCTACGCAGCCTACATTAGTTGCCTGCAAAAAAGAGGATCCAGTTCAAGGCTCTGACCTTGGCCTTCAGGTCTACCAGCGACACTAGTCCTAATTACTTAAAACTAAGAATACCCAAATATATTCAAAACAGGACACTGAGATTGAATCACCAGAGATTTCTAGCTATTCCATGTTTAAAAAAAGCTAGACGAGGCGGTCGCTCATTCTCTTTTATAACCGCCTCTCTCTGGAACTCCATTCCGGAGCATCTCCGAAAAGCCAATTCAGAATCGATTTTTAGGAAGAATCTTAAAACCTGGCTCTTTAGTCTACCTTAGAGCCCCGCCCCCTTCAGCCTATTCACCGGGTTTCTCTCCAACACAACTCGCTGTCAACACCCCGGGACACCTCCGTTGGAGGTAGCTGTTGCGCTTAACAAAATGCAATAATAGTAATAATTGGTAGCTTCGCTTTAGGACGGAGAGCTAATGAGACACCGATGCTAGTCGGTTAGGGATTTTTGTAACTGAGGTGAGTTTTTTGGTACACCACAATTCACTGAAGTCCTGGGTTCCTGTGCACAGTTCTGTGTATGAGAAGAATCCCTGCAACATTACTGTCTTGCTCTCTTTCTTACATACAACCTTTTGGTGCCACGAAAGATGTTTGCACACCAACATTAGTACAATCGAAAATATTGTGTCATCCGCGTATTGGCAAACAAGTGTGTGTTTGGACTCAGGTTTGGGGGAGGGGCGATCTTGCTCCATTCACGTTCACTTCCAGGTCTGTGGTGTACAGAAGGAAAGGCAGAGATCCCTAATATGTTCTCTTTTCAAACCTGAATTTGTTAATAACTTGTTAGAGCATAAAATGTGATTAGAAGGGAAGAAGTTCATGAAATTCTGTGCATTTTGCTGCACACAACCCTAATTTTTGAAAATCTGGATGAACCTCTGCTTATACGTATCAAAGATTACAGCGATAATATGAAATAGTCGGATCACTTACAATACTTTTTTTGTATTATCGTTTACAAAAGTGTAAGTGGGGGGCATAGTGAACTGGAAATCGAGGCTTATGTGTGAACCTACATTTTGAAATAATAATCAGATAGTTGTTACCCATATACAACCACCAGATTGTTATCACAATATGACCAGGTCATATGATGCCCATGTTGGACAAAACAACTTATTTACACATAGGTACTTACCCACTTTATCAGGCTCCATCAGGGCAGTTACTGATGAATGAGGAAACACATTTAAGGTATCCCTCGTCATTCCACCCATATGAATGGTGTTCCCTTCAAAGTAGATTCCATGCATGTCAATTTCTGTGCCGAGGCCGATGACGTGCCAGGATACATGGTCGTTCTTGCACATCTCCAGGCCAGGCATATTGCCGAACATATACCCATTCACAGCTTGAAAGAGAAAAAAGCACAATATTTTTAGTGACTACAAAAGCACTTACTGATGCTATACTGAGAAGATAGCCAAGATGAGATCTGGTTAGCAATAAACAGGAATATAAGTGGGCTGGCACGTGCAGCTTATGAAGCTAAAAATCAGTACGTAGTGTGCATACCATCAAGCGAAAAGTGATGTGAATGGGATGAAGTTCAAGATCCGGGAAAAGGTAAGAGTTATTATATCTTGAAGACAATGTACACTAATGTTAACCTTGTGAAACACAATCTTAATAATATTGTCCATGTTATCTAGGCACTGGCTAAGTTGAACAGATGTATGAAGAAACCGTTTTTTGATTCCCTAATTGCGAATCCTTGCTATTCACAATTAGGAAATCGCAAAAATCTGCAATTCCCAGTGGGTCACACATTACCTACCTCATGAATATTAATGAGGTAGGTCACAATTTGGGACCGATTAGGAATCGCAAAATTCACAAGGTTGATGGCCTACTGAGGTCATCCTACCACAATGTCTGTGATTGTTTTTAAATAAATCAATCTATTTTTTTGGAAAGCAGCCCATTTTCCTTAAAGTACAACAAGCTGCTTTACAAAGAGAAAAGTGAAAAGTTTTCCATTCATATTTTATAAGCAGGATGGGACCACTGCCTGGTCTACAAAATGCTTTTGAAACATTCACAAAGGGGAAGAGGTCCACTTGGGGCACCTTCCCATTTGCAAATGGTTTACGGTGCTATCAATGGTAATTCAGTGGGTCCATAATATTGTGTTGTACCCAGGTTGATCGGAATTCATAAGCCTATTTACAGGACATGTCCCTAGTATTGATGTAGACTTTGTGAGCTAACATACACTCTAAAAAGGAAGAAATTTGATATTTATGACTGTTTCTGCAGTTTGGTTTCCTGCTTATTATTATGTGATTTGCATTCTTCTGAAGCCATAAGTCCTGCCTGTCACAGACATCGTGCAAATCAAGCAATTATGAAAATCTGGCATTGTTGACTCAAAACACAACACACAGTGACTGACTGACAGCATAGCACCAATGAAACAGCCACCTCACATCAGGACCATCAAACTAAACAGTTCCACCTCACATCAGGACCATCAAACTAAACAGTTCCACCTCACTTGCAACATCAGGCTCACAGAGTGCCACAAGGATCAATTCTTTCCCCGACGTTTTTCTTTTTTAATTCAAAGTTTTTTTTATTATTAAAAAAAGAAGTTTACAAATATAGTATAGTGCAGTACAGTCTGGTGTGCCCTTGCATTGGTGTTTCGCTTGTTGTCAGTCTAGGGGGGTTTGTTCTGACCTAGATGTTTGTCTAGGGTGGCCCACATCTCGTTCCTAGCTGTGTGGTTGGTTGAGTGTTTTGCTGTGATATTGTCTGCACCTCTCAGAAAGGTCACCCAGTTTATCCATCTTTTAAAGATGGCTTTACTGGTGCACTTCCAGTTCGCTAGGATTGTTTTAACCGCAGCTGTGAGTAGTAAGTCTGCTAGGTCTCTGTTTTCCTTGGATTCTAGGTCTGGGGCCATGAATGCTGTGGCTATTCCGTCAACGGGCGCCGTAGAGAATGACACATGTTGGAACTCCCCGACGTTTTTCAATCTATACATGGAACCTCTTGCAATGATCCTGTAACAAGCCAGAATTGCCTAGCATGTCTATGCACACGACACCCAACTACACATTAAAATCTTGTCATTAAAGACATCCAGCACCTAAATAACACTCTCCATGGTACAGTCATGGCTGACCAGCAACCACTTAAAGCTTAGCCCATACAAAACCGAATGTTCATAACTAGCTAGAAAGCCTAACTGCTTTAAATTGTAAACTATCGATCTCCAACTCTGTTAAATCACTAGAAATTACACTAGACAAAAACCTGACACTGAAAGACCATATCAATGCCTCAACAAAAAGTTTCTTCGACACACTGAAACACTTTAAAAAACTGTAGTGCAATCCCCAATTTTCTTAAAGTTGGACTGTGGTAATGCAACGATAACAATGAAATCCACACAGCGGCCAGACTCTCCTTCAGGGAGAGCTGACATGATCACATCACTCCCACACCTAAGAAACTCAACTGGCTACCAATCAAAGCAAGAAGTATATTAAAGACAGCCTGCATTACCCACAAAGCTCTCTACACTCAAAAACGTACCTACCTCCCAAACAAGTTGTCAAAAGCTGGCCGAACGAGGCCTTTGTGAAGTTCCAACACCGGGAATGCTCCTAGAACTTGGAATGCTCTTCCACAGGATCTACATGACAACCAATCAGTCCTACACTTCAGAAAAAAACTTAAATTTCTTCTTCTCAACAAATATCTGAACTCTCCCTCCTGAAATAATCAACTTCCCATGTTACACTCCATCTTAGAGCCGGAACTCTACTACCTCTGGAAATGACTGCCTATTGACTCCTACTACAACTGAAATAACCTAATATCGCTACCTCTGGACTTTTTCATTTATCCAGAACAACTACAATTGTATATTGTTATGGGTTTATTTTTACCCTGCATGTCCACTCTCTATTATAGATTTTCACCCTGTTTGCCTACTATTTTTCTCTCTTTATGCATTCCTTGTAAATATTCTGTGCAATCACTGTATGTTTATACAAGTTTTGCGCTATACAAAACTCAAAAATAAAAAATATAAAAAGTAACCTTGAGTCACTACTTACAATCTGTTTTGCTCCACTCGACGACAACAGCTTGCCACTCATTTCCTCCAAACACCAGACCAGGCCCCATAAGTCACAACTCCTGCCCCATCGCTGGTGCTGCCTCCGCTACCTTTGATAAGTATTGCCTAGTATTGACCATCGTCCTCCTGTAATTATTGTGCCCGCAATATTGTGCCAGTCATTGTTTGAGCTGACATTAATTGTGCCTGCATTAGTAATTATTTTGTGCCTCATCGTCCTCCGTGCCCCTCGAGTGATTGTGCCTGTGCCCCTGTGATTATTGTGCCTCATCGTCCTCCGTGCCCCTGTTAGCATTGTGCATACTTTTGTTTTGGACTCGTCCTCCTGCTCCACCCCCGCTCCCTCCAGCTTCACCGCTACCCGTCCCCACTCGCCACCCCGCTCCCGCCTTCCATCTGCTCCTCCCTCGCTCCGCCCCCCCTCCACTCTCCATTTATGACAGATGCACTTGCGTGCAGCGTTCACGCGCAGCGGGCGCGCCCTATACGCGCCGAAGGCGTGCCAAAGGTAAGCCCGTCTATGCCCGTCCGTGCCTGGACCGCGCCCAGCGCCATGCCCCCTGGCCCCCGCAAAAACCAACCCACCCGCCTGTCATACGACGCCGCATCCCTCACTGCACTCAACACTGGCCGACTCCCCACCTGAAATGCATCCTGCTCAACACCTGCTCGATCCACAAACACGCCATTGAACTATGGAACTTACTCGATACCACAACTCCGGACGTCGCCTTCCTCACGGAAACCTGTATGAACGCCTCATCAGCACCCGACGTCGCCATAGCCATCCCGGATGGATACAAAATCATTCGAAGAGACCGCACCAACAAAACAGGAGGAGGCATTGCCATCGTTCACAAGAACACCATTCACACCACGACCAGCCCCGACGACACCCTCACAGCCGCCGAACACCTTCACTTCCAGATACATACCGATCCCAAGACCACACTCAGAGGCACCCTCATCTACAGACCCCCAGGACCCTGCGCACAATTCAGTGAAGACATCGCTGACTTCATCAGCCCACACGCCCTCCCCTCCGATGACTACATTCTCCTTGGGGACCTCAACTTCCACCTGGAGAATAACAACGACAACAACACCTTCACCCTGCTGGACAACCTCGCCAATCTCGGACTCAAACAACTAGTGAACACCCCGACCCACTATGCCGGACACACACTTGACCCAATCTTCTCCTCCAGAAAGCACATTTCCTTCAATCACGCCACAGGTCTCCACTGGACAGACCACAGCTGCGCCACTTCAACTTCAGAAAGAACACGACCCACCACCACCCGAAACAAGTTCCTCGCAGAAGCTGGAACAAAATCACCACCGACCAGCTCACCACATCTCTGAACCAAAACCCTCCCGCCAGACCAACAGACCCAAATCAAGCAGTCATCAATCTCGCACAATGGATCACCCACTGCGCTGACAAACTAGCACCCTTGAAAAACCCTCCCAACAAGCCAGGAAGCAAAAAAGCCTCTTTGTTCAACGACGACCTCAAGGACTCTAAAAAGAACTGCCGCACCCTCGAAAAAGCCTGGAGAAGAAACCCAACGACAGACAACATGACCACCCTCAAGGTCGCCACCCGCAAACACCACCAGCTGATCCGCACCACCAAAAAATCAGCATTCAAGGATCGACTAGACAACAACGCCCACAACAGCAAGGAACTCTTCAGCATTGTCAAAGAGCTCACCAATCCCAACGCCGGCAACAACGACATCACTCCCTCGCAAGACCTCTGCGACTCTCTAGCCTCGTTCTTCCACAGCAAGATCACAGACATTCATAAAAGCTTCGGCGACCAGTCCACTCCCCTCACCACTGAACCGAAGCCCCCCACCACCACCCTCCGCGCCTGGTCCCCGATCAGCACAGAAGACACCATCTGCTTGATGAACTCCATCCACTCCGGATCGCCAACCGACCCTTGCCCTCATCACATCTTCAACAAGGCCGACTCTATCATCGGCCCCCCAACTACGGGACATCATCAGTTGCTCCTTCAACACCGCTACTTTCCTGGAGAGCTGGAAACATGCCGAACTCAGCGCCCTCCTGAAAAAACCTACAGCAGACCCCACCGAGCTTAAGAACTACCGCCCCATCTCGCTCCTCCCATTCCCCGCCAAAGTCATAGAAAAGACCGTCAACAGTCAGCTCGCCACCTTCCTCGAGTCCAACAATTCCCTCGACCCCTCACAGTCCGGTTTCCGAGCCAATCACAGCACCGAGACCGCCCTCATCTCAGCCACAGACGACATCCGGGCACTGCTCGACAACGGGGAAACAGTAGCCCTCATCCTCCTGGACCTCTCCGCAGCGTTCGATACGTTCTGCCACCGCACACTAGTACAACGGCTCAGGAACGTCGGGAAACAAGATAAGGCCTTGGATTGGATCATCTCGTTCCTCACCGGAAGAACCCAGAGAGTCCGCCTCCCCCCTTTCAGATCAGAGGCCACCGAAGTCATATGCGGCGTACCACAAGGATCATCGCTCAGCCCCACCCTCTTCAACGTCTACATGAGTCCCCTCGCATCCATCGCCCGCCATCACAACCTCAACATCATCTCCTACGCAGACGACACCCAACTAATCCTCTCCCTCACCAAGGACCTAACCACCGCTAAAACCAACCTTCACAAAGGGATGAAAGACGTAGCCGAGTGGATGAAGAACAGCCGTCTAAAACTGAACTCAGACAAGACGGAAGTCCTCATCCTAGGATCATCCCCCTCTGCCTGGGACGACTCATGGTGGCCCCCGGCCCTGGGCAGCACACCCAAACCAACGGACCATGCTCGCAACCTGGGATTCATCCTAGACTCCTCTCTCTCGATGAGCAGACAAGTCAACGCCGTCTCATCATCATGTTTTAACATCCTACGCGTGCTCCAAAAGAACTTCCGATGGATCCCCACCGAAACAAGGAAGACGGTCACCCAAGCACTCGTCACCAGCCGACTGGACTACGGAAACACCCTCTACGCCGGAACCACAGCCAAACTACAGAAAAGACTTCAACGTATTCAGAATGCCTCCGCTAGACTCATCCTAGACATTCCTCGCCACAACCACATATCCGGTCACCTGAGAGACCTACACTGGCTCCCCGTCAACAAGAGAATCACATTCCGTCTCCTCACCCAAGCACACAAGGCCCTCCACGACCAAGGACCCAGATACCTCAACACTCGCCTATCCTTCTACACCCCCACTCGCCAACTACGATCGTCCAACCAAGCCCTCGCCGCGATTCCACGCATCCGAAAAGCCACCATGGGAGGAAGGTCCTTCTCCTACTTGGCGGCCAAGACCTGGAACTCCCTCCCCACCCACCTCCGTCTTACACAGAACCACCTCTCATTCAGAAAGCAACTCAAGACCTGGCTGTTTGATCAATAGCTAACCCTTCTCCCTCAAGCGCCTTGAGACCCTCTGGGTGAGTAGCGCGCTATATAAATTTTTGACTTCACTTGACTAACTATAGATATCTGTAATGCTTCCGTCCCTGCAGTAAATATTTCCTCCAGTGTAGTGTGAGCCACTCCTACTGTAACCTGCACCCTACTCGCATATTTCCATAAACTAAACATGTGTAAGAGCGCTTCTGTGATCACTGATACTTCTTTCGTCAAGGAAACTTTAAAGTGGGAAAAAACAAAAATGAGGATTTCTGAGAGATCTGGGCCACTTTTTAGTTCTATATAAAATAACTATCTAAAATTTCACCAAGTCAAATTATTTGAGAAGTATAACGTTTTGATAAAGTGCCAAACCAAGCAAATCACCAAGTCAGCAATGCTTTCAACTAGTAGGTCAGAAACTAAAAAGGGCTCTTGATTTAAGCCAAAACAATGAAACAAAGAAAGTACTTTAAATTAGGATTTCCCTATGGAAAAAGCTATTAGTGGCACTTTCCTCTACCAAAAAAGGCCCACAAAAGAGCCCAGAACCCACCAGTTTTGTGCAAAATTACAGTTGACTTACTAAAGTGTCAAACAAGGTAAGGGGCAATGTATGGCCGGCCATTGATGACAGATGTTTCCTAGGGGTGGCACAGGATGGCAGAATATGCTTTGTCATTGTCAAGAACTTTACCTTTCCATGGCCCTCACCTCTAGTAAGAGGTCACAACTTCCATATTCAGATCCAGATAACAACCCTACGCCTCAATGGGACATGAAGGCTGTAGTAGGGGTGTATGTAGCTGTACAGCTACCAGCAGCAAATTCTCCTGGTGAAACTGTTGGTTGTTTCTGGGGTGAGATAAAGATAGTAGACCAGAGATGAAATTAAAAATCATAACAGTAAGACCTGTGAGTCAGTGCTGCTACTTATTCTGGGCTCTGCTTTTAATTTATCAAGACACACACATTGATGTCTATAGGCTGTCATTTGTTGAATGTAAATAGCAGTAATTGTGCTTGCAGTATGTGATATTACATCTTCACTGTAACAGCAACATTTAAAAGACAGAAATGCATTATGAAACCAGTATATGAGCAATTGTGTACTTGCAATTGCCAATGTAACAGAGGCAGCTTCCCTTCTCTCCTCTTCCACTATCCTGATTTTCCCCATTCTACCACAGAGTACAAATCAAACTCTCCCCCTTATCACCAGCCACACTTCACAGCTACATCATTCAGCTGCCAGAAGCCTTGGCAAATGTCCCTACTGTTCGGATGGTCATCGTCTCTGAGGCAGAGTTCTTTGTTCTGCTGCCTGAAGATGTGGAGTTCCCGCACCCCAATGTGTGATCTTTCCATGTGTGATCACTATTCACTGGACAGGTCAATTATCTAACTAGTCTCTTCACATTGTTGGGTTAATATCTGAATAATCACTGGACGAAAGTTGCAGATGTTCTAAGAGATTAAATGATATATTTTGGAAAGCTGGAACTGGATTAGTCACATATGGACATCTTATTGAGTGAAGGCTGCAGAAGGAAACAAACCAACTACAAGCTTCACAGATAAGGATTGCTTTTATAAAAGAACTGGCACACTATTGATTACAGTCCAGGTATAGGGGAGAGGAGCTCGCCTAACTGCTAGGGCGGTTGACCTCGAATCTGGGGAACTGGGTTCGAGTCTCGGCAATGACACTGAACATCCTGTGATTCTGGGCAAATCACTTAATCTCCCCGTGCCTAACAAAAAAAATGAATACGCCCTCATGTAATGCAACTGGTGCTATGTAAAGCGCTCCGATACCCGATCCGGGTAAAGTTAGCGCTATATAAAACTCAGTAAAAAAAGAAAAAAAAGGTATGAATGTAGACGAATCAGGGAAAGATTACAAGAGAAAGAGAGAACAATAAAAAAAAGTAAAATAATGAAAGAGAAAAAAGAAGAAAGAGAAAGAAGCAAAGAAGTAGGGCTACATTGAATGCAAAAAACGTGATAGATAGAGTGTTTGAGTTAATCTCAACCATTGGTAAGTCCTGGGGTCTGCATTCCAGTCCATATTTTTTTGCCAACCATGCCACCTCAGATTACACCCAGCTATAGCTAAAACAGCCTTGGTCCTGCTCCGATACTAACAATCCAACCCGAATTGCCAGACCAGGATCTCAAACTGGACGGGAACATAAGCAACCTACGAACGGTTTGGGCCTATGTGGGGACCTGGTCTGGCAGTTCGGTCTGGACTGTTCTATTGGAGCAGGACCAAGACTGATTTATAGAAGGCGAATCTTTGTCTAGAACAACACAGTTGGCCAAAAGCAATGGGCAATGAGGACTGAGCAATTGCCACCTGCTGTGATCAATAAAGCTTTCCTTCCTTCATCTTTTTGTTGTTGCTGTATATAGTTGTGATATGAGATATGTTCTGAACTCTAATAAGGATTTTGAAGGATCTTTACAGCTTTGAAAGCATGAGACCTAAGCTAGCTCTGAAAACTAAACATTTAAGGGTGACCTATGGTTACTGGGGTGCAGTTAATCACAATTGGCCAATTGCCTATGATTTGCACAAAGGCTTAAACTTAATATATTACTATCTGTCAATTTCTGTGGCTTTTTAGACATATTTCGAAGGGGATTTGAGAAAGAATCAATGGCCTGTGGGGCGTGACTGATCATGATCCCCACTACAATGAACATTTGTTACAGATCTCCTACTTAATCCACTGGTAGTATCCATGCACTTCACATGGGGATTTGGAGGATGTGTGTGCAGTATGGTGTGTGTGTGTGTGAGTCTCTGTGTGTGTTGGAAAGGCTGGCTCTGCATACCTAGGATCTTTTTTTCTGCAACAGGAATCTGTCATTTCTTTTCTAAATCTACAGACCCCATATGGCACAATAAAATTGAGATGCCTGCTTTACTAGTACCCACAGGTATATTCTCAACACTAGCAATACAAATACTCAAATGTATATCAGTGTAAACCAGTCCAGTAGTTTGGACTTAGATGAGAGCATAATGTGGCATAGGGTTTGTGCTTGCATAACCCTCAGGGAACTTCCTCTGTTATGAATCAAGGTTACACATGTCAAAGGGCTGCCTGATTTGTGTCGATTCATCAAGGAGCTCAAACATTATTCATGAACAAAAAACTGGCACTGCTGGTATAAAACCCAACTATGACTACATAAGTGATATTGCTCGACTGTAATAATAATAATTAGCAAAGTTAATATAACAAGAGAGCTGAATCAAAAAAAAAAATGGCAACTAGACCAATTCCAAACTATCCACAAGGACAGTGCGGTAGAAGTTGCAGGGGTGGTGGGTGTGACAAAAGTAGTCAGATGTTGGCTCACAGCCACGACGATTGTTTGGTTTGTGTTGCTGGTATTAGGACCATCTGAAGATGACCTCATAATATGTTCAATATTTTCCAATATTATTCTCGACCCGTTCAACACAGATAAAAATAAATGAAGAGGATGTCAAACCATGATTGAACAATACTGGCGAAACGAAACCTATCCTTCAGAAAACAGCTTAAAACTTGGATTTTCGACAAATAATCCCCCACCCTTCCCCAAGTGCCTTGAGACCCTCTGGGTATGTAGTGCGCTATATAAATTCTCTGACTTGACTTGACTTGACGAAGGTGGAATTGGAATAACAATAGACTAAATGAACAGAGAGAACTGTTGGACATGTATATCATTTAGGGCCTTCACAGGATTACATCGCTTATCAGCCTAAAGTACATCTACCATTTGCTAAATGGAACATTCAACCCGGTCTGGCAACCTTTGCATCATTTTACACATGTACCCGAAGTACTTTTCATACAAAATCCCAACAAATGGTGTCCACAAATGAGTGAGACAGTTTAATGAGCAACATAAAAGTTAATAAACGTTCTGTATGGTTTAACTCAATAATGTAGTAAAGAAGCATGCACATGTAACTAGTCTTACATCTAGGATCTTCCAAACTACAACAATTGGAAAAATATATTACTTAGTTCTTCTTTGCTCGAGTGTGAACTGCTCCTTGGGGGACCACCAAGTGCATAATTCAAATAGAATGCAGGTCAGGTAGTTCATGTCATACATAGTCTTATTGTGATCTCTGACTGTGCATATTTCTTGAAAACGATGCAAGCTTGGCCCATGCATAGTGTACATACATACAGGCAAGAGGAGCCGAGCCATTGCAAGACCATCTCAAGGACATGCTGCCTTTCCCAATGCACTAATACCCAATCAAACAACCTGTCAACAAGACACACTTCTAAAGAAAGCGCACTCTGGTCACTCCTACACATGTTGCCGTACCAATCTAGATGGCGAATTTGACACTTTTCTGTTTTTAATCTGCTAATACCAGATGCCCTCCTGGAGATGGTCTCACAAATGACTGTATGTGACCAAAACAGTAATCGTTGCCATCATTTCAAACGTAACACAGTAACATCTATTATACAACTATACTGTGTAGTTTGAATCGTGGTTAAAACTTTGGTCTCTGCAAAATGGTTTGTATATAGATCATAGTGAAAATGTGCACATTGTTCATATATGTTTGTTTTGTTATGCTTCTCATTCACTCTTGTAAACTGACGTAAAATTGATATATCTTTTACCAAGCATCTAATTTTCCCTTTATCCACCAAATATTTGTTATTGTGGTTATGTTCAAAGAATATATATGTTTGATTCTAAATGGTCTGGACAAATTCTCTCCTTTTCCGAGCACTGCCACATTATATATATGAGTGTGTCCTTGATTCCCTGGGGTTTATTGGGGTGTCCTCTTTATAATTAAAACAATACAAAGCGAAAGTTAAACACACGAGTAACAAGCATTTGCAATGCAATAGGTCTCGCAGTAGGTATTGTAAATGACACATTTTTTATTTATGTGTTGGTTTTGAAAATAGCGAAATTAATAGCTTTGTCATTTACAATGCCAATATTTTTTATTTTTGCAAATGTGACACCTATAGCATTTGTAATGCAACATGTTTTGTATTTACGTGACCTAGATGTATTGATATTACAAATAACAATGGCTTGTAATTTTTTAAAATAATTAATAGTTAAATAAAAGTTATTGTAATTTATAATGGCAATAGCTTAAATTCGGGAGAAAATTTGCTCTCGTAACTAAACAAGTCAAACCTTGTGCAAATGACAGGACAAAAGAGCAAACATGAGCTTTTGCAGACATGGGAATGGCTATAGCATGTTATTCTGCATTCTAAGGAATGGGGTATTAGATGAGGATCTGCTTATTAGCCCACCCCGTGCTAATGCGAATGAGTGGGTGCACAATTTACACAATCAATGTGCAGGCCTACTGCTGTAATCGAGCCCTTGACGTTCATATTGCAGAATTGATAACGCCTTGATTAGGCCCTTAACCCCTTGCGCGCTAGCGGTTTTCCCGCTGTGTGCTGGGTTTTTCGAAAACCCGCGTTACATGACGATACGAGCGCCGTAGCTGATGACGAGCTGAGCTCGTCATCAGCATCGAAGGGGTTAAGCTTAAGAGCACCTTCAATCTGCACGCGTTGACGTAGCACTTAGAATGTTGTAGAGGCCACCTTAACATTCCCATGCTGCCTAGCCACATTGCAACCATGCACACTTTCAACAGTGCAAGGTTGCTCCAGTGTTTGAAACGAAATATGATTGATTGAGCTATTCGAGAATGCAAAAGTGGCAGCAGTGCGCTATACAAATGTTGAGTATAAAAAAATAAAAACATAGTTAATTGGTCTGTGGTTTCCCACTGAAAGGTGCGTGTAATAGTGCAGCTTCCTTTGAACGCGCATTGTCCGTTGGCTTCGTTCTGGGGCCAGGTCAAAGAAATGTAGGTGCACATTCCAACAAATGACAATTTGCACCCTTTGTACTGTTTATCCAGCATTTTAAGAGGAAGCCTCTATATTTGGTGGGAAATATGCGGTTTTATGGTAATATGCAAAATCGCCACTAAGCAGAAGCTTTTAGACTTATTTTGAGCGTGAGGACAATGTGCACCCAGAGCTCCGTTCAAGTACCCTTCTCAACTCACATTAATTGCACATGCAGTGGTGATGAGCGCTCAGGTAATAGAAACACGCGAGCAGTGCAGTTACGGAAAATGTGCGCAATGTTTTTAGCCGATTGGTTCCCATGATTCCTGTGGTCACCTCCCCAGCGACCTGCCTGACGAGTCACGCACAGCCGGGGCTATTGTGTGCTGCTGCCCTCCCAGGAGAACGCCTCCCCCTGGGGAGCAGTGAGCACACGGAGCCTGATTTACGTAAAGAAGTTCTTATATCGCGTGCAGTGCTTATCGATGGTTATTTAATAGAAAACATGAGCAAAGCCGTTCAGAGGTTGAAGTGCATCAAAAGTTTGGGAACTGTTATCCTCAATGGATGGGGGAGGGTCATGTGTGTGTGGGGCAGGGACAAAGAGTGGCTAAAAAGAGCAAAGTATTAAGACATTATTGTGTGTTTGCAGCACTTTGCACCTTCATGTACATACATATAACACACCTTAAATGAACAATAAATGCAAGTTAAAGTAATATTTGGGAAATACGTTTTTTTTTGGCGGGGGTATATATGGCACAAACTAGACCTGAAGATGTCAGAGCGTTATACATGAGCACCAGTTACGTTACAGACGGTCACATTCATTTTGTTTTTTGTCAGGCACGGGGAGAGATTACGTGATCTACCCAGAATCGCAGGATGTTGAGAGTCCCTGCGGAGACTCGAACCCGGCTTCAATGAAGTCCACCCCAACCCTTAGGCCACATCCTCGCCCTTTCTTTTACATTTTGAAAGGTTGTGATCACTATAAATATCTGTGCGAAACCAGTCCCAGAAATGAATCATTGGTGCACCAGTGGGGAATAGTAAGGTGTATCTATAGTGCTATGAGACCCCAGCATGTGACTTAAAGCACTATTTTAATTGAACAATCGCATGATTCTAGCGGCCCTGGTTATATTGTTGGATGTAATCGCAGAAAGCTTAGGGAATGAGAGGCATCAAAATCCAGGTCGGTGGCCACTCCGGGATGTACAGGATTTTAATTGACCCTTTTCAAACCACACCTTTAATTACAGAGGCCACGTGTCTCGGAGAAGATTCAGAGTAAACTTCTTGGGCCACTCACTTTTTGGACAAATCATTGGGCTTTCCTAAAGGCCGCATTCACACTATGAGCTCTGTCTACAGCTCAGAGTTGCGTCTTCTCGCCCGTGCATTAGATTTATCTGCACCTCGGTGGGTGGAAGGGCCTGGCCTCGCGCTCCTTTACAGGGCTGTCCAGGGGTTACCTAAGAGCCGGGATGTCTTTATATAACCGGCCGGGCTGTGACGGGGCCTGCGGGCGGAGGATGCTCTGCCCCCTCGCGGGTCTGTACTAGAGGCTGCGAGGAGGGGGAGGCGCGGCCAGACCGCAGCATCCCGTGGCCGGCGCCCGACTGAAGTGAGGCGTCTTCGCCACCTCAGAAACGGGGGTGTCGGACATCTGCCCCCGCTCTGCAGCCCGAGGGAGGCCAGAGACACACAGCGCCAGCGCGGACTGGGTACGTGCAGGAAGCACCCCTCGCCCCTTGGTACATTCCGCGCACCTGTTACTGCTCTTGTCCTCCCAGCGCCCATGCAAGTGCTAGGACTTGCAGCCGATGGGTTCAGTTGGTGACGGGACGAGGGTTGTCCAGATAAAAGCAAACAAGTTCATAAAGTAAATAGTCAATCATGTGTTCATTATTTGGTATCACCATACATTTTTCGGGAGGTGCCAAGCACAAGAATCCGGCCACATTACTAAAAACAAGGGCGGACGTGAGTAATAGACAAGGGCAAGGAGACCATGAAGGGATACAAGGGAATTATGAACCAGTGAGAACCAGTGGTGCGTGCGCACCACAGAGGAGCAGGGCCGGGAATTGAAAGTAGTGGTGCGCGCGCACCACAGAGAAGTGGGGGGAGGGAGCGAGGTGAACGCGCGCTGCTGCGGGAGGCGGCCGAAGGGCAGGGGCTACAAATCCTGCACAGCTGCCGTCCTCCCTCGCCCGTGCACCGCAGCCGCCGCTCCTGTAGTAGAAAGTTAGCAGGCTGGAAGTTGTTAGCCTGTTCCTGGCCGCGTCGCCCCAACCCACCCATCGGGAGCCGAGGACCCGGCGCTCCAGATATGATGGTCAGCAGTCGGAAGCAGGTGAGAGCTAGGCCCCGCGGGGCCCGTGCAGGAGCGGACTCCCTAAACTCAGACTCCACCCTGCACGTGTGTGTGTGTGTGTGTGCCTGCGTGTTTGTGTGTGCATGCGTGAGTGTGGCTGTTGCGTGTGTGTGTGTGTGTGTGTGTGTGCATGCGTGCGTGAGTGTGGCTGTGTGTGTGTATGTGTTAGTCACTTGCTGAGAATGTGGGATAGGAGATGTGCACGGCGCCGGCCTGGGCGTGCGCGCCCACGAGGTGAAATCTCCGAGGGCTTGTTCGTGCACATCCCCTGTCTCAGATTCCCAGCAAGCTGACAACAATAGATACTTCGCTGGACGCAATGCTTCCCATTGCTTTCTCCAGCTCGACCTAAAAAGCAGGCACAAGTCATCAAACCCTATGCCATAAACATCTTTTATTAGTATTCTGCATTTTCTGAGACCTATTTTAGGTCTCGCCAGCGAGAGACCTATTGTCAGCGTGATGCCTCCCACGGGAGACAGACCGGGGCACACGCAGATTGTGGTCTGTGGACGCCCTTCTAAAGAGTTGCGCTTGCGCAGACGCGCTTCCACATACACACACAGCCCGCTTTCTTTTAGCTAGCATGAACTAACGGCGCGCGCACACACACACACAGCCACCCCTGTGGAGAAGTGTGGAGAAGTGTGGCTCAGGGGGTTAGAGGCGGCAGACCCGGAAGCTGAGATCGGCCCTGGACCAGGGTTCAATTCCCCGCCTCGGCGGGTCTTGGGCTAAAAATTCCACGGTCTCGATAATTCTCGCTCCGGTGCCTTCTCGACTCACGGGTTCACGCTCTGCGACTCTGGGCAATAGCTTGCTTAATCTCCACAACGGCCCCTCGCGGTGGGATGCCTGGCTTTCACCTTGTGGATACCCTGCCGGGGCCTCTCACAGGGGAATACCAGGACGGGTTCCCTAGGCAAGCGCCAGGATGACCTTTATGGTGACAGGTCGCGCTATATAAGTATACCTACATTTACATTTACATTTACATCTACCCCCACTTCCTTGATCACACAAACACGCGCGTGCACACACCCACAGACACGCGCGCACACACACACACGCGCACACATACACGCACACATACACACACACGCACACATACACACACGTACACACACGTACATTGTCCCCCCAAACCCCCCACTCACCGCATCGGCGGCTGCTGCCACTTCTGACCTCTGCAGCCATCGAGGGGCTCTCCCTCAGGCATGGGAGCCCCGCGCCAGTACTGCTTCTCTGGGCCAGTCACTTGCGAGCACGCGCGCAGCAGCCATCTGGCTTTCCTCACGGCACCCTTACAGTGCGACTTGCTTCACCCCTCCCCCACCACAGAGCATGCGATTGCGATCACTTTCACGGCCGCGCCGCCGCGTTACTTTCACGGCAACGCGGCAATTGCTTGATTATCATAGTTCTTCATGTATTATATTCTGTTCCCGTTGCACACCCACAACATAGCTTATTAAAGCTTTGGAACTACGCAAAGCAGTAGAAGTTGGCTTGGCATTGCGATAGCGTGAACTTTCGGTGCGAAAACGTTTTGCACAGGAAAGCTGATTGGACCTCTGTTTCCGCCACTGAGTCGTGCATCGCTCGTGCCATTGTTTAGTAAACCTGGGCCTTGTCAGGATGCCGCTTTTAGCGCAGCGCAAGCACAGAATGGAGTCTGCGCGTTTCTTTTTGTCATTTTAGTGGTCTTTTGGAATTTCTCGGACTTAACGTGTTCTTTGCTGAGAGAGAGCTCAGAAGCGGGGCATTCATTGTCTCTGTGTGTTTCCAAGCTCTGCGATGAACAAAACATACATTAACATGCATTATTAAACGAGTTTAAACATGTGCTGAAGATGCCAAAAAATAAGCACACCCCAGCCTTTTACGTCACCTTACTCCTAACTTTCCAACCCCCAAGGTGGAGTACAGGAGCAAAGCCTCCAGGGTTGCAGCCCATTCTGTTTTGCTGCGATCCATCCGCTGACTAAGCCGCATCAATTCCAGGCCATGGCAGGCTTGTTAACATAAATATTTAGCAATCAGCACCCTTGTGGGTCAGCGACGCAAATCAGCCATCTTTCAGGAGTTGCCGGGAAAACGTCATCACCCTTCCGCCAGTGCCACCTTGATAAGCGAAAACTCCATCAGGGTGAGATCGATGTTAAGATCGTTGTTAACTGCCTCGTCCGCACAACTCACCCGCAGCACTGGAATGTGAAGAAATTCCGGAGACTCACCCGCAGCACTGGAATGTGAAGAAATTCCGGAGACGGGCAGTCTGCCAAGAACACGAGATCTCCATTTGTACAGAGAAGGCCATTTTCTCTAGCATATCAGTTTCATATGATATATGTTTTAGAATCATCGTTATGTCTAGTTACTTACCAGTTACTTACTAGTTCCTTCGGCAGCAGGTATTAAAAGGCCCCTCTTGTGTGCCCTGTCCTCGTCTCTGCTTCTATATTGGTGCCTAAGGGATAGGTCTTCACTAGATCAGTCACTATTGCATCCTGCATCGGGGAGCTGAAATGGTCCAGCAGAGTTTGAACACACTTCTGGCGTGGGGATGAGAGACACCGATCTGAGAGGTTTAATGATGTTGTTTTCAGCTTAAGAGAAGAAAATGCTAACAACTGTCAGTGTGACCTACGTCTTTATTTCATTTAAGCGTTTTCTTCAGTGTTAGTTGTAGGTATTGCCTACTGCGCTTGTAGCTATATTCGTCCAAACGTTTAATAAAAGTGCGGCTCCCGTGCTCAGAGGCACTTTGGTGATGAAAACGGATGGAAGGCGTAGAAAGAGAAGCACAAGAAAAAAGGCGGCTAAAGCTTAGGAAAGCATTGTGAACATGGACGGTCACATGTTCTTTCTGCAGCAATACGTTCTGCTTCAGTCATGGTACCCGATGAATGCTCTAGAACCATGACCGTCTAGGAAAAGTCGATGCCCGCCAGGTCAGCTCAAGTCTAAGCAGCAGAGCTTTCCCATGTCCTCCTTTGTTTACTTTGACTTAGAGCCAAAGCCATCAGGGAACGTCTGCTGCTTTCTGCGATTGAAGTTGAATGAGCTGTTGAACCGTATTCTGTGGCATCGTGAGCTGTCCCTTGTGCTGATGGACAGTTGTCCAATTGTGCTTGTTCCCACGTTGCTCCTGCCCCCTCCCTCCCACGGTGCTGCTACTGTCCTTCCCACCCTTCCTACTCCTTTGCTTGTTGTCCCTGTCCTTCACCCTTTCCACGCCATTGCTTCTCCCTTTTCACCAGGGCTCAGAAAGGAAGGCGCACAGACCATCTAATAATTGCAGCTTTTCCAAATGACATTGGAGACAGGTTAACACTGCAAATGTATGCGTGAAGTTATTTTTTTGGTGCAAGTCGCAGAACGACCACATTCCACCTTTCGGCTTCTGTGGAGCATTGAAAGCATCCTTTTGTTGCTTGCAACCGAACTCTGCCGCCACCCCAAATATGGAAACAAAGTGGGGATTTCGCTATTGCGTGGCTTCTGTGCTTGTTCGAAATTCCCAACTCCGCAAAAATGCAGTTTTTCCTCCTCCTTTTCCTTTATTTTAATTTCATTTCATTTTTCTTCGGATGTTAGTTTACCAAAACGTTTTGCAAATTTACTGAATTTGTAATTTGTTTTTCCATGTTCTACCAGCATAGTTGAACTTTAAAAAACACTATGAGGCGGCCAGCATAGACCATTTCTTAGCACTTTTTGTTTAGCCCTCACCCATTTGTACTGATAGGGGATATCTAACGGCAGCATCAGTGATCTCACCCACCTATTTGGGGAACTAGACCTTAGAGGTATTACATATAATAATATGTAGTTGTGCTTGTGTATCTGAATTGCCTTTTCAACTCTTTAGCGTTTAGTGATCATTGTGGCGTTATGAAGTATTTTGTTTGTTGCCGTACGCCTTAGTACAGGTGAGAGAGTTTCTTGGGTGGAAAGAAACGAGTTGATCACGCAGCAGTGGAATGCCTGTATAATAAGCTTAGCTATCTGTTGTTTTCTCTGGCAGATAATTGGTACACTTTCTTTCATAAGTTAATCTAACCATGACCAAATAATTCATAAGGTTAAAGTAATTTCACAGATTCTCAAAACAACAAGCATTGGCATAGCCAATCGATCGCGCCTTTGGGATCTCATAAGTGTTTATCCATGCAACAGTTGATGTTGTTGCACCAATGATATTGTGCTGCATAAGTAAATACTTATAAGGTCCCAAAAGCGAGACCTATTGGCTACACCATTGCTTGTTTACGCTGAGGTAGTTAGGCAACTTATTTCCTGGGGACACTGGTACCTGAATCAACAAAAATCTTCCACCTGCACCAATTTGGGACTCAGCCCAACAAGAAAGCAAGGATTTTATGATTACGAACAAAGTTTCTTAATGCATAACACATGATATCAATATTACACAAAAATAATTCTACCCAATATAAGGTAATACAGGGGACATCAAAAGACTCACCCCTTGCATATCTGAATGTTAAACAAAGATAAACATAAGGAGAAAGTAAACTGTTACCTGTGGCAATAGTCCTCTGCACAAGAATTATGAATGTGTTTTTTTTATATAGCGCATGTTAACCCCCTCTCCCAACCCTCACACCCAGGTGTCAGTGCGCTTCACTGAAATATATGGTACTAATGTGATTCCAAAAGATGAGATAAAATAAATTGTATGTGAGTATCAAGCAAGCAGGTAGCTCTACAATACAGAACAATTACATATACATCATGGTTCATTTGTGAACCGCGTTTGACAGTACTATGAAAGCAGAAGATTAGAACCTATACTAATATAATAAAGAGAGAGCCCAAACCCTTGAGGCGGGTAATCTCAGGAACCACAGCACCAATCACAACACCCAATACAGCATTGGAAAGGACAGTTGCAGCAGATGGACATACGCTATACAGCTGCCCACCATATAGATTAGAAGGGTAAAAGAACCTTAGGGGCAAAGCAGTCCCTTGTGGGCGTTCTGCTCGGGGTGTTGTTCTGGGGGCATGTGCATACAGCGATAAGCGCGGCATTCCGACATTAAAACGGCATTCAGAAAAACAAAGCCTTCACACTACTTCCTTGTGGGTGTGTGCGTTCTGCCGGGGGCGTGGGCATACAGCCATGGGCAAGGCATTCGCGCGGCATTCGTGGAAAATGAGCCTGAAATCCTGGATGCGTTCTGGAGCCGCCACGCACCATAACATATTGCTACGGTGCTCAGGGGGGGGCTGAGGTGAGTCAGCGTACCAGCGGTGCTCAGGCGGGGGCTGAGGAGAGTCAGCGTACCAGCGGGGATAACAAATAATAAACAGGCTGCTCTTTCACACACGCGGAGCATCACGTGCACGCTGTCACGCACTGAACTCTCAAGAGGCTGAGGAGAGTCAGGACAACGTTGGGACAGGCTGCTACTTATTTATAAAGAAACATTACCACCCAGTCACATGATTATAATGGTGGGGGGGCATTGGCTGCCACAGGAACTTATGCCTAGATGCATCAACCTTTTTAGGAAGTGCAAACGGTGTGAATCGCAAAATTCGGACGTTTGCACTTCCTAAATTGGTTTCTGGCGTGCATCAAGCATTTTTGGAAAATCGCTATTTTTAGCGAATTCCAAACATGCGATTGCTTTTAAGGAATCGCAAATTTGCGATTCCTTAAAAGCAATGCATGATTATTTTTAAAATTGCGATTTCGCAATTAGGGATTGCAAATTATAACTAAATTGAACCTCATGGTAATTTCAAAAATGTGTCAAAATGCCCAAAGATGCATTTTACAACTCTGCCATGTTACAGACACACATGTCCTTAGGACATGTGTGTGTGTAACATGCACTTTAAAATACATTTCAGGGGAGCAAGGGGGGTTCCTTTGGACCCCCCCCCTGCACCCATGGAATGCATTAACATTTTGCGAATTCCAAATTGCGAATTCGCAATTCCCATTGATTCCTATGGGCCTTTTGGCCCATAGGAATCAATGGGAATTGCGAAATCGCAATTTGGAATTCGCAAAATATTTGCGATTCGGTAAAAATTGCGATTTTTACAGAATCGCAATTAAATTGCGAAATTAATGATGAATTGCCATTTGCGATTCCTTATTTGTGATTCCTTATTTTTCGCAAATAAGGAATCGCAAATGTTGATGATCTACCCATTAATCTCCCACTTATTCATCATCCAACTTTAGTAGAAGGAAACTTGTGAACCTATAAATAAAGAACGCTGGCAAAGGATTGCCAGTGCTCATTCTGCTGGTAAAATTTTTATAATTAGCATAGGTAAATAGCACTTGTAAATAAACATCATGCAACATTTGGATTCATGTATTGATTTATATTAGTTGCATAAATAAACCCCATTTCACCAAGCGAAAGTACAAAGTAAACCATGAACACTCGCTGTAACAAGCAAATGCTTGGCCTTTCAAAATTGATTTATGGTCACTTCTGTAAACTGGATCACACTTGTGCAGAGGAAATCAGATATTACTTAAATCACTTGAAATGATCAACATAAGGACTTAAAGTGCTTGACAAGGACACTGTTTCCTACAACATAGTACAGCGTATCAAATAGTCTCAAAAAATAACAAAGCCTCAGATTGTTTCACAATGCTTACCAAAAGTTATAAGCAAATAGGAGCCCTGAACCCTACACAATGATTTTTGTGGGCATAATGATAATGACTGGCGCAATTCAATGCATATGTGAGAACAGAGATCACAAACCATTCAATGGAAATTTGCCAACTGTATATACTTGGCTTCTTCTTTTCCATTGAAATGTTATCAGAGGTCTATGGGAAAATTAGATCAAAAATTCTGCAGAGGCTTCCAAAACATAACTTACAATGCATTTTGTTTGCTTCCTGGAAATGTTCATCTTCTCTGTCGATGTTTAGTGGATCTTTAGCGAACATGTCAATATTTTTCTCAAGTAACCAGCTTAAATTCTCATCAAAAACAGTAAACAGCAGGTAGAATTCTTTGTTGATTCCCTTCTGGAAATGAAAAAGAAGGTTGGAAACTTGTGTTTATTGCTTCCTTACAAATGCACAGATTATATATACTTTTCTTGGGGTCTCCTAGGTGCAAAATGGGTAACAGATGCTACGTGAATGAAAATCTTGGAGCTGGCGATCCAACGGGTATGCTCACTTTCCAGCTAAAGCTACCTCTACAGGACACCAAGGGAGCATTCTGTGGCTGCCAGCTCCAAGACCCTCCAGTATGCAGGTGCCCCAGGGGACGCATCCCTCTTCCACCAGCAATACCCCCAGCCTAAGGAGAGGCTTTGGAATATTTAAGGAGTGCACCCAGAGAAAGAGCTGACTTGCTTGAAAAATTGAAGAAAAACTGGAGCATCTCCCCCTTCTTCTGCTATTTGAACACGCCTCTCAGGACTAGTTTGAAGGAAGTTCATTTGATGAATTTAATTGTTCAAATACACACATCTTCTAGCAGGAAGTTCCATATACAACCCATTCACAGATCTGCAAGATTATAACAGGCCTATTAAAAATGTAACAATGGAGAACAGGAGAGGCTAGAAAACAACGCCCCCTAAAAAAACGTTACCAGCAATTTTCATTACCTCCAATCTCTCTCTCTTAGTCGTCACATTCTTATGACATAAGGTGACTACCCCCTTAAGCTCCAAGGCAGGAACACACTATTATAAAGGAAATGAGAAAACGCCCCCCAACTCTTCCAGGAATTACATAATAAGGCTTTCCTTACCAAACCCTCTTAAGAGTACTATGCGGGCTCTCACCAATTGAATCGAAGCGCTCTAGGAGGAGCATAGGGAACATAGGGACTGATGAAAAAGAGTAAGACTGGAAATGAGGATTACATGTAAGTATGTAAGGCATTATCTGAACATCCCTCTACACCAGGGTCTCCAAACCGGTCCCGGAGGGCCGGATCCATGCCAGATTTTGAGGATATCCCCATTGAGATACATGTAGTTATTTTAAAAATCTGGCATGGATCCGGCCCTCCAGGACCGGTTTGGGGACCCCTGCTCTACACAGTCCTTAACAAAATTGAGTCAGTTAAGCAGAAATCTGTTTTTGGACCAGAGAAAAGCTTCACTAATGACAGGACATTATGTTAGGAATAAAAGAGCTCACCTTGAAACGGACTGAAAGACTCTGGTAAAACACGCACCCACACAAACACCCTTCAAGTCCACATGTAGTAAACCAGGAGATGTTCATATATCTAACGTCCGTAAAGGTAGCCCCTAAATAAATGGATAGGAACTCATGAGTCAACTGACTCAAAACTGCTAAAGAGATCTATGTGGGCGAAGAGACTCAAAGAAACTATGAATAAAACAACTGGAAACAGAGCACTTCTGACCCTAAGTAGACACCAGCAGATGAACTCAAACAACTTGAGTACTCCAGATAAACCCACACTGCTCTCTGTACATTATTATTATTTATTATAATTCATACATTTATGGACCTCAAACATCCACCCATAAAGGTCCTCTAGGTGCTATCATCAGCCTCAAAATTTTTCCCCAAAAAGTATTTTAAGTTTTTTTTTCTTTAAGTGGAAGCTGAATAGCACATCTATGGAAAATACAGGCCAGAGTACACAGCAGACCGTAGTATTCAGTACAAAACATATTATTATTTTAAGTTAAGTGCAATGCCAAGATGGGAAAGAGGGAGAAGCGACAGGGGAGAGCAGAGGAGACAGTCACTTCAAAATTGCAAAGAACTAAGGAGAAGCCAGCACTTTGGATTTTGACAAGTAAGTTGAACATTTGCATTCTAGCAGGGTAAATCTTAGCCTGGTTCTTGATTTTTGTCTATCAATGCAAAATCATCCTCAGTAACTGTAGGGGAAGAAGACGGCCTACAAACGCCTTAGCTATATAGAACTGCTGGCATAAGTCCTAAGACAGTTCTGTACTTACCAGTGTTTTTAGTCTAGGTTTTAAAGAGGTCCAGATCTTCGAATTTAGCCATTGTATCAACTACCAAGGCAAACAAATGTTTCATGGCAAATATATGTCATAATTTGGTCCACAACATATTGAGAGGAAGAGAGTATGGTTGTTTCCATTCATGAGCTAATGCTAGATGAGCTCCAAGTAAAAAATTTGTAATACGCTTGCCCGTAATTGCAGTTTACTGGTATTCGTCTCATCCCAGTATCTCCAACAATAATATCAAGAGATTCCACTCTAAAACTATGGCAGTTATCCTTTTGATATATTCCAGACCCTCTAACCAGAAAACCTGGACCGGATTACAATACCACCACATATGGGCCATGATGTCCCTTTGCCACAACCCCTCCGACAGAACTCGAGAGCTAAACATTATGTAAAATCTAGCTAGGATAAGATACCAGCACATGAGAATTTTGTAGCTGTTTTCTTTACATTGTGTGCATTCAGACGATTTTGCGACTTGCACACATATACATGTTCAGGATTCTACTATGATTTGCGTATCTAGGTCTGTCACCCATGGCACCACATAGGAAGGTCTGATTAGTCTCTGTCAGGAGTTTAATAGCCTGTACAAAGTGGAACATCCTTTTTTTATTGAACCTCTTCTCAGGAATATCCCTATCACATTTTGATCCCCAAAAAAAGAGCGTCTCTCTGCTTTTGCTGTTGTGACCTATGTGATAACTGGACATGCCTTAAAGAGTCAGATTGTGGAAGGTGGAAAGTCTGTTGGCATGCCACTGTAGTTTTAATGTGCCCTGCCTCGTATAGATCACCCAGAATTTCCATTGGAGCTGTGAACCAGACTCTGAAATTTCTGTCTTCGTGGGGACACTGAACCAGGAGGTTTAGGGGGCACATACGCCCAGATGGAACTGCATTGCCTATTACACAACAAGGTATGCCACGCTCCTACCGACCATGTTCACATGCCTCCAGCAGCGCGGGACACCGAGACAGTCAGCTCTGGGACACATATGCCCAGAAGGCACTGGGGCATGCCATGCCTCCACCAACAGCGTTCTTAGCTGCTCCATCCCTCCGGCAGTGCGGGCTTCACCCGGGCAAAGCCCTGGCAAGGGGCTGGCTGGTCCACACCGGGAGGAGGCTGGGCTGCACCACCCCATTTTGATTCATCACTCGTACACCATCTGTGACATATGCACGTGTAAACCTGTTTCATCATACTCAGAAGTTTCAGTGTCCGAACCTTCTTCTAAGGACAAGGTTACAAACAGTGCTTCTAAATCCTGTTTCCTCTCAGTTCTGCCAATGGCAGTGGGGGCAATTAATGAGGAAATATGTACGGTAGAGGAGAAACTGGCCCAAGACATAATCTCCCCAACGCGCCCTGCAATTCTGAGCACCATGAATAATGGGAGGGGATGAGACCCAGTCAGGAGGGACTACCAAAGTGACCACAGCTGTAGAATCCCATTAATCAGCGGACATGAGTAAGAACTCGCCACCTAAAAATGGCCCACCCGCATGTAATAGTAAGAGAAAGCATGATTTAGTCTCTGCTTTATCGAGAACCAAGACAAACAGGCACATAGAAAAACATTGCAAGGATAATATCCCCCTGATAGGTCCTAAGAGTACGGTAGTTAGGTGGGGCTGGAAACTGAAACACAGAGGGTATCTGTCCAGTGAACCTCTAATTTGCCTTAGTTGGATTGTTACCGCCACCCATTCACTCACCCAGGCCAAAAAGGGTGGGGGGACGCACTCGCCAGTCCCACCAGGATTAGTAACGTTTACAGGTGACCAGACAGGTCCTAGGGCCAATCTGGCACACAAGCCTACAAAGGGGTTAGGGGTTTTGCGATCCCAGGGTTTTACTATTTCAAATTTTCAGTAGGAACTGTTTGTTGGACAACATAAACAGGATGATGTTATACTGATTCTATGCACCCCTTAAGGATATGTTGACCTATAGACCTGCTAGTTCACAGTGCCTCTAACCCTAGTAAGGTAGCAAATGATTTGGGCAACCTAAAAACATGACAACCCTGATCTCCCCAGGAATTATGGTAGCAGATCTCGAACCTTTTCGGTCATTCGCTAGTGCTGTCTCAGAGAAATATCCAAGAAATATACAAAGGGGCATTTTCAATATTTATTGAACCATTGTGATTCTTGTATAAAATATATGTGCTGCAATAATCAATAAACAGAGGAAGATAAAGTGAGTAGCAATATACGGGCAGAGAAGAGAATGAACAATTCTACCATTGTGCTAAAACTATATATATTTGCTGACATTTAAGTACTGGGTATAATGTACTCCTATTTTGTGTTTCCTAAACTAGTTGCTAGGGTGGGTGTTCTGCCAAAAATCCCCTATTGCGTGATCTAAATCCCCATTACCTGAAGGCAAGGTATGCAGGTCCCGTCTTAGTCACAAATTGGATATCCCTCCTCGCAGAGGGAATATAGGAATCAGCTGAGCTCAGACACAGCAATGACCTCACAATGATAGCAGAGTGTTCCTCTAATTTGAGCACAGAAATAGGTGTGTATTTATAACAACAGTACCCATACTTCCATGTCAATGATCCAGCAGAGCGGACATGGTTTAGTGTCTCTGTGATAGCAATGTTGCCTCATGGATGGAATAATAAACAACAACAATTGCACAATGTGTGTTGAGGCCTTGTTCGAAATGTTTAAGGTGTTGTGATAGTGTACTTATGAAGTGGTTTTGTGAGCAATGTGGTTTCAGAGAAACTAATCCTGCACTGTCATGCAAGCAAATTTGTGTAAAACTTCATCATGTCAAAGAGAAGGCAACTTAAGAAATGTGTACATGTAAAAATGGCAGTTTCCTCTCGGTCCTAACTGAACCATGTGTCACTAGAATCTGGTATTTTGCGCCCACGAGGAGTGGTCCTAGGCCTACCCCCTGCCTCAGCCCCAATGTGGTGGTATTGAGAAGGGTCTCTTTGTTGGAATACAAGGATGGAGAAGGTTATTCCAGTCTGAGAAATACGGCCAGTCATTGGTTAAATTAAGTGGGCAGTGAAGGGAGAATTCAGGCAAATGGGATTATGACTCGGAGGGTTGACTGGGTTGGGACATCTCCTAAAACCTCGCACGAGGATTCTATAGTTGTCAACTTTAATTGTCCTAGGGCTGCTCAAATGGTTTTGAATCTAGCAGGAGAGTCTACCTATAGAACAAACCAGCGACGGCTCGTGGAGGGAGTTACGGTGGGGCAGGAGGGTGGGGAGGGGGAGGGGCAGGGTGGAGGTTGCTAAAAACCGGCATATGGATAATTGCAGGTAAGTAAACAATTTAATTAATAAAACAAATTTCGTAGTGCGCCTTGCATCGCAAAATGCAATGCAGTGCGAGCTACGAAATTCGTTTTATTAATTAAATTGTTTACTTACCTGCAATTATCCATATGCCGGTTTTTAGCAACCTCCACCCTGCCCCTCCCCCTCCCCACCTTCCTGCCCCACCGTAACTCCCTCCACGAGCCGTCGCTGGAACAAACATTCAACCCTTTACTCTTGTATATTTGTATCGACCATTGGCTGCCCAGTGTTCTCCTCAGGCAAGTAAACCTAACCCGGACATCAGGGTAGCTGAAGGTGGAGACTTTGTTATACCCACTTATAATCGCTTTGAGGCCCTGGGGGCAGAATTGTCAGACTGACTCAACAATTTCAATCATGTAAGGTCAGGCCACAAGATAGTGAGGGGGCAGGGAAAACGGTGAGTGCTAGTGGGGCATTAGACCAGTTAGTAGACATGAG
Source organism: Lissotriton vulgaris (assembly GCF_964263255.1). Classification (NCBI taxonomy): domain Eukaryota; kingdom Metazoa; phylum Chordata; class Amphibia; order Caudata; family Salamandridae; genus Lissotriton; species Lissotriton vulgaris. The sequence continues at coordinate 1,357,981,335 of NC_141696.1, forward strand.
GGCTATGTAGACAGGAGCACTTACTACCATACCGGATGGTGACCCCTCCATTCTTCGTAACACCACTGATGATCAATTGAATATAAATGATAATTGTGTTTGCAATCTCACATTAGCTTCCTAGAATGTGTCAGGCATAAACAATAAAAGATATGAGTCTGAGGTGATAATTATATCTAAGATAACTTTCCATGATAAGTCTGCAGGAGACGTGGGAGGCAGAAGGGATATTCTTTCTGGAGGTATATAAATTATATTTCAACCCCACTACACCATAAATCAGGGGCATGCAAGCGGTGGACTGCAGCTTCTTGTTTCCCCATCTCTGAATTGTAGAATTAAGGAACTGATAACAAGTTGCCCAAACATACATGCAATTCTTATTAGCTCCCTTGCAATTGGTAATGTGGTCTTACTAAATGTTTATAATCCCACATTAGGTCCCACATTCTGTGATACTCTCTCTATTCTTAGGGACCAAATGCTCCATATTGAAACTTGTAACAATATAGGAGCTGGACTTATTTTAAGAGGGGATTTTAATATACGTCCATGCCTAATGGGCCCACAATATCATACTTTATGCGATTATGTGAGTCATGATGATTGCATTCACACGGAAAACACTCAAGCTGGCTGCCTTTGAAATCACATTCTTGCTGAATTCAATCTGGAGTGTGCTAAGACTGAGCAACTTCAATCTAATGATGTACGTTTTCCTCCTACATTCACTGGTAGAGGGTAATTCTCTACAATAGATTATTAGTTTTGTTTCAGTCTTTCTGATGATTTTTTTAAAACACTTTAGGGTAAATGTCTTTGATTTCAGTGACCATAAATAAATTGACATCAACATGGAAGATCTTGGGGGCATGGCCAGGCGCCAGCGAAGATGGCTGCCTGAGAGGGGAGCTCCGCCGGGGCTAAGTCTGTCCCCCAAAATATCCGTCCTGTATCCGCCCCGAGACGCACTCCAGCGCGATCCTGACATAGCTGTGGCGGATCGCTGACAGCGGCGAAACTTCGGGGGTGAGATGCGCCTCCGGTGTGGAGAAAATATCCCGTGTCTCGGCGCCTGGGCGGCCGGCAGAGGTGCTGGAGCCTCGCGACCGGGCAAAGTGATCACGCAAGCCCCCGGCTTGAGGCCTGCCCGCGGGGAGGGGGTGCGGGCCGGGGCTTGCTCTGTGGCGGCGCTTCCGGGCAAACAACAGCGGAGGGGTTCACGGAGGGGAGTGAACCCCTTGAAACATCCTGGACCTCTGCGGGGGTCTGACCTCGGCCCCAGTGAGAGCGGCGCCGCTCCCGTAGGGGGCCCGGCCTGCGCAGCAGCAACCCCGATGATATAGCCTGGGGCCTCAAGTGGAGAGGAGACAGGGGAGGGCCCTGAAGTCTGTGGGGCTGGGTGCAGCAAGGTGAGGCTACCACCGAGACAGCGAACCCCGAGGTCTGGGACAGAGACTGGCATATCTGAGAAGGACCCACTGGAGATGGAGGTGTGAGTACAGGCATCAGATGGCGAAATAGGCCGGTGGCGCAGAGCGCCGGGGCTGGAAGGGCTGCGTGGGCCATTTTGTGACCTGGCCCTAGAGCATAGATGCACTGCCCCACAGGAGGGTAACAAAAGGCAAGGCCGATCGTGGGGGCTGCACCGGACACAGGGAAAGCCTAGAGGAGGTCGCACGCATCGCCTCCCGCACCTGGCACGAGAGGGACCGGACAAGGATCCACGAGGCATCTCCCTGCAAGCCGGAGGGGGTGGCCGACCTGGACGTGGGTCCAGCCACCTAGTTGAACCTCAACTGACCCGGGGAGGGGTGAGGCCCACGACGCGACTCTCTGGGCGGACGGGTCGCCATCATGAGGCCGAAAAATAACGTGGACGCCCAGACCAACAAATTGGACAAGTATGCAGTCCCTGTGGGGCAGGCCCAGGCTGGGAGTACATCTGAAGACCAGGCAGGCCAGAAAGAGCCATCTTTGGCCTCCATTATGACGGCGATACAAACACTGGGGACCAACCTGGTGAAAAAAATGGATAAAATCTCGATTGAGGTCAACCTTCTCCGAGCGGACCTCGGCAAAACCACGGAAAAGGCCAAAGCAAACGAGTCCGATATATGGGAGCTCCAGACCTCCTCGAAGATGCTGGAAAAACGCATGAGCGAACTGGTACATCAACACAGGTAAATAGCCCTCAAGTTGGAGGATCAGGAACGGAGAGCCCGCAGAAAAAACAAACGCGTGGTGGGAGTGCCTGAAGTAATGGAGGGGCTTATCGTGGAACTGTTTCTGGAAGACCTTATCCTTGCCCACCTCAAGCCTAAGCGCCTGTCCAATATCTTCACAATAGAACGCGCCCACCGTGCGCCGGTCCCCGACCCAAGCTGGGTGCGCCGCCCAGGACAATCTTCGCGAAAATCCTAAACTACAGGGAATCGGGACGCAATCCTCCAGGCGGCGAGGCAGATGGGGGACTTGCAACATGAGAACGCAAAGATACTGTTCTTCCCGGATTTCACGCTTCAGGTCCAACGGGAAAGGCGTTCCTTTGCGGGCGTGAAGGCAGCACTCCGAGAAAGGGGACTCAAATACATGATTTTCTTTCCTGCCAAACTGAAGGTCATCACAGGGGGTAAGTACCTGTTCTTCACAGCGCCATCAGAAGTGCAGGACTGGCTTGAGAGGGAGTCACCGCGAGAGCCAGCCCGGACAGAGGTTGGAGGTTGGAGAGACAATCAGGAAGCCTCGCCGGGATCTACAGCAGGGAGCTCGGAGGCGGACAATCAGAGTCAGCGATCCTGGCGGTCATGGTCTGCCAGCCCCAAGTGAGGGTCTCTCCGGGACACGGATGGCAGTTAGTGGATGCAGACACGCGATATGGACCTTGGTGAACTGTAATGTATAAAGTTGTGAACTGTTAGAACCATGGGCCTGTCCCAATTGGGCTGGTGAGGAGCTCCGGGGGGGTTGGGGCACCAGGGAGCAAGTGGTGGGACCCGAACTGATGTGACTGCGATCAAACTCTTTAGGAGTGTTTATTTGGGTGGAGGAATGTTGTGCATTGGGGGGTAGGCGTGGGCGGCGGTTGGAGCTGGGGCCAGTGCACTCTTTCCCTTAAGGAGTTTTTCGGGAGGGGGAGGTTTCCTCGGTCCCGGGTTGGGACTGGGCGAAAGGTGCTCTGCGAATTGGGGATGTGGGTAGTTCGAAACCTACGGAGCAGGGATGCAGGGAGGGAGACACGGGGGTGAAAACCTTTTTGGGGATGGGGAAGTTGGGGGGCAGTTGTGGGACGGGGGGCAGTTGGGGGAGGTCACACCGAGGTATGCTAATGGGGTTGAGACACATATTCCGGGATCCCAGGGACGGCATGGTACGCACACATCTGCCTGACGATGAAATGGGATAAAAGTTTGAAGCTGGTCAGCTGGAATGTCAACGGACTGGGGGACAAACTTAAAAGGAGTATAGTGTTACAGTTTATAAAGCGACACTTGGCGTTGTTCTCCTACAGGAGACCCACCTGAATGGTAATACATGCTATGTTCTTAATAGATGGGGATACACCCTGGCGGTGCATGCGGGCTTTACATCTGGGTCCAGAGGAGTGGGTGTCCTACTTAGAAGCAACTTTCTATTCACAATAGAACACACAGAGGTAGATCCCCCAGGGCGCTTTGTGGCTATCTCGGGAAAATGGGAGGGTCGCCGGCTCAATCTGGTGACGGTTTACATTCCGTCAGGCCTCCGGACACAGTCGTACCTTGATCTGGGGAGACTGCTGCTTTCCCTTCCGGAGGGGCAACCCCTTATAGGGGGTGACTTTAACGCTGTGGTGTCAGGGGAAATGCACAGGCGCCCGGCCAGAGATATTGGTACAGGACAACGATGGCTCCCCAATTTTATGGAAGCGTTTGGTCTAGTGGACCTTTGGCGTCTCACGCACCCTACCCCAGAGCAATACACCTTTTTCTCAGGCCCCCATCACACTTTCTCACGAATAGACTACTTACTGGCACCAATGTACAAGAATGTCATAATCCGGGAGGTCGCCCATTAGGCACGCGGAATCTCGGACCACTCCCCATTGTGGGCACACATAACCGTAGGTAGCCCCAGGGTGGGATGTGTAGCACCGATTAACGCTTGGTATATAAAAAACAAACAAACATGGAAGATCTTTTTGTACGGTTCCCGCACATTGATAGGGTCACCTAAGAGAGTCGTGATTCGACTGATCAGGGCAGAAGATGATAGTGGTCCAAGGTTATCCTAGAGGACTTTTTAAGATCCCTCATGGTGCCCACTTAGGCTGATACCAAGACATGTTTGGAGGGTTCCTGTACTGACACCACTTTCTTAAATGCATACTCAGATATATGAGAGGAAATTAAGTCAAAACTATCACTCCCTTTCAAATCAACAAAAATTTGTGTTCCATGTTGGTTTATTAGGAACTGTTTGAGAGCCCATAAGTCGTTAGCAAATGCTCTCAAAGCTGTGCCTAAGGATCGCAGTCTAATTGCAAATAGATGAATTGCCTATAAGAAGGTGTTGGACAGGTAAAAAAGAGGAAGCATGAGACGAACTGATCGAGGCATTAACTGGGGCCAATAGTTGCAGATTTTGGGAGATAGGTAATCGCCCTCTATTTAATGACATCGGAGCCGCAATTCCTCGAATATTCTCCATGAGAAATAGGTTCATCATTTTGAGAGTGCTTACAATGCCCCGTGTATCGGGGTCAATGTGAGCCTGTCCCATTAGACACCTCTCATTGTAACCTAACCTTTACTGGTGAGGAGACCCAATGAGCCATAGATCTCCTGCCCTCTCATAAAGCCCCTGGACCCGATGGGATCCCTGCAGATCTGTTTAGCCCCTAGACCCGATGGGATCCCTGCAGATCTGTTTAAGGATACACCAGAATTGTGGGCACCTATCTTAACCCATGCCATTAATTGGGCAATGCGGATAAGTCTCCTAGTCTTAGGGTCTCAGTCGGTCATTATCCCTATATATAAGAAGAGTTCAAGAGACTCACCTAGTATTTACCGTCCAATTTCTTATATTGATTAAGTTGTCAAGGGTAGTTCTGGAGAGGGCATTGTTGTAGGCAGAGGATGGCTCCATACTCTCCTATCTGGAATGTGGGTTTCGCCCGGGCCTCTGCACATGTGATCAGTATCTAAATCTCTACTTGTTGATTAACAAGTATACTGTGGCGAGGCCTGGGTCCCTGTTCATCGCGTTCATATACCCATCATCGGCATTCGACAGAGTGATTAGGTTCAAATTATGGCCGATTCTACTGAACCTTGGGATGGACAGAGAGATTGTCTCTTTTCTTAGTACACTGTATAGGGACATTTTGGCGGTTGTCCGGTATAATATGGATGGGTCCTATAGAGATCTTTTTCCCTGAAGAGAGGTGTAAGGCAGGCTTGCATACTGGGCCCTTTTCTGTTCACCTTGTTTGTGGAGGAGCCAGTTTGCTCGTGAGTTGGTAATCATATGATTCCCACCTTGTTATATGCATAGGTAGCCTAGGCAGCTTGCTTCTTAAATTACTGCTGAAATTTGCACTATCTTTTAAAATATTTATCACCTAGCACATTAGATAACCTGCATTTTGGTTTTACATGTCGCCACTGTGCCCTGCTCGCATACCAGTCAGGACTGTTTGTGCTTCTCATTTGTTGGGGGACTAGGTGGGCGGAGTCAGTCAGAGCTCCAGCAGACGCACTGCTGATGTGCTGAAGACGTTCCAAAGGCAAACTCTTCTGCACCCACCCACGGCCGACCGGGGCCAGGGGCCAGCCAATATGTCCAACAAGAGATATTAGGCATAGTTATTTCAGATTCTCCAGACATATTACTCCTGACAGAAACGTGGCTAACCAATGAATCTGTACCTAATATCCTAGCAGCCTTCCCGGAAAATTATTATCTACATTACTCTAGCAGACCACAGGAAAAAGATGCGGTGGGGTTGTGGCAGTTGTCAAACAACACTTCATATTTAACAAACTTACCCCTATATTGATCCGTATTATGGATAATACGTTGATGAAATTTGACTCCTCCACTTACCCACTGATATTTGCCCTCATGAATAGACCCCGGGTCATATGCAGCAACTTCCCCAAACTTTGGTGGATTCATTAACTTCTTTAGCCATCTACCTTGTGAAAGTCATTGTTTTGTGGAGATTTAAACTATTGTATGAATGAGGACGCTGGCAGCAAAATGGCTATAGATTTAACCGATACACTAACCAATCTAAATTTTGACCAACATGTACATGAACCCGCACATGTAAAAGGTCACACTTTAGATCAGATTTGGTCCTCTAATTTAACAATTTCGGGTTTCACGGTCTCCTCATGTATTTGGTTGGACTATCACCTTACTCAGTTTGTTTTGAAATACTCCTCCTTACTAAAACCTCCCCCTTGTCCAGGCATTGTGTCTAGGAATTGGATAAATTTTAACTTGCGTTGTGATACATTGGCACATGCTTTACCTACTCCCACTAAGGATCTGGGTGATCCTGAGGAGGTATTAACGGATTGGCCAATAGTAGCCAGTAAGACACATGCCCCTCTTCGAAAAATAAAAAAATTCTCAACGTCACAAAGCCTCCAAATGGTTATCAGGCGAGTTTAAATCTGCAAAACTGGATTTCCGGCAAGCTGAATGCATATGACGTACTTCCTATTTACCTGGAAATAGGGAAGCTTTTGTGCAACAGGCAAAATATCATTTTTTTCATATAAAGTTTTGAACTCAAAAAACAAAACTAAGGAGGAGGAGCTACGACAGCAAGCAAGATGGCCGCATAGATTCCCGTCTCTCGCTCGAAGATCCTGTCGTATATCCTGATTTCTCGCCCCATATCCGGGTGCATGAACTACTCTGCGAACTGATGGTGCAATCCCGAGGATTTTCCGACATGGTGGAGTGGAGTTATGTCGAGGTCTAATTTGAGGCCTAGCCCAGTCTGGAAGCCGGGGTCTCAAGTGTTGGTCTAGCCGGGTCCGAGTTGAACAACAGCGGATCGGAGAGAGCGGCAGGGTCCGGTCCACGGAACTTCCGACATCTTTATGATTGATTTGCTGCCGATCTGCTGCCTGGAACTGTACCGGAGGTGCGGAGACGAGTGATGCCCGAGGTGGTGTGTGTGGGGGTCCGAGACCCGGGGGCCTGGTGTTCGTAGCGCCAGTGCCATTGGATCGGAGACTTGGTGCGCACTAACGTCTACTGACGATCGGTCCCTCACGGTTCATTCCTGCTCCGCCTAATCTTACCCCGGGGAAGGCGCCTCTCCGTGGGGGTTAATATGCTTGATGCTATGCGAAACCCGGCGGAGCGGGTCCAGTGCGGCCCGTCATTGCGGTCAGTGATGGCGGCCCTTGAGGCACTTCAGGCGACTATGAAGACCCATACCTGGAATCTGATGTTGGAGGCGGACGGAATTAGAGGATCGGGACCGGACTCTGATTTGCTGCCCGAGACCCGGTGGCCTGTTCCTTTCCCTATTGCTACCCCAGCAATGCCATTTGACCCAATGCTTGGAGCTTTCCATGCCCCTACAGAAGTGGAACGGTTCGAACATGTGGAGATTGGCGATGCACCTACAAAGTCGGAATCTTTGGAACTACAATTGGCGGAACATTTCACTGCTTTTATCGATTTGGAGACGTTTGCTCGTAATTGTGATCTGTGTGGGACTGTGTCGCACCCCCTTCCCAGCTGGTCCATCAAGATGGCGGATGGGATAGTGTCTGGTCTTAGAGTTGGGAAGGGGCATCGTTGGACTCGAGCGTCTACTTTGGGACTTGCCATCCTTTCTTCGATTAATAGACTATGTTTCGACAACTTCTGTTTGACCTTTGACAATTTTACGGTGGGGCGCTCATTATTGGAGGGGATCCGCAAATTTGATCGACGGGGCCAAAGCTGAGACTGTTGTTTGAGGCTTCACAATATTGATTTATCGGTAACGGGACTGCTTTATTTGGTTAACGGAGTCCGGGGCGGGATTTCTGGTTTCCTCTAACGTGCTGTTTTATTGTGGTCTGCTGGATTGTGTTAACATTGCGGGGGATTCTTCGTTAAGACGGGGGGAGAGTCCGGGAATGTGTATGACATAGCCCTCCTCCATTTCTCCTTTTGGGGCAGGGTTTTAGTCCCTTCTTTCTTTCCCTTTTCTTTTTTCCCTTTGTTCTTCTATATTTTGGGTTCATTTACGGGGCGACAGGCACGCTGCTAGGGGGTAGGCCGTAGTCATCTGCAGGGGTGCAGGGTAGGGGGTTGGGGGGGGAATTTTGTTTTTACTATTTGTTTCTAAGGCCTTTTTTCTTCTTATCTTTCTTCGCCTTTTCTTTTGTTTCTTCTTTTTCGGGTCAGCGTAGTGGGTCTATTCTTTTGTCAATTGTCGACTTTTTATCTGTGCCTATACTTTCACGGTACTTCAGTACAATCGGGCGGGCGCTCCACTGGTGCGAAAATTAATTGTATGTTTGTTGATCCTGAATCGTATGCCTCAGCGCCACTGTTTTGAATGATATCGACTTAACTGTGGACCTCCTACTGTTTTGCCCGCCCTTTATGCACCTTTGTGATATTGTATGGCACCTGATCCTTCTATCTTATATTATAAAATGGAACCTTTATTATCCTGCTATTCGTATCGCATGCTATGCTGCCAGTTTTAATTGCAGTCGTGTTGTGTTCGCCTCCCGGAAGGCCGAGTCTGGTTCTAATTGCTTGCTTGAAATGATATTGATTAGCGGCCAGCCCTGGTGGTTGTAGGCCCATACTTGTAACTGGTTGAAGTATCAATAAAGGTTTTCCAAAAAAAAAACTAAGGTTATTTTTAAGACTCTAAGAGAACTATCCAATTTGAGTAACCATACTGGTGGTACCCTCTCAAGAGCTATGTAATGCCATGTATTCCTTTTCTGTAGACAAAATAAAGCTAATAAAAGATGGTATTCCACCAATTTCTCTAAATATTGTAACCTCACAAGAAGACAAAAACTGAGGTCCTTTCAGATTTCCCGGATATTAGTAAAGACCATCCTATAAACTTGATGGCTAAAGTTAAAACGGACTATCCTAATGAGATCTGTCCCCCTCAGATTAAAAAAACAGAGATAGCCACCTTTCTTCTTAAGCAATCTCTCAGGCAGGGAAAGGCCCCACACTCCTTCGAGGAGGCTGTAGTGCTCCCCCTGCAGATAAAACCTTGGGAGGATCCACCTATTTTAAAAACTACAGGCTGATGTCATTACTTCCCTATTTTGCAAAATTATTATAGACTCATGTTGCTCAACTTCTCGGCTCCTTGTTGGAGGAATCTGACTATCTTGACCCATATCAAGCTGGCTTTCACCCAGCTCATACTATAAAGACAGTCAGTCTCGCCATCATGGACGATTTAAGGAGAGAAGCTAATAGAGGCTACATAGTCACTTGTCTTATTAGATTTATCTGCGGTCTTTAATATGGACCATCATACTATTATGATTGGCCGTGCAAGGGCTGCAGGCTTGCAAGGTACTACCCTTGACTGGATGAAATCCTTCCTTTAAGACTGTTTACAACTGGTCTGTCTTTTTTCCTTTTGTTCTTCTAACTTTCATCTCAAATGTGGAGTGCCTCAGAGCTCCTCTCTATCTCCTCATCTTTTATAACTATACATTTACCCATTAATAAACTCCACCCACCAGCAGAAGGTGAAAATACATAACTATGCGAATGACATCCAGCTGATTTTTACTATCGACAATACAATGGAATCCAAGGAATTTTTCCAAGAGACCATAATATACCCCCAGCACTGGATGAATGGCCATTAGTTGAAGCTGAACGTTGAAAAAACAGAGACTGAGGTGACTAAAAATAAAATTCATCATTGTAATCCTTCTTTTTGGCTTTTTTTTTTGATGTTCCCATACACCCTAGAAAGTAGTGAAAAGTTTTGGGATCCTCATTGATGAGGAGCTATCCATGAAATCCCAGATAGGTGCTGTGACCTCTTCATCTTTTCTCCAACTTCTGAGAATTAGGAAAATAGGGTGATACTTCAAATTATCATTGCCTTAGTAATGTCCCGAATTGACTATGCTTATGCTCTCTATTTAGGCTCTCCATAGGCTAAACCCATAGATTGCAAATAGCCTAAAACCAATCATCTCGGCTGGTCTTTCGTCAGCCTAGACATTGTCAGACTACAACCTTGATGGAAAAGCTACATTGGCTCCAGGTAGCCTTGAGGACCAATTTTTTTAAACAGGCTGTATATTTTTTAAATCTCTTCATTGCAAAAGTTCTCCTCTTATATCTGCTAAAATTCAGCTCTATATTCCGATTTACCATCATGGATCAGCCTACCTGAACCTATCGGCTGTTCCAATAAGCGAAAGAAAAAGGCTGTGCGGACCTAGTTTTACAGTGATTGCTCCCTAAAATTTGAACACATTCCCTCTTGGTAAGATATCTACAGACAACTATGGGGGTTTCAGGAAGCACCTAAAATCCTGGCTGTTTAGACAAGCCTGTGGATAATTTCCGATTCCAGCTGTTGCTATCTACCTCAGAGCCCAGAGACCTTACTGGTGTATGTGCGCTCAATAAATACCCCATAACAAAATATATATGCGGATGATACCATCTTGCCACAAGAACCGCCCTAGGCCTCCAAGCATTGGTTGAAGGCTTTGTTAACCACATGAATAGTTTTGTTTAGCAACTAATCACGGCAAGTCTCAGGTAATGGTTTTGGGCCCAAAATGGGACTAAATCTAGATCTTTTCAGCTACAGGACCACACGTTAACAGAGGTTTAAAATTTAACATATCTAAGGAGTTGAATCTGACAACCGCACCTCTTGGGGCCTGTTGAGAAAATCAAAATGACTGTCCTTATCTCACTTTGCAGCTGCTTTTGTCTCCTTTTCCTCAAGAATAGGCTGTAGATCTTTAAGTTCACTGGTAAACATATCTGAAGCCAAATTAGTTACTGAAGCTGTATATGGCAGCGATGTTTGGGACTGCATAGATACTTCTGTGCTCCAAGTGGAGGAAAGTAGCTTCTGCAAACATCTCCTGGTGATTCCGGTATCCAACCCTGCATTCAAGGTTCATAAGGAGCTGGGTTTGCTGTATCTTTCGGATATCACTGCATTTTGCCCCCTACTTAAATGGATTTGGATACTTCCTGGGGACCACTCTATCAGAGATATAATCAAGGACTGCATGAAGCTCCATGGTTGGCGATCAATTAAATGGTTATTTTATAGAAGGGACACTTTAGCTAAACTGGGAAAAGAAACTTTGTTTCAATCACCTATGAATATTGTGAAGGCTAAAATTCTCTGGGCGTGAAAGAGTTTTTTTACTCTGGTGGGATGTAATGAGAGAGGGTCAAGAACTTGAAAAATCTTCAGTGCTTGCCAGCATCCATCCACACGCCTATACAAGATAACTGCACTGTCAAATCACTATATGACATTTTTTAAAATATAAGTAATTAGGGCATAGACACTTAAGACACAAATAGGTGAAAGCTAGCTATCTATAGGTCCACTTCATAAACAAGAAAATATATACAAATAGCATTTTTTCTCACCTGTGTTCCATCGTCATTTAATGTGTTCTTCTTACAGACAATTAATGGACCGACAAGACCAGAGTTGGTGTCCATCACTCCATCAACTGCAGAGTAGTACAGGTAGGTAAGGCAAGGTGGATCACTGTTTGTTGGACCTGCATTTTCCGGTACCGTCCATGTGTATTGGAAGGTTGCTCCATGATCAACTTGTGAGCCAGTCTTTTGAAGTCCTTCATAAACAACAAAAACATTTCCACATGAAAAATGATACAGTCAGTGCCAGCCAATCCATCCTTTTGCAGCTCACTTCTAATACTATGCTCCTATGTTACCTCTGCCGTGACAGTAACATGCTGAACAGGCTTAACCACGTGTGATCCTCCTGATGGATACACACGTAAGAGGTGCAGGTGATCCTTCTGATGGATACATAAATAAGAGGTGCTGCACCTATTTTAAGATCCATGAGGTTAGGCCACTAACAACAATCATTACAAAAATTGATATTTCAAAGGTCTGTTGTATGCAAACAATTAATTTCAGCAATTCTCACTTGTTAATTATGAGTGTGTCTTAAGTCTTAACTTTGCAAATGTCACTAATTAAAATAAAATGAAAATGCAAGATGCTCAATACACAAATCATAAATCCTTTGAGTTAAATCAATACCATATGAATTCAGGGTCAGTAAAAAAATAACAGTGTGATTTGTAAAGTGATGTGCGAGGAGTATCCACCAACCATCTGTGATACCTAATGGGGTGTAGTGTTAAAATACAGTTTGGTCTTACTGGATATGAAATGGAATCAATCAATCAATTGCAGATCAACTGTTATATGCAGCGAGTCTAACTGGACTGGAAATGAAGTTCATTCATGCTCTCTGCCAATGAACATGCAGGTAGGATTCTAACAGTTGCAAAGGCAATTATCATAAATTCAATTTTCGTTTAATTAATATGCTCAAGGTATGGCTGGTGATATACTTTCTGGTGTACAATGCTTGACTGCTCGACTGGGATGTTGTGGACTAGTTTCAACCCTAAGGATATGTTCTTCTGTGCTGCCTAATGTCTCGTTTCTGACACAGCGAGTGTCTGGAAACAGAGACAAAGTGTACTGAATATAAAACCAGGACTCCGGATATGGTCCACGTGGAATGAGCCTTACGGTAGATACTTACACTCATTTTATACACAAATAAGGGGTGGTGGGCCTATTTTAGGAACAATGAAGTGAGGCATGTATCATTACTCATCTATATAACAGGATACATCAACAGGATTGTGAGCAAACTATCTTTCAGCAACAGTCATTTGTTAATTATGAGTGTCTTACATTTTTCAATGTTTAACACTGGAAAATGCATCCTCAAACAGATTTGCAATGGCATAACTAATGCCACCTAAAGTCATTTTTACATCACACACGCTCAATCTTTTCAACGTATGCTCCTATTCATGAGGAGGAGGAAGACATTACAACAAGTAACGTGAAAAAGCTCATGAGCATGATGGTATGTGTGTGTTTTTCAGACCTTTCCTATTCTAGCTTTCAAAAATTCTCATAATGGAGAATGAAGAAGCAGGAAAGATTTCCAGAATGGAAGCATCTTCAACAACAGGTTTGTTTCCACATATGTAAGGTTCCATATCCTACACTTAGGATTTGGAACAATCCAGATTTTCTTTCTTTAGTCTGGCATGCTATGTAGTTGCACAATGAGTGTAAAGCAAGTCTCATTTAAAGGCCACAGTTCTACTCACCATCACCATACTCTGCCCCTTCGGAGGACTTGCTGTAGGCTACGCCATGGGGTACGATGCTATAATTCCTTTCAGCTTGGTTTGAAAAAGTAACCAGCACTGTATCCCCCACTTCCATTTTGATGACAGGGCCTTAGGAAAAAGTTTAGGTTTCATTAGTTTCTTTCCAGTGTGCTCAAGTGAATACGTATCATTAAGCATTACATAACAACCACTGTTGCACTCATACAAAATGGGCCTCCATGCAAAATCTAGCCCACCAGACTGATAATTAAAAGGAGCGTTCTACTCTTTTAGTTTTAAACAGCTTATGAGCAGCAGAAATGCTATAATAATAAACTAGAACAGAACAATCTTAAGAGCAGTTTTGTTTGCATACACTGACATTTTTACTCAGAAGTAATACAATCTATACAAAAAGTCAACCACCCACTCTGTCGTGTAGTTCCTAATAATACATAGGATCTGCACGTTTAGACAACATTAACTAAGGGAATGGTGTCCAGACTGGTTCAAGACACCCTCAAAAGATATGTTAGCCTTAAGACCAGCTAGCTCCCAGTGCCACAATACACCCCTGAACCTTACCAAGGAGTGAATAGTTTCTGACAGCTATCAAACATGACAACCCTTGACCCTTTAGGGATCATGGAAACAGTGCAGTGCATTTTGCTCAGTCAATCGCGCTCACTAGGTCTAAAAGAGATACACAGAATAAACAAGGGGGACGTTTTCAATAAGTATTTTTTGAACCAGCATCATTCTAGTAGAAAACATGTTTGCTGTGATAATCATTAGACAGAAACAGATATATAGGATTACCAGCACCAACAAAGTAAATTAAAGGTAGATTTCTAACATGGTGCTAAAAATGTAAAAATATGCAGGCATACATCTACATGACAATAATCAAGTGTATTCCTGAGAAGCAAACCCTATCTAAGTGTACCGAGAAAATATGTGGGTGTAAAGCCAAGAATCCCCTAGGAAAGAGCCAACCCAATTACTTCAGGGGAGAGAAAGAAGGACCCTGTCTTGGTCTCGAGATGGACACCTCGCAAGGGACGTCAGACCACTGCGTGTTGTAGCTTTTGCTAGCCAGGACCACAGCATCTAGTGTCAGCGTAAATTCTCCTCTTCCTATCTTGTGTTGGTATGGGTCTTTTATACCTTAAAGATACCTCGGGATGCCTTACATAATCGATGTGTTGTAAGTACGATTATGCAGATGAGCCTAAAACAATACCTGCGATTATAAAATTAGTTTTTTCGTCCTAGGATGAAGATGACCATGCCATTTTACACAGAATATGTTCATGCTGTTACATATGTCATATGCAGGGACTTTTCTAAGACTCATCATGCATAATAAATGAGGCTAGTTTTCAAGAAACTGATCGACATTTATTCAGCACATAACTGGGTAAAAGGTCAGTGCTAGAACCATTATGCAGAAAGGTAGGACAAATGTAAGTAAAGGTTGCATAGCTACCTTGACCTAGATTGGGGTACATAACACCTCCAGGCCACTATTTCTTTTAAGTGCCATTTGCATCAATACAGTTCTACAAAAAAAAAGAAGTGTCATTTGCATACTGATCAACTTTGGTTGAATGTAACAGCTACTGACGATGTATGGTTTAGTTACTGTGTGAGCATATCATTATTTTACTTATGTAGCAGTAAGAGGATACAGCATAGGAGGGGGGGGGGCACACTTTTTTTTATAATTCCCTTTTTTTTCTTTCATAGCAATTTGCTGATTTGGGGAAACAGCTACACATGTGTACTGCAATGGGATACTACGGAGACGCCAATAATCCATAAATGATGCAGGATTCATGGTATCAGAAGATCCTAGCTGCCTGATTTAGGAACTCATGGCTATCTGGGTGAATCAAATTGTTGTGTTTGTAGTCAGTTCCTATCCCTCACTCTGTACCTCTATGCCCATGTGTCCGGTTAATAAGATGGGCTGCGCCAAGGGACTGATGAGCGGTTTTGGCTCTAGTGCAACACAATGCACAATCCAGTGCTCTAGACTGCCGGCAGTGTGACCATTTGATTCATTAACAATGTGCTTGTACTTTAACCTGTTGACCGCGGCACGAATTCTGCCACAGTGCGGGTGATTTATGACTGGGCGTGGTTCGGACTGCTCCCGGCCGTCCTCCGCAAATGCCCACTGTGACGTCGGACGGCCCGACGCACACAAAGGGTTAGGGGCCTGACTTGCAATTTCGGCCCATTAAGAAACGCAATACTGCCTTTCCATATGTACAAAGGCCGAAGTGCAATCGCAAAATGCTATGTCTCTACAGAAGAAATCATATTTTACGATTGTCTAAATAGGATATCGCAAATAGGGATTACCTATTTGTAAATTACTAAGCACATGTATAAAGCATTTCCTAAATGCGAAATGGACATTTAGGAAATGCTATTACCATTGACTCAAAGTCAATAATAATCATGTGAAAATTAGGAAAAGGTGCGCAGAACGGCAGTTTTGCTAGTGCCATAGAGTGCACACTTGCCCCTAGGGAATTCATGTGCTTAACATGTACACCACTTTTTTTTTTAGGTGCATCCAGGAAGTCCTTATGCCCATAGACGCCCTTGGTTTTGCATTTCAAAATTTGCGATTTCCTATAAGGAAAACGCAAATTTAGAAATGACAACCATTCGTGCCAGGAGATATTTAGAGGGAACAACAGAAATAAGATAAAGACTGTACCTTCTTTTCTGACTATGTAAGACTATGACTCCTCCTTGACCACCATCCCTTTAGGACTGAATTCTCAAGTTTGGTCTATCTCTGACCATGCTCCAAGTGGTGCTGAGAATGATCTGGGATGAAACTTGAGCAGACATTTGAAGTGGTGTCTTAATCCTTCTCCTCTTGGGAACACTATTCTCATAAAGGAAATACTTCCAAAAACAATGGAACACTTTCGACCCAATGGAAGAGGGAAGGTCTCACTCCGGGTAGCCTGGGATGCTATTAAATCAGTGATGGTAGGCATTTTAAGTTTAACAAACAGCTGGACTTACTAAATCTGCTCCACGGAAATATGAAATTTGGTATCCAACCTTAAGAAAATCAAATAGGAATATAGAATTCCCGGCCTATAAAACTCTGGTGTATATTAAGGGCCAACTCAATAAGATTTTAGGACTATGGTAGGAATTGTCCCTCCTGCACCATCTCCTTAAGACACAATTTTATAAGATCAGTACAGGAGGAACTCGCTTGTATTCCAAATAAGGGGAAAAATAGAAAAAGGTAACGTTCATGAAATATTTACAGATAAGAGGAAAGAGGGTTCCTAACAGGAGAGAAAACTGAAAGAATTTGACATTTTATACAAAGCTGCACGCAGCTGAGCCTCACTTGGCTGTATGGCTGTAGAACAGGTTACATCAGAGGCACTGATTTTAAGCAAGGTCCCCGTAGACCTTAGGTTCCTTTACCCAACCAAAGCCTGAATGCTGACCTAATGGGTGTATGCAGGTTCTTTGCCTCTCAGTTCATTCCTAGAATTACTGCATTATTTAATCACATACCAGATAAGGTGACACTACTGTCATCCATTGAGTGAGACTGAGGTGACAGTGATACTGAAACTAGTGAAGAATCTCTAATTTTGCTTTTCATATAGACCAAGAGCACTACTCAAACATTCTAGCAAGCAGGCTACAACAGGTGCTTTAAGTGTTCATCCACCCTGATTAGTCAGATTTTGATAAGGATAGGCAATCCTGAGATGAGATTAGAAATGTGATCCACTTGCTCGAGAAGGTTAGAAAGAAAAAGATGCCAGTGATCCTTGTTTCATTAGATGCATAGAAAGCCTTCGACCAAGTGGACTTTTTGAAATATACATTGGTGGACTTTGACTTTATGCACTGATGCCTTAGAATTGTCATAGTTACTTATAACAACCCCACAGCTAGAAAGAATTGCATATCATGTCCATTAAGCCATGATACTGTTAGCTTACACTTCTGCCCTGTAATTGAGACATTTTTTCTCTTCTCTGCCTATGCATGATTATCTATCTTGTTAGGTCACTCCAGGCACTGAGGGAAAGTCTACAAATATTCCAAAATCTGACTGACTATGAAATTAATAAGGAGACATCTGAATCTTATGTTGCTGAAAATACAGAGGAACCACTTGGAAAAAAAACAATTCCAGTTCCAATTGTCAACCAACTACACAGAGTCAGAAATACTCCCTCAATAGAAGACATCAATAAAGCCAACTTCCTTTAGTTGCTGCCAGAAATTTGCATGGATTGGTAACGTCGTCCCCATGTTTGTTTCTTGGATGGGAAGGAACAACACTGTTAAGATGAATGCATTGCTGAGGGTAGTATATTTCGTCCAGGTCCATCCAATGAAGCTGGAACCTTCCTTACTGGAATGTCTTCGACAGGCAGTTTCTCGTGCATATGGAGAGGCACTAATCCCATTGAAATTTGCAGTGAGATAGATCTAAGGGGGAGGCCTGATCATACCTATGGTAACCGGTTTTCAGTTAAAACCGATTATATAACTGATAAAATATCACATGAAAGAATATTTACTTTTCAGTAGAAACCGGAAAACACTGGCTTTAGCTACACTGTTTTTGCTTTGGTTCACTCTGGTGTGAAAGGTCTAGAGATGCACCCTCTACCTCTCAGCATATTTTTTAGTGATTAATGCTCTCACTATTTACAAAAAGAGGGTGGTGATGAACAGAGTGTCTGAGTTAAACAGACCACTCTTACCCAGTCCAAAGATCAGGGCTTGATCCATCACCGTTATTTATCTCACTGCCCCATCCCAGCTCAGAACCTGGCTATATGCAAATCAGTCTGTCCCTGGCCCAGTGCATCATGGGAACAGGGCAGACTAAACTACCAAGCCAATTCTTCACCAGAAAGGAGACAAGCTACCAGGGACCGGTTTCTGGCATTTCAGCCTTCTTCGGCCCGGCTTGCTTGAATCCTGATGGAGCAGTGAGAAAGGGACTCATGTCTGAGTATACCCTGCCACACCTATAGTGGCCAAAAACGATTTACAAAAAGAGGGTGGTGATGAACAGAGTTTCTGAGTTAAACAGACCACTCTTACCCAGTCCAAAGATCAGGGCTTGATCCATCACCGTTATTTATCTCACTGCCCCACTATGACCCACTTGGATCATGGTAAGTCATTGAACTCCCTGTACTCCCTGGACCTAATTTAACTCCCTTTTTGGAAGAAGGGCCCACCTCATAGGGCTTCAGATCACTGTCCACTGCACATTGCTGTATAGTGGCCAACAGGTTTGCAGCTGGGCTATGAAGAGGGTCTCTGTTCTGGGCAGAAGGCATCACCTGGATCTCATTCTCCTTCACTGACAGGGAGATGGAGCTTTACTTTCTAAAAGTTAAGGTATCAAGATTGTGGCAATCAAGATCACCATGCATATGGGTGCCTCTAGAATCACCCATATGCAAAGGTACGAAGGAAAGCCTGACAGGCTGTCCTTCATACCTCATGCTAACTACCTCTCAGTGCTGGAAAGACACTAGTAAGCACCTTAGTCATGTCTACCATTGATTACTGCAATGGTCTCCTCATAAATGCACAGAGCAAAGTCCTGAATAAATTACAGCTGGTCCAGAATAATTCAGCAGCCAGAATCTTATCAGGAACCCCCAACTACAAATCCATTTCACACATACTCCGACAGCATCACTGGCTCCCGATAAAAAACTGCATTAAGTTCAAGGCCCTTTGCATTGCATATAAAGCTTCGTGCAACTCTGGACCATTGTTCCTGAATGAGGCCCTAGGTGCCTACATCTCTAATCGGGCTTTACGCTCAACCACAGCAAACTTGCTAAGGGTCCCCCGCACAAAGACACCCTTGTGGGGCGACAAGCGGTTCACTGTCGCCACGGCCAAGCTGTGGAATTCTCTTCCAATCCACATCAAAGCTAGCCCTACCTAATGACAAAAACATGGCTATTCAGCCATTAGTCTATAGTCTCTGGTTCTTGCTTGCTGTCCCTAGTGCCGAGACACCCACAGGCATTTGCGTGCTTTAAAAATTCTATAAAATAAAATAAATAAATCTGCTGCAATCAAATTGTAATGAGATGCAAACATATCCCCATCTATGCACATCCTGGAAATGAGGGGTGACTGGATCACTGGAATTAGGAAGTAGAAATAAGTTACTTATCAGACCAAATTCAAGGAAAAGATACGGAGAAGGGAATATGAACCATGAAAGAGGAAGAACTGACTGTGGGAACGTACGTGGTAAGGAAGGAAATATGCCAAATTATTTCAGGCGCTTAAAAACATGATCTCTATGATTGTTTGTGGAGCAAAATACAGTAAGAACTGATAAGTGTTGATTTTTAAATTTTTGGAAAACAGTGTAAAACAATTAAAAATATGATGAAGCTCTACACAGCATCTTGGAGAAAGAAGAAAGATGTGCCACCTTTGTGTGGACACAATGATTAGGAATATTCTAGGTTCAGAAAGATTTATTGCCACTATTACCATGAAAATCATTAGAAATGTAATGATATCTGAAATCCACTACTGGACTACATATCAATGGGCTATCCATCCTAGTTTCAAAACCCAACCTGAGAGTGTTGAACCTATTTGGTAACTGATTTGTTCCACCCACTTCTTTGAACATGGTATGGTCTATGTAAACAAAAAGTGTTTTTGACAATTGGCTTGGCATCGGGTTGAATGGCAGTTAGTTACATGATTTGTGAATGTGCAGTGGTCGAAGAAGGGTATAAGTTGAGGGGGGTTGGGTGGCTGATGTTTTTCTGATTTTGTGTATTTATTATTGCTTTTGAAAGGTAGACTCATTGAGAAACAGTTTCATCAGCAAATAGTTCTGGTGTACTAACCTCTACTTCTTAATAATAAAAAAATAAAAATAAAATATATAAGACACATATCCCCCAGATGCATCAAGCATCCATTTTGGAATAGCAAAATGCCATGCATGAAGAACTCGCTTTAAAATTAGCGATTTCTTAAAATTCCTTAATTGCGAGTTGCAATTAAGGAATACCTCCCCATTCATTCCTATGGGCCTAAGGGCCCGTAGGAATGAATGGGAAGACAATCTGAATTTGCGATTCTCAATTAGAGAATGGGAAATTGAGATTGCAATTTCAAGGGTGCCAGGGTGTCAAAAGGACACCCTGTTGCACCTCTGAAATCTGCATATGGGTACATCTTGCACACACACATGCCCTAAGGGCATGTCTGTGTGTAAAATGGAACTTTGAAAAATGCACTTTAGTGCATTTTTCAAAGTTTTTGCAAATTACCATGAAGTTCAACTTCATGGTAATTTGCGCCCCCTATTGGCAAAATCGCTATTTCTTTTACTTTAATGTGTTGCATTTAAGGAATCTCAATTTGAGATTCCTTTAATGCAATAGAAATTTAAGTAATCGCAATTTTGCGATTTCTTAAATTGCGATTTTTGCATTTGGGGTGATGCATCCCAAGTGCAAAGATACCCGTCACAAAGGGGCAGATTCTGAGAATCTGCCCCTTTGCGAGCGGATTTTTGATTGATGCATCTGGGCCTGTGTCAAGTACTTTGGCACAATGACTAGATGTATATTTTAGGTTCGAGATGTAACCAGAGAGTTAAAAAGTAACTTTTTCATAGTCTATGGTGTGTCCAAAGTTAGTTTCAGTAGGACAAGCTTTTTATGAGACGTCAAGGTGTCATTAATTCCAGCAGATATAGGCCTCTGCCAGCCTGCTTATAAAACTTTTTAGTAGCACCAACGATTATTGACTTAATGGTGAATCATAGGCACCACCCCTCACAATACTATGCCTTAAACAGTGTGCGAAACCGATACACTTGCCTTTTATTCGCACACAAATGTATGTATCAACACTACACATTTAACACCAGTCCGAAAACATATCCGATAATTAATATTTACAACCACGGAGCTTTCCCATACCAAGTATTCCCAGGTGTCTTTCAGCTTCTGATCTTTCTTTCCTCTTAGTGAAGGTTTCATCAGTATATTCAACGTAGTGAGCTTTCATATAGCTTCCTCCAAGCCTATTGTCAGTTTTACCAAAGAAGATCGTGGAGTCGCTGTACAAAAACAAAGTATGTTTAGAGGACATCTGTAAATACACATGCACTTGTTTGTTTTAATTTTTGGTCAACTGTCAAATATACTTCACACTGAGGTAACTGAATCAGTAAGCTCAAAAGAAATGGCGCATAAACTTTGTTAAAATGTAATACAACCAATCACCTTGAAGGTAGGTAAAGAGCAGCCCAGTGATATATTTTTGTGTTTTCCTAATATGTATGTGCAAGTAATACAACAGAAACATACATACAAAGCAACAGCATTCTAAACTTAAAAGGGGGCTCGACAAGAGAAATGGAGGTACAAATGGAGAGGCAGGGGGAAAGGATAAAGGAGATTAGATTGGAGGTGGGCGAGTGGGAGATCGGTGACAATAAAATATGTTAGTGGTCCTGTTCTTCATGTCGTCAGCGAATGGAAGGTCATGGAGCAAAATGTGTTGCTTGACGAGTAGGTTTTAAATTCTTCTCTGAAGAGGAGGAGGAGGAACCAAGCCAGGTGAGGCCTCTTGGCACAGCAGAAGATCTATTATTTCTTCTTTTTGCACTTCCTGGTCTCTTGTCAGGCAGAGATGAAGAACTTGTGTAACCCTTTGTGGTAAGCCTCTGAGATGCTGGCAAGAAGCATGTTGCCATGGTTGTGATGTACTTGGGCCAGTTCTTGGATAGATGTTAACCTCTAGAAAGAAGAATTGCTTCATTTTGCTGGAGGAAAGCACTTCAACCATGAATCATTTCACAAAAACCAAGAACCCAACCACCACCGGCAAAGCAGAAATCAAAGAATACAATCAAGAATCACAGCATCCCAACCGAAGCCATGAATCTGAGTACACCAACCAAAAAAAGGAATCGGAGAACCCAAACATCCAACAAAGAATGAATGTTAGGTTTGCTTATAAAGTGCGCATGTCAATCAAGCTGGGGTCTATCTGCGCTAATATAATCAAAACAGACCAGCCAGTTAATCTGACAATTGCAAACTAGAAATGAGAGCATCCCCAAATAAGAAAATAGGATACAGAAAACTAAGAATCGAAGACTCCAATGTAGGAATCAGGGCACTAGCACACGCAACAACATAGGAATCGATAGATACAGAACAGGAGCATAAGACTCACAAATCAGGAATCAGTGCAGAAACCAGAAATGGAAGCACCCCAAAGCAAAACTCAGAGCACCCTGAAGCAGGAATCAGACCACCCCAAAGCAGGAATCAGGCTTCCCTAAACCATAAACCAGAGTGCTCAAACCAGGAATCAGCGCAGTTCTAAAGCAGGAATCAAAGTCCCCCATGCAGGAATCAGAGCACATAACAGGATTTCAAGAACCACAAACCAGGAATCAATGTCACCCAAAGCCCACTCCAGGGTACGCAGGTGTAAGCAGAGCGTAAAGACCAAAACACACTAAATTGCATGGCTGCTATGCTATGAAAACATGAACATTTATTTGAACAATCAGTAATCACAGATTATAAACATTGGCACTAGAGGATTATTCTGTGGCTTCCTATAAAAAGTGTTCTGTGAGAATGTTGTAGTTTCCTCACTAAAAGAAGGTGCCTGAATGATGTTAGAGTGAATGGGTTAAACGCTGGGTGTGAATTATGTGCCAAAAAAGGGCACAGTCGGCTGCTTAAACACAATCAAAGGGAGAGGAGCACATTGGCAAACAAGCGACGAGTACAATGTTTAGAATCCTTACATGTCAATGGCTCTAGTCACCTTTCATGTCATCATTGCACCTTATTCAGTGAAGTAGGTAAGCACCCACTGTTTGACGATCAAGAGTTATTGAAATTGTGAACAGGGTGAAGAGTGCTGGTGGAGGAGAATGTACCAGGTCCCGTGAGACACAGAAGAAAATCTGGACCTTGGAGATTAAGCATGGGCGCAAAATCCGTTCCGGTCGTGGATTTTGTGGATTTTCGGTAAATTCGCAATCCGCGAACTCTTGCGAATTTACCGAAAATCCGCAAATTCGCAAGCAGCGGATTTTTTTTCTTGGTGATACAATATTGCGGCGTGAGGCGTTCACTTACCGTCATTCAGCGTTTGCCGAGTTGTTTTTCTCAATATTTTGCGAGTGCTGCGCCATTTTGGATCTTGCTGCGGGATCCCGCGGGAGTTTGGCGACACATCGCAAGAGTTTGCAATTGCGAACATGTAGGTGCGGCGGGAGCAACAATCTTGCAATTCTGCACAAGAAATCCACTAGCAAGCAGCATAGACCTTCTGAAAATGATGATTTTTATCAGAATAACTCCTCAGGTTGACATTTGCCTGCACTTTTTAGGATTTGAGGCCTTTTGACTTTCTTTGGATCACTTTTGGATTATAAATCAACTTTCACAAGTAAGTTTGTTTGGGGCATTACAGTTGCAGTTCTGCAGAAAAACGAGTTTTGCAAAACTGAAAGCACTCAGCTGGTGCAAAATTTCACTCATCATTAGTAACCATTCCCTGTAGTACTTCCTCAGGGGCCCCTCCTGAGTTCAGTTGCCTATGTTTGTTTGGGGCATTACAGTTGCTGTTCTGCAGAAAAACGAGTTTTGCAAAACTGAAAGCACTCAGCAGGTGCAAAAGTTCAAACTCATCATTAGTAACCATTCCCTGTAGTGCTTCCTGACTGGGGCCCCTCCAGAGTTCAGTTGCTAGTTGCAACAATTCTATGACCCTGCTCTGACCCTCACAGCAGGCTCATAGAATAGCTACAAGTAGGCCACAAAGGTCCTGGAAAAAAAATTGCACTGCAACAGAAAGCAAATTACAGATAAGGAAGCAGGTGCCAGACTGGAATTTTAAAACAGTGATACATTAATAAATCAACCCCAAATTAATTCATGTCAGTTGAAGCAGGGCAGGTGTGCTTGCTCCCCCCCCCATAATCTACAGTGATGAACCAGAGGGTGGCATTGATGTACCAGAGGGTGGCATGGGTGAAACAGGGTGGCAGTGGTGAAACAGAGGGTGCTGTGAACCAGACATAGAAACAACATAGTCGCGACCGTTGCGAGCCGACAAGTAAGTTCGCAATTGTGAAGACACCGTCTGTGTCGAAACACGCGTAGAAGATACCATCTTTTTATGTATCATGTTATTGTTGTCTGTAATGAATTTTAATGTATAAATGAAAGCTAGAAATTATTGTTTTCATTTCATTTTTTATTGATTGAAATAATTCAAATGTTCAATATTTTTATAATTTTTGTCTGAACCTTTTCTTCACATTGCTTTTTGTCACATATTGCCAGGATTCGTTATTTTCCTTTGCATGTATCACCTTCGTTACACCCAGTCTCAGCATACAGGCGGTAACCGATGACCAGCTGCTCGTTGGGTGTCCATGGCCTCAGAAATCATTTTCGCTCACCCAATTATGATTAGGGTGGAACTGCAGAATGGGGCTCCATTGCCCATGGTAGTATTAGCAACTTGGCAGGAGCAAGACTTATCAGCAGTACTGCCACAGTTATGGGACACTACGACGTGGGGCTCATAAATATTGTTGAACTGGTAAAAATAACCCTGCGAGAAGGGGCCATCCTGCCCCGGATGCACCTGTACCCACTCTCCAAAGAAGCTGATGAGGACATATCACCAACAATTCAAGCACTAATTGATCAGTAGATCCTCCACATGGGGGTCTCCACCTGTATTACACCACTAGTTTGGGTCAAAAAGAGTAAGGGAGGGACTTGGCACCTCATAAAGACTTGTGGCCTCAGAATACCCTGTAGTGCCAGACACTTTCATCATATTGACAAACATATCCACAGACACCCTCTATTTTTCTGTGCTATACATCAGGAACATGTTCTTTAGTTTTCTGTTACACCCTGACAGTCCCTACCTGACTGTGTTAACCTTCTGAGGGGTTCAGCTGCTATACCTAAATCTACTGCAAAGGTACTGTGAGTCCTCCAGTGTCTTCAATAGAATACAGAGGAAGGATCTTGCTAACGTCCAATCAAACAGCACCCTGATTCAGTCAGCTGGCATCTTGATATGCAGTCCTTCTGAGGACCTATGTCGCCAGGGTACATTAGGCCACCTGACTGCACGTGCCAAAAGAGGGTGAAAAGTGGAGAAGGGGAAGTTGTAGAATGTACTACAGGAGGTTAGTTATTGGGGATAACTAATCTCAGTGACTGGTCGGCAGATCATGCTAGAACTCACAGATTCTATCAGGGCTATGCCACCACCAAATAAGAAAACAAGCATTTACAATGCAATGGTTTCGCCTTTGGAAAAGTTATAGCTATTGGCATTGTAAATGACAAAATTTGTATTTATGTGTTGGTTTTGAAAACAGATAAATAAATGGCATTGTAATTTACATTGCCATTAGCTTAATCTCTGCAGTCACTAGCACTCCATAGCACTCCCTAGTCACTCTGCACTCCCTAGCACTCCCTAATCACTCTGCACTCCCTAGGTACTCTGCACTCCCTAGGTACTCTGCACTCCCCAGGTACTCTGCACTCCCTAGGTACTCCCTCGCACTCCCTAGCACTCTGCACTCCCTTGCACTCTGCACTCCCTTGCACTCTGCAGTCCCTTGCACTCCCTAGTCACTCTGCACTCCCTAGCACTCCCTAGTCACTCTGCACTCCCTAGCACCTCTGCACTCCCTAGCATTCTGCACTCCCTAGCACTCCCTAGCAGACACTCTGCAGTCCCTAGCACTCTCTAGCACTCTGCAGTCACTCTGCACTCCCTAGCACTCCCTAGCACTCTGCAGTCACTCTGCACTCCCTAGCACTCCCTAGTCACTCTGCACTCCCTAGTCACTCTGCACTCCCTAGTCACTCTGAACTCCCTAGCACTCCCTAGTCACTCTGCACTCCCTAGGTACTCTGCACTCCCTAGGTACTCTGCACTCCCTAGGTACTCTGCACTCCCTAGGTACTCTGCACTCCCTAGAGAAGCATGCGATCAGTGGATACTGTGTTGTACCCTGGAGGGGATCCTGAGGAAACATATGAGTAATGGATGGTTGGAGAAACGCCTTGTCACGTTAAACCCACTGTGCTATCTATGCACATCAAACTCAAATAACTGCTGTACTGTGTTTGAAAAAACTCAAAATAAAGGTGTTTAAAAAATCAGCACTAGCATAGTCTAAGTATTGTTTAGAATACGAGGGGCAACCAGAGCCTATGGAGGCACCCGTGACAAGATGTTGGCCCCAACATAATGGGGGTAATCACTGAAGTACAGAGGACACTGTCTGAGAAAAACAGTGCCAACACCTGTCTGATGAGCGCTGGGCTGCATTGGCTTGGCACACCATGAAAGTACTTCAAGTAAGGAGTGCCCTGGCAGAGCTTTTGAACAAATGTAATTGAAAATAATGCTCTAAAATGTACAATCTCACCCCATTTTATCAAAATGTTTGAGGCAGGGATGGATGGAGAGAACATCCCCCCACCCGCACAGACCTCAACCCTCCTTTGAAGTCAGACATGCCCCCTTCCTTCGCCAGATTCGTAACAAGTATCCCACCCACTGCTTTCAAAGATGACCAAGCGACGACCCATGCACCGCATCCCGGGTGAAGACGAGAGCTGACTCACCGTGTAAACTTTGTCCCCACATTCCTGGGAACTGAAGGCGATGGAGCGAGGCGAGGCAGTCGGTGGTTAGCTGTCACAAGCCAGGCTGGACACCTTCACCTGCAACAGGCAAGGGAGAACACAGAGAAGCATCCGGGGTGTCGGTCACGGCGTCACCCACCACCGTCAAGCGCTCTATCAGAATACAACGCCTTCGGAGCGCGGCAGGTTGTTACAGAGCGATGGCCGGGGGTCAAGGGGCGGAGGGCAGTTCCTGGGTGAGCTGCAGAAACACCCGTTCAATTGGAACACAACTGCGAAACAGCAGAACGATTCCTGCAAGGAAGTTCTGCTGCTCTACAAACACCGCCACCTAGAGAGCAGCCGGGAGAAGCAACCTGCTGCGACAGACCCCGCCGGGGTGTGAGCCGTCCACCGAGCTTCCTTCAACCGGACGGGCGCACAGCACCGCTGGGCTTTGTCTCACTGAAAGATTCTTTGAAGGGCGAAGAAGGGGAAAGAAAGAACTGGAGATGCAAAGATATGGAGGAGAAAGTGTGAGCGCGGGTATGATGCTCTCTGTAACGGTGGCGAGCCTCAAACAAGTCCAGATGCGACGGTGATGATGCGCGTTCTTCTGAGAGCACCAACTAATAAAGCAACTTTATAGTCTCCGCTTTTCTATGCTCAGCTTTGCTTAAAATTTGAATAGAACCGGTTTCTTGATGGTGTAACACCTCCCAAGTCTCCAGGGAAGAGGGTCACCGCTTCCTCATGATGTTGCAAGAGCACTCAATTAGTGTTTTGAAACAATAAAAAACAAGCACCTACGGGCACACGGACAGTGGGAGGAGGGACGGACAGCGGGAGGGGGGGCGGACACGGACAGCGGGAGGGGGGCGGGAACGGGCACAGGACAGCGGGAGGGGGGGCGGGAACGGCGCACGGACAGCGGGAGGGGGGGCGGGAACGGGCACAGGACAAAATGCATAAACTTACAAAGTGAAAACACATTTATAAACAAAATGCTCCTTACCTGATTGCCTTGTGGGAACTCGAATCTTGCAGCCAACTCCAACAACAAACACTTGGATAAAGAAGAAAACAGGCTGACTCAAAAAAAAAAAAATAACACACACCCACTGCCGCGATGACGATCAGAAGTGGGTGGAGAGGGAAAAAATCGCAGGAACGCCCCCGAATCTGGTCCGGCCTTGACGGACAGATCCGGCTCCCAATGGCTAGCCTCCATTTATGGACCTAGCCAATGGGAGCCGGGGGACGTTCCTGTAGCCCTTATAGTAAACAATAGATTTCGCCTGCGCCGACAAGCTGCGCAAAGCGCAGCCTTCGGCGAGGCGAAACCTAAAAAAGGGTATGCAAAAGTTTTTAGGACTTAGCAACTATATTGGGCAGTGGGTCTTTGACTACAGCGCGCTTGTTGCCCCTTACTCGAAGCCATGCAAAAGGTGAAAACCAGCCACGAGGAAATAGAGGGACGCCTGAGATGCACAAAGCCTTCGGCAAGTTCAAAACAGAGATAATGCACTCCCCTGTGTTAGGAACATCCAATTATAAGAAGACATTCTTTTCATTCAGCCACAGCGATGGGCGAGTCATGTTAGCCATCCTAACAAAAAAGTACCCACTGGGGCACAAACCCCTTGCGTACTACAGTGTGCTCTTGGAATCAGTCATGTAGGCTCATTTCGTATGCAAGAAGGCCTTTGCCATAGACAAAATCACCTCCATTTTGATGGAGCACCACTGACACTGTATGCTGACCATTCAGTGTTTGCATTCATGAGCATACTGACTACACAACGGGGTTCACGGTATAAACTAATGCTCTCCAGAACATCTCTAAAAACACTATGCGCCATATGTGAACCTGTACACCATCCTACCCCATGAGATTCAGGAGAGGGAGGAAATCCATGACTGCACAATGTACATCCTTTAGGGGATTATCCAGGCAGGGGAGGATCCTATCTTAGTTAGAGAGGCATTGTTCATTGACAGGTCCTCCAAGACAGACCAAGAGACGGGTGTAAGATGCACAGGGCAGCGGTAGTAATAGATCATAGCCACACACCCTCAGAAACACTGCAAGTAACTGCACAGCTAACTCTCCTCCCCCAACTCTCAGCACAGGTGGTGAATATGACAGCATTAATTGAAGACCTCACCCAAAGTTCAGGAAAAGCGGTCACCATCACGTTGCACTCTAGCATAGGGAGGTGGAGAAGGCAAGAGTTTCTGAAATCAGATGACACCCCCGTCTCCCACAGGGACCTCCTAGAGTTTCAAATTGATGCGCTGGCCCTACCTGAACGCGTGGCCTTAGTAAAATGCACAGCATTAACGGATCATATTGCAAAAAGGGCAGCTTACGGAATGATCAAAGAAACATGCTTACTCCCTTTATAGCAGGCATCAGAACAATGGTTAGCTAGGGGCTGCACACAGACAGCACATGACCTTATATACCAACACGCACCCACAGGGAAACCCGTGATGCAGCAGGGCCTAGTTAACATAGCTTTGCCCCAACTTCACTTACAAACACACACAGTAAAAGACAGCATGATAGCGGAGCTGCAGAGGGACTGGTTCATCCCCAACCTTACAGAAGCAGTAACCATGTATTTAAATGAATACACTGTCTGACAATTATATTCACCCAAACCTACACTCAAGGTCGTGTTATTGGCTATCCCCAGACTGACGGAACCCTTTAAGGTGCTACATATTGATTTTATTGATATGATCGATCGATGTGCCAACTATCGATACCTAATTGTAGTGGTCTGCCCATACTCCAGGTGGATCGAAGCCAGCTGTTGCGTACACTGCGAAGCCAAGGCAGCTGCACGTTCCTCGTCAAGGAAGTGATACCCAGATGGGGGGTACCAGACATAATCCGATCGGACAATGAAAGGCACTTTGTCAACTCCACTTTTGATCACATCAGCACTCGTTCAGGTACGACACACAAACTATCCTTAGAGCATCACCCCCAAAGCAACGATGTTGTTAAGAGACTCAGCAGCCTGTTAGAAAATAAATTAAGCAAAATCTGCACCAGTTGTACTAAGAAGTGGGTCCACTGACTGCCCCAAGCCTTGTCATGCTAAGGAACACACCAAGCAGCGATCGCCATCTTACACCACACCAAATTGTAACTGGTAGACTGATGGGAACACCCATCCCAAAAACACGGACCAAATTAAGTGCTGAGGTGAGCTCTCCGTCACTAGGGGACGAATTGCATATGTATCTCTCTGAGTTAACCAAAACCACTAACTTCCTATCGAAACAGGTCAACCATCTGAACTGGAAGTGCACCACCGCCAAGCTACCATATCAAATCCCTCAACAGGGACAGAAAGTGTACATCCGCAACTTTGTAAGGAAATGGAAGCAAACCCAGTTTGAAGATCCCCACTGAGTGATCATCGCAACACCTACCGCCCTCAAGGTGGAAGGGAGAGGCAAGGGCCCATCACCCCAACGTGCAGCTGAAACTTTCCAAAGCAAACCCCCCATGAACTGTACCACAAACTTTTTTGAACTTTTCCACAATTAAAGAAACCCCAGATCACCAGAGGACTACAGATGTTTCCGCTGGAAGTCATTCCAAGATCTTCAAGTTATGTATTATTGTACAATGGTATGTCCTAAGTTTACTGTGGGTGTGCCGCATCCACAAATTGCCTAAGATTTGCATAGTCAAATGGAGTCCACACCAACATTTTCACAGCGCTTACATAGGAACCTCTCCCATGTCACTTATGATTACATTGAATCCAGCACTAGCATCCCACACGCACAGCATAGTGCGCTCTTACACAACACATGGATCAGCACATGACCGACATCGGCAACTCACATCAGCCGGTTCATGTTACGTCTGTTTGCTGATACCGCATGCAGTAGGTGTAGACAAGCTTTACCGCTTTAGGTAGCCCCATAAAAAGCAAAATGCCTTCTCCACCTGTACCTATGTAGGATTTGGGCCAATATACAACCCAACAGAGTAGAGCCCCATAGAGTAGTGGTTAATGTAACCCGATACGAGACCAATCCTACAGCACTGTACCTTTTACCAAGCATAGCAATATTCAGGAGACACAGGAGGGGCACGATAGGGGAGGCTACTGTTTGGCCCCGAGACTTTCCTGAAAAGAGATTCTTGGTGGTATGAAAGTCACCACACAAATATGTCCGCTTCCGTCTGTGGTCCCAGGGTGGACCCTTAGCGTATCTCGGGCAGTCTTCTTTAATTACAAATGGACCCCACACATGGAGTTCCAGTGTAGGACCATCCATCTTGATGATACAAAGAGAAATGAGTATTGTAGGGGAGGGTTAAACAGCAGCATAGATAACCCATGTCAGAAAATATAGGATCCTGAGATAGATAGGCACACCTGGCTGGAAGGGAAGGGGGAACCCCTAATTTTACGGAAACTTACACTATATTCAGAGGTAAAAGAACAATTCCACTCAGCATAAATGAGAACTGTGGCACAATACTACACACACCAGACATGTAATTGGGCACCTCCAACATATAGATACAAACTGGCAGTGCAATGAGTTTGCCTACACCCAGCTCGTCTCCGGGTGGTGGGGTCTATGCTCCCTCCCTCGTCACCATACACACCTCGATTCACCCTGACGATAATTTAACACCATTGCTCCGGGAAGTGTCGAGATATGGTACCAAGTCGGGCCTACGCATCAACTGGGAGAAGTCTAAAGTATTCCAATTGACTGAGGCAACCTGCGATTGAACTGTGGACTACTCACTGGCCTGGTGTGATGACTTTGTGAGCTATCTAGGAGTCCACATTCATAGAGAAAAAGATCGTATCCTCCAGTTGAATTATAGCCCGGTGATGGAGAAACTTGGGCGTAACATTGATCGTTGGTTGAAACTGCCATTTTCGATGGCTGGAAGAATAGCTATAATTAAGATGGTGGTACTTCCACAATTTCTATATCTCTTCCAAAACATTCTCATACTGTTATTTAATAGCTTCTTCACAAACCTGCGTACGTTGTTGATACGACTGGTGTGGGGTGGTAAACAACCCAGCATTGGTTAGGGTACCTTAGTGCTGCCGTATGAGAAGGGGGGGTTTGGGGTACCAACCTTTCAGATTTACTACCTCGTAGTACAGGCTAGCTTTGCCCGACACTGGTATCATGCAGACATTAGGATCCCATATTATAGACGTAAGGCCAATTTGGTGTTTCAGATAAAACTTAATCCCTTGGTTCTGTGAGAGAAGGGGTTATAGGTCCCGGTCCCTTAACAGCCGTTGGTTATTGGAGCAGTTCTTGTTGCAGCACTTGCCCTTAACAGGGGGAAACCCCTAACCCCCTAAAACATAAACGATTTCCAAAGTGGTTATCAGGGCAAGTCTGATTTAGCGTACTATTTCAGGAAAAAATTACAATAGCCAAGGATTCATGGTGATCATTCTTTATATAAGGTGTTGTCACTCTTTCTGTGAGGAGGAGCATGGAAATGACTGACAGTCAACACATGTTTCACCCTTTTACATTGCCATCCTCCCTGGGGCTTCCTCAGGGCGTTAACTATTCTTTGGAAGATTTGGGTCGTCGTTATTATCGGGAGGTCCTGATCAATCTATTGTATTACAGGCATAATGCCGGTCCGGTCTATCTGGGTCTGGTGTGTGGCTCAACACCAGATCCAGATAGACCGGATTTAAACCTGTAATATGCGTATGGAGCACTTTAGCACTCAACAATTGATAGCCAAATGTGGCCTTTTTGTGGAGTGGAGTTTTATTTATTTATTTATCTGCTAGTTTTATATAGCGGGAACTTGAACTTGACCCTTGCGGGTATTAGAACACTTTACAAGTTTACAGAGTGCAGCATAGTGACAAACAATAAAATCATACACGAAGACGAAAGATACACTGTTGAACTGTAGAGTAGAGTTAGGAGTGTGGTTAAAGAAGGAGGACACAGAAGAAAGAAAGAGATAGCCTTCACTTCATTCAATTGCATTTTATTTTGTGATTTTGTTGCAAGTGCTGATATCAAGTTTGAGTTGAAGGCGAAGGGTTATGTCTACCAACTAGATAAGAACGGAATGGAAATACAGGTGCTTTTGATTATACCGCCTTATAATCGCGCTGGTTATAACTGGTAGGACTATCTTTAAGATCTGAATTCAAATTTACAGGACCTGAGTGTGGTTTGCGTATGTAAGAATAAGTTATTGTAACATTGTATTTTACACTTTAGATATTATCTGTCACGTCGCACTTTATATTTTCTGTCTGGGATACATGGCTACCAACCTCTCACAATTTATGATAAATAACGTTTTTTTTATTTACATTTTCTTAGAAGTGGCATCCTTCCTTAGACGTAGTCCCTCATGCTATGGAACTAATGGGAAATCTGTATTTTAGGAACCAATGTTATGCATGGCAGGGACAAGATATGCATTCAAACAAGATCTTAACCCACTACGTAGGATCGATTGTTTCTCCACATTTTGGAAGGAAAGCTTTCTTTAACTGTTTGGCTGAGCTGCCTTTATAAATGAGATTTCCACCCATGTACTTTGCAACCTTACATGCGTGAACAATATTCTGACCGTGCCTTCTTTTATCTGTTTTATTGAATTTCGGTTTGAACTTTTATGGCATTTTTTGCAGAAGAAAGTTTTTTTTTAAACTTGGAATGGAGACCAGATGTCTTTAGGTTGAGAGGTATATGGAAATATAGCTACCCTCTGCTTATGGGACACACCGGACATAACGTGATGATAATTATTGACTAACATAAGTACCAAATACGAGACATAAGGTAAACAACAGTAGTGCTGTAGTAAAAACTACTAGATCATAGAAGGATGACAGAGCACTTTACAGTGAAGGGTCATCTGCCAAAGAAACACTGTCCAACAACAGAATAGAAGAGGGACTATGTACAAAACTGGGCAATTAGATATACACCAGTCACTAACGTGTATAAAACGATTGAAGGTAACACACAGGGAACTGGAATGAGGTACATCTGTAAGTAAGGAGTCAAGGGTGAGTGTGAGTATAGGACAGACAGAGTAGGCCCAGTAGGTGGGGACAATATTCAGTAACTCAGCTGTACAGAGGGATACAGAAAGAGAGCGCTATGCATACACATGGCAAACAGGAGTTACAGACAGTTCCATGTGTAGTAAGATAAAGGCAGGGTTTGTAAAGGGCCTTTCATTGTGGAGTTCAACATTGGAAGTGTAGGATCAAGGCTTATATCCCTAGAAGCTTTTTGCATATCTTGGGCCATTTTACTTAGAATTTGTGTCTAAGAGGGAAATATTTTTGAAACAGAGTTTTGAGAATTAATGTGTTAGTTCTTCTTAAGTTTTTGTCAGATAGTTTTGTCAGATACTTCCAGTTTTTGAGTGGGGTGATGGAGAATTGAGGAGTATGAGCTTTAATTGAGACAGGCAGTATTGCTGTAAGAACACAATCCATTTTAGAGACTTTTGGACAGGAGTTTTCCAATTTTTCTTGCTCCAGTGGTCAATCTAGGGAGGCGACTGAAAAAAGTATTTAGATAATCCAGATAACAATGTGTTTCCATACTCAATTCAGGACTTCTCAAGCGCCTGTACAGCAGTTTTTAAATTGTTTTTGAGAATTAAGGTTCTAATGTCATGCAGTAACTTTAGTTAAAGTCTGTAGTTTTACTAACATATGATATGACCTTGATATGAATATCAAGATTTAGCCGTCAATTCAGCCTGAACCGACTGACTGAGTTGGTTGATGTAACAATGTTAGGAAAGCTGTTTACAGTCTGTAATTTACCAATCCAGTCAGACCAGACAGCCTTGGAGCCAGTAGGTGATTTGCAGAAGAAACCTGTGTTTTTGTTTATTGAGCGTGCGTTTATTTATTTATTTATTTATTTATTTTTTGCATTTATAATGCGCGCAGATACCCACAAAGGGTTTCCCCCTTAGATATTAGACCTCAAAGAGTTGACGTCTGAGGCAATTGATTGGTGAACTAAAGTCCTCAGTGTTGTCACAGTGTAAATATAGTTGTGCATCATTCACATATTGGTCAATGTCTGTACCAGAGAACATTTCAAAAGACCCAAGGATGATACCCATCCAAATATTAGGCTATTCAGTGAAAGTCCAATCTAATGCTTCCACAATGGTCTGATGACACAGGTTTTAACAATATTTAGGGTTCATGAATAATTCATAATTCAGCAAACCAGGGACTACCCATAGACATTCCTTAATGATGGTCAGTTTTGGTCCTTTTTTCCGGAGTATCCGTGCATCAGAGAAAGTTATACAAATGTGTAGAAAAAACACACTTTAGAATTGCTCCATGAATGCCTCACTGCGGTCTGTGTGCCTTGTAAACGCATACCTTTGCCTCTTGATCCCTTTCTTACAGTAAGACAAATAGAAAACATTTGTGTTTGCCCTGTATTAAAATATAGGACTGTCAAAGGATATCTTATTATTTGGATGAATATCGTCCTTGGGTTCTTCATTGGTATATTTGATTTCTTAGGGAAGGCGACCCAGGGATCAGTTCTTTTCTCAAATGGGAGAACATTGGGGCTGAAACGGAGTCACCTGTTTTGATACATTGACTTGGGCTGAAGAGGTAAGACATGCACTAGTGCAGTACCAAACCCACGATGCCCAGTTTATTCTCTATGGTAGAGGATGCTGAGATCAATGGTACTTAAGGCAGGAAATGGATGAATGAGTACAAGCATGCAACACAGATTTGAAGGGAGTCATGGATAATTTTGAGCATGGAGGTTTTAGCGCCATGCCCAGATGTAAAAATCAGACTGATGGATTCAGATTCAGATCTAGTATCGATAAAGTGCATAGTCCGTTAAAACCATTACACATAAATACACATTAAAAACAATGCAATAAATAAATAGGAAAAACACAATCAAACATTTTGGATTAGGAAAAATAAAGCAAATATTATCATGAAAAAAAGGTTGGTTAGAGACACTCCTTTCTGGCAGTGAAGAGGCGACTGCGCCAAGCGGATCTCAAATACTCACTACTCTTCCCTGCCAAACTAAGAGTGGTAGCACGAGACAAGATGCATTTCTTCACAAGCCCTGAGGAAGCGGAGACCTGGCTAGATGAAGGAATGCCAGAAGCGCCTAGGAAGAGACAGGGAACCACTACCACGGAGCGAACCCGCGGGGCGATACGACGACGCCGCCGCAAGACGCCCACATCCCCACAGACTCGAGATACGACAACACACTCTCCATCAATGGACCAGATCCTACAGGAGCAACAGGATGCTCTGCGCAGAGTGGCGGAAATCAGCAGCTCCCCGGCCCAATCGCCACACCTGAACGCCAGCCCAACTATATCCCTAACGGACAATGAAGCGATCTATGGCATACCGGATACCCAGCGCTCGGAGGAGCCCCCGGACGTCACGCCGCAGACAGTGGAACTTTTTGGCTGAATGGGATCAAGACGCACCTTACCTCCGGAACACAGCGCAGACTCAACCAGACAGCTGCCTGGCTGACTCGCCTCCCAATGGGTAAACTGTGTACCTACCTGTGGCTGAAGCCTCCCCAACTCGGGGGATCAAGAGTGCGCCGGACACTGTGAGTAGCTTTTTTAATTTATACACACGCCTCAGCCACCCACTGACAAGAAATAAACATCTAGACTATAGGAGGTATACATGCCAACTGCCACTACTTTGGCCATTCGAGGAGGGGGATCTCCCCCGGAAATCCTGCCCCCTCCCCTCGATGCTTGGGAGCGCCGCTGGCATCGCACTGAGCGGCGAAGACTGGGCGTCCGCCAGACAGCAACGGCCTCTCTGCCCAACCGGGAGGGATGCCGCACTTCCCATGGACTACACCGTAATTCCTGTTGTTACAACATAAGGCACACGATACCCCCTAGAACAGTATAGTTTACGAGCTCATTCGAGTGTTTGGACGGCGACATGTTGTGCAGCCGACCTTTTGGCATTTCTGATTATGTTGCCATGTTGAGGCTATATGTTCTCCATTTTTTCCCTACCCTTCCGCACCACTGGAGATCATTACATTTTGTGCTGAGAAATAGAAGCAATTTTGCGACGAGGATGAGACACTGGGCTTGGTGCGGAATCATGCTTGAGGATTTGACATGTGGGGGGGTTGGAGGGACTTGCACAAACGGAAGCTATGGCTGAAATACAATTATGCACTTGGAACGTCAGGGTAATGCACACACCAGCTAGACGCTACCAAATTTACTCATATTTAAAGCGACACAAGATAAGCATAGCACTGCTCCAGGAATCACACCTAAACAAGACAGAGGTACAAGCACTACACCGCAGATGGCGCGGACAACTCTATGCCACAGACTACTCCTCATATGCTCGCGGTGCACCGATATAGGTCCGCCCTGGGACCCCCTGGACAGTCACTGATACTAACATAGACCGGGAGGGCAGGTTTGTTGTCGCACAAGGCAGGCTGGATGGGCAACAGGTAGTACTAGTGTCCCTATATTCCCCAAACACTGATCAGGGAGGCTTCCTGACGCGCCTCTCCACGATAATGGCGACCTGGCATGCAGCTCCATGGATACTGGGCGGAGATTACAACTGCACACTACATACAATACTAGATCGCTCCTCCCCACCCCCAATTGGCGCACCTACGCGAGGTGCCACAAAGGCATTACTTGAGTGGGCCGCGCAGTGGGACGTCCATGATGTTTGGAGATCACACAACCCTGGGACACGGGTTTATTCCTATTACTCAGGCGCTCACGACTTGCATGTCAGCCCTTTGTCCCAATGATTGCGGGATTACCACTTGAAAAGAAAGGAACCCATGACGGTCCTCCCACAATGGCCACCCAAGGGCCTCTGATAAAGCGCTCCTGTCTCTCCTTGTCCTGAAGAAGACCCCAGCATGAGGACAGAATCTACCCTTTAACCAGGGGGTCGAAACGTAGACCAGACTATATCCATTCTCTAATCATAGGACTAATTAACGGAATAAAACGGATCCTATGTATAAGAGCATATTGGAACTACAGATCGAAATACAGACTGTAAAGGGCCTATTCTATATCACTGTGATTGTTTTAAAGTCACAACCACCTTTACCCAGTCCTCACTTCTTTCTCATCACACTTATCCCACCTAACTGTTTCCCTGTTTCCATCACTTTGAGCGCGTCGAAAATGTTAATATTTGGTATAAATTTTGTTGTCTCCTCCACATGAAGCTCTATAGTATTATATTTATATGAGAGCAATGCCCGCAGGCATTTATGTGATTCAATGAAGTAATTGAATGACGTATTTTCTATGTTTGAATGTATTGATACTTCGTAAACCTAGGTACTCATTGATTTGAGTTGGGTACCTTATCAATAATGTGCTAAAGTAACGAATAAAAGTAGAAGCACACTTTGGGTTTAACAATTTTTTGTTCCATACCTGATTAATTGCTTGTATAACATTTGATGTTACAGTGAATCGATAGACTCTGACCATTGCTATTGTACCTACCTTTACTGACCCAGGTCAGAGAGTTCTTAGGGTGTACCCCATTGAAACTCATTACGCTACGGGAAAAGTGGGCAACAGACAGGGGAAGGGACTGGACTGATAAGGAATGGGCGATGATCTTAGCCGGACCAACGAATATCCCACGCAACCCCCGCTTCAAAATTATTCAATTCTACATATTACACCGAGCTTATCTCACGCCCAACAAATTAAATAGATATTTTTCAACCACTGATGCCACCTGTCAACGCTGCTCTCTGACTGGAGCAGACCTCTTGCACATGCTGTGGCACTGCCCTGACATACGAACATATTGGGACGAAGTCATAGCGCTACTCACACGTAACACTGACGAGCAGATACCACACACGTGGGAGGCATGCATCCTGGGACTGTACAAGCGCACAAAACTTAACAAAGTGCAGGCACGCTTCTGGGACATGGGACTCACAACGGCCAAGCGCCTGCTTACTAAACACTGGAAGGCCGCGACCCCCCCACACACTCGACACTGGCACGCCTCCTTTACCAACTGGGCACGGGCGGAGCGCACAGTGCTCCTTCGGGAGGAAACTGCGGGACTCCGAAAATTTCCCATTGCTCAGCTCTGGGATGACCTCCTTAAAACATTCCAGCGAACCTGCCAGGAGCAGGAGATAACTTGAGATAACAGGCCTCGTCGTCACTACGACGTCAGCCAGCATTAAAAGCGATCACTGCCCTGTACCCCTCTCCCCCACCTCCTCACCTCTTCCGGCCTTAAGCCCTACCCTAGTAGATACTGACACTTATACCTCTCCGCCATGCACCTGACACTCACACCGCGCTGCGCGCATAACACTGCCTTCGCCTCAGCCTGCCTACGCCCATGCTGGCCGCCCCCCCCCCCATTTCTCCCTTCACACTGCAGGATACCCCGGCATACCTCGCCTCGCAGCAGCTGACCCTCCGCACGAACCTATGCTGATCTCCCCCCCTCCCCACCCGACCTCACTTGCCTTTCCAACCCCAGGTTTTCCCGCCATTGCATAGGCATAGGGAACAGTTAGTTTACTGGTCATGTTCCCCGACCAGGCCCCTTTCTTATTACAGACGAATACAATGGACGCATTATGTCTCTAACACGAAGCGATGCCTCATTGAACACACGCTACCCACCAACTGCTGAGATGTGACAACGCTTACAGACTACAAAAGGTGCGGACTCGTACCAAACCTCACACACACTAGCCAAGGATATGATGCGCCGTACACTGGCCACCGCCTCAGATTTTGCGACCTCCCAATAACAGCACTGGGGGGATACACATGCACCACGCTGCCGGATATCCGGGCCTTAACTACAACGGCTGTAGACTAGCTCCGCCGAACTTAAACGCTTGCTTCTAAGCCCCAGTGAGCTATACCAATACACATTTTACCGCACTCACGTAATCATTCCGAACACGAATCGGGTGATCTGCCTATCGACAGTTCCCCCACTAATGACTAACCTCAGCGGATTCCTAGGTTCTCTGTGGGGACTTGAGCGATGACCACAATGGCACTAATGCTAGATTAAACCTGCACTGTTTTTATTGATAATAAAAGACAAAATCATAGACCTGTCACTTATTAAGCTGAATACCAGATGATTGTAAATGCATTTTCATAAGTTTCGCCGCCGGACCCCCGGGTTACCGGCGAAATGGCTGTGTCGTCCAGATAAGGATTTACCTGATTATTCTCTGCCCAGCTGGCCTATGAGTGCCGCAAAATGTAAACTGTATGATGACAAAATTGTGCAAAATAAAGGTCTTCCAAAAACAAAAAACAAAAAAAAACAAAAAATGAAAAAAGGTTGCTTACCGGCAGGCAAGTTTCTTAATTTGGTAGGTTGTTTCCATGTGTGATGTTTATTCTTGCTCTCACAATTGCAAGCACTTGCCATCAACACAAATAATTTAACACTTTTAAGGACCGTTATGTTAGAATGTCTCTGTATGGGGTTGAAGCCCTGTATAAGCATTTGTCTACAAGTTCTTACTAAGGCTTGGATAAAAGGAACCCCTAAGCAGATTCCATCTTTCAGGGAGTATCACCAGGCAGACATATATGATGTGGAATATCCTATGTCAGATGTGAATTGTTCCACATCAGTGGCAATACATTTTCAATATTTTTGGACCAGGAAAGATAGAACAGAGTTAGATTGGTAACTGCCAACCTTGTACGGGCAGCATAAATAGTGACAAAGATGCACTCAACAAGCTTGAGTCTTTAAAAACAGGTACACAGTCAACACCCAAGTTGATGTTTAGTAGTGTTCTGCAGGTGCAGAGTGGAGAATGGACACCAAAGTGAAAGATCAATAACACATTAAGAACCACAAATATGAGATTAATAGGCTTGCCATCATTCCTTAAGGGAACTGATCCCAAAAAATAAGCAAGGACTGAAAGTTATGTAGTTCCAATTATAAAAGCCAACTTACCTGCCTGATGCATTTAATGCCTCACCAGTGAATCGGTCTATTCCTTCAGGGCCGTAATTCCAAAGCACGTTTTCAGCAGCAATGAAGTATTTTCTTTCACGTCCAGTCAGCGGAGCAGTGGACAACTTGTCGCTGCAGGACTCTACGTTGTAAAGGGCCTGCATTCCAGCTGTGAAAATCGAACAGTTAGTACCTCCCCTTAACCTGAGTCTTAACATTAGTGGTATCCAAACAACTAAAGTGTGGTAATATAACTATTTTAAAAAAAGTATGCTACTTTCTTTATCCCATCAGTATTTTACACTATTTCGTTTGGATCAATGATTGTGCAAATCTTATATCTATGTGCGTTATCCAAATAATCACAGGTACTGGGTGTCAGAAATTGGGTGTATGAGTTAAGGGGCTGATGGCCCTTCTTAAGCAAAAACCACAATTCTTAGAGTATATTTTAATGAATAAAATGACACCACAATGAAAAAAACAACAATAAGGGGAACAGGAGGTATCAATGCTTACATTTTAATAAAAAATAGAACCAAAAAACGTTAAGTGTCAACTGCGATTAACGTGTAATGGTAAACCGGGACCTAGGCTCAATTTGAGGCAATCTGCGAAGGAGCGTAGGTCGGATAAAGAAACCAGGGTCGACCCATTTGGAAGATTTACCTTGGGACGTAGTCTCATAAATCTTCAGCAGAGCCAATCCTAAGACTGTGGCCTAGAAGGGCTCCACAAGGTCGAATAGACGTCAGCCGAGGTCCCGGTAATGATGCTGATTAGTGGCAAGAGCGCTTCGAGTGGAAGAACAATTATAATTTCACGCCAAAGGAAGGTCCTCCTCAGCCAGATACTTTTGGTGCTTTCGCCTAGAGAAGATATCTACATTCACATTTTGTCACACTTCTGGATCTCACATTCCACCAGTAGGGCAAGGCTGCAGCTGAAGAGGGCTTCACAGGGCCAGATACCTTCTCTGTGAGGTCCTGCTGAAACAGATCTGCTGCTGAGAAAAAGCTCTCAGTGGAGGAAACTTGAATCTTCAGCCTTAAGGTAACACACCTTCGTCGAATCGGCTCGGCATGTTTGTCCACAACCTCCAGAGGTCTTGCAAACTAAAAAGTTTCTTAAGTCCCAGGTTTCTCAGGATATTAGGAGGACCACAGTTTGACACAGCTCAGAGTTCTAGGACCTCAGGGACAGCCCCTGTGGGTTAAGACTTCTAGTAGAGGACATGCCCTGGTAGTTCGGGCTGGACTGTTGCTATTGGAGCAGGGTCAAGACTAATTTGCAAACGGCTTGGTCCAAAATTAGGTGGCAGGGTGGGCAAAAGAACAATGAGCTAGAATGCTACGTCAAGAGATTGCCAGTGGTTGGACTTATTGCAAGGATTTATATCATCATGTTTTGTGTGTTTGATGTAATGCTCAAGTGACATGGGTATGTCCAGACATGGGTTCCGTGCTCATTGCACCACTGGAACCAAATTATAACAGATTGACGAGCCACAATCAGGGCAAAACTGGTCTTGGGTTTCATGTGGTCTGGTTCAGGGTCAAGAAAGATTTGCATATGGCTGAGTCCAATCTAAGGTGCATGGCAGGCAAAAGAACGGTGGGTTGGAATGCTACCCCCAGAGGTTGCCAGTGGTTAGAATTGTTGCAAGCTTTCCTCCCATCACCTTTTGTGTCCATTTATTTATTTATTTATTTATTTATGCATTTTTATATAGCGCGGACTTTACCCGAAGGCGTCAGAGCGCTTCACATTCGGAACAGAAATGAAACATAATGAGAGACATTACAAAAGAGCAGATTACTAAAACATACGTTACTTACATAAGGTAATAGTGACAATTGTGAGCAAACAAAAAAACATGAGGTAGTAAAAATTGTGAGCAACCAAAAATACATGAGGTAGTAAGGGTAATAATGACAATTGTGAGCAAACAAAATACTTGAGGTAGTAAAAATTGTGAGCAACCAAAAATACATGAGGTAGTAAAGGTAATAGTGACAAT
This sequence comes from Lissotriton vulgaris, assembly GCF_964263255.1. NCBI lineage: Eukaryota > Metazoa > Chordata > Amphibia > Caudata > Salamandridae > Lissotriton > Lissotriton vulgaris. The sequence goes on from NC_141696.1 coordinate 1,358,024,515, forward strand.
TGTGAGCAAACAAAATACTTGAGGTAGTAAAAAATGATGAACAACCAAAAATACATGAGGTGGTCAAAAGTGCACAAGAGGAAAAGTGACAAGTGTGCAGTTAAAAGAGAAAACAGAGTATAATTTGAGGTATAATACTGCAACAAGTGCTCGGTCCTTGATTTCACTCTCTCGTTTATTATATGACTTTCTATGGCGCACACTTCTCTAACCACATAGGAATGGATGGGTGCTTCTTATTTGGTCAAAAAAGTAATAGGCAGATATTGACCTAAGTGGTGGGAGCTGAACCCAGAGTGGGAAAGAACATCCCATCCATCCATAAGGCAGGCAACTACAACACGTTCCTCATTGGTCATTACTGATACTTTTACAGCCTTCTGTCTCCATGCACATGGAGCAAGAGGCTCGTTAATAACAGCACTCAAAGTGAAAAGCCATCAGTGGAAATGTCCATACCCCATATCTAAACTCCTCCCTGACTGTCACTTTCTGTTTTTGAGGCCTCTGCTGATCCTTCCTTACCTCAGCATTGGCTAGAGCCCCATCCACAGTCCTGGCTTCAAATAAACCTATGCATGCAGTGAAGAAGGTGCATATCTCAGCATTGAAAAAGAGAAGACTACTTCCCTCAGTTTCAGCAGAAAGGCTGAAATCTTCAACACTGCCTGGATCTCGTTTTCAGCGCACTGCCAATAGCGCTGCTTCCTCTGGTATCTCCTTAACAGCAGTGCAGCTAATGGGTGCTAGCGAATAACTCAGCACCATTCAGAAAACAGCATTGAAATATCACTATAAGGGGTGTTACAATCAGCACTTATTTTAAAAGTTTTTGAATATTTATTTTTGTTTATATGTATGAAAACAGAGTAACAAACCTACATTATTGTGACAACTTCCAAACATTGAGTCAGCAACAGTGATCACAATTCCCACTGAATCCCTCTCGGCTCCGGATGCTGTGTTCAGTTCACAAATGCCCATCAATAGTTCTCACAATTCTCCCTTCCTTATATCAAGGGTAGCAGGGACGGCTACCGTGCTGGGCTTATCATCGTTCCCACTACTTTCATCCCACAATTTCCTCCCATCCGTCCCATATTTTCTCGAATTTTTTCTGACTTCCAGGCTCCTGGAAGTCAGATGATGGAAATTTTCTTTTCCATCACTTTTCAGAATGCCATTCCAGTTTTCCAGTTTCCCAGTTACGGTGCGTCAGGGGTGTGGGGGGCCTGAGACAATCAGCATTTATGGTAGTGGAGAGGATTATACAACAACCACACTGTAATCAAAATGAACGCGTTCATATGAACAATGAATGCATTGATGCAAAAAGTACACATTTTTCTGTCTACAACTATGTTTAAGAAATTATCTGTAAGTAGGTTTACCTTGTATGTGGTCATTAACTTGACAGCTCAGCAACCAATTTCCAAGATTCCATGTATTCATCTCTGCTGTTACAAACGTGGCAGGGAACAAGTTGACCACGTCAGCTCTGTGGCCTCTGTTGGTGATGGTGTGGCCATGAAAATAGGCAGAGTGGACATCAACCTCATTACCCATTCCAAACAAATGCCAGGACACACGTTCACCCGCACACATGTCCAGTCCTGGTAGATTTCCATACAGGTAACCATTGATAGCTTAAAAGAAAACACAAGATACACATATGAGAGAGTGACGTTTCTGCAGTGCTAGCATCTCAGTTGTTCCTTATATATAAGTCAGAATGAAAAGTAGGTTAGAGTTTTTAACTGCATTTAAAACAATGTCGGATCCATGACATATTTTTATGATTCCTGCATAAAATAATGGTTACATCTTAGTGAAGCTCATTTTTACCGTCGGTGGTTATCCTACAAATCCAGCATGGATCCGGCCTCTAAGGCCTACCATAGGTGCCGTGCTCTAGATAAAGTTACCTGATGGCACACATGAGATTGCGCCTCATGAAATATTTCGAATGTGAGAATACACCTAATGAAAGTTTCAGAATATAAGACAGCACCTCATGAAGGGTTTATGATTTAGACAACTATTCACTGTTAGAGACTTGTTATCGACTAAAGCATATTGTTTGAAAGCAAAACCTACCTTGGAGTGTTTTTTCCATAATTGTAGATATTATTGTGGCACAAGCTATGATAATCCAGGGATGGAACTTTGTGAATAAAGGGAAAATGGCAGATTTTGATTAGAATGTGGAGGTCAATGACCGAATTTACTTATTCCTATTGAGATTTCTATGATTTTCAAATTCTACTTTATTTAAGTAATTGTAATCATTATCCCAAAGAACAAAAATGGTGTATGTGGTAAGAAATGCCTTTCTATCTTTACACTATTAAACTATGCTATCATTGCTTGCACTACCTTTGAATACTGGAAGACTTCACTGAAATTACTCTTAGGTGTTGAGAAGGTTCAATAGGAACACATGAAAAGACTGACTCCCAACTATCCTTCTTTAGACGGTATAGCCTTCATTCTAAGAAAAAGAATTGGTATAGTATCCGAATTGGGTACCAGTTCTTTACAATGTAGGTTAATGGCGGGATGGAAGGAGTTAAGGTCTGTCATTTTGTGGCTTGAAACATACTTTTTCCCAAGTTTACATCTGTTTGATTTAAAAATTCTATGATTGTTCAAATACAATTAGCATAAGTGTCAAACTGTTTCCCTGAGATGGCTTACTCCTAAAACATAGATGCCCAATGCTCGGTTTTATTTCACAACTACCTTAAGCTGCTTAAATCTAATAATTGTATAACCTCCATGGAATATTTGTCTACTACGCATAGTTAGTAATAGGGCTACCTACAACCCTTAAACAACTGGGTATCATTGGTGTAGAAATGGAATCTACCGTGGGATTGTAGAGAAGCTCAAGAACTAATGTACATGTTACATAAAAAAGATGGCAATTAGATTGTCAACAGATATTTTGGAATAATTCATTAATATGGATAAACATATTCATACTCAAACCATATCCTAAATCCAAGTATGGAGTTTACCGAAATGTAGAAGACTTGTGTTTTCCTCTGCTTAAATGAACACAAAGATCCATTAATGTGTCACCCTTTAGGTATCTGGCTGTATTAATTGTCCAACTACTTAGAGGTCATGACACACATCTTTCCTCCTCAGATGCATCATGGGGTGGAGCAGCAAACAGGCTGTATATTTTTCAGCATGATGTGGTTCTACCTTTTCAGTGAGCCCATCTCCTGTCATGCTTCAAGATGCAAAGGGCTAGACTACTGCATCATTATGACGACATACAGAGGATTCCCAGTAGCTGGCTACATATCCAGAGAGTATTCCCATGGTCTAATGGATATAGCGAAGGAGAGTTGTCAACCTATTTTTGGCTCATACTCTGTAGGACCGGTCAGGTTTAGAGGCAGAGTAGCTCAGCAGAGATCCACTTCAACGGCACAAAGCTAAAGGATCTCCTGGTGCTAGCTGACCTGCCACAGGCCCCGTGGTACTTCTTATTGGACTAAGCAGATGTAAATTCTTGTACTTCTGTAGTCAATGTTTCTGAGGGTTTTGATTAGTTGACAAATCTGTCCAAGGGAACAAGTAACCTTGAGTCAATGGGGCTCCCAATTACCAAATCTCAGCGTACGACTCCAGTCCAGCAGTTGTGCTTCCAAAGACATGTCTTCTTTTCGGTAGCAAAGGTTCTGAGGGTTACTCCATTCTTCCATGGCAAGAATACAGAGCAGTGGTCGAAGCAACACTTTGCAAACATATAGACAGTCTTTCCTGTTGGTGATTTAGTGCCCGACAAGCTGTCGGATTCGCTCCTGGTTTCTCTTTCTCCCAATAGCACATTTTCTTCTCCTGCAGCAAGTTGCATTGCTGGGGTAGGGTTGGGGTGACTTCTAAATTTCACTTTCCCCTCTATAGGGGACAAAAGCCGGTTAGGTGCTGTTTTTAAGCTCCACTGCTGACCTAGGCCAGCACCCATCCCCCTTCAGCAGCAGCACAGGTTATTCAGAGGCTGGAAACCATGAGCTGAAGTAGACTCCACCTCCCCTGGAAACAAAATATGGAGAGGCAGGCATCCATTTCTGTGAATGCTACAGTTCTTTTTTTGTTTTTTTTGGGAGACAAAGCGATTTGCCTGGAATCACAGGATGTTGAGCTGATGCCGAGATTCGAACGTAGCTCCCCAGCTCTAAAGTTCGCAATTCTAGAACTTGTGGCAGGAGGTGTGTCTAAAAGTGTATGTCAGTGCTGGCCATCAATGAGAGAGACCTGTGCATTTTTCAAATGGGTGATGAAAAAATATGAGTATGTTGCTGGAGATGTGGGCCGCCGTGCCACCAATGTACTTACCGGGGGAAGGTAAGGACCCATTATTCCCCAACTTTCTTTCCGCATACCATCACTTCGCATACTTTCATTACGAAAGTACCATGACTCCGCAATGCCATTATAATGCAACGCATTACATTTTATATGCTTTTACCACGCATACATTTACAACGAAATTTGTTGTAAATGCATGAATGGTAAAAGCATGTTTTTTTTATGTTTGGATAAGGTAAGTATGGGTATAGGGGTATATGTTTTGGGGTACTGAGGTATATGTTTTGGGGTGTTTGGGTATTTTAAGGGTTCAGATATAGTTTTGGGTTATGGGGTACAGGGGTAGTTTTAGGGTTTAGGTATAGGTATGGGTTTTGGGGTATAGGGGTATTTTTAGGGTTCAGGGGTAGGTTTGGGTTTTGGGGTACAGGGGTATTTTAAGGGTTCAGGGCTAGGTTTGGGGTACAGGGGTATTTTTAGGGTTCAGGGCTAGGTTTGGGTTTCGGGGTACAGGGGTATTTTAGGGTTCAGGGGTAGGTTTGGGTTTTGGGGTACAGGGTTATTTTTAGGGTTCCGGGCTAGGTTTGGGTTTTAGGGTACAGGGGTATTTTTAGGGTTCAGTGGTAGGTTTGGGTTTTGGGGTACAGGGGTATTTTAAGGGTTCAGGGCTAGGTTTGGGTTTTGGGGTACAGGGGTATTTTAGGGTTCAGGGGTAGGTTTGGGTTTTGGGGTACAGTGGTATTTTTAGGGTTCAGGGCTAGGTTTCAGTTTTGTCATACAGGGGTATTTCTAGCGTTCAGGGGTAGGTTTGGGTTTTGAGGTACAGGGGTATTTATAGGGTTTAGGGCTAGGTTTGGGTTTTAGGGTACAGGGGTAAGGGTGGGTTATGATTATGGGGTGCAGGGGTATTTAAAGGGAGCAAGGTGGAATTAGCACACGATATGAGACATGGCAAGAAGGGCGGAACCTACCACACGACCCCAGCGTTTGTCACGCCCCAGCACACGCCCACAGCACAACGCAGACACGCCCACAAGGGACTACTTTGCTGCCACGGTTCTTTTACCTTTTAAATGTAAATGGTGGGAGTCTGCATAGCCTATGTCCTTCTGCTGAAACTGCCCTTTCCAACGCTGTATTGGGTGTTGTGATTGGTGCTGTGGTTCCTGAGATTACCCGCCTCAAAGGTTTGGGCTCTCTCTTTATTATATTAGTATAGATGAACATGCATCCTTTCTAAAGTTTGAAAGCAATTTCTGGATTCACTGAAAAATGCATTTTCCCCTTCCGAAGTCGATTTTCCTGCATTCTATGTTTTACATTTGAAAAGGGCAGACTCGGCTCAGTCCAAATGGGTTAGGTGAATTAGTTTACATCCTGCAGTATGGCAATGAGGGAATTCTCAGAATATGTTGCAATATCTTAGTTGTTAGGGTCAAGTAGAAGAATTTCGTTTTAAAGCCAAAGTTACCCTCATGCCATGTGGCTTGGATGATCTTCTGCTTTGTCAGGCTCAAGTGCATTCTCATAAAGCCAAGGCTGTACTGTAATATACCCAAAAAATGTATCTGGCGAACAAGATATCGTTAGCATGGTTCATTTCAAAAGATGTAAACGCATGATTATCTACAGGTTCTGTAGTACCCCTTCAATGATACTTCATTTAGTGGAAAATCAAATTACTTCTTTAAATTATAAAAATAGGCTGCAGGAAAGGCATGCCAGCCATGCTAGGTAGTAGACGTCCAAGAATTTACGCAAGCTAAATCCTTCTAAGACTGGGATACTGCGTACAATGGAAGAATCCTGTCCATCAAGGTTTTTCTATTGGCTATCAGAAAAGGGGCCTTGTCCAAAAGCTGCGCCTGTTTTCAAAACGCGGGCATAGATATTATCAACGACCTTTACCTGAAAAATCAATCATCAAAGTGGCCAAAACGTGATATTGGCAGCCGAAGTTCATACAAACATTGCTTCATTTCATTGATGCCCAATTTTAGATTCCTATAATAAATGCTCTTGTACAATTTCGATATCTGGCCACCCCTGACATAATCAAACATCAAATGCAATTAATCCACAATGGTGCGGCATGCCTTACCACGATGACCTCCAAAAGTGCTCATATTATCCCTATCCTTTAGCAGTTACTGGCTCCCAATAAAACAAAGGATTATTCCTATACAGCCAAACTCCAGAATTCCTCACCTAAACGTCTTGATGGTACGCAACCACATGCAGTCTTCGGTCGAATGCTCAATTTCTTGCTAAAATTCCTTCTACCAAAAAGTTTAGATTTGGGGGCAGAATTTTTTCAGTGGCAGTAGTAAAGATCTGGTATTCCCTAACAATCTATCTTTTTTTTTAACACAATCATCTTCATTTTAGAAAAGTCTTGAAGACGATTGTTTAACCAGCAACAACAAAGTATTCATTCTAGCCATGCGTATTAATGTTTGCGCCAAGTTGCTTTGGTGAACATAGCATTTTACAGGAACTAAATTGAATGGAATGAATGAAAATACACAAGCAGCAGTATTTGCCATTATTATTATTGCAAAATATGCACCTTTTATTACTGAAAAAACAGACGTTTGTACAGGGATTGGAATATGAAGGGCAACTGAAAATGGAGTCCATAGTGAGTCCAACAAAGCACCACTTTTCTCTGTTCCCTCAGGTCTGTTCACCCCTATTCTAGTACCAGAAGAGAGAATTTCTGATTCACGAGCGTGAAGATATGCAGCTATTAAACTACCAATCTGTGAAGTACTTTAAGTCAGTCAGTCAGTCAGTCAAAGTACTTTATTTCGGTAACATACCATAAAAAGGCCATACATACACAATAAGCACAACACAATAACAAAAGATAAAACAAGTAAAACCATGTATTAAAAATCACATACAAACAGTTCCTGCAAATATTAAAAGACATCGGATACTATACCGAAATGTCGGTATATAAAATATCCAAAATTGGATAAAAAGTGTGGCACCTCCTAAAAGTAGCCCTTAATGCGAAATATGAGCTTCCAGCTTTAGTAGTACTTTAAGCAAAACTGCGGACTTCAAGAGCCAGAGTCTGTTGGGTGTGTAAACCTCCTGATACCTCCGTGCACTTGCATCTGCAGAAACATTTATAATGCTCCTGTGTGAACTGGCAAAGAGCTGAATTGTTGTATTAAGTGCCAGGCGACTCTGGATTTCACAACATGCACACTTATGGAATATTTTATCTTAACAAGGTTTGCAGAACCTTCACTAAATGTACAAATGAGCATTTCATAGACAGCACCCCAATGCTCGCAGCTGATTCAACAGATGGCAGTTCATCAAAAGGAACACTATTCCCTTCTTTACTTTGCAGCCACAAGGTCACTTTTTGTCATTTACTTAATGTACAATGCCCCAGGGAAGGGTTGATGAACTATCAACAGACCTTTCCACCACACTACCTATACAATTCGAGTTGCTCTCCACTTACCGTGCATTTTGTTGCTCTCCATGAATTCTTCATTTTTTTTGTCAACTGATTGTAGACCATTGACATTCATGTTCTCATCAAGGTACCAGCTGAGGTTTTCATCCACAACACTGAACATAAGGACAAAATCCTTATCGACATCGGTCCTCCCCAGTCTACGCCCTTCGAGGATCCCTACACAGGAAGCAGAACAACAATCAATGAGGATTCACTTGGCAAGTCTTGAAAAACTCTTCTCTGCCTCTTTGGAAACAATATGCCACCTTATAACCACCATAATGCTCACCTCTTTTCTCTCCAGAACGCGAAACCCTCTATTGATATTAGGTACTGCTCACTCCTAAGCCTTCATCATCTTTTTATAACCCCCTACAAATAATATGTAGGCCAAATCTGCGGCCGTTACTTTCTACCCAAAATGTTGGGGATTGTGAAGCTATCTTGGGTTTACAGATTTCTCGTCTTCTTTCTTTGGAAAGCTGGATATTGTCACCTAAAATATGAAAAATAAAGCATTGTGCAAGAAATATGTATTTTTAATATCCTCAAAATGTCTGTGCTACAAAGACAGCTCTTTGAAACAAGTTGAGAGGGAAATCTATGATGCTCTATTATATCTGCCTAGTTGTAAATAGTGGTAATACTTCAATTTCTAAGTTCTTGCAATATGCGGGCAAATAAGTGAGAGAGCTATGGTGTAAAGCAGTAAACTTTATATATCCGAAAGGTATACAAAACTCTAAATCCAGGAAGAGGACACTTGTCCAGATTGGTCAAGGGCTTTGCCTCCCCACAAATAAATACAAAAAACTGAATTTACAAGATAGTATTGTGAACGATAAAATGGTGACAAGATTTACACAGGTTTTTTTTGTATTGAAAGTTTACCTACCACTATGTTCACCTGACGTTTCCTGTACAGAGATACATATGTATATACGTTCTGCCAAAAACACGTGTTGTCCAGAACTAAGAACTGGGCTATGACTTCTGACCATGCACCTGCATTTAAGGAAAGGCGTCATAAACCATCACTCAGACTTCCAAAAATACGCATAAACCCATTAGCAACTCATAACTTTTGTAAATATCAAATAATATTTGGGAATGATCTACAAAAATGCACTGCCAGACTATCGTGAACAGCAAGCCACATTTGTAGTAGGGCATAGAATATTGGACAAAAAGATGCCAAAATGTAACCATGTTAAGGAACATTTTGAAACAGAAAAATTGCATCAATACTTTGCCATGAGGTATGGCTGCAATATTTAGGCCCAGGGTCAACTCGAATCCAGTGAACTTAAGAATCTGAGCAATTTTTAACCTTGGTATCCAGGGAGGTGTGCCGTGAAAAGAACCCACCACTTTTGTTAGTCTCAAAGTCCCACGAGAAGCAAAAACTAAGGCAATAAAAAACACAAAAAGTTGCAGCCAATAGCAAAATCCCACTTGTCATGATATTTCAGGCTATTACTTCCCCCAACAAGCATTTGCAATGCAATAGGTCTCGCATTAGGAAAGTTTGAGCTATTGGTCTTGTAAATGACATTTTTTTTATTTATGTGTTGGTTTTGAAAATAGCGAAATTAATAGCTTTGTCATTTACAATGCCAATACTTTTATCTTTTGCAAATGTGACACCTATAGCATTTGTAATGCAACATGTTTTGTATTTACGTGACTTAGATGTATTGATATTACAAATAACAATGGCTTTTAATTTTTTTAAATAATTAATACTTAAATAAAAGTTATTGTAATTTATAATGGCAATAGCTTAAACTTTTATAAATAACTTTTGTGAAGATTATGTTCAGTGCATTTTATTGTGACGAAAATCCAAGAACAGAAGTAATATATTAACATCTTTTTGTGACATTTGTAATAAAGCTTGAAACATTGAGAGAAAATATTTGAACCAGTTATTGTTGAATGGTTGCACAGATTGATACTGTGGTAGCGCTGAGTGATGTTGTGGTGGCGACGAGTGATGCCGTGGCATTCAGTGATGCTGTGGTAGCGCATAGTGATGTTGTGGTGCCCCTGAGTGATGCTGTGGTACCCCTGAGTGATGCTGTGGTGTTGCGATAGATAGATAGAGTGAGGGCGATAGATGGGCGAAAGATAGCTAGAGGGAGGGCGATAGATAGAGTGAGGGCGATAGATAGCTAGAGTGAGGGCGATAGATAGCTAGAGTGAGGGCGAAAGATAGATAGAGTGAGGGCGAAAGATAGATAGATAGAGTGAGGGCGAAAGATAGATAGAGTGATGGCGAAAGATAGATAGATTGAGGGCGAAAGATAGATAGATAGATAGAGTGAGGGCGAAAGATAGATAGATAGATAGAGTGAGGGCGAAAGATATATAGATAGATAGAGTGAGGGCGAAAGATAGATAGATAGATAGATAGAGTGAGGGCGAAAGATAGATAGATAGAAAGAGTGAGGGCGAAAGATAGATAGAGTGAGGGCGAAAGATAGATAGATAGAGTGAGGACGAAAGATAGATAGATAGAGTGAGGGCGAAAGATAGATAGATAGCGTGAGGGCGATAGATAGAGTAAGGGCGAAAGATAGATAGATAGAGAGATAGATAGATAGATAGATAGATAGATAGATAGATAGATAGATAGATAGATAGATAGATAGATAGAGTGAGGGCGAAAGATAGAGTGAGGGCGTTAGATAGAGTGAGGGCGTTAGATAGAGTGAGGGCGTTAGATAGAGTGAGGGCGTTAGATAGAGTGAGGGCGTTAGATAGAGTGAGGGCGTTAGATAGAGTGAGGGCGTTAGATAAGAGTGAGGGCGATAGATAAGAGTGAGGGCGGTACAGTGGTAGAGTGAGGGTGGTAGAGTGGTAGAGTCAGAGAGGTAGAGTGAGTGCGTGAGGACGGTAGAGTTGTAGAGTGAGGGCGGTAGAGTGAGGGCATGAGGACGGTAGAGTTGTAGAGTGAGGGCGGTAGAGTGAGGGAATGAGGGCGGTAGAGTGTTGGAGTGAGGGTGGTAGAGTGAGTGCGGTAGAGTGGTAGAGTGAGGGCGGTAGAGTGGTAGAGTGAGGCAGTAGAGTGAGGGCGGTAGAGTGAGGGCGGTAGAGTGAGGGCAGTAGAGTGGTAGAGTGAGGGCGGTAGAGTGGTAGAATGAGTGCGTGAGGGCGGTAGAGTGTTAGAGTAAGGGCGATAGAGTGAAGGCGGTAGAGTGGTAGAGTGAGGGTGGTAGAGTGAGGGCTGTAGAGTGGTAGAGTGAGGGCGGTAGAGTGATGTAAACCTTGAACCACTCAGTCTCTTGCAATAAGCTAGTCATCCAGTTTGCCAAGTCATTCCTCTACACCCCAATGCATAAAGGCATGTTCCCCCTCCCGACCACAAAATCCAATAGGTAACTTCATGATGGTGTACTTTTTACCAGAGGTTCTATTTGACATGAGTGCATATGTTGGGTAGCAAGTGCTCTTTATTCCAAATCCCCATAGCTAAAATATAGTCTGGGGAGGCAGGTATTAGTAATTTTGAATGCATATTGTATTCATAAACTGCCATTTTGCTTATCTCTCAGCACCGGAAACCAATTAAGCACCGCCCTCTTGCCACAGAATTCGGGCTCCAACCCCTGGCCGGGCAGACATGGGCTGGAACGGTCAGCAGTGGCTTGTCTCCCATCCAGAGAAGCCCTGGCCTGCCCGCTGGGGCTGGACGGGGCAGCTCCAAAGCTGCTGTGCACGTGCTGGTGTCTGTCGAGTGACATAGTGGGCGAAAAACGATGGACTGGAATGCTGCCTGCAGCGTTTGCCAGTAGTGGAGAGGCTGGCATTGCACCCCTCCCCGCTGTGCATGAATCCGAGCTGGAAAGAGGCCGAGGGCGCGTGTTGATGCTGTCAGTATCCTCACGTGCAGGCATAACGGAGATGAGAGGTGGCATAAGGGAAAGAGGGGCATAACGAAATGGAGGGCGCGCAAAACAGGAAGGATGAGAGAAGGGCTGAGTGAGACAGAGGCCAACAGAAAGAGACATGGGAGGGGGAGACACATCTGGGAAGATGAGGGGGAGGGGGTGGTTAGAGAGATGCGTGCGAGAAAAGATGACGGGAAACAGAGGGAAAGAGGGAGGATGGTAGAAAGGAGGAGTCGAGGGAGACATGAGCGCCTGGAGAGGGGCGGCGAGGCAGACATGCACGAGGGGCACGGGAAGAGGAGACGAGGGGTCAGAGAGAAGTTAAAAGTAAAATTAGAGATAGGGTGAGGGTGGGAAGAGAGGGCGAGGGTGGGAAGAGAGGGTGAGTGGGGGGAGGGCGAAGGAGACGCTGAGATGAGGGGGCACAGATTGGGTGAGGGATATCAGTAGAGTCAGAGAGAAAGAGAGACAACGAAGGACACAGTAAAGTGGTCGGACAGACCACAAAGGGAGGATGCCTTTGAAGTGAAGCTCAAGGCCTCTCGTCCGTGAAAGTGAAAGCAGGGATGTAAGGGATGTAATTAGGGGGGAGGAGAAGTGAGGCCGAGCAGGCACTGCGCCAACGCTGGGGAACCAACAGATGCCTGTGGGAGGGAGGCTGATGGCTTTGATGTGGACGCGCTTTCCGCACGAGTGCTCCACACGAACTGTCCAAAATCTGTGATGGTTTCAGAGCTTGGTTTGCCCACAATACTCTCGTCTATTTATTCCTTGCGGAATATAATAGAAGAGACCTAAAAACATAGCGTTGCGCAGAGAATATTGTTATATTTATAGCCACATCATCTGGCATGACAACAGTTAAAGTACTTGGATTCGCAACCACCCCATGTCATTTTAACATTACCTTCCTTGTCCTCTTTGTGGAAGCAGGTCTCTGTTTGAAAGGGAATACGGGGAATCTGTAGTGTGCTATGCACTAATGAGACGGCACACCAGTGGAATGAGATTTTATTAAACAAAAGCAGGTACATTAAAAGATACTAAAGGGATTTGTTACTGTCAACGATGACCTCATCGTCTTTCTAGTTAAATAATCAGTGTAAGGAATAGGTGATGCTAGCCTGTAGAGGCAGCGTTAAAACATGAAACAGACACATTTGACCAGAATGCATCCTAAAATCTCTGTGTCCAACGGTAAGGCTGAGTTTTAACTCCAATTCTCAGCTAACAAAGCATTGACTTAATTGTTGCTCACTGCAGGCAACTGCTGTAGCCCCATCAAGACAAGAAAACAGTTCAGTCCCAAAGTGTACGGTGTGCTCCTTTATTTAACACACACTCCCAGTTGCGAGTCGAGTTTACAACAGAAATATATTTCAATGCATGTTCACAGACAGTAGCAAAATTAAATGTGTATTGAATCATTATTTTGTCAATATTTGTCAACATTCTTCTTTTTCACACTGTGCTACAGACATATGAAAATGCTAGCTGCCAAGACTTCACCAAACATCACAATGTCAACCAATACCGGCAGAATAAAGAAACGCAGGGCTATTTGCTTAAAAAAAAAAAAAATGAACGTCACCTTCTTGTCAACCACAGCAAACTTTGCCGAAGAAAGATTTGAAAAGAATTTCCTTCTCAATGAGAGCACGCAGTAAGTTTTAATTCATCAGGAATGTTTTAAGGCTGCCATGAAAGTGAATATGTGCGCTAAAACAGAACAACAACAAGCCGTGAGCGTGCACACTCCCGAACTTCCGGTTTCGGGATGTGCACGCTCACGGCTGTTACTACTTCAGAAGATCTGCCTGTGTGTGGAATCCATGGGGTGTTTGCACTGTTCTTACCGATTTAAACCGCTTGACACGGATAGGCAAGCGTCTGGAACTTACCTCGCATCCACTTTTGACAAAACAATTACTTGAGCACGCTGAAGTTGAAAGCTGGAGCTGTTTGCACCAGGGGCATAGCTAGAGCTTCTGGTGCCCGGGGATATCCCTCAGATTGCCGCCCATGGCCAATAGCGGCTCTATCGCGCCAAAAACATCTTGTAGGCAGCACGTGTCAACAAGACTCAAGCAGCTGTTTTCTTTAGATTCATTCAGCAATGACTTCCAGGGGGCCGTGCCGGGAGAATTTTGAGTTAAAATTAAAACACCCTGGTGCCAGTCAATGACGCTGGCCCTGTCCAGGCTGGCTAGCACACAGTGCACTATCTGGGGTCACGCCGTGTGAACCAGAGTTGCTAGCCCTACCCATATTGCTTTTACAGAGCCCGAGGCCTAGTGAAGAATGGGCTGATCTCAAGACTTTGCCTTCTGTCTCGGGTCTAGACTCGCTCGGCATCATTATGAAAAGTTAAAGGCACCAGCTAACTCTCTTCAGCACTGCAGCAACCGCGGTCCAACTCCATTCTGAATTCGAATGGCACCTTGATGAGAAGCTGCAGCATGCAATACTGGCCTGCTGTTCGAGCAGTGGCGAGTTCTACTCCAGCCAAACGTAAAGAAACTGATAACATCCGCCCTCGCACCGTGGGCAGCCCGCCCTATTATCATAAGCCCTCTCACGCCATTGGGCAAATGCTGGACACATTGTTGCAGTATTTGTGATACACCATAGGCCACGCTACGCAAAATTAACTTAAACACATTAATATTAACACCAATAAATGCGTACATGTCTTTACTGAATGTGGCTAATTTGCCTGTGTGTCAGATCAGGCGCTAGGCTGGGCACTTACATTTTGGCTGCATCAAGAGCCTGCTAGTGGTGTCCGGCCACCATAAACCAACTCGGACCCCGACCGCAGCAAAGCAATGGCGGCCACCCGGGGCATCATTGAGGCTGCCACTGTAAAGCAGGATGCTTTACCGGCATAGTTGCCAAGGTTCCAGATTAGCATATGTGACATTTTTATAATTTCAGTGTAAATATGAGTGACATTTCAACAACTTTGAGTGACACTTTCTCACAAGCAAAATCCAGAAATGAAGATGCAGGAATCTTATCATATATGTACTGTAGCACATAAACAGGTAAGAGCTGTCAGCATGACCAATCACAGAGAGAGTATCAAAGAGAGCAGCACCCGACAGAAAGTTAGTTTTGGTACCTGCAGGTCTGTGGACTGATATTGGGGAATAAAATATAACGTGCACTGTTTGTTTTAAATAGTTTCTTGTGCGTGCATTTAGCAAGAATTACCTTTCAAGTTATATTGGCAAACAACTCTAATGCAGGTTACGATTTTCAATGCCATAGTGCTTCAGGATTGTGAATGTAAAAGCAGAAGAGGTAATAAAATGTAATACAGATCTTGCTTTACACGAATTTATGAAACAGTCACCGTATTTGGGATTTCTATTCTGGGAAAACAGCAACCTTTCCCTTGCAAAGTAATAGGTTTGCACATGTTACTATGCACGTCACCATATCATCTTAAGAAAATATGATCTTACCATCAAATGCCTGCTGAAGAGTCCACTGTACACCTTCAGAAGCAGTAGATTGGTTCCGCGTGCTGTATATTTGCAGGCAGACTCTCGTGTGCAGATGGCTGAAGGCAGGCTGTAGCCACCGCGGGTCGTGGCAATTCAAGTTGGCCTCCAGGCCGCGATGTCTGTGGCCTACAGCTGGCTGAAGGCTGCGTGAGGCTTGAGCCACGCAGGCCTTGGTAATTCAAGTTGGCCCCCAGGCCTGCATGTAGTGAAAGCCCATAGCTGTGAAGGTTTCAGATTTGTACGAGTGACATTTTTATAATTTCAGGGTGATTATGAGTGACATTTCAACGACTAGGAGTGACACTTTGTCCCGAGGAAAATCAAGCAAGAAAGTGAAAGGAAACATAAATATCACGAATTCTATCCATTTTAGCAAGGAGAAACTCTAAGCAGATCAAACTGCTGCAAAGCCACAGAAATGGAAGGGCACAAAAATTAAGTGTTAATACAAGTCAGCTGACGCGTGGACGCCGCCGCAGCCAGTGTACTGTAGTGTAATATTTTGAAAAACTACCTTTAACCCATGAATATCCTAATTCGGCAACCCCGGCCGGCACACAACTACCTGCCCCGCACCACAGATGATGAGCTGCATATATTCAAATTAACAGTCTCAGTCAACACAGCTGATAAGCGAACGCCGCAGATGGGCACCAGACATCATTGATTGGCATGCCTGAGGCTGACATACAGGTTACAGCCGGGAGCCAGAGCGCTATAATTATTTAAATAAAAAAAGGAGTAGTACTCGACTGAGTCTGACTCGCCATAAAAATAAATGATTATACCCTGGGCGGCGTAACGCTACCTGCTCGGCCCTCAGATCACACCACTAGCAGGCTGTCACAGCGAGCTACACAAGGCTCTGCTGATTTAAGTGACGCAGTGGATCTGAAATTAATTTTTCTTTTGAATCGGACAGCCCACCACCAGAGAGAATCACTCACTTGACCGGCTCAAAAATGCTTTGTCACGCAGCGCCTCGTCCTTGAAAACTACAGTTCAGCTGTGGGCAGGCAACTGCGCAAAACTGTTATTTAATATTTGTAATTTATGAACCAAATTTAGCAGCAGAGTGAGAGTCGGATTATGCATATTGTTAGTGAAGACGTCACCAGCTACTAACTGTAGTAACAATGGCCTACCTCATACTGGGTCACTCGCAGGCCTGGGATCGAGTGCGGGCAGGATCTCATATTCCCGCATAATTATCGTCGATTTATTACCGGCGGTGATGGCAGTGAGCAGCTGCTGGAAGGCTGTTCCTTGTCCTGGCCTCCATCACGGCAGGTCACCTGCACCAGACTGCGGTTGGGTTCGAGCAGGGAGGTCGAGGAGCTGTACTGCCTTGACCGCTGTGAGTCTGGTGGGGCCATCCATTCTTCACGACTCTTCCCATACATTATTTAATTCAGCAGGGGGCGGGGGCTGAAATAATATCAGCTGAGAGCACACAGCGGCCCAGGCCTATGTGAGCTGTTTCAGGAAGAGCTGCGAGCATCACGGCCGGGTGCTATATGATATCTGTAGAGCTCCGGGCGGCCCTGATCATTTGAAGCGCTCAGGCCACGATATTATAATGGTGCGCTCCCTCCCTCCGGCCATGAAAACAGCCTCCCTCCGGCCAGGATACAGTAGCCGGCCGCCTTTCGCACTCTCAAACTCCGCGCTCCAGTAGCAGGATGTGACGTCCCCTGCGTCAAGGTCACTGATGATTGCCCATGCTAATCTAGGCTATCCTTTAAAATTAAATATGCCAAAAATAACCCAGTGGCTTCTCGTACAGTAAGCCATGAGCTGTGCAAGCCGTGAGCATGCACACTCCCGAACTTCCGGTTTCGGGATGTGCACGCTCACGGCTGTCGTGGGGCGGGACTTCCGTTTTTTCGAGAAGCCCGCGCCCCTGGAGTGGATGGCCAGAGGACCGGTGGCGTCAGGAGTGGCGGCTGAAGCCACTGATGCGGTAAGAGGGGCTTGGTAAGTGGGGCTTGGCACGTGTGTGTGTGTGTGTGTGTGTGTGTGTCTGCGCGTGTGTGAATGTGTGTGTGCGTGTGTGTGTGTGTGCTTCGTGAGTGCGAAAGTGGAGCAAGAGATGTGCGTATGCCTGTACGTGCGCATTCACGTTCCTGAATCGCCGCGCGTGCACCCCTCTACGTCCCTTGAGGAGCAACTTAATCACAATAGGTCGAGAGAGCTCGACCTAATAAAAACATCTGGAGTGCCCACGCATGAGATGTCCTATGAGAACAAACACTGTCTCCATTTGAGTAAAAGGTTTGGAAAAGCAATTGTTTTGTGTTTGCAGTTGATTGCAGAATAACATTGCACCTGGAAAATGAGAAATAACTTCATGCGGGTCTCCTTGGATATTTGCAATGTCTGCAAGTGATATAAAACCCAGCTGGCAGACAAGTTTTGGGCCTTACACGAAGAAACTCTTTGTATCAACTCATTTAGTACACTTTCATTGGCTGCCCAATGTTTCTGAAATCGAATATTTATGAGATATGCAACATAATAATTCTTAAATCACCTATCACCAATGTTAGAGTACCAAGATTCAATACTCAAGAAGGACACTACTATCACATGGAAATAATGAAATCTACTTTCAGTCTCTGTTGGAACAGAGATATCCTACCTACAGTTCTGGAATCTTTAAAAACAAGATTCATGAAGCCGAAATCGGCTCGCAAAGGGCCAGATTCCGAGAATCCGGCCCTTTGCGAGCGCTATTTTTGCATTTGGGATTCATCATCCCAAATGCAAAAATTGCAATTATAGAAATTGCTAAATTGCGATGAATTGCATTTAAGGAATCTCATTTTGAGATTCCTTAAATGCAATTCATGAACCATTTAAAAATTGCGAATTCGCAATCTGGGGCCGCTATTTACCGCGAAGTCTGACTACGTGGTAAATAGCGAAAACTTAGAAAAATGCACTTTAGTGCATTTTTCTAAGTTGTATGTTACACACACACATGTCCTTTGGACATGTGTGTGCGCAACACCAGTGTACATTACCTTTTCAGGGGTGCAACAGGGTGTCCTTTGGACACCCTGGCACCCTTGAAATTGCGGCACATTTGCGATTAGCTAATTGCTAATCGCAAATAAGGAAGGACTCCCCATTCATTCCTATGGGCCTTTAGGCCTTTAGGCCCATAGGAATGAATGGGAAAGCCATTCCTTATTTGCGATTAGCAATTACCTAATCGCAAATAAGGAAGCAGTAGAAATCGCTAAAAATAATGCGATTTCTACATGAATCCCCTTTTGCGAGTCTTTAATAGCGATTCCTTAATAATCGCTATTAAGGACTCGGAAAACATGACAATGATGAATCTGGGAGAAGGTTGTTTGTGAGTTAGTTAATGGCTAGCAATTTATCAAGTAACATTGTTAGTCTTCGTTCTGAAAAGTAAAGTGCTTGGTTATCAAGCTGATGATACTGGAGACCGCTTTTAATAACGTGTGTGAGTGGGAGTTCAAAGATAATGCGCGGGTAAACAGTATTTCATATTCATTTACAAAAGCAAAGAATTTGCACTATGGAAAAAGGAAAAGGTGACTGGACTTTTTCTTGAATATTTCAGTCTTTGAGCCAAGAGGCACCAACCAGTTTCATTCATCCACATTCTGATCAGCAGTCAGATATTCTTCCAGGACAGTAAGTTCCGACTTGCTAGACTGATCCTCAATGAATGAGCACTTTGGATTTCCTGTTATTAAAAGTATGTGTGAAGCTCCAAATATCAATCAGAAGCAATATGTGGACAAACAGTAGAGTGAATCATAGATGAACTCAATATTGTGGTGGTTGACGGATGAGAGAGATATTATGAGTCAAGACAAAAGAGGCGAGAGCCGTCCAAATCAAAGGCTTAATTAGCATCTCAGAGCACAGGGTGTTGATGTGTGCCTGTCAGGCCAACAGGAGGAGTACTGACATCTGTTTGTACATGCAGCTATCCCATGTCTTCGAAATCAAGTGGATCTAGCTACAGTTTGGCAGACTGAAGAATGTCTTAAAGAGTTTTAAGAGAATCAGTCAAATCCCTTATTAGGGTTCTGGGCTAGATCACACTAACTTACTAAAACCACCTCACATCTTTACATGCACATCCTCAACGTACACCCTCTACAACCTTCCAATCTCCAATCCCTCCATTGCACAACTCCTATGCAGTACTTCACTAGCCATTGACCTCCCTTTATACATCTGATTCTAGATCATACTCATTTGCAGCAGACCATTTCTTTAAGACAACCTTTACTCCCCATCCATGTTCTTAGTTGGCTTGCTCGTTGCTCCCTTTTCTTCTAACCATCCAATGAACGTGTATCCTCTAATCTCCATCTGAGCAAATGCCTATTCTAAAGTAGCTAAACCTCATTGCTTTTTACTGACCCATGTAGTCAACCAATGATAATCTTCTTACCCTGGCCAATGACGTAGTCACTTGCTGTCTCTACTCTTATTGTTTTGAAACATTCTGAATGATGACCATGTAGTGCCGGCCAAACTGAGAAAACTTACTATTGATGTACACAAAACCTGGCAACGCCTCCTCTTCCATTCAGTTTATAGGTTGATTGACCAATTTCCTAATCCTAATCAACTATTTCAGTAGTCTACTCTGTGCTCTTCCGCTGGACTCACTCTCTACCATGCATACAATGTTCACCTATCCCAATCCACTCCTACCTCCAACAAACACCACCAGACAGGCTAAAGCTCAGTTTAAAATGCAGACGTATTACAATTTCTCACGCTGGACATCAAATCTATGCAGTCTTTTCTCCTCCACACTTCCCAAACATCAGTTTCTACACTCCTTTCATCCACATCCTCTGCAAAGCAGACCCTATAGCCCCATGCACAGAATTCCATTTCAAAGGATTTGCTTTCCTCACAACCCTGCAAGGTCGACCCCCAGGGAAACAAAATCTCTGAGCCAACCAACACCGTGGCTCTCCTCCAACCCTCACTGGACATTCTAGTCATATACATACATTGGTTTGCGTCTTATGTACGTTTTGGCATCTCTGACAACTACCAATGCCCCAAATGTGTTTTTCACTACATATTACTTCACCCCTGAACTGAAAGTGGTAGTTAAGGAAAACAACGGAAGCTAATGGGACAAGTGACCAAAATGCCAATCAACATCAGTGCCACTACCAGCTAGAAAATACGTGAATCACTGGTTGTCCTCATAAACCCCATGTCTGAAGTACCAGCTTTTGTGCAAGTTTAAGATTTATCATGGTGCAGCATAATCTGTTTTCAAAAGAAACCATCTAAGACAAAGGGGGGTGGAATGTCTAAACTAATTAGCCCTTTCAGGGGTGGTAGAAACAATGTAGAGGGTCACTCAGGCACTGACAATCGTAACATGCATGCCATACGTCTATCAATTACAATGAAGTCTCACAAATAAATGTCCAGTACCAAGTGGCTCAGGACCCTTGCCCAGCTGTGTAGGTTTCTAGCAGGAGATGCTTAGACCAGTAATGTAGGACTACACCTTTTGCTTAGAGAACCCTTTTAAGCAAGAAGCCACTAGAAGAATATCACAGCCTTTAGAAAGGCTTAGGGGAAGCAATATCAAGGTGCCTAAAAGCATTGTAATTCTGATAACATTGGCTAATTCGCCTCAGCATGATAATGACATTGATTCGGTCGATTTAGATTCAAAAAGCTTGTTCCAGGCTCTGTATTATTCAATAGGCAATTATCAAAGATAACGAAATGAAATTACCGCTACACACCAAATTGAAATGGAAGAGACTAGAAGACCCTGCTCCCTGATACCATCAGGCTAGGGACAGTCTCAACACCACACTGCAACCAAGACTTGTATTCATAAATGGACTACAGCAATGGTGTTGCCATTCTCTGACTCAAGTTAATGATATATTCCACATAAAAGGACACCCGTGCAGTGCTGGAAGCACTACTCCAAGATGTAGCACGACACATTATCCAACTGGCTGATTATGCCAGAAAACACTGGACAGGTATATAAAAACTTATTTGACCACTCAATTGCACTCCTAGCTCTAAACTGAGCAGTAACTGCAAAATACCGGAATATTTGTAAAATAGTTTGGTCAGTTAGAAGAATATACTGCCCATTGTGTTCAAAACAACTAAGCTGGAAGCCAAAGGCCACAGTTTGCCAGCTGACAATTTTGAGGACAGCCTTGGGCAGGTGAACATCAAGCTAAGACACACTCATCCTGAAGCTCCAGAAATAGTAGATTGATAAAAAGACTGCAGGCAGGAAGATTGATGAATAGCCTTTATTCTCACCGCTCCTCTCTCCACCAGTGAAGGCACCACATCTCAACATTCTAAAGCAGCCTCCTCAAAACTGGGAGGTACCAACTAGAAGCGCAAGGCAGGGGAGTGGGATGTACCAAGATAACAACCCAGATCAGTGACATTTAAATGATGGTGCCATGAGCATACAGAATAAATACGTATAGGAGTATCTGTGAATACATATATTTGTATCTGTGAAACATAACGTAACTAGATTATAACATAGATGAATTTCATACGTTACACTGTCGCAGTACAACCATTAATCAAGGTGCACAGCAGACAGCTTGTGAGTGGGGTCTCAAATCACACAAACATTATACAGCAACATCACCACCATTTTTCTCATTTCTAAAGCAAGACTTTCTTTACGAATCTCAAACGAGAAATTGGGAAAGTTACTGGAGCGTTAATGCTCAGATTAAACAAGTCAACTTCTCTTTTAGGTAATCCAGCTAAGTCTTGCATCAAAGTAACATCGTAGAACATGCTAGTAACAAATGAAAGATTTCTGTACAGAGAATACAGTCTGCATGCCACTGCATCCGAATTATCAAGCAATAGTTGTCAAAGTTTTACATGCGAACAGATAACCTATAGTAGAAAGAACAGGAAGACTGAAGTGAGTAAAACTACTGCAAGTGCAGCACTCTGGGCTCAAAGAAAGACAGTGCTACTTGAGATTAATGACTTCACCAGATCTACATTGACATACACAGGAAAAGACCAAAAAACAACAATAGTTATGTTACCAGGGTACTTTGAGAAAAGTAGTAATAGTCCATCAGATGACCAGATGGCATTCTACCCCAGGAACTGAGTTTGACCGCAATCTCATCCAAGAAGTACTGATTCTGGAGGTGTGCCAAGAAGACATGAATCATAGAGTTGCCCAGGATGGGGTGTAGGGAGGAGGGGACACACACTCACACTTTTTCCCTGCTGGTGGTCACCAGTGGGTAGTTATATTTAGTACCTAATTTCCATTGCATTTATGACTTGCCTATATCTTTGCCGCTGGTTGATGAAAATGTTTTGGGGTGATCTGTCAAGCAAGGGGCAAGAAAAAGGGGGATGGCCCCAAAATGTGTTTTCCCCATGTTAATTCCCAGAGGGATTTTGAACAGAACTGCAGCCTGAACTGCTGGACAGAATTACACCAAATTTGGCAGAAAACGAGCTCTTGGTCTAGAAAGCATGCTTTTTGTGATTTGGTGTAACTTCATTTAGTAGTTTAGACATATTAACCGAAAACCAAATTTGTAAGTCTAGGGACAGAGAGCCTCTGTGGATCCTCCTCAGATCCATGGTGGATTTTCGGATCCACTCTCCAAAAAGTAACGCTGTGATTGGCTGGCTGCAACCTAAGAGAAAAGTTGTGGCTGCCATTTTGTTCATCGGGATTCTGTTCCCTGTCTGGAAAATAAAATTAAAAATTGATAGTAGGGGCAGGGTAGAAGTACACTGACCCCATGGGACTAATAGAGGGGTCTATGAGAGACCACTCATGGGCAAGAAATTGTTCCCCAAAACTTTTTTTCCACATGAGGATCCGCAGATCCTCCCAGTTCACACTGATGTTATTAATAACAATTGAGGGGTGAACATATGCGCAGTAATTTAAAAAGGTTTCGGCGAATCCTTGGATTTGGACTTGCTGTTTCGTTCTGACCACTTGATCAGGAATAAAAACAATAGAGTAGCAGCGGGTCTATATTTCACGGCGCAGCTCTGTCTGGTAGTTGCTGCTGTCTCCGTTGCTGCCGGCGAGGCCCTCCTACACCTGAAGGCTCTTGCCTTCACCTCACCCCTTGTGGTCTAGTGGTAGAGCGTCACTGCTCTGCTCTGCTGCTTGACTGCCCTTCTGTCTCACTTTCTGCTTTTCCCTTTCTCTTAATTTTCTTCTGCTTCTGCCTTTTGTGCTTTTCTTTCCTTTTTCCAGTTTTTCCTCCTTTGTCACCACTGCTGCTGCAATCTCCTGTGGCCCCATACCCCTCCAATGACCCTTCCCACTCCCATGATTTCCCACCTCCCTACTGTCCAGCCCCCTGTAGCACTACTTAATAGCGGCTGCTGCACGGTGAAAGGGCAGTCCACTAACCTTTTGGTGGACTTGCTCCTTTCACTGCACAGCTTCGTCTGGTAGCTGCTGCTGTCCCCATTGTTGCTGCTGAAACCTGGTCAGAAGTTCGGGCCCTCCTCCACCCACAAGCTCCCGCCTGCACATCATCCCTTGATGGTCTAGTGGTAGAGTGTCAAAGCTCTGCTGTTAGCTTCCCTTCTGTCTCTCTTTCTGCTTTTCTCTTTCTCTTAAATTTCCTCCTGCTTCTGCCTTTTTTGCTACTACCTTTATTGCTTTTCTTTCCCCCAGTTTTTTGCTCCTTTGTTTTCTCTGCAATACCCCTACGGCCCGCACCCCTCCAGTGACTCTTACCGCTCCCGCGTTTTCCCACCTCCCAGCTGTCCAGCCCCCTGCAGCACTACTTAATGGCGGCTGCTGAGCAGCTGGGCCGCTGGCACGTCAGAGGCAAGCCTGTCTGCGCCCGTCCGAGCCTGGACCGCGCAGAGCACCAGGGACCCTGGTTCTCAGATCTACCACCACTATGACGCAAGCACCATCCTCGTCCTCAACTCAAGACAACACACCGCCTGCCACCTAGCGTCGCCGATGGAGACTCATTGACCCTTCTCCCGCAGGAACAATGCCAGCAAATATGAGATGCAAACATACAGAGATATACATGGACAGGAACTAACACACACCCTAGAACAGCAATGAAACTAATACAGTTTTCTCTTTGTCTCAGAGAAAATGGGACAGTAAAAGTGGGAAGTAACCTCAGCTGCAACACCACCATGGATGACGCTGACATGCAGGAGGCACCTCCGGCCTGATGGATCACTTTTGTCAGTGCAGGACCTGGCTCCATATGCAACTATCTCCGAATTGGAATATCCTGTGACTGTACACCTCTTCTCCCTGGTGATACCAGCAATAGGTTTCTCCAATTTATATGGCCTTCCAATGAGCCGCCTAAAAGACTTTGTTTCACCATCTGTGGAAGAAAAGACCTGCCGAATACTATGGCACTGCTGTTTGGGAATACGTCCCACAGGAAGAGAGACTATTTAATGATACATGTGGTCATAAGTAGCGTGGTGGCAGGGGTTAGGGTGACTTCCAGAGGGTTGACCTGAGGGGAAGCGGAGACAGTCTGGCCAGGCCCAGATGCAGTTTCCAAGCCCCCTGTGAGCTCCTCCGCACTTGGTTTTGAAGTAGAACCAGAATTAAAGTTGATAATGACGACCATGAGGAGGGTGTGTGCAAGAGGAGAATGGGACATTGGCTGAGGCCATTCAGACATTGAATGATCACAAGAAAATGGTTGAAGAGGGGCGTGCGCCGGATAAATTGTTTGAAGGCTAGTTCGAATGGGTGCCATCCTGGATGTTCAGTTTGTTCAAGACCTTGTTGCCTCTGATTATTGTATTGCTCTTGACGCGTCTTATCTTTCAGGTGATAATAGCGTACTGTAAAATGATGATAACTAACATAGGATGAGCATTTATGGTTAGGACAAGTGCTTGGGATGTAAGGGGACAAAATAGTGAGTATGCGGTTATCCCCCTAGAAGATGGGAGGTTAGGAGAAGTAGTTGAAGAATCAACTAGAGGGGGGAATGATATAAGGAAAAATAGGATGCATTGTACACAGACCCACCCAGATCTGAGGCCTGAGACTTCCGTGCAAAGTTTTAAGGTTAGGGACAGTTTTAGCCCCCTGTAACAATACAGGCCTCTGCAAAGAAGTAGAGACTTAGGGAAACAAGATGTCTAACAGGGAGGAATAGCTCACATTGTTCGTTAGAAGGTCAGCAAACATCTTGCAGTGAGTAAGTTAAGCTACTGCATGAAACTTAGATCACACCTCCCTCCAGACTCAGGAAACCAGTACTGCTTAAGCACAGAGGCTTCAAAAATAAGTTACTACAGTTTCCATCTGCTCGAGGAACGAGCCAAGATGCACCAATCACATAAGAGGCAAGAGCCCGCACTGCAGTTTCTTACACCTTTAGCTTGAACACGTACATAGGAAGAAATACCATGTGCCCATCCTGCCTTTGTACATACTGAGGTGTATGTGCACGCTTCTGGTGAGATCACTTCTAAAAGTCAGATAGCTGATCACTCGAATCTGCAGAAACCACAGCTGCACACCTAATCGGCTAGATCGCTTGGTGAAAGAAACCACATCCAAAATGGTGAGATAAGCTTAGCCAATCAGTGTTGAGCAGGATATAACCAGACACTGCGTAGTTAGCATCATGTGAGACTAGGCCCACCTACCTGCGCTTCTGTTTCCGAGACATTGATACATCTACTGATACTATGTCCTGTGTGAGCATTGCTTACGTCACTGATGAACTTCTAATGTTTTCCTTTGTGGTTTTGGGGAATACATAAGGCAGTTTATAAACTGAAACTCCAGACATAAATTTGCATCTCAACATAGGTGAACTGATATCTCCTATAGTGACTGATCTTCACTGCAGAATTGTAACAAACCCCATTGCTGTGTTAACATGTTTTATTTGGTATTTGCTCAACAGATTTCCCCTCCAACACCATCCTGTTGCTTTTGGACCCATCTGTGGCATTTGACACTGTTCACCACCACATGCTGTTACAAAAGATTACATCCCCTTGGAATGTGCAAATGTTTTCTAAGAAGGGCTACCTCTTATCTCAAAGGCAATCAAAGCTTGATATACCTGCCACCTTTCCCATTAGCCCCTCACACAAACACACAACTACTTAGGCATCCCACAGAGCTCCATCACATGATGGACATCTGTGGAATGCCTGAGTCATTACAGGGCCCGATGTAGGTCGCCAATTACCGGTCGGTAACGGCCGAATTCGGCCGTTACCGACCGGTATTTGGGAATTGACATGCAGGTGGCATTTAATTTACAGAATCGGTACAGAATCGGTATATTTACCGATTCGGTAAATTTACTGATTCTGTAAAATACCGAATCAGTAAATTTACCGAATCGGTAAATACAGATGTAGGTGGCACTGGAAACAGTGCCACAGGCCATTACTGATTCGTTATTTACCATGTAATACTATTACATGGTAAATAACGAATTCCAGTGTACATGCACATCTGTGCATGTACACCTGTGCCATGTGGCACACAGACATGCCCTAAGGGCATGTATGTGTGTCACATGGCACACAAGCCAGTAAAAGGGGTGCAACAGGGTGTCAAAGTGACACCCTGCCCCCCTTGTAAAATCGGTAATTTTACCGATTCGGTAATTACCGAATCGGTATTTGCTATATAATCCTATGGCCTTCAAGGCCCACAGGAATCAATGGCAAATACCGATTCGGTATTTTTACCGCATTTTTTACCTACATAGCAATTACCGAATAGTAAATACCGAATCGGTAAAATTTGGTATTTACCATTCGGTAATTTGCTATTACCTACATCTAGGTCTGTGTGTTTGTTTGAGGGTCTAATGTGAAAGGTGGTATGTATCTCTTCTATTATTCAACATCTACCTAACTCCCTTTACTATACCTGATTGAGATCATTCAACTGCATCTGTTACAACTATGTAGATGATAAACGAATCATTCTCAGAATGGATGGCCCAGAAGACCTCCATAAACGAACACTTGATAAGTGGTTTTGTACCATCAAGGTAGGGATAATTAGTATCCACTTAAAGCTCAACACCGCAAATACAGAGATCATAACCTGTGGATAATGGAAAAAACACCAGCCTACCACCATATGGCCCAAGGAAATCGTGGCTCCTCCAGCACCATCAAGAGGTAACAAGTCTAAGGGTAACTATGGATTCAGACCTATCCTTATTAACACAACAAGGGCAGAAAGAGCAGTAAGTATAGAGTGAAAAAACGAGGTTATATCTTATACTCACACTCGTAATCTCCAAACTTGACTGTGTCAGTAGCCTATCCCTTGGAGCCCCTGCTTTCATGATATGCAACCTACACCTAATTTAATACGCTGACACAAGACCCCTCAACCCCCGTCTGAATGTAAGATGCCAGTCCTATAATCATTCCATTTCCACCTGTAGCTAAACTAGGGTCATTGTCGACATTGCTAAGTTAGCTAAGTTGGCATGAACTTCGCTGCCATGATGCTGCTTTTGCGCAAGTTACTACAAGACTTTGTTTTTGCAAGACTCTGTTTGTGCCTTTTACATGAGAATGGGCTGCAATCGCGTTAGTTGCTTTTCCTGGAGTTTAGTCTGAACACGATGTGCAAGGTCGATCAACAATACCCCTGGTTATTCTGTTCTGGTCAGTCCCTAGCACCTAGACATAACATGCTACACACAGCTGCAGTACTGAAGACTTGTGCTTTGATATTACGTTGTAGCATGTTGTTTTAACACACTTGGAGAAAGCTGTTCCATGGAAAAGAGCTCTGCTGTTCCTATGATGTACACCTTACATACAGGCTTTAAGGTAAAATAAACTTCTTTTAGTCAAGTGGCGAGTGGTTAGGCCTAAAAGCCCTTATTTCTACAGTCTTTGTAAAAGGACTTCTCCCTTTGTATTCAATGTTAACAATGCTAACTGTGCTGAGTTTATGCATTTTGCTGCTAGTAGTGGCACGTATACTGTATTGTTGAGCACAATAGTTAAAATAAACATTTTGAACAATTTCAGTGACTCTGTCTATTCTAATTGTGGACAAGTACGAGTGAGTGAGAGAAAGAGTATGTCTTGCTCCCACGTTTCCTGAGAGAGTCGGGACTGTTGTGTTCCGGGATGTCTAATCATTTGTAGCTCCGTGATATTTGGCGGAGAACGAAGTGACACTATAGCTGTCGGTTTGGGATTTTGGGTACTAATGTGGTAGGTTGGTACACCCCTATTCACTAAGGTCCTGTTTTCATGCGCATAGTTCTATGTATGTGCAGAATCCCTGCCACACTAGTAATGGTCAAGGCACTCTGCATTGTCTGCACAGCATGTCAAAGGAAAGGACCCCTGTACCTATACATTAAATTCAAGCAATACAAACAAATAGGGCACTGCATTTCAGTTTGCATCACATATTAAACTACTTTATTATAAGAAATCCATAGGGGCCACAGCTTTATCAGTACAAGCCACCAAAGTCGAAGCTCATTACCATCCAATATTAGAAGCATTCAGAAGCATTGGAACAACAGAAAAGACGTGAAAACGTGGCTATTTCCAAGAAAACTACATCATCTCATAACCCTAGCGTACAACCCAGAATAATAATAGCTCCTCAATTATAATGTAAAGACAACATATATGCAACAGCCTGTCCAGCACACAACTTTCTATGTCAAGGTAAGTTATGAAAGGCTGACCTATGCCTAGTGTATACATTCTATAGTAATGACAATGTATAAATCCCTCCTGTCCCAAACTAGTACTAATATCTTAACATTCAGTGGTTGGGCAACCGACTGCAGTTCAAACAAGATGCATAATAACTACCTTATATTGGTTATACTCATCTGCACAAGGCAGAACCCAGAGGGATCATGTCAAGCAACTAGTACTGCACTACTGCAATAAAACACCCATCACCAACTGAACTTGTATAGAATAATCGAAGAGATCTGCCAAGTTTCGTTGAGCATTGGAGGACTTTAATTTAGTCCACCTCTGCAATTCCCAACTAATTATATACTATAAACGCTTCTTGATATCTCACAATGACAATCATTTAACTATGAGGAATGAATATACCAATACCCATCTAAGCGGATAGTCTGCCATCTCTCTTTCAAACCTATGACTGCTCAGCATGGGCTGTTCAGCTGTGAAATTGTTGGAGCTCCGCCCACTTATTTTTTGCCCGAAAATTGTTTCTAATTCTTCTCAATATTTAAAAGTGTTAAAAAATGAAGGTATGAAAAGGGCCGCACTTAAAAGCACTCACCATGAATTATTCTCAGATGGGCCTCTGATGCTGCACTTGTCGGCATTTTCCAGGCTGACAAGCTCACAGCCCTGAAGTCTGTGAGGTCATCAGCTCAGCAAAATGATTGCCAGAGGGCTAAACTCCGCCACCTTGACAACGTGGTGCAAAGTTTGCCCTAGGCTGAAGCCTTGCTGTGCCAGTGCTCCACGTCAGTCATGCACTTGAGTCCTCCTACCCCACCCTTTTACAAGTCGTCAGAGGGTGGGTTCAGGTCACCAACCTAATCTGACACCACCTTCCCTGTGATGATTAGTGGAAGGGTGGGTTTAGAGCAGGGGTCTCCAACCGGTCGATCGCGAGCTACCGGTAGCTCGCTGTGGCCCTGTTAGTAGCTCGCGCTAGCATTTTGATTTTGTTGCCCTCTATTGTCCTTATTGTTTTTCGGCCTTTTTTCAGTGTTAGTTCCCCGCCCTCAACCAAACCTGCTGCTCTGGTGGGGCTGGCTGAAGAGGACGACTTCGATCGTCATCGGTCATATCCTGGCGCCACCTGCCTTTCGCAGCCTAGCACCGCGCTTTCATCCTGCGGGACATGTACCAGGGCAGAGCAGCAAGGGCTGGAGAGCTTGGTAGTGAGCAAGTGGTGTTGCAGTGACAGGCAGGTTGAACTGCTACCATACCAGTACCTGCGCCACTTGCTTATTCCAGACTGGCACCGCATCTTTGATCCGCGTGTGAAGCAGCAGATCGATCGGTAAGCCCTGGCCTGAATTACTTGTTTTTGTAACGTAGTTGTAAGCTGACTATGCAAGAGAAAGCTTCCTACAATTCTTTCGTAGATTTTAATCCGACCGCTTTTTGTTTCAGCATGGCACTGTGCACATGCAATGTAGTGTGCTTACAGACTGCAGAATCTCTTTCCTGAATTAGTTGCAGCATAATTGTGCGCCCGTAGCCCAGCATTAGTCTTTCTCAGCCCCAGGCGCCAAAAAATTCTTGCCAAGAACCACGGTCAGAGAACAGTATGGGGGGCATAAAGAGAGTGAGGAGGGGGAGAAGAGATCCGTGATGCTAACCATTGAAATAAGAAGGTAAAAACGTACTTCATATTAATGGCATGAAAAAAACCTAAACAGATTGTATCAAAATTCACGAATTTAAAATGCAGTAGTGAATTACAATATTTTGTGCAACATGTCGATTCCCAGAGATAGCATTCCCTAATGGAAAATAAAACTACGGTGGCCATTGCCTGTTTTATTTATGCCTTCAAAAAGCTGAAAATTGATCCTTGGTGTTTGGTGAAAATTACACTTAAAGGTCCAGTATATGCATCGCGCGCCACCTAACTCAATGGCAAACTTTTGGAGTGAGCAAACATGGCAAGGACTGAAATCTAAACAGTTTCTGACAACAACATCCGTGGCATGCAGCAAAAAGAATTAGCAAGATAGTAGAAGTTTCATAGCAAACTGCATTTTCATCACGTTATAGATCGCTGGCTTGTTACATGAAATATCTAAAAAATAAAATGATTTGCAGGGGGATCTTGCAGTACACATCCCCTGATTGAAGCTCTTATAGTGGGTGTGAATAGATGCCAACTCAGAAGTTATAAATACCTCTGCTCAGATGTTTTATGCGTAGCAAAGTGGACTTTGGAGTCTGGACCAAGGCCCCAGCCTTCCAGGGGGCCGTGATAGAGCAAGCTCTGTTCTTCAGAGTCTTGTCTTTAAACTGAATAATTCTTCAACATATTGTTTTATTATTTCCCTTTAATTTATTTTTAATGTCTGTGAAAGTCTATTGCAGATTTTTTTGCAGAGAAATGTTGTGTTTATGTTTCATGCAACGTCCATAAATAAAGTTCCTGTAATATCAAAACAAGAGCTCCTTAATGAGAAATAGGAGGGTGTTGCATGGATTATTTGCAGCAATATTAGTGAGCTGCTGCATTACGATATTGAAAACACACCTCACTCTCCATGAATATATAAAATTTAACAGATTTAGAATTTGGACAAGTGTACCTGTGCACTGTCAGTGACCTGGTAAAAGAGGATATGGAAGAGCTTAGAATGGATCAAAAATTCAAAGCTGTTCCGAACAGGTACCTCCAAGATACCTTTGGCCCCAGGCTCCAAAAATCCATAAGATGTCCCTATCTCTGCTTTTTGCCTGGCTTATAACACTTCCACCGGGGGACATATTTGCAGTCAGGGCAGGAGAGTAGGGCAGCTCGCCTTGATGGGAAGTGGTGTTACGGGAAGCAGTAAGGGAGTCATGTGTGGCCTACAGATAAAGGCTAGAGATCATCAGCATGAAGATTAAGGGTTCATTTCCTCCCCTCCACCCACGGTTACCGTCTGTTTAGATTTGATTACATTGCAACTAATTAAGGGTTCACCAACATGGATAATGGGAAGGACTTCATGTTGAGGAGCATGGCGGGGCCACCCAATGCGCTGATTTGCTCAGATGAGGTCTGTGTTTCTAGGGAACTCGAGTATTTTGTTCAAACAACAGTATGGGCTCTGAAGAAATTAGGTTTGCCTTAAAAAGTCAATCAAACTGCGCAAGAGGGAGTCTCTCGGAAAAATGTGCGAGTTGCTTGGCCCTTAGTAGCTCACGATGATTTTCACTGATCAGAAGTAGCTCTCACTGCAGAAAAGGTTGGAGACCCCTGGTTTAGAGGCTCCAGGCAGCAAGATGAGTATTGGAGTCTATGCAGTTTATTCATCAAAAATTATATTAACACTGTGCAGATTACAATGCTCATCTTCCCGCACTATACATAAAGAGTGTCAGTTCATTGGAGGGAATTATACTGAGAAACAGTGTTCCTTTGGAAGAGGTGTGGCGCAGCAGCCAGGGGGACTGACTCCGGACTACGGGGTTCACGGTTCGATCCCCGGCGCCGGCGGCAGGTTAGCCCAGCACCATGTGACTCTGGGCAATAGCTCGCTTAATCTTCCCGAGGTTTCCCAGCGCCGGGACATCACTTTGGAGGTAGCTGTGCGCTTTACAAATACTGGTATTTCATTTCATTTTATAGGGGGAGTCCAGGAAGCATGTGAGCCCAGAGCAGGAGAACATTTAAACTGTCAACAACAGGATGTGGTGGCTCAGCACTGACCTCTCAGGCAAGGTTCGCCCCTGGCATTCTGGTAAATGCAGTCTCTTGTAACTCTGGTATTGCGACTGCTGCAAAACTCAGAGCAGCATGCCGCAAAGTGTGCACTATGAAAAGCTTCTACATCAACACCTGTTTTCAGTGCTGCACAAGCCTCTTCTGTGCATGTGGTGTAGTACAGACAAGTCAGTGTAATAATCTGACAAGAAACAGAATGTTGTTTCGTATAGAAATTACATGTAATAATTCCTGACAGAGTGTCTGGTCATAAGGCGATGCAGTCTATGCCTGGTCACGTTACAGTTCTTTCGCTGCAAGCAACAAATCGACTTTTAAAAAGGTAACATTTGGAAGACCACATATTTCTCAGGAGCAAATTTTGAGTTTGGTTATTTACGAACATATAATTGGTGAATTTAACATTTCGCTACATTTGACTATGTAATGGCTGCCGAATCACGGTCCTTTTTTCTCTTCCCTGCACTTAGCATTTGTTCTACTTTTGTGAAAGACAACTATGTCTACATTTCCGAGGTTTTAACATACCCATGTAACTTCTGAGAATAAAGTTTTTAAGATATGTGTCACAGTTTGAAATGGCCCTGGCTTTTTAACTAACATTTTCGATACAAATCAGATGGTAGTAGCCAAAATACCAGAATGCTGGTTTCTTTTTACTCAAAACCCAGGCCTGTTTGAAGGTGTTGTTTTGGAATGTGCCTTGTATATAGCTGTGCTCTCAACAAACTCGTCTGATTAGTTCCGTATTACAAGTTGCCTGTTGTTACAAATTGCCATCTTTTGCGTGGTGTACTCTCAGATTTTTGCCAAGACCATGTTTTTGCTGGCTGTAGAACTCTGTGCACTGTACCACTGCTAAGCAGGGGCTCTCCCTTTCAACATAATGGAATTGGCATACCCCTGAGTGGCATATTTAACTTACCTATAAGTCCAAAGTATATGGGATAGGGCTGGCTACGTGCATGTATTTCCTAGTGTCATGTTTTATGAGTCTTATGCTACACCCCTCTGCTAGGCAAGAGGATAAGACATAGCACACATGGGGCTGTATTTTGGAAAGTGCCGCGGGTGCAATGGGCATGTGCACCCACTTTGCGTGCGTGCGTGCGTACTTTGGTATTACAGAAAGGGGTATAGATGCTTGTGTGGCCCTTTCTGTAATAGAGCTAGAGATGGTGCACATTTAGGGACATAGCTATCACCAGAGGATGATCTCTCATTTGCATGGGGGCTAGCCCCCATGCAAATGAGGGAATCACTTAGCCTCTGAACCCACGCCGTATAATAGACGCGAGTGTAGAGGCAAAGAAACTGTCAGGAGGTGCACTCTCAGTGCGCCTCCTGATGGCAGCCCTCTGGAGGGAAGTAAGGGGGTCCTATGGACCCCCAGACATCCCCTTGCATGCAGGTGCAGTCACTCACTGCAACCGCCTGCAAGGGGACCTTTCTTGCCTCTTAAAAGTGCAGGCAGGTTTTCGCCTGCACAGTGAAAGATGGAGCGGCTGCTTCAAGGTCGCTCCGTTTTTCACTTGAATGCCCTGCCCCTGGGGATGCAGAACTTCGTGGCTACCCTGGGGGCAGCACATTCAATGTAATAGGGTGCACATTTCCTGTTTGCGCCCAGTGCACCTGTTTTTTAAGGTGCGCTGTGGTGTAAACATGGAAAGTGTACCCTATGTGTAATAAGTCCCCTGGAGTGTAAAATGATGCTCCTTTTAGCATAATTCTAAAACTGGTGCTTCTTATAATACATGTTTTTACAATGTACCTTTGCAAAAATGGGGGTACTGATAAACCTATAAAAAAGAGGCATAAAGAGCACATTTGCCCTCCCAGTCTCACCCTCCCGGACTACACCTAGTCCACCCTGATCAAAATGGCTTTGTCACAGGACAGAGCACCTCTCATAACACACAACACCTTTTCCACTTAATAGACCAGGCCCCCTGCAGATTCACATATGCTGCTTGCCTAATTCTCGATTTAGAGAATGCATTTGACACCCTAGAATGGGATATCCTCTTCCAAGTACTGTCCAAGTTTGGAGTGATGAGCGCCTTTGGTCATACACTCAATTACTATACTGCTCCCCAATCTAGAATTTACCTGGGCCACTTGCTCTCCCTGGCATTTTCAGTGGAGAGGCGTACCAGACAGGGCTGTCCCCTCTCGCCACTGCTGTTTGCACACACAGTGGAGCCTTTGGCCTCCCGACTCTGCTTGGAGGGAGGGGTGTGGGTCATTCCTCTCAACTGTGTGACCAACGCTGTTTCTCTTTACGCAGACGACCTACTACTTTAGATCTGAGATGTTTGCAGAGACCTCACCTCTATCCACACCACGTTCAGTTCCTTTGCGCATATTTCTTGATTAGAGGTGAATTGGGCAAATCCTATGCAATTTCTTGGGAGATTCACTGCCCTCGTTGAGGTTTAGATGGGGGGAAATGAACTGGAGTGGAAAGGGGATGCAGTTCAATATCCAGGGGTTCGCTTATACCACTTTCCCATGGATCTTTTTGAAGGTAAGCTCCTTAGGGCCTTCACAACCATAAAGTCCCAGGTCCAATTCTGGAAATCACTCCCACTAGCCCCAACAGGCATGAACGCCCTACCTAAAATGATCATGCTCATCCACCTTTATAATTTTGCCAATCTTACGGTTATTCCCCGCCACAGATTTTCTCACAATTTGGATGCTCTACTGCAGGAGCTTATCTGGAATAACAGGCGCTACCGTATAGCCCTAATAAAATTGCAGATGTTCGTTGAGAGGGGCCATTTAGACGCACCTTCATTTGAGACATACAGCCAGATTCACAAAAGTCCCGTTTTGCGAGTCTTTAATAGCGATTCATAAGGAATCGCTATTACAGACTCGCAAAACGGGATTCATGTAGGAATCGCAAAAGAAAATGCGATTCCTACACATTCCTTATTTGCGATTAGCAATTTGCTAATCGCAAATAAGATAGCGATTTAAAGGGTGCCAGGGGTGTCCAAAGGACACCCTGTAGCACCCCTTAAATGCAAATTCAAACAGGTGTTGCGCACACACATGTCCAAAGGACATGTGTGTGTGCAACATGCAAAAGAAAAAAATGCACTAAAGTGCTTTTCACTCTTTTTTCGCAATTTACCACGAAGTCAGACTTCGTGGTAAATTGCGACCAAATATTGCGAATTCTCAATTTCAAATTGGGTGATGAATTGCATTCAAGGAATTTCTATTAGAGATTCCTTAAATCCAATTCCTCGCAAATATGCGATTTCACTAATAGCGATTTTTGCATTTGGGATGATGAATCCCAAATGCATAAATCGCACTCGCAAAGGGCCAGATTCTCAGAATCTGGCCCTTTGCGAGCGCAATTCAACTTGATGAATCAGGCTGTTAGTATCTAGCAGCCCAGCTTCAGAGGATCTCTCAGTGACTGGTGTAGCACAACCTCTCAGAAACTCACGCGGATGCGGGCTCATCCTCCTAGCTCTGCAGAGCGTCTTACTGCCTAACTCAGTCCTCCTTGGCTGACACTTACCATGCCGATGAGCATAGCACATAAATGTGTTCGATAGATGCTGGTCCTTACACGCCATATAGTCCCATACACCCTGGCCTCCCCCCTGCTAGGTCTCCCGCTATTTTCTGGCTCACGCTCAACCTGGGATCTTACGCCCTGGCACGATAGGTCTCTCACATCGGTAGGCAACTTGTTCCTCGACGGACAGTTTCTTCCCATCAACCGCCTAATTGATGACTTCACTCTTCCCAGAGGTCAGTTTTACCAGTCCCACCGGATACGGCACTACCTTATTAGCCATTAGCCCGCAGAGGACACTGAATCTCCCACACATACAGTTGTTCAGACTTTATTCACTATGGGAAGCCGCCTTATCACATGGTTCTACAGGGCTATGGGGGATAACCCAGGAGCCCTGCTCACGCCCCTCCGAGACGAATGGGATATGGCTATAGGCCAAGTGCTGCATGATGCTAAATGGGACAGATCTCTCGAATTCCCACACAAAGTCTCCCATAACGGCTGGTTTCAGAGCATACCATTTGCCATACTCCATAGGGCATACCTAAAGCCACACCAGCTAACCCGTTTTTTTCCACATAGCCCTCCCCGGCTGTCCGCGCTGCCAGAAGTTCTAGGCTGATCTCCAGCACATGCTGTGGTCCTGCCCCGCACTCTCTCAGTCATGGCAAGCTATCCACAACACACTTCACGAGGTGACAGAACTCCCTGACATTGCTCTTTGTGGAAGCCTGAGCCTTGGGCATCTCTAAACTGGAAGTGCGTGGTAGTCAGGGAGTGCGTTGCGTGTCTAGCTTTACTCCTTTCCAAGCAGGCGATTACCCTTAATTTGCATTCTTCCCAGCCTCCAGGATTGGCGTTATGGCACAGGGCTGTGCAGCAGTGGGGATTTGCCAAGAGTGTGGCGTTAAGTCTTGAGGAGGTTCAGCACATCCGTAGGCTGCCACCTTTCCAGCATGGGATGCCCATCTTGAGCATTTCCTCACCCTTACAAGGGATGTCACACTACCTCCACAAACCATGTGATGCGCTCCCCCAGTGCTGAACCTTCCTCTTCTCTGGCCGAGTTCCAGCGACATGCCCACCCTCCCCCAGCGGAGATCCTCTTTTCCCCCTAATTCAATCTCTGATCGTATGGACCAGCCCTATAGGTCCCCTATGCCTTGACTTTGTCCTCATACTACCTCCAACAATACCCTGGTCCTCGACTCCCCCATGTCCTACTTGCCCCCTCTACCTCATTTTTTACGCACGCTTTGCTTTGTGGACATTCTCTGCTGATAAATTGTACATTTTGGTCAGTCAATATGTTTATTGCCATTTGTTGTGAAACTTAATAAAAATACTTATTAAAAAAAAGTCCTAGGTGTATATGTGTGTATGTTGGTCATTTGGTAGTGTGCTAGGTCCTTTTCTCACTCAGTGGGGCAAGTCTCCCATCTTCCTGTATTTTCTGTTCCAAGGTTGGGGATTCAAAATAAATCCTCTGGACCTATTTTATTAATTTCACCAACAGATCTCATGCACAGGTGAACAAACCCCAATAGTGAGAAAGGGTGGAGTACGATAAGCATAGGTGTGCTAGGCCCAGAGAGCAATCAGGACAATATTAATAATCATTAGTTTTTTCCCAAAAATCAAATTTGACGCTCTTTAGTGCTTACTTTGCTGTTACACATCAGCACAAAGTACGACCAAGCAGACCTCATGCTTGCTACTTTCAACATATTCTTCTTGAGCAGTCCTGCACCTTCAAGCCTCTATTCAAATCCGATTTACAAAAGGGGGTGGTGATGAACAGAGTGTCTGAATTGAGCAGACCACTCTTACCCAGTCCAAAGATCAGGGCTTGATCCATCACCGTTATTTATCTCACTGCCCCATCCCAGCTCAGAACCTGGCTATATGCAAATCAGTCTGTCCCTGGCCCAGTGCATCATGGGAACAGGGCAGACTAAACTACCAAGCCAATTCTTTACCAGAAAGGAGACAAGCTACCGGGGACCGGTTTCTGGCATTTCAGCCTCTTCGGCCCGGCTTGCTTGAATCCTGATGGAGCAGTGAGAAAGGGACTCATGTCTGAGTATACCCTGCCACACCTATAGTGGCCAAAATCGATTTACAAAAGGGGGTGGTGATGAACAGAGTGTCTGAATTGAGCAGACCACTCTTACCCAGTCCAAAGATCAGGGCTTGATCCATCACCGTTATTTATCTCACTGCCCCATCCCAGCTCAGAACCTGGCTATATGCAAATCAGTCTGTCCCTGGCCCAGTGCATCATGGGAACAGGGCAGACTAAACTACCAAGCCAATTCTTTACCAGAAAGGAGACAAGCTACCGGGGACCGGTTTCTGGCATTTCAGCCTCTTCGGCCCGGCTTGCTTGAATCCTGATGGAGCAGTGAGAAAGGGACTCATGTCTGAGTATACCCTGCCACACCTATAGTGGCCAAAATCGATTTACAAAAGGGGGTGGTGATGAACAGAGTGTCTGAATTGAGCAGACCACTCTTACCCAGTCCAAAGATCAGGGCTTGATCCATCACCGTTATTTATCTCACTGCCCCATCCCAGCTCAGAACCTGGCTATATGCAAATCAGTCTGTCCCTGGCCCAGTGCATCATGGGAACAGGGCAGACTAAACTACCAAGCCAATTCTTTACCAGAAAGGAGACAAGCTACCGGGGACCGGTTTCTGGCATTTCAGCCTCTTCGGCCCGGCTTGCTTGAATCCTGATGGAGCAGTGAGAAAGGGACTCATGACTGAGTATACCCTGCCACACCTATAGTGGCCAAAATCGATTTACAAAAGGGGGTGGTGATGAACAGAGTGTCTGAATTGAGCAGACCACTCTTACCCAGTCCAAAGATCAGGGCTTGATCCATCACCGTTATTTATCTCACTGCCCCATCCCAGCTCAGAACCTGGCTATATGCAAATCAGTCTGTCCCTGGCCCAGTGCATCATGGGAACAGGGCAGACTAAACTACCAAGCCAATTCTTTACCAGAAAGGAGACAAGCTACCGGGGACCGGTTTCTGGCATTTCAGCCTCTTCGGCCCGGCTTGCTTGAATCCTGATGGAGCAGTGAGAAAGGGACTCATGTCTGAGTATACCCTGCCACACCTATAGTGGCCAAAATCGATTTACAAAAGGGGGTGGTGATGAACAGAGTGTCTGAATTGAGCAGACCACTCTTACCCAGTCCAAAGATCAGGGCTTGATCCATCACCGTTATTTATCTCACTGCCCCATCCCAGCTCAGAACCTGGCTATATGCAAATCAGTCTGTCCCTGGCCCAGTGCATCATGGGAACAGGGCAGACTAAACTACCAAGCCAATTCTTTACCAGAAAGGAGACAAGCTACCGGGGACCGGTTTCTGGCATTTCAGCCTCTTCGGCCCGGCTTGCTTGAATCCTGATGGAGCAGTGAGAAAGGGACTCATGTCTGAGTATACCCTGCCACACCTATAGTGGCCAAAATCGATTTACAAAAGGGGGTGGTGATGAACAGAGTGTCTGAATTGAGCAGACCACTCTTACCCAGTCCAAAGATCAGGGCTTGATCCATCACCGTTATTTATCTCACTGCCCCATCCCAGCTCAGAACCTGGCTATATGCAAATCAGTCTGTCCCTGGCCCAGTGCATCATG
Organism: Lissotriton vulgaris; assembly: GCF_964263255.1. Classification (NCBI taxonomy): domain Eukaryota; kingdom Metazoa; phylum Chordata; class Amphibia; order Caudata; family Salamandridae; genus Lissotriton; species Lissotriton vulgaris. The sequence continues at coordinate 1,358,064,375 of NC_141696.1, forward strand.
GGAACAGGGCAGACTAAACTACCAAGCCAATTCTTTACCAGAAAGGAGACAAGCTACCGGGGACCGGTTTCTGGCATTTCAGCCTCTTCGGCCCGGCTTGCTTGAATCCTGATGGAGCAGTGAGAAAGGGACTCATGTCTGAGTATACCCTGCCACACCTATAGTGGCCAAAATCGATTTACAAAAGGGGGTGGTGATGAACAGAGTGTCTGAATTGAGCAGACCACTCTTACCCAGTCCAAAGATCAGGGCTTGATCCATCACCGTTATTTATCTCACTGCCCCATCCCAGCTCAGAACCTGGCTATATGCAAATCAGTCTGTCCCTGGCCCAGTGCATCATGGGAACAGGGCAGACTAAACTACCAAGCCAATTCTTTACCAGAAAGGAGACAAGCTACCGGGGACCGGTTTCTGGCATTTCAGCCTCTTCGGCCCGGCTTGCTTGAATCCTGATGGAGCAGTGAGAAAGGGACTCATGTCTGAGTATACCCTGCCACACCTATAGTGGCCAAAAACGGTAGCTTGTTTCCTTCCCAGTGTAAGAATTGGCTTTTGTAGTTTGGTTTGCCCTGTTCCCATCATGCACTGGGACAGGAACAGACTAATTTGCATACAGCCAGGTTCTGAAACTGGGATGGTGCAGTGAGCTAAAAAACGGTGTTGGATCTAGCCCTGATCTCTTGACTGGGTGAGAGTATTCTGTTTAATTCAGAGACTCTGTCCCTCACCACCCCTTGTTGTAAATATTTTTGTCCACCCTAAGCGTGGAAGGGTATACTCAGATGTGAGTCCCTTGCTCATTGCACCATCAGGATTTAAGCAAGCCGGGCCGAAGAGGCTGAAATGCCAGAAACCGGTCCCCGGTAGCTTGTTTCCTTCCCAGTGTAAGAATTGGCTTTTGTAGTTTGGTTTGCCCTGTTCCCATCATGCACTAGGACAGGAACAGACTAATTTGCATACAGCCAGGTTCTGAAACTGGGATGGTGCAGTGAGCTAAAAAACGGTGTTGGATCTAGCCCTGATCTCTTGACTGGGTGAGAGTATTCTGTTTAATTCAGAGACTCTGTCCCTCACCACCCCTTGTTGTAAATATTTTTGTCCACCCTAAGCGTGGAAGGGTATACTCAGATGTGAGTCCCTTGCTCATTGCACCATCAGGATTCAAGCAAGCCGGGCCGAAGAGGCTGAAATGCCAGAAACCGGTCCCCGGTAGCTTGTTTCCTTCCCAGTGTAAGAATTGGCTTTTGTAGTTTGGTTTGCCCTGTTCCCATCATGCACTGGGACAGGAACAGACTAATTTGCATACAGCCAGGTTCTGAAACTGGGATGGTGCAGTGAGCTAAAAAACGGTGTTGGATCTAGCCCTGATCTCTTGACTGGGTGAGAGTATTCTGTTTAATTCAGAGACTCTGTCCCTCACCACCCCTTGTTGTATCTATTCAAATCCAGCACTAGGCTTCACACATTACCTAGAGGTACTTTTACTTGCGACTACATTACAAGATAGTAACTTTTCCTAGCTAAATTGGCACTGAACAACTTCAGCTCATTATTTCTAAAAGTTGGATGTGGTCTAGCAATCAGAACACATTTTTTTGAAATAAGTAAACTAGTTAACTTGCAAATTAAATGAAATACTTACCCTTTCTACAAGTAAGCAGGGGTCCTATTAATCCAGATGCAATATCCTTGGGTGCATCAATGTGGGAGTGGTAGATCCATGTCAGGCAGCTGGGGTCCTCGGCGGTGGGAGCGTACTGTTCCTTCACTATCCATACATAGGTGTGATTCCCTCCAGGAGGAACAAAATCATCCTTTTTGTTGCTCCCACTTGTTTTATCTGGGTAGAGGGCACCTGAAATGGGAAGCATACGTAAAGGTGGGAGAAAGACTATATAGCAATCTCGACTAATGCAGTCACCCAACCAGAGGGTTGGGGGACTGGATTACCTGTAGATAGAAAAGAACACATATATATAATTTAAAAAAGCAAATGAATGAATATAATTATGTCAGCAGTAGTTACCGATTAACACAAATGTCACTGGGACAGTGTCTTGGAATGAGGCTGAGTGTAAGTTGTCTACTGGAAGAGAACTATCAATCTATCAAATCACATAAGCTGTCCATGAGTTCTTTGTGCCAAGGAGTCCTCTATCAAATGCAAAATGTGACACTGAGTGCCATTCTCGCCTTTTTAAGAGACAAAAGGCACTTGATAGAGACGGGTCATTCAAACCGGGGGTTACACATTTTTTCTCAATCGTGGTTATGCTTCTCTCAAACATCTGGTCATGCCTCTTTTAGACCACGTGAGACTGGCACTGGAGAACTATTCACACATATGGATAGTGAATTCTTCAGTCCTTCATAAGGGCCGGCTTTAGCGCTGGTGGTGCCCAGTGCGACTGTTTGCTGGTGCCCTCCTCCATGGTGGAGGTGGCGATCACCTCCACCACGGATTCCCTCACCACCACCCTTAAACAGTGCCCCTCAAGTCTCCATAACCACTCTCTTTCAGATGCATTTAATTAGTTATATAGCGCCACTTTGCATCACACACACATTACACAGAGAGAATGAATCATACATCTGTAAATCAGTATATAGGAAATGTTACATAAGACAGAGGACTATGAGGTGTAGGTGTCATGTGTCATTCAGACGGGTAGACAGTATAGTTTAAGAGTGTTTGGTCTGTCGAAACAAAAACTCAGAATTGAAAACGCACCAGCATAGTTGGAAGTTCTCTTCAATAATAACATCGATTTCTACCCAAATTAACCCTTTTTGCAACATTAATCTATGCTCTGATCTATACTACTTTGCAGTATGCATGCAATGACAGTTAATAATTCACTGTTCTATATTACGATTGCAACTTACAAACTGCAAGTAACAAAAGGATGTCTCTTAGAAAATCAGTAACCCACTGACCAATTTACGTTATATGCACTTTGTGATCTGCAGGGTACACGTGCTTTGCAGCAGGCATATTACCCACTGTGCTATTTTATGATCACTTAGACAAAACGCTTATCTCTCTCCAGGAAGAACATTAATCACCAGAGCTACTTTTTTTTTTTCTTTTTTTCTTTTAGTCTGGTCAGTGTGAAAGAGTCCATGAAGGTACCGTCAGTAAAGCGCTGATCTTCCGTTACGGAGAAAACATGTCCCTCCGGGAAAAGATCCCCAATGGTGTCTAAGTGGAATTTGGATAATGTGCGCTGCACCACCTTTTCGTTGATGATGGGAAGCCAGTAGGAATTGGGCAGAGGAAGGGCGGGAGAGTAGAGTGTGTCAATGTGTAGCAATCTGTGTAATTTATCCCAAGCCCAGCACGTGGTGGACACAGTTTGTATGTCTAGCGGGTCCTGGGGAAAGCCTTTGGGGAGGAGTGTCCTAAGAGGTACTCGCAGCACAAGGTCCGCCTCTGGTTTTAAATGTATAATTCTGGCATCGGGATGGAACCAGTAATAGGCATATGAGGCCTGTGGGATTAAATAATACAGGTAAAAATCGCACGCAGAATCCGCCACACTCATAAGGGAGCGTCAAGGCGTGCCATGACACCCGAGGGTTCCTGCCGCCCCATACCAACTTCAACAACAGTGTTCGAAGTTGCGTGAAAAAAATCTTGGTAAGGAATATCAGGATATTGTTGAATAAGTACAAAAACCGTGGAAGCACGATCATCTTTATTATGGCGATCCGGCCCGCCATAGATAGAGGGAGGCGAAGCCATCGCTCCATGTGATCTTCTAAAAAATCAAGAGCGCGCCCATAATTTAAGCGGACAATTGACACAGTGTCGAGGTGAACATGAATCCCCAAATATTAAACAGAGTCCGTATTCCATTCCAAAGGAAAGGCGCAAGTCCATTCGGAGGTGGAGGGAGTGAGCGGGAAAATGACCGATTTGTGCCAATTTATGCGGAGGCCCGAATATTCTCCAAAACGGGCAATCTCCAACATCAGTGGCTCCAGATTTTTCTGTGGCATACGGACATACAGGATCGTGTCGTCTGCATAAAGCGAGACGAGGAGAGGACCAGTACGAAACTGAAGCCCCCTGTGCAAATGTTTCTCCTGAAAATGCCTGACCAAAGGGTCCATCGCTAGGATGAACAGCAGCGGTGATAATGGGCATCCTTGACGGGTGCCTCTCGATAGAGAAAAACTGTCTGTGATGGTGCCATTCAGACGTATTCGTGCGGTAGGTGCGGTATATAATAACTCAACCGTAGCCACAAACATCTCAGGCATCCCCATTCGCCTCATGATCGACTAAAAAAAGGGCCACTCCAGAGTGTCAAACGCTTTTTCTGCGTCAAGAAACACAGCTGCAGCAGGAAGAGATGGATCCATCCTGTGTATCACAGAGAACAACGTCCTCAAATTGAAAGAGGTGGATCTATGAGGGACAAATCCGGACTGCGCCGGGGAAATAATGGACTCCATCAAGAGCGATAAGCGTATCGCAAGAACCTTGGCAAGAATCTTATAGTCCAGATTCAATAGGGACAGTGGCCTATAGGAGCCACAAGAAGAAGGGTCGCGTCCTGGTTTTGGGAGAAGCACAATTACCGCCTCTCTAAGCGTAGGAGGCAGTATCCCGGTCTCTAGGGCCTCCGCATAGACCTCGACCAGTCTTGGCACCAGTTCCTCCTTGTAAAAGTCAGCGGAAAAACCATCTAGTCCCGGCGCCGAAGAGCTCTTCAAGGAATCAATGGCTTCCACTATAGAGTCTGGGGTGATTGGAGAAGCAAGAAATTCCTGCATATGCTTCTCAAGATACACCATGGCAATCTCGTTTAGGTAGGAGCCAGAGTTACGCTGTTCGCCCGTAAGGGTCGACGTGTAAAGAGTTTGGTAGTTCGACAAAAAGGTGCTGCATACAGCAGTAGTGGATTGATGTCGGGAGCCCTGAGTGTCTACTATGTCTGTGATGTAAGCCGCCTGTCGAGGGGGGCGGAGCAGTTGCGCAAGAAGCTTCCCTGGTCTGTCTCCCTCCCAGTACTGACGTGCCGTGTGATATTTACCCATGAATTTCAGCTCTCCCTGAATTCCAACAGCAACTCCAGTTGTTTGGCCTCTTTCGACTCTGACAGGTCCCCAGACACCTCCCTGTCAATCCTAGCAATGTCTTTTTCAAGACGGGTTAGAGTGGCCCTAATCTCTCTTAGGGCACCCACATGTTTATCGATACACACCCCGCGAATGGTGGCTTTGAATCCCTCCCACAACGTGGCCCAGGTGCTCACAGAACCGGTATTAATGTCAAAGTACTCCTCAATAGCGCTGTGGATCTCTTCCTTAAAAACCGGGTCTAGGAGGGCCCTTCCTGGAAATCGCCACTGTCTCTCATATCCACCCTGTCTAGGAATGAGCAGGTTCAGTACAATAGGGGAGTGGTCCGAAAAAGTTCGCGGTAGAGTGGAAAGGGTATCCACCCATCCAGCGACACCAGGGGAAAGCAACCAATAATCTATTCTAGTGCTAGTTCCGCAGAACCCAGAATGATGTGTAAACTCTGGAGCATTGGGGGGTGCATCCTGGCCTCTATGTCTATCAGGGAGAAGTGAGAGCAAATATCGGCGAGCACATGTCTGGATCGGGCTTTGGAGTCCGGGGAGGTGGAAGTACTATCCCTGTCTGGGTTCAGCACCACATTAAAATCGCCCCCATCACTAACAGTTCTATGTCAGAACTAAGCAGCGTCAGTTGAAGCTCCTGAAAAAAGGCGGGGGAATCAACATTAGGCCCGTAAACTCCCACCATAGCGATCTTGTACCCATTCAACTCTCCATTCAGTAACACATATCTACCTTCCCTGTCAGTGACACTTCCAGTTAGCACAAATGGAACACGCTTATGTACAAAAATTGCAACGCCCCTAGCATAACTGCTAAAATTAGAAAAAATTCTGTGTGTACCCCAACTCCTGGCCACTGAGATGTCAGCCTACGGTGCCAAGTGTGTCTCCTGAAGAAAAAGGACATCCACCCTGTGTCGTGCTGCATAGTTCAATACCTGTTTGCGTTTCCGTGTGGTATTCAAGCCCCGAACAAGACATCAATGTAAGTCTAGACGGGCCAGACTGCCTTCCTATCCTGGCCATCGCACAAAACCAATAACACTTTCCAGTAGCAATGGTCCCAGCATCTCGCTCCCAACCTCCCCGCAATCACACAAACAAAAAAATGTCCCATAAAGCATTACATACCCCGCCCCCCACCCAGCCTCCCAACAGCCCAGGAGAGGCAATCCCCATGTGTGGACGATCGTAACCAGCAAAACTTTGAGAAACAATAACCATATCGTGAAGCAATAACATTTCCAACAAAAGAAGACCCCAATAAAGTAAGACAATAAGGCATGAGCCATAGGGGCGAGCAACGCTACCCCATGCGGGTAACCCTATCAGGCGGCCCGATTGGTATCGGCCAGTTAACTATCCACTGGTAAACTACATCAATTGTGAAACAACATCAGCAAAGTCAAGCCATTACGCATGCGAAGGCTATAATACCGGACCGGTTTCTGCAAAAAGGTCCACACTGTTCTGCGAGTCAACTCGAGGAGGGGAGTGAGGTGCATTATTGGAGGCCGAAGGCGAGCCCTGTTTTCTGTAGCCTTGACAAAAGTCCTGTGCCTCTGCGGGGGATTAAAAAATGCGGTATCTGTCATTCACATCCACTTTCAGTCTTGCGGGATACAGCATTCCATATTTTAAACCAATATTACGCAGAGTCGCCTTGACGCCGTTGTACTTGCGTCTCACGTCTTGCACCATCATCGTAAAGTCTGGGAAGAAGGACAGAGTGCCACCCTGCCATCTCACTTCTCCAGCCTCACGCGCGGAGCGCGGCATCACGGTCGCGGAAGTTCATGATCCTGGCAATTATGGGGTGCGGGGCTTGTCCGGGACGAGGTCTAGGCCCCAGTGACCTGTGGGCGCGCTCCACTACAAAGCCATCCGTGAATGTGTCTCTGCCGAACAATTCAATGAGCAATTGTTCAACAAAAGTGTCAAAACGCCCCGTCGCGGTTGTCTCCGCCACGCCAATTATGCGTAGATTGTTGCGTCGGCTGCGCGCTTCCAAATCCTCATTTTTTATGGCCACATCTTTAAGAATTTTCTCAACACGTTCCAGCCTCTTAAGCGTCTTCAACGTCCGAAACCCTGGATTCCACCACATCCAGGCGTCTGTCATGGGCCTGCACCCTGGAGCCCATATCCGCAAGTTTTTGCTCAAGGGTGTCAAAGCGCGTATCAAGGGCCTTGAAGCCCGCGCGCATTTCACCCATCATGGTGGCAACCATAGCAGCGGCATCTCCCCCCTCCAGCGTGCATGCCGCCTCGGCAGTGGTACTGGGCGGAGGGTCCGCCGCCAATAGAGAAGTTTTATCAAAACTCAGTTTCCTCTGGTTGGGATCTCTCTTCCCCATGGCAGAGCCCAAGGAAAGCGCAGTACTATGAAAAGCGCGATGCGAGAATATATCTCATGTGTGGCAGGCAACCAGGTGGAGTACAGCCAGGATTCAAGCCCAGGTTTTTGTGTGTGAGCGTAGGACCAGATTGTTATAGCGCGCAGTTTTATACCAGGCCACGCAGTTCAATAATAGGGGAAGGAGTGCTTCCGACCACGCGTCCATCTGCAGAGCACCACTTGCTGTGTTCACCCGTCGGGGACCCGGCATGAAGGGGGCAGCCGTCCGAGGAGCAGGTCACCAGAAGGGAGCACACCCCTTCAGCAAGAAATGGCAGTGTATAACGTAGGCATCACCACAGCCTGCACAGTCACCAACATTGCAGGAGCACAGGGGGGAAATACACAGTCTCTCCGTGTGTCGCTAGGGCAGGGCCGCCAACGATCCCAGAGAGGCCTCCCGGAGCCCCACCACCAACGCCCACAGCCCCCTCCCACCGCCAATCGAGCACCCCCGTCCACCGCGCCAGCCCCACCGCGAGCCTCCAAATCGAGGCCCCGGCTCCAGAGCGCGCCCAGGACCGAAAAAGCCCCGACTTCGCCCCAGAGCCAGGAGCCCCCACCCAAAAGCACCCACAGCGAACGCGAGAGCCCGCAGGCGGAGCAACGAGGACCCGCAGGGTCAGCGGCGCAGCCCAGAGCGGCACTCACCCAAAATCCGGTGCAGAAAGAGAAAGATGGCGCCGCGGCCCGCCGGCCTCAGCTCCCCTCCGCCGAAGCGTCCGCGCCAGACTGTCCCCATTTCTCAGGAGCCACCCAGATGGGCAGGGTGGCTCTACTTGCCAGATGTAATGCCGATGTGGGGCCGAGGAGCGGTTTTCACAGCATTTCAGCCGCCTACAGGAGCCCACATGGAGGCGCTTCACAGCGAAGCAGCCATTCCGGTCGCCGCCGTGGCCACGCCCCCCACCAGAGCTACCTTGATATTTTTATTGTTGCCAGGAAATTGCTGGAGGCAAGAATCGGGCAGAAGGTGCTTTGAAAACAAAAATAAACTTTCAAACAAGGCACCCCCTGGTCGCACCGCCCTAGAGCCGACCTTGAACAGACTCGTGCTATCAATTGCAATGTTTTAGTAATGGAAATATCTTCAACTCTGTAACTTTCTAGTTTTGGCATAGTAGCACTAAGACCAAATGATGGATTCAGAATTATAAGGCAACAATGCACAGAATACCTAATATTGCAACTCTCCTTTCACATAGCGGTGTAAGATTGGTGCACGGACTCTCTAGCATGTAGATTCATCAGTCCAGCTATTGAGGTTGTCTCAAAGCATAGGAGCGTATTTTGGATCAGGTAGTGGGGTGTAATCAGAGCCCATGTCAATGAAGCATAAAGTAGATCAATTTTACGAATGATGTTAATTAATCACCCACACTATAACATGACATTAAAAAACAAGTCTTTACTGGTATACTTAACAGACCTCGAGCGTGGTGTACCGGTACTCTTGGACCTATGCGATGATCATGGTAAAATTTCAAGTTATACGATCAACTGGAATAAATCAGAAATGTATGTTCTGAAAGGCCCGGTCCCGGTACTGGGCCCCGACTGCCCCTTAAGGTTAGCTGGCTCCTCTTTTAAATATTTGGGGATCCATGTCACAATGGACCCAACGGAATTTGTACAACTGAATCTGGCACCACCCTTGGAACGGCTTAAACAAGACGCCAAGTTCTGGGCGGGGTTGCCCTTAACAATGCTGGGAAAAGCAGCGCTATACAAAATGATGTCTTTGCCCCGCTTCCTATACATACTGGAGAACACGCCGTGGTTTCTGGTTTGCTGTGGAGCAATCGCCCGACGCGTATTGCGCAAGACAAATTACACAGGGGTTGGTACGATGGTGGAATCGCGTTGCCAAATCTTAAACTGTATTACTGGGCAGCTCACCTTCAGCCCATTAACCAGTGGATTCATGCTCCACAGACTGACCCAGCTTTCCAAGCAGATAGGGCACAACTGGGTACCAATACTATGCTGGCCCCACTCTATGACCAACGTCGAGTACGAAAATTAGTGGGACCCACTAGACTTACCGCAGCGTTGTGGCATACGGCACTAGCGGCGCTGGGCTGGAAGGGGAAAATTACCAAACTCACCCCGCTCTGGGATACATCTGCCTTGGGAAATTTGAGATACAGCAAGGGCTTCTCTCACTGGGAGACCATTGGGATATCCACGGTGGGTGACCTGTGGGAAAGAGGAGAGGTTATAACATTTGACCGCCTGATGGAACTGTACGAACTGGGGCCACAAGAATCATACCGCTACGTCCAGATACGCCATGCTTTGCTCACGGCCATCCCCTCCGGGGTGGATATACCAGAATCATCCCCGCTGGAGGATCGTCTTCTAACTGACTTCATGATTGAGCGAGCGACGTCATTGACATACTGCAAGCTCCTTAATAACTTACCTGACCCGCTGACCTCATTGAAAGAGAGATGGGAAGGGGAAGTGGACGCACTGGATGAACACGAATGGAATGAGGCACTAGCATCCCCAAAAGAGGTAGGCATCTCAGCCAGGCTGAGACTCGTACAGCTTAAGGTCCTACACAGAGTGTATTACACGAGAACACTACTACACCGCATTCACAGAATACAACATCCTTACTGTCTCCGTGGCTGTGGGGAGGAGGGATCCTTCTTTCACACAATCTGGGACTGCCCACGCATCCAAGACTATTGGAGACAAATAATGCGCACTGTGTTGCAGACCCTGGAGACCTCTCTACTTCCCGAACCGTGACAATGTCTCTTAAATGTGTGGGGACCGAATGACCTGTCCAGATGTGGTCAACTTTGGGTTACGTTAGGCATGATAGTGGCCAAGAGAGATATCGCACAGCGCTGGTGGGCGGCAGAATTACCGACGAAGTCGCAATGGTGCATGAACATGGATAAGATAATGGTGACGGAGAGGACGGTATGCTCGAGTCGTGCATGTCCAGGGAAATGGAACAAGATATGGACCCCATGGAATGCTACCGAGGTGAAATTTGTGATCCTCTGCCAGAGGATGACCCGTTGGAGTCAGATGAAGAGGGGGAGGTCGGCTGAGGTGTCACGAAGGGATTGCAGAGGGGAGAGGAGTTTGTGAGTGGGAGGGGGCCCGGGTCCTGAGGAGTGGGCAGTATGGGTAGACATGGATGGGACTGGTGTACAGTAACTCGTAGGAACATGGGCGTTACTGCCCGACAATCTGGGTTTGACTCAATGACTATAAATAGTTGCACATATTGTCGGGTAGACTTTCAATACAGCTAAACAGCACTAATTACTTTTGGATGACGCAATGTGATTTCCTTGTTGTTATTTTTTGTTGTTTTCATAAAAAACAGAAAACTAAAACCATTACTGATTAGCAACATATCGTCAGTTATGTACCCTTCACTTTGCCGTGTGGTAAACCTTTTACTTTTCAGCAACGTGATCAAATATGGACTTATCCTGATGCATGGCATCCAACGTTCAATTATTAGCGGCCGGCCCTTTGGGTTGTAGGCGAATGGCTGTGTGATTTTGTGAAGGTACAATAAAGGTTTTTTTTAAAAAAACAAGTCTTTTTTGCCCAATAACAGCTGAATAGCTAACACACACATACTATCAATAAAAATACATACCCGTTTCCATGCATTCAATTGGTTAAGAATTCATAATTTTCCTTTACAAAACAGTTTAAAGCAGAAGTACTAATGTCATCAGCGTAGCCAGGGGAAGGTGGGCTTCAGGAGCAGGCAGCTGCGTTTACCCACTCATTCACCCCAGAGAAAATCTGATTTACACCCGCCCCAGACACTGAGGTTCCTAAGCTTAGGTCGCTCTAATACAAAAACATCATATTTCTAAAGTGTTCAATATTGTGAGGGATTATTGGGACGTCTAAGTTCTCTGCATGGTTAAGGACATGAGAGCAAATGTGTATTGTTGTCTGGATCCCCAATGCTGATTTTTGTAGTCAAAGGTAAACATGGATCATGCATGTGCGCCATGACATAGGGCTGTCTCATGGATAGCAAACTTGTTGGACCGGGAAGGGTTCCCAAAGTACTACCTTCATAATGGTGGAAGGTTACAGCCTTCACCAAGAGTTAGGCAGCATGAAGGCGACATACCCTGTAGTGATTAGTAGGAGTGAATAGGACCTTTTCAACCACTAGAACGAGGCCTGCAGTCTCACTCACATTTGCTGCTGTGTGCTTAACTAGGCCTTTGGTCTACATCAGTTACTTGTGAAGTGCTGTGCAGGAGTGTCGACTTTGCACTAATTTTATGTGTACCTAGGATTGGTACAATACAGGGATAGGGCTCTGCTGTGCTGTGTGCGCATAATGAGTGCATGTACTGGTATCAGCCGCGGTCCGTGCAGGTAACATCGGTGGGGCGGCATTGGGGGGACTTCAAGGGATGAAGCTGAGGGAAAAATTAATATTTATTTAATTTTCCCTCTGCATCGTCCCTCGAAATCCTCCCCAACGCGGCACCGCCCCACCGCTGTTACCTGTACAGACCGTGGCCGACCGGTATGTGTAACTGCGAGGAGAGCAGACATGAAAGATGAAGTGCTATGCACTGCGTGCATGATGAGTGCATGTACTGGGTGTATGTCTACCTAGTAAGAGTACAGAACATGAAGGCAGTAATGTTGTATAGAGTGCACATGGTGAATGTGTAGCCTGGCTGTAGGTAAGCCTGCAAGTGGCACAGTACACAAGGGCTACAGTGCTGAGCAGTGAGCACAGAGGGAATGTGTGTACTGAGAGTATTTGAGCCTGTCGTGGAACAATACATGGAGGGTACAGTGGGTGACAGTGTATGTGTGGTATCAGACTGGATTCTAGTAACAAACCAGCATAGTGGTTGGCACTGAGCGCAGTCAGAGCATGGACGGGCTTGCCTTCATGTGCCCGCTGTGTCCCCACTGCTTGGACGAGCAGTTTGGCATGTTTTTTAAAGCCCATTATCCGAGGCGGGTAGGGGGATGTGTCCAAAACGTTGACTAAGGTGCAGTGAACCAATCCAAGAGACTCACCAACAGCAGGAGAATCAGGGTAGCCCCTCAGCAAGCACAGGAGCCCACTGAAGCAGGAGAAGACCCCCAGGAAGACCCACCGGCCAAAGGCACAGGAGTTGCAAGAGTACCTCCAGTAGCTCGCCAAGAACTAAGGTCCACAGTGCTGAGGATGCGGTGAGGACACTGAGCTTGCAGGGGAGAGATGCTGGAGGTTGGAGCTTCTTGTAGCCCAAAGATCTCTGGAGTGCAGAGCCAACAAGCCTTGGCAACGGCAAGTTGATGGGGTGCACAGGAGTTTGGTCCCAGCGATTCCAACAAGGTATACTGGCCTCAAAATTGCAGAGAGGACAGGTCAGGCCTCAAGTGATTTGCAGAAACACCACCTGTGTTGCTGAGCCTCAGAAAGTCAATAGACCGGTCAGCTTCATTGCGGTGCCTGCAGATGCAGGGGAGTGACTCATTCCCTCCAAGGGAGATTACTTCGGTTGTCCTTGATCCCCACACTGCTGTTGAATAACCTGGAAGAAGCACAGACACAGATGTCTTCCTTGGTGCAGTCTCCATTCCAGACGAAGTCCAAGTATCCAGACGGTCAAAGAGTGACATGGTTTCAGTGTTGAGTCTTGTCCCATGATGAATCCAAGGAACCACCCACAGTTAAGCCCTAGGAAAAGGGGTTGGAATTATTCTGGGGTCCCTCCCAGAGGAGGGGCTGGACAGAGGGGAGGATACTCCCATGTTCTTTGTCCCGTTTTGTGCAAGAGCGGGAGCCAAGGGCTCCCTGAACAGGCTCAGACTGGAGTATGCAAGGAAGTCACAAAATGTGGCCTTCAAAGGAGTCTAAAGGCACTGACAAGCACCCCCACACCGGCCCAATACACTAAGTCATGTTTAGGAGGTGGTCACACCTCCCTGTGACAGGAAACCTATTGTTCTACCTTCCCTTGCCCGAGCTTGGCTCATCAGCAGGAGGGAAAAATCGTGCCTGTGGTCGGCAGAAGCACCAGTGGGCTGTCAGACTCTGAAAGTCTGTTACCAGTAGTACAGGGGGGTTCCCCAAGGGAGCCACCCAGTACATGGGATCATACTTCCAACACTGGAATCCGTGTTGGGGTATGATTCCATCATGTTTGATACCAAACATGGCCAGGTTCGGTGCAGCTACTAAATAGCTAGACATCTCGTAATGACTGATGTCCACTATATGTAATAAAATGGCTGACCACACTTACAAAGCCTGGATAATCCACTCCGGAGTTTGTAGGGGTTCCCTGCTCATGCAGTGGCACCCTCATAACCAAGTACCTAGCCATGGGATTGACTTTACAGTGCAGTGACCTCAGATATAATGAATCTTAAATCTGGTATTCTCATAACACCAAGCAAGCAACAAATCACACAGGCTGCAATGGCAGGCCTGTAGTCACAGTTTAAGTGGACTGCCATGGGTGGCCCTCTGCTGCAGCCCAGGAGAGACCACTCTTGTATCTATGCCCTGGGTACCTTAGTATCATATACTAGGGACTTACAAGGGTACACCAGTAGCCAATTGTGGATGTACAAAAGTACTTACCATGATCAATTTAGGGAGAAAGCACAGTGACGGGGGTCCTAATTCGTAGGATCCTAGCCAGACTAGGTCAAAATCATACTGACACCAAGCAAAAAGAGAGGGTAACCATGAAAGCAGATCCTACTTTCCTACACTGGCCCAATAATAGTTCTGGCCCTGACTAAGTATCAGCTATCCCCAAAGGTTTATCAGTTTTTAGATTGGACCGTGTTGGAAAGAAAGGGGGTGGTCTGGTCATTGTGTATCGAAACCATTTGATTACTAGATTCTCTGCAGCCCCTCTCTCCACTAATTGTGAGGCTTTTGCTTTTCTGTTTATTTTTAATAACACCTTCTTTATTGGTCTGCCAATTTAGCAAACGCCATGTCCTAGGTCAGTGTTACGACAAGGTTTCTGCCAATTACTAGAAATTAAGGCTGAGACCACTGACTTTACTGTTCTTGGCGATACAGACACGGAGGCGCAGATTTACAAGCCCCTTGCGTTATTTTGTGCTGCCGTGGCGTCACTTTTTGTGACGCAGCGGTGGTGTAAAAATGTGGCCCATTTACAACGTGACACATCTAGGGAGGTGCGTCACGTTGTAAAGCCCTGCGTCACATTATACCTGTGTCAGGTATAATGTTGGCAGGGTGGGCATTCTCATGCCAAAAAAGCCTTGAAGAATTGATGCAGTGAAGTCTACAAGATTTCACTGCGCTACTTTTAGGACGGCACTGCGTCAAAACCTTACGCCTGCTTGGAGCAGGGGTAAGGAGTGACGCAGCACAATGAGGATAGGCCTCCCCATACATTGCTGGAGTCGAGTCGTGCAATGCGTGACTTTTGCCCCAACAGATGCGTAAGAATTTCTGATGCATCTGTAAATCCTTGCACCATGGTTCGCCGTATTGTAAATATGGCGCATCCATGGTGGCACAAGGGTTTCTCAGGGTGGCGCATGGAAAGTGACGCATCTTTAAAGATGTGTCACTTTCATGTAAATCTGCCCCTTCGCCTGCTTGGAGCATAAACATAGTTTGGTCTGCCACAGCACTCCCCCACTGGTAATCAAAGGGATATCTGAGGGTGCCCCTAACATGTCAGGGTGCAGATTATACTGGTGTGGACCATTAAATGGTCTGGTGTCCTTGAGGCTCTGGTGGGCTATGGAGCGGCCAACTGGGGGATGCTGCACAGTACGTGCACTCACTATTTTGGAACGAGAGGATCAATGATGCGGAGTGCTGAACAGGACGCGACTCCCTCCAGTGGTTGGTGTGCTCTACTTTTCTCCCATACCTCTGCTCATCCGGGAGTCAGAGTTTTGGCCTATGACAGAGGGGCTTGGAAGCAGCCATACTGGAGTGGGCACAGGTAGAGGACATGCACACCAGCCATCTTTGTGTCACATTTGAACTATTGAACCACTGAACACAAGTGGTCTACAATGGGCCCACTTCTATGTAAGGGTGAATTACATTACCTTGACCCCCTCTATTGCATTTCTAGGACTTTAGTATGGCCCAGCACTTTACTGGAATGTCTGCAAGTGTTTTGTAAGTGATTCTGAGCCCCTCTCGTTGTCCTTAGAATTTGGCCATTGGCTTAGTCAAGGAGTTCTAATCTCCCTGAGGATATAGAGAGTGCTTGAGCACTAACTCCTCGATTTCATAGTCCACTACAGTATCTAAGCAGATTAGGTTTGTGAAGACATAATGTTGCTTGCTGTCGTAAAGTTCTGCACTGTATCCAGATTTTCCAGGGAAGATTTGTGCACCTCAATGAGTGACACGGTTTAACAGTCCTTCATGGCTCTAGATGGAAGGGCTCTCTTTACTAAGAGGTTATAGTTGCAGAGATGTACCAACAACAGTCTGGGATTGCTAGCTGCAATCCCCTCCATGAGGAGCTTCCTCTTCATTTTGTCAATACTTCACCTGAAAGACTGACCACCCCTATCATGCTCTATCAGTAATCTACACTAGAAGAATGAAGAGCTAGAAGACTAGAGTAGGCAATGGCAATAGTAACTTTTCTGACATCCCAGAGCCAAGGAGAAAAGTGAGGTGCTGTCTTTCATCACGGTTTTAATTTGGTATCTGCTGCAAAAAGAATCCTCACCATCCTTGAGGTCCAAAGGCCACACAGGATTTGTTGTAAGTTCCCTGGCAAAGGATGTCCCCAATCATCATTGCCTGCTTCCCCAGATACCAGCAGGCAAGTCAACTCATCATGCTTGGTAGACAACTTGTTCCATTGCAAATAAGAGGCAAAATCATTTTGCTGACTTATCACGCAATACTGCTGGTAAAGGGAAGTGTTTTTTGGTACTTCACCCTCTGCTACAGAAATGTGAGACTTCTGCTTTTAACTATGGGATCCAGCTACTATGCTTATTGCTTGACGAATTCAGAGAGCGTCCATGAGCTCAATGACCCACAGATATTTTTAGACTCTTTGAAAGCGTTACAATAGAAACTTATCAGTCTGCTGGAGGCAGAATTGCAGGGAGTGCTGCTTGGATAGGGTTCCAATGTGAACCTGAAATTCATGGTGGCAGGTTGGAGCACTTTTAAGAGACTATGGGCCCGATGTAGGTAATCCCAGATTACTGATTCTTAAATACCGAATCATACCAATTCGGTATTTAAGAACAGGCAAATGGGATGTAGGTAATTTTACCGGAAAAAATTACCGAATTGGTAAGTTTCGGTAATTACTGAATCGGTAAATACCGATTCGGTAATTGCCATTCATTCCTTTGGGCCTGGAGGCCCATAGGAATGAATGCCAATTACCGAATCGGTATTTACCGATTCGGTAAAAGGGGAAAACATTGAAGGGTTGCAGGGTGTCACTTTGACACCCTGTTGCACCCCTCAATTGTGTATGGGTGCACATGTTGCAGACATACATGCCCTAAGGGCATGTATGTCTGCAACGTGGCACTATTGGAAAAGCAAAAAAAATGTTTTTTCGAAGGCTTTCATTATTTACCACCAACTTGTAGTTGGTGGTAAATAACAAATCCTAAAAGGGGAAAAGCACTCATTTGAGTGCTCCCTACATAGCAAAATCGGTAATTTACCGATTCGGTATTTTAAGGAATCAGACCGATTCGGTAAATTACTGAATCAGTAAAATGCCCACCTACATCTCATTTTCCAAATACCGGTCGGTAACGGCCGAAATTACCGAATTTCGGCCCTTACCGACCGGTATTTGCCTACCTACATCTGGCCCTATATGTCTCGCAGAAAGCCTTGTGGCAATTTACTAGTCTGCCATGAGTGAGTGTGTTGATTCAGGATTCACAGCCCAACTTATCACAGTTACCAGGCCTGGCTTAAACTGGCTACCACATTGTCCCATCCTTTCCCTGTCCCTGATAATCCCTTGAACATCACCAGGCATGTTCAGCTTGAAGAGACTACTTCTAAACCTTTAAAGCATTTTATTCCCTGAAGAATCTGTCCAACGAATACGTAGGCACCTTATATAGAATGTACATGGCGTTTCCCCTTCCTGGATACCTCTATCACCAAAAAGAACACCTGTATCCAGGGACCAACCACAGTGTGTTTTTCTAGAACAAGAAGTATCTATCAAGTCACCAAACAAATTTCTCTACCATAAGACACAACTAGCTCTTGCAGAAGTTGACAAACTGAAGAGGTGCTGTGCATAACACGCTTACACCTCTATGCCAAACTCATCATCCGGTTCCAGCTTCAAAGACAGACAGGTGATCCTGTTTCATAAATCAGTTTTAATGTTGATTATAAAAACGTAGTCCATCCCACTACGCTTCTATGTATTTGCAAAAATCTAGATACAGCACAAATTTGTGGTGGTGGACTCAGTCTAGGACTCTGAGTGTGTTTGGTAAGTTAATGGTAACTGGTCAAGGAGAATTTAACAGGATTATTGGCATGGTTATGAATAGTTCTGGGGAACTCAACCTTGTTGGTGGTCGAAACAGGGGTCTCCTTAAGGATTTGATGTTGGGCAATCTGTAGGCAACACTGACTTTTCTCACCTCTTGTTTGCTTCTACCGCAGGTTTCTTTGTGATCCATTCGGGGAGGACTCACCTCCAATCATGCAAGGATACAATCAATGTCAACTGTGGAGCTGGTTTCCCCTCCTCAAAGAAGGTGACGTATGAACAAGTCAAAATACCAATTCAAAATGAATGCGCATTTTGTGTTGCAGGTGGAACATGCCTTGTCAGAATAAAGTGGAGAAACAACAAACATGGAGAAAAATCTGGTATGGAGATACAACTGGGCAGGGGAGAATCATCCTTAATTGTTCACACCATTTGATACCAATAAAATGGTTGCTTACCGAACACCCAGACGTTACCTAAGAATCTGCCTTCTTCTCCAGCAAGTGTATGATTATGACCGCAATGACACAAGAATGTTGGAGGAGAAATTTCTGTTGAGTCTTCAAAAGTGTCACTTTATAGCCAAAAGAGGTTGGAGGGTTGTGTATTGGAAGATGAGGTTACTAAGACCATTAATTATATGTCTGGAAAGATGCCATAGGATAGATTCACCACGGAGATGCATTAAATGAATAACTAAACTTTAATCCTTGCTCCGCTGTTCAGTGATACAACAACTGACTTAAAATATTTCAAGACTGGTGCAGATTACCAACCAAACTCTGCTTAGTGGGCATTAACCACAAGCATGGCAGCTGGAAATGTGAAAAACCTGGGATTGCTATCCTGCACATGCTTTGGCCCTGCTCTGTCTCTATACTGGTCCCATGTGTGGTCGAGCATGAGAGAATCTAGTGGCTTCAACTTTTAGATCGGCCTCCCTCGCCACCGTACAGAAGGTCATTCATGCTCCTCGTCCGACTGTGCTTTCGAGGCATTGGTTCTCTAAACTCCTGGCTGTTGTGAAGAGATGCATCCAGAAGTGAAAGCCAGCAGGGATTCCGACACTACCTGGCAGTGCGAGGTGAAGATAATGGCCAGCCACAAAAGACTTATCTACAGGCTTCATAAACAGATTTGCGTCTTTGAGGGCATATGAAACTCAGTGCTTTCTGCTCTGATAGGACCTTCGCAACTTGTCTTGTGTCTTTTGTCCATAATAATGTTTAGTGTAAAAAACAATATCTTGCAGTATCTCCCAGTGGTTGTTTTGATTCTTGGATTGAGTGTATGATTATGTTGCCTGATTTGTTTTTGAATTAGTACCTTCATTTTCTTACAGTCACACTCTTGTCTTCTCTTGTTACCACTCATCCCTGTCTTTATGTCTTCAAGTTCACCCCTTGATTACTATCTTTCTGCCCCTTTTCCAAACCTGCTGGTCCTATTCTCTTAGTCTAATCTCTGAGTGATGTCCTCTTTCTTGCCCTCTTGATCCAGCTCAGCATTACTGTTTACCCTGCGACCATATGATGATCACACTTGTGTATCTGCGTAATTTTGTTTGGCCCTTGGTCTTGTACTGTTCTTTCTTCCCTACTCTTTTTTGTTATATTTGTATGATAATTGTATTTATGTGTGGTTCTGAGGCAGTTAAACATTACTGGATATTTATGGTTTTACTGTCTGTAATTGTATGTATTCTGCTTACTTCTATTGTCAAATAATAAGAAATTGTTTTGCAACGAGTAACACACGCTCACTAAGAATGGTTGACCAAAAAAAGCTTTGCAAAGTTTCTCCGCAGACAATACGTTTTTTTCTCCCATTCAAAACCCCATCCAAATTTCATTGTCCCAGCCTTGGATCCCCAGTAACACTGTGAAATACTCTGCTTCTGCCACATATTAACTGGTATCCAGCCCTTCTTCAACCAGTAGAGAGATAGGGAATGAAGCAAAAGCAGTTTACCTCAAAGTCCTACAGAGCACTCGCCTAGAAAACCCAGGTTGGATGCATTAAATTCAACAGTCAGGGTTAATTGCCATTTTTCAGTTCTGACAAGGACTGGGACTGGAGGGGGTCACAATCCTCATCCTTGGTTCCATCTCCCAATTTGCAGCTAGCCTGAGGGAGCAGGTAATACAACCGGCACTCCGATTTGCAAGAGTGCTGGTACTGGGAGATTTGAATCTACACTTTGAGGATATTACCAACTCCGGAGTGCAAGAACTGCATCAGGAGCTGGCCACTCTACAACTGGTATTGCAATCTTCCCTCCCGACCCACCAACTGGGCCACTTATTGGATCCTATCTTCCCCAACTGGGGGGACCTGACAGTGGGATGCCCGAAGGCAGTCCCCTGGTCAGATAACCATCTGGTGCCTTTTAGTGCCTTGATACCTAATACCACATTAGCAAAGATATCAAGTTCAGGGAGGCGGCACAGGAAATGGGTGAGGTTCTCAGCAGCAAGCATTAGTCATGCCCTGTTACAGGGCGGTCCACCGGAGGGCAATGACATTGAGACTGCCTGCAATGCACTAGATAAACAGATTACTGAGGCACTGGAGCGCACCGAGAAGACAGTCAAAATCTGCTCCATGGTTCAATGAAGAACTCAGGATAGTAAAGACGTCCTGCAAGCACCTAGAGCGACTCTGAAGGAAAGAGTTCTCAGAGTGCAAGAAGGCTGACTATAAAAGTAGTCTAAAACACTATCATGCACTCATAAGGAAAACTCAAGCTGCCTACTATAATACAAGGATAGAACAAGCGGAAAACTCGTCCAGAGAGCCGTTTGTAATTTTTAAAGATTTAACGTCACTAGCTAGAACTACGGCTACCAACCAAAGGTCCACGGAGTCCTGCAATCGGATTGCAGAGTTCTTTGCTGGAAAGATTGCCAGAATCTATGATACCTTCCCGGAGGAGGCACGCTAGGGGAGCGGGGGAGGGAGGAACGGAACAGCGTGGAGGCGGCATTACTCTTCTCTAGATTTGACCTCCCATCCTGTGACGACCTCAAGGCCATTTACGTAAGTATTAAATCTGGTTTACCTAGGGACACCATTACTCCGATAGTTCTGAGGGAGAGCATGGACACCGTAGTACCATATATTGGCAATCTCCTTAAACTCTCCTTTGACGCAGGGGTGGTCCCTAAAAGGTGGAAGGAAGCAGTTGTGATTCCAATTAAAGAAGAAGCCGGGGGTGAGCATGAGCCAGTTGGAGAACTACCGCCCAGAGTCACTCTTGCCTTATTTTGCTAAAATAAGGGAAAAAGTGGTCAACTCACATTGAACAGTACAACCTACTGCATCCTACACAATTGGGATTCCGGGACTCCTTCTCCACGGAGTCAGCACTGCTCCTGTCAACTGAAACTGTTCGCAGACATGTGAATGAAGGTCAGACGGTGGCTCTGGTCCTGTTGGACCTCAGCGCCATCTTCGACACTGTTGCTCACCCAATGCTTCTTCAGCATCTTAGAGAAAGCGGGCTGCATGGTTTGTCCTTGGACTGGATGGATTCCTTTTTAAAGGAGTGAAGCTTCCAGGTGTCTCAAAACCTTATTACTCGAAAAGTATGGCGATGGCTCAAGGGGTCCCCCAAGGGTCTATACTGAGCCCACCTCTATTCAACTTTTACGTGGCCCCGTTGGCAGATATAGTTGATAAATATGGCATCAGTATTGTGTCATATGCGGATGACACACAATTGGTGGTCTCACTGTCTCAATCTCAGGAAGAGGCGGCCACCAATTTTTCCACATGTTTACAGGAACTTGCAACCTGAATGTCTAACCACTGCCTAAAGTTCAATGGTAGCAAGACAGAGGTTTTAATTGTAGGGAGAACTCCCTCGTTATGGTCCTCATCGTGGTGGCCTCAAACACTGGGCACAATCCCCCCTCCCAGTAACCAGGTGAATAACCTGGGGATGTGGTTGGACTCCAAGCTTTCCTTCGATAGCCAAACAAGAATTGTGGCCTGGAAATGCTTTGGACTGATGAGAGGGCTTCGGAAGATTCTAGATGTGCTTCCAGTAGAAGCCAGGAAAACCCTAAAACATGCACTAGTAGATTCCCGCCTGGATTACGGGAATGTCCCATATTTAGGAGCGAGTGGCAAGAGTGTGCAGAGACTGCAATGCATACAAAATGCGGTGGCACTCCTTGTGCTGATGCTACCAAGGAGAGCATCTTCTAGAAACGTCCTTGCTACCCTGCACTGGCTCCCGGTGAAGGAGAGAAAAATCATTAAAGCCTTATGCACCAGTCACCGTATCTTGCAGGGTAAAGGACCTAGCTACCTACATAGCCTACTGCCTCCTTACTCTCCAACTCGGGCCATGTGGTCCTCGGGGGCTTGGCTGATTAAGATGCCAATTATTAAAAGAGCAAGAATGGGTGGCCGGTCTTTTCGCCATCTGGTAGCTAAACATTGGAATGTCCTCCCTCTTGACCTCCGGACAGAACCAGTGGAGAGGATCTTTCGGAAAAAACGAAAGACCTGGCTTTTTCAAACATAAAGGGTTCCTGCTAACAAGAATCTGAGGGTACCACACAAGATGTGGTTAGGGGTTGCAGCGCAGGGACACACTAGATCCGTGTAACCATGCGCTTTATAAGCTCATTATTATTATTATTATTATTATTTATATGGTCCCAATCCCAGGGCCTGATGCCACCTCTTGCTCGTTGTTCCCTCTATGTCAAGGCAGTGTCCTTTCAGTCCCCCTTGGGAGCGGGTGGCAGAGGGCTACATGTTTCTCCAGGTCCAGCTTCCTCTTCCCAGATGGCCATAGAGTTTAAGAGCGGCAGGACACTCCTCACTAAGGAAGTGATTACAAGTGTGCATGTGCAGCGCCAGCTACCAATACGTTATCCTCATGTCATGCGGCACCAGGTTCACTTTCAGTCGCAAGCTAACATGAAGTGATCCTTGCCCTCAGGTAGGGAAAGCTCCAATTATCGAAAAATTGACCGGCAAGCTGATCTATCATGTGATAGGCACTGCCAATAGAAGTGGCTCTTCTCTTTCTATGTATGATTTTATTTTTATTACAAAAGATAGGAAGGATAACTAAAGCAGTCCTCACAAGATGGTGGTAGGGTCCCATATATACTTGTGCCCAGGTATGCACAGCCGCTCTATCAAATATATCTACACAATTTCAATATTTTTTTTAATAAACACTTTGCTGCATTTTCTGTTCGATATCTCCCTTTATTTCTTCTCAATTCAAAATTACTTGCATTTCATGAATTTCTCGTATTCAACACACATTCAGTCTTTCTGCTTACAAAAATGCATATTGCATTTCGACCTATAGTGACCTAAGGAACTTCTTTACAAGGGGGGTAAAACCCTGACTAATCTATTATGTACTTTTTGTGCTGGCATGTGTGAAAAATGGATTGAGAGGCCAGGTAAATACATCACAAAGTGTTTTTTACTGAATATTTATTTGAAAAGCATTTTTAAAACATCAGTGGACCCCGAGTACACAAGTGTGCCCAAACGTGCATTAAAAAGAATAAATACCTTTAATACTAGGACAAGTGTGGCCTGGGGAGAGGGTGAGGGCTGTGAGAGAGAAGCAGATCAGTGAATAAAGATGAGTTAGGAACCCAGGCTCCCCCCTCACGCACGCACACCCACACACTCGCCCAACAAGTTCATAGGCAGGTGACTGATCCCTTTTACTTCACTCACCATAGTACATAAATCCGCTCGCAGGAAACGACTCTCAACACTTAATCTGCTTCATAAAATTTCAAGCCACGTCTTTCAAGTCATTTTCATATTTCTCAGGTCTTAATAGAGTCACTTAAGAAAACAAGGTACGCGCCTGAATCCGCCTCTGCCATAGACAATGCTGCGTGCGTGGCCAGCTCTTGTCTCCACTCGTTGTCGGCTGAGCCGACAGCTATAGTTCTCTCAGAGTGAGCGCGCTTTTGCGCGCTTTTCGTAGCGAGACCTAAAAACACAAATTTCACAGCTTTTCAATTTCCCATTGCACTTTTTAGTAGAGGTGTCAATGATAACAATACACTTTGATCCATGGAATTGCTGAAGGCGTGTGGATCACTGAGTCACTGAACGGCAAATTACAATCAATGAAAATCTGAATATTTACAATGGCAGGGTACATAACAGCATTTACCAGCAAATCCACGAGGACGCTCACATTGGAGATTGTGCCATTTATTAGGTCTGGCCTACAGTAAGCTTTAGTTGTTTGTCGATGAATGTCTAATGTCCCTTGGGAACTTCAGTCAGCGGTTTTGGACTCATTTGCAGATTCGCAGAGCATAATATGTCATTTATTGCCATTATTGAGTGTGGTGAAGCCCATACCTAAGGTAAAGAAAGTCTCACGCCGGCCATGACGCCCTTCTTCTTCTCCCCTCAACTTTGGTAATACACAGCATTTCTCTGTGGACCAGTATATATGTTTTTTACCATGCTATTTGTTTTCATGTTTAGTAGTTATAAACAGTTATTTTACCAGACCCACGACAGTGTACATTTGAGTAGCAAGACAAAACTTACATTGACTAGTTTTTGTGAGTAGTAAGAGTGGTTTTCCTTTGTAAAGTAATTGTCATGTGCAGTCTGTGCGGCAGTAAGCTGTTTTTGCTCAGGTAAGTCAGGCCTATCATGGTAGTAATGTGGGACTTGGCCTTTGAGTATATCACTAAACACATGTATGTATGTTTATTAGTATAAATATTCCAAATAGAATGTTCTATTGACGCACATATTTAGGCCTGAGATGAACACACACATCCTCAATAAATCAGTAATCTTATCAAACGCGCGACTACTCACCCGTGAGGATCTCAAGGCGTTGACAAGGTTCTGCTGGGGGCTGCACAGATATACTGTACGGGAAGTATCCAGTACTAGTTACATTGCTACATGGGCTGCGTAATTTATATTGCTATACAACTTCAACCTATTAGATGGTGCAAAAAGTAGATGCACCTCTGGAAGTTGCTCAAATCTATTTATTTATCTACACGTCTTGTCTTGGGTCACGTTTTCGTCAAGCAATCCAAGCATGCTGAAACCCTTCTTTACAAAGGGTTCATGATGGCAAATAAGTGTCCCTGGTGGAAGAGATGGTTAGAGGGGATGTGCAGAAAACATACCATTTTAACAACATTAAGAGAGCGCCAGCTTCTGGTACTGTCTGTCGTGTGTTTCGACATCTAGTCCAGCAGATCGTGGAACACATCGGGCTTTTATAGGAAAATAGAAAGTGCAGGGCTGAATTTGGAACATGTATTTAGTGATCTCCATGTAGACTTAGACATGACCATCTCCATTTCGAATGTATACGATGATTACAAAATTATAAGAAAACTGCAGGTGCAGAATAAGGTAATTATCATTTATCACGTTTATTAGGACTATCTTGTTTATAGGGCACAAAAGGAATAATTTTAAATCTGATTACAATTTTCTGACTCGTGAGACAATAATGGGATTAAATGTGACACCAAGTTATGTTAAGCTGGTCATAAAAGACTGGGAGCATCTAACGGTTTTGTGTTAAGTATATGGACACCCAGCATCATTTTTTTGAATAAATATACTGATAATAAAAAAACGAATAGGTTCCAACTACCTTGCATTTTGAGCACACCTGTACAACTATAATTTAATGCTGTGGCCGGGTAGTGCCTACACGTTTAGCCTAGACACACTTATTAATGACCTAAGGTGGCCTCAATTTTTAGTATTATGACATGAATGCACTACTGTGCAAAAATATGCCAACATGTTTTGCTACTCTCAAGCTCATTCTATTCACTTCCATGTCAATAAGATCAATCTATTTTTATAAAACCAAAACGGTTGTCTCTAATGGTACTTAAATGTCATACTTAAACTATGGCTATATCATTTTGATAGTCTTAATTTTCGCTTTTTGAAGCCTTGATTTTCAACAGCTATATATTTGACTTCCACTACCAATTCCCTATTGGCTGGGCTGCTGTGATTATAGTATTTTGCCACATAACCCATCATATTCTGCATAATCGGCAGATTACGGTAAAAAATATATTCGTTTCCTACTCAAACCGAACAAAAGTTACTATAAACACAGCAACACGTGTTGCCACAGTATAAAGCTCTTGATAAAGCTCTTGATAAAGGTTGACTGGTCACCTTTCTATAGATTATTTCTATATTTGGGTGTCAGAGTAGTACTATTGAGAAGAAACTTTTGCCTATAAAGAGTTAAAATGTGTAAAAAAAGCCAAAATAATGAGGTAATACTAACACAAAATATATGCATTACACTGTTGTGTGTTTCTGGTATGGCCCATTGTTGCTTTTCCCTATGTTAGCCTAATTTTGCACGTTGTAGGCCACTTTTGTTTTGCACATGTTACTATATATCATGCTTGTTTTTCTGCCACAGACTATTTTCACAAAGAACCAGCCCATGATTCTGTATTTTACTCTTTTCCCAGGATTTAGTCTGAACAGTCTTGGCAATGTCAAACAACATTGTGCCTTGTTATTATCTCTGGTCAGGCACTGGCAACTAGACATAATAACAGAATGCAGCTGTTGTTTTCTATACACATATCTTGTCATATAACTGAGGACAGAGGTTTTGAAAACACAGACAGACAGTGCAAAAATCCCTAGACAAGAGTTCTGCGGCAGCTGAGATGTAGAACACCCACCTATGTATGCTAAGGTACGGGGTCCGCCATTAAACTCAGATATCTATAATATATAACCTCTTAGCTTCAGTAGTACAGGAGGGTTTAGGCAGATCTATCAGATAACATGTCAGGCCTTTTTATTGCTTTTGGTTTATTAACCATGCTGTTGATAATATTGACATTTATTTTGTCTTCTAACTACGGAGCAATGATTGCACCGTAGAGCCCAATTGTTTAGAAAAAGATTGTAAACTTCCTTTGTGTCTCTTTTTTATCTAATTGTGGACAAGTACGAGTGAGGGAGCGGAAAGGTGTGTCGTGTTATCGCGATCCCTGATAGGGTCGAGAGGGTTTTGTTCTGGGGTGCCAAAATGACTTGTCTCTCTGGAAAGGTTAGGAGGGCAAGTGAGGCAATATAGCTAGTTGGGCTCACGCTCATAGATACTGAGGTGGTATGGCAACTCAGTCCCTACATACTAATGTTATATGGTCGCCTCTTTTTTAGCAGGCCGAACTCAGGCTGTTCGATTGGAAGGTTTTCTTGCCCCGCCCCGTCCCCTGTGGGTTCCTCCCTTTCCCCTCTTTTGTTTAATCTTTACATACATCCCCTTATTGTTGCTTTACAGGACATGGAGGTCACGGCGTTCAATTACGCCGATGACCTCCAGCTCATTTTTAATCTCTCCTCTTCTCCCGATTCAGTTTCCAGGGTTCATTCCACTCCGACTTTCATCTATAACTGGATGAACCTCAATCAACTTAAATTGAACCCCGATAAGTCCGAGTTGGTTCTTATCTGGGGGCCCTCCAACCCTTGGTCCTCTGCTTTTTGGCTCCCAATCCTTGGTCTCCCCCCGTCTCCCTCTGCATCTGTTAGAACCCTTGGCATCAAGGTCAGCCAAGACCTTTCTTTGCGCCCCCAGATAAGCGCAGTAGTCTCTTCTTGCTTCCTTTCCCTTAGAACTATCCATAAAGTCTCACGTTTCCTCTCGGATGAAGCCCTCAAACTTGTTGTCTCAGCAATGATCCTCTCCCGACTAGATTATGGTAATGCCCTCTATGTGGGCATTCCAGCCTATGAATGTCGTTGTTTGCAGCTTATCCAAAACCAAGCAGCGCGCCTCATTTTTAGGCTCCCCAAATCTAGTCACACCACCCCTCTGCTCAAGACTCTTCATTGGCTCCTTATCAAGGAGCGCTCACTTTTCAAACTGGGTTGTCTGACCTTCATGTCTCTAGCTGGCACTGCCCCTGCTTTTATCAGATCCAAGATTACCGCATATGTTCCAGCTAGACATCTTCGATCCTCCACCCAGTTTCCTCTCTTAGTCCCCCGATTTCGTAAGAAGAAATCGGGCGGCTCCAGGTTTTCGACACTTGCTCCCCTTTTTTGGAACTCACTTCCTCTGACAATTAGATCCACCCCCACCTATCTGGACTTTCGGGCTGCTTTGAAAACTAATCTTTTTTCTTTTGCTTATACTCCTTAAATCTCACCCTCTTCTTTCCTCAGTTTTAGTTTCTGTCTGCAGCGCCAAGAAACCGCTTGGTAGTAGAGCGCTATACAACTCCTTTTCAACTTCAACTTTTAACTTCAACTTCAACTTCAAGCATAGTTCTGTTCATAAGCAGAATTCCTGCAACAACGCCTAATTATTTGCCTTGTCTTGCATAACATTTAGTTAACCCTGCTGCATAATTTGATACTCTACTGTTGCATAATTATTGGTCCTCCCTTTAGGTAGGTTTGCTACTCTGCCAGAATCAGGCAACATTACAATACATCAGCGGCATGAAAGCTGAAGTTCACCTACAAAAGGTAAACAAACAAAACAAATGTTGCTTACCTTCTGAATCTTTCTCATAGAAAACTCCATGAGGATGAAGAGAGTAGGGACGCGAAGCCAAATTCTTCAAGTGCACTACAATTGTATCGTCGACCTCAGCCTTCAACAATGGGCCCAGAAACCCCAGCCAGGCGGGTTTAGGCACTTCTGTTGCATAGTCGTCATCCGTGAACTCCTTGTAAACAGCCTTTTTGTACACCCGTCCAATCGTGTCCGCTTCCTTTGCCAAAAATACTGAAGCGTGCCTGTGAAACACAGAGCATCAAGTTAACTTTGGTGCAGAGATATTTCTGTAACACCCTTAGACACAACCAGCAAGACAAATTTTCAAAGGCAACAAATGCTTTAAGTCCAGAAAAACCTGGTCGCACATCTAAAGGTTTATTTTTAGCATACATTGTCTAGTGGAATATTTCCTAAATGGAAATGTAAAGGCAAGGTTCCTGCAAATCACAGGTGAGAGAGCAGTTAGGAGTATGAGGTGAAAGGCTCTGGTTAGCTATTGGGACAGATTAAATGGGCCTCCACTGAGAAGCAAACAGTCAAATAATCCACCATCACAAATTAAGTCAAATTTACACTAAAACAGAACCCATTGTTGAGCAGTTATACCACACTACAGAGGTTCTCAAGTTGGGGTCTGCGACACGTACTCATGGGGGTGCACAACTATTTAGAAAATAGAAATGTTGTATATTAATTAAGTATTTGATCATAAAGAAGCAAACTTAAAAAATTTGAAACGCTGTGTAAATGTTAAGAATTTAAAATTGGAGCCTAACAATTACGTTTCTATTCAAAACTTGATTTGTGGAAGCAGCGTAAGTGAAACACACATAATCTAGTATGGATAATCGGTGGTATCAATTGAAGCACTGGGGTGCATAATGGAGCAAAAAGATGAAGTTAAGTGCTAGAGTCTAGCATATTGTTTGTCTTAAAAATAAAAAAAATAAAAGACCCAAGCTTCCCAGTAAATTTTCGTTTTTGGCATATATGTTTGGTTTATGTATTAAATAAAATATTTCAATTTTTTTGTATTTGTTTGATGTTCACTTGTGCAGGTTCAAATCATAGAAATTGCTTAGGTGGGTGTCCCCGGCTTCCAGTAGTGGTTCAGTATGAGTTCACAGAAGTAAAAAGTTTAAGAACTGCTGCCATACAGCATACCTACAGACCTGGATTACTACAGTCTCGGTTTCAGGCATTTAGGGTAATCTTTCATTAGTCTACAGACGTAAGGCCCAGCACATGCATCCCATGGTACCCGATCCGTGTAGGCTCTATGTTATCTTTGGTCACAAAGATAAACACACAGAGCAGCAGAGAAAGCTGTTCCATCGCTGGTGTTTTCACCCGCTGGTCCTCCCCATCCCTTCAACTGCCTCCTGTTGACTATTAACACCTTCAGCGCGGCGCAGATTCCTGCGCTGTGCTGAACGTTCTAATGAGCCAACGGGCTCATGACGGAACGGTTCCGTTATGAGCACAGGCCAACCGACTCTTATGGAGTAAGAAGAGCCAGATCTCCAGAATGGGAAGCGGCAGGATGAAAGCCCTGCTGGAGTGTCATAGCCTCCCTGTAGGCATAATAAGAAGGTCATGAGGGGAGCAAAGTGCAACCTCATTGCAGGACTCTTCTCTGCAGCACCCCTGCTCTCCTGCCCAGAGCACATTATGTGATCATAGAAAAACAGGGTCCCCAGCTCTGCTCCCCCAGTGGCAGATGCAACAGTATGAGGCAGGAGGACACAACTGCAGGAACAGGTTCTCCCCAGCCTGGTACTTCTGGGAGTCCATATACCCCCTTAAAGGGAAGAGGGGGAGGAGTATTTTAAGATAAGAGGGAACAGGAAGATGCTGGTGTCAATAAGGTGATGACGCAGCACCCCGGCATGTGATAGCGGTACCATGTCATGTGATGGCTGTATCTAGGCATATGGTAGTGTAAGACTGCTTTTTAGAGGTCAACCATTGAGACAGTGAATGGCAAAAGGTATTTAAGCTTTGTCAGACATGCAAGACCTATTCCAGAGGGCATGCACTCTCCTGTAGGCAGGGGTGCAGCTTGATCAGTAAGACCCGTGGGGTGTGAACTTCAGATTTTCCGACAATCACACTGGTATATCATGGCAATCATTATATGAAAAGCAGCATATGGGAGGGGTTAAGGGCCAGTGGAAACAGAAAAGTGTCCTGTTTGTGATGGGTGCATTAAATAGTTTTTTTGTAAAATTACCATTTTATAAGATCTTCAAAACAGAGGCAAGAACGTATGTGTGTGGGTTTTTATCTGAGTATTTAAAAATCCCAGGTGAGATCTGACAAGACGCCGTACCATACCCGACTGAAAACTCCTGTACCCAACTCTTTATTAAATAATACATTATTTAATGGGGCTGTAAGACCCAAAACACCTTCCTAAAGCTACACCCCTGCCTGTAGGTCTTACAGAAGTCACATCTTAGAACAGGTGGAGCCTCTGATACTGATCCCCAGAGACGGTCTGGTCAATCTGGACAAGGGGGGATGGATTCAGCAGTTCAATGATACAGGTGCCTGCCTGGGTATGACACAGCTCTGGAATATGGTGTTAAACTGCTCTGGAAAGCCGCACAATGCAGCTAGAGATGCTCCTTACCCTGGAGCATGTTACACAGGAGGCGGAGTCCACAGATGTCAAAGTGTACGGTAGACAAGGACCAGGACTCCCTTCGTCACAGACAACCTGGGATGTGCCAGGATCCAGGGCTACATAGATGAGAGAATTCTAGAGGAACACAGTCAGTCAGGACTACAAGAATGAGGGTTTTAACCCTCTATGGTGGGTTAGAGTACTGGGATAGCCCTCTACCTTTGTCCTGGGTCCGTGCTGGCCCCACAGATACAGAGCCCTGATGTCTACGTTTAAGGCGCTTGTGCTCGATACACACTTCACATCTGAAATCCAGAGGTTCAGCACCTCAGACTCCTGCAGTGCCTCCAAGCTTAGCCCTTGCGAGTCAGGGTGGCATTCTCAAGGCTCAGTGGGATCTACACTACTAGTTATCCCATTGTCTCAGTAGCAGGCCACAACCGTGTGCTTGAGAGGGAACATATCTGCTCCTTTTGTATGTAGTGGTGCTGGAACAATTTTCGGTGTGGGAGTGCCAATGTCAAGTCACTGAAAACGCAGGTTTTGTAAAAAAAAAAAAAAAATCAAAGCACTATATAAATGACAAGTGTAGAGTTAGCCGCACCCATACAGGAGGAGTGTGTAGTTTTGCAGATTTTTGTAGCTTCAGATTGAAAGCTTTAGCCAGGTCGCGTAAGCACACTTTCTCCCCCTGAAACAGACATCTCTTTGTATTTTCGCGGCACAGGATGGGCCACCCAAGGTTCTCGCTGTTAGCCCGTGCCTCCATCCAGACTGAAATGTTTTCCTCAGTCCACTTGATACATGTCCAACTGGCGTGCTCTTCTCAGTGCTCAATTTGTAAAAAACAAATACCTGCCAGGGCCCTCCAAAGATGCCACATCCACTTGCACCGATCA
This sequence comes from Lissotriton vulgaris, assembly GCF_964263255.1. Lineage (NCBI taxonomy): Eukaryota > Metazoa > Chordata > Amphibia > Caudata > Salamandridae > Lissotriton > Lissotriton vulgaris. Next base: position 1,358,096,420 of record NC_141696.1, read on the forward strand.
GTCTCAAGGTCAGCGAAGCCAATGACAGTATCTAGCCATCACACTCCCACAAGTATGACAAATCTGGCTATTCCTGGCCCCAAAGCTATAAGAAAGGCTTCGGCGGCACATATTAGTCATTTTTAAGGTATATTGAATAAACAGACAACTATTGTGCTCGTTTCTAAATTAGACAAACACAGACACCATGTGGAGGACTGTCATAAGTGCAGGTGTTCACAATTTCGTGCCGTTGCCCCAAGCACAGGAAACCACCGGCTCAAGTTAAGCACTGGTTCTCCTACCTGCGTGGCTTGGACTCCCTCCACCCACACCATGTCATGTATCCTTAAACATGCCACGCGGTTAAAAGTTGCCAAGCCAAGAGTTAACCATGAGCCACCAGTGACCCAAATTACAACTGCGGAGTCCCTTGATGGACAGTATTGCTGCAAGCTGACCGGAAATCACGTGACTGAACCGTTAAATTTGCAAAACGTTTTGACCTTTCCAATCAGCCGGCATACAGCACCTAGGCCGCAATTGCAAACCTTTACTGCCTTTTAGAAACATGTGCACCAAGTGTAAACTGCCTGTGCCAATGGGAAGTTACATTTGCCCGGCATTCAAGCAGACAGAATTTAATTGTAAAAACAGTTCATTATCACAGAGCTAAGGAGGACAAGTCAGTCAGTCAGTCAAAGGTACTTTATTCGGTTCATAGCAAAAACCATGAAAGTATGCTAAACATCAAAAGTCAAGACTACAGAGGACAAGATTGACTAAATGTTTTATTTATTTAAAAAACATGTAACACCATGTGGCAAATACAAACATTGTGTATTATTGCATCTTGAAGAAAGCCTATACGCACGCATGTTTTATACTGTGAACAAGGAAACTCTCTGTACACCCATCATGTTACCATGACAACAAAGTGAAAGAAATGAACGCACAAAACAATTGATGAATATTACTGTGCTTTAAAGAGAGGATAAGGTATCACCAGTAAGTACTTCGTAAAGAAAAATATCAACACACTGCAATTAAAATGTTGTTGTGTCAGCAGAGTAAATAAATCCAGGAACACACACTGGGTGTCAGATATAAGTCGCATCTGTAGTATAACACAAGCATTGGCAAAGCTAGCAGATCTCGCCTTTGAGACCTATTGGCTGTACAAATGTTTTTAGCCAGGAGGCACACCGTCCCCGGTGCAGTGAAGCAAGGCTAATAACAGGAAAAATCCCATGGCACACAGCTTTTTTTTGTTCCTGGTGTTTGCCAATTTAAGTTGGATCTGTTAAAAAAAAAAAAAAAAAGTAACGTGAGCGCAGTGCGTGCGCGCTCAGAACACGGGTGGGGGAAGAAAGCAGGTTGGGGTAAGCAACAAAGGGGTACATTCAACCTCTATGTTGCTGCAACATAGAGGTTGAATTTACAGAACATAGGGAAACAACAGGCAGTTGGGCACAAGCAACACAGAGGGCACGAGTGGGGGGAAGCAACACAGAGGGCACAGGGAGGGCAGCAAACGAGACAGGGCAACTTGGGAGGTGGAAGCAAACGATTATAGAATACAGCATAGATGTAAAGTGCACAGGAGAGCAGGTCAAGTCTGTATAAGGTGAAAGTGTACGTAAGAGGGGATCAAAGGACAAAGTTGTGGAAAATGACATTTTTATAATGTGTTTAGAGAAACAGGCAAATATTCTGAATTGTAAAAACGCATGCACTCTCATGGCTGGGGAACTGCATGCACTCTAAAGGCAGGGGAAACAGATGCACTCTCATGGAATGCTTTTAGAAAAAGAAAAAAAGTTCCCAAAACGCCGACACGTGTGGAAACATAAAAGGAGCCAATCAGAGAGATAGTAAACAGGCTATGCTTCATGGGAGGGACAACGTTTGTATGGACAGGCTAAAATAAATAAAACCATTGAATAGAATGCAAGAAAGTAAGAGGAATAAGACAAAAAGCTAATCGAAAGTAATAGGCAGAGTTGCTTTCTAGGTCAGCTGTAACATGTCCCCTATAAGTCTTTCACAACCAGAGAGCTGTGTGGCAAACTTCAGCCAAAAAAGAACTATGTGATGGCCCCATTCCCGAAACCAAATGGGAATACAAATGGAACATAACCATCTTCAAAATGCCACACCTTGATGCCCATCCAACCAACAGCAAACCATGGAAAACACTTGAAAGCCAATGGTTGAATGAAGCTGGCCTAAAGCCCACTCGATCAGTGCTTCTACTTTTAAAATAATTGGTAACTGGAGGTCATACACAAAATAAAGATGCCTGTGACCAGACCCAAAGGGAGATGCCAGCCATTAGACAATACAATCAGCTCTCAGAAGTTTTTTTTTCTTCCAAGGATCCATAGACAAAATGGAATACTTGTTACAATGAGTTCCTATGTGTCAGAGTTTTCTGGGCCCCAAAGAACAGGCCAGAGACACGTTTACGTACTTCCATACATACAACGAGTCACTGGTGTAAGGAATTCTCTGCAGGGTCACCCAGTGTACATTGGCTCAACTGTTTCTGCGACTGCTGAGTATCTCAGTAACGAGTAAGCCAACTTTTCCCAGATCAATCCAAACAAATGAAAGAAGAGGCTTTCAAAGCAGAATGCTTATTGGGATTAAAATGACTCATTTTCAATGAATTGAACAACGTTGCTTCATTGTGGGTGCTTTTTGTTTTCCTTTCAGCACATTTTAAAAACTCTGGTTCGCTTACATGCCTCCCTGCAGTGTCCGACGAGGCAATGTTGGAGCTCGCAAGAATCCTGATAGGCTGCAATTAACCAATCAGAATGGTTCTAACAGAGGGACTCTTTCAATCAATTCGAGCTGGGTCTTGTGGTAGGACAGTTGTGAATGGCTCCGGCCTACCAATGAGAACAGCACAAACAACCAATCCATACAAAACCACGTGGGTGTCATTTTCTTGATGTCTACAAACTGCTGTAAAAAAACAAATCAACAGGTCACCTCCTTTTGTGTAAACCTATCAATGGTAAATGCGGATCATGCGACTAACACAGATCTGCATCAGCATACTGTCGAGAACTAGTTAACACCATTGATACCTGAGGCAGAAACTAGCCGATAACCATAAGCCAACTGCCAAGGATAAAAGCCACAACAGTTGTATTTACCAAACCCAACAGTTAAACCTTTGGAAAAGCACTTGGGAAACCATAGACCCCCATTTCAGCAATGAACAAATTATAACTCTCAAGCTTCAATTAGATCACTGAAGTAGAATCATCACTAAAATTAATCTAAATCAAACAATCTACCAAAAACCTTGGTTCAGAGAAGAGACTAACTCCGGGTGACAGAGCAAATAAAAGTCTGGCGCGACTATGGAAATTTAGGGAGAAAGATGAGAAGAGAAGCTATACCAACATTTGTGATACAAGCAACAGGACAGGACGCAATAGGATAAAATGGTCTGAAGATTCCCCGTTGTCCGGCACCCTCAATGCAGCACAGGAATGTAGGGTGGATACTGCCATAACCAGGGTCTACCCTCAAGCCAGTCTAGAGCACGGAAGGCAAACCTGAGACTCAACTGAGAAGGGACGCTGACAAGGCTGTGTGTGGGAAAAGAATGTCACAAGGTGTTGGGAAACACTCTTGTACACTTGTCCATGATGGCACTAGGCAGGCTTAACCCCTTCTGTGTGCACGAAATTTCCGCGCTGTGCAGGAGTTTTCATTAGTGGGCGGGGGTTCAGACGGCCGGAGGCACACGCACACCATGAAGCATGACGGCTCTCGGTCATCACGAGCATGGAAGAGGTTAAGATGGGGAGGGGATGTGTGTGGTGTGAGAGCAGATGCAAGGTGGGGGATTGCCGTAGGTGACATCCTTGTGCGACTGATACTGGATGGTTTATGCTCAGCATCAGATTGCACCATTAATGTTGCTGTGGAGCAGAATCCAATTTGGCCGAGAACACCTTGTCGAAGAGCCAAAGAACAAGCACCAAGCGCACTGACACCGTGGTCTTCCGGCTGCTGCTGTAATTTGTCCCAGCTCATAGAAACGAACAGACAGAAGCAGTCAAACACTGATGACCCTCCCTACTACTCAAAATAATTTTAAACCTGAATGAAGCAGGTGGGAGGTTCAAAATGTATGAGTAGTAAATGATTTTACTTTATGAAATACCAGTTACCTACACTCAACGTAGTCACCACCTCCTCATGTTTCCACACCCTTTGCATGCTCCGCAGAATCTTCAGGTGGATCCCAATCAACACTAGAAAGACCACCACGCAGGCCCTTGTAACCACCCGCCTCAACTACGGCAATGCCCTGAACGTCAGAATTCCCACCCAGCTCTTCAAAAGACTCCAGAACACCGCAGCCAGACTAATTTTGACCTCCCCAAATGCACCATATCACCCCAGTGTACAAATCCTCCACTAGCTACCCATCCAGGTGAGATGTCAGTTCAAGATCCTCACTCACACATACAAAGCTCTATACAACCAAAGACCAACCTACATCAACCATCAACTAAACTTTCCCCAGGACAGAAAGACACCTGCGATCCACTTTGTTCGCCCTCACACACACACCCGAATCCATCACAGCTGCTCTATTGCCTACATCGCTGCCAAGATCTTCGACAACCTGCCCTCTACCTCCGCACAGCCCCCTCCCTGGTGAACTTCAGAAAGAAACTGTCAAGACCTGGCTTTTTGACAGAAGACTCAGCACCTCCAGCACCCAGATACCTCTAGGGGTGACAGTGCTTCACTATAGAAATGCCGATTGATTGACTAAAATACAGTGGAGCAAACAAAAACAGAGTTAGGATTGCTCAGGCTAGGGTTGCCTCATTGAAAAACAAGGAGAGGAGCCCACTTACTCGAAAGGGACAGGGCACCAACAGACCTGGATAGTCAAAATATCAATTATGCCTCACCCAATTTGTTTTCTGATAGGTCCTGTCTCACCACGAGGTCTCCTGTTTCAGCTCGGGTCTTTTTTAATGCTTGACTAGTGACATATTCTCAGGGACTGTGATGGCTACACCTCCATAGGCAAGCGTCTCTCCAAAGCACCATCAAGAGGTCTAGGCCATATAAAAATATGTGCACCCTGTCTCTGGCTCCGCCAACTGAATCGACCAGCGCGTGATTCTCTTAGTACATCAGACTTGGAGCTAAAGGTTGACTGAGAGAGTCAAGGCATTCATAATATGAACCAGCCAAACAGAAGCAGGACTAAGCTACCCGAGCCTGGGTCACCTCAGGATTCCAATACAAAACATGCCATATACATTTTATGAAACCTTTCATATGTAGTTTTTCTATTCTATTTTTAAATTTTAAGCAACAACTAATTAATCAGCAAAGAAACAGATAGATTCTACTGCATTAGAACAGAGTCACAAATTATTTCCTACTTCCACGGTCTATTCCCACTGCCATCAACACTGCTTGAAAACCAACTAAAGACTTTCAAATGTGATGTATACAAATTTTAAAATGTGATCAAAGATTGCGATGGTCTGTAACATTGCTCCCCGCTCATTTAATCACTTGGATCAACTGTGGTAATATGCTCTAAAGATGTCTCGCTTCCCTGGACTCTGTCTACTTATCTTGCACATTCTAGTCTGTTTCCTGTCCTGGTGTCTGTCTGGAAATAGTGTAATCTGAACATATGGGCAAGATCCTCAGTTTGGGTAATTTTTAACATCCGTAGAAATGTGACTGGGCTTTCCTAATGATGTCTGCTTCTCTTAATGTGTAATACCAAGAAACGCATATTTCTCATGTTCGAGCTTGGTCATTCGAAACTAATGAACTATTTATTTCGTGCAGGTAGGAGGAGAGGGTTCTCTGCTTGCAGGTCACCGGCAGTGGTGGTAGACAGAAATGTCCAGCTTGGTCCCAAATCCCATGGTCCTGCTGGTACCCGCGTCTCGTCCCTATGAATACCCACCAGGCATAACCTGATGCAGGACCAGTACAGGGACTCATGTGGCACCAGCACGTACCCAGTGCATGCTGTGATGGCAGAGCTGGCCCATGCACGGAGACTAGCCAGATTGGGGCAGTTCACTTCAAGTATTCCCTTGTCCTTATTGAAACATGACTAGAAAGAGGCCTCGGAGGTCAGAGGAAAACATGTTGGATACAGCCACACAGGAGTCTGCAAACTCACCAACACATCAGATGCCACAAAGACAGACCCTACTAAAGAACCACACATGGGGTCACATTGGCCAGTGTTTATTTGTATTAATGACTACACTCTTTATTCTTATGGTTGCGCAAGCAGCTCGGGCCGGATGGGCAGAGGATGGTCACACACTCTTTGCACGTTCACTGTTTGAGTCCACAGGAATTCTCCAAAAGGGATTCGGTTATATTATAATGCCACAATGGCATTTGACATTGGGAAGAGATTGCATGCAGCCACCGCCTGCTCCTCCCGAGGCCCCAGGCTGCATAAGCCCCATGTTTGCTGTCAAGTAGACAACTTTGCAAATGGGTAACCCCTGCCCTGGAGAGGCTCTACACATTCTGTGCGTTGCAACCATATAAACTCATGCACAGCATTTCTGCATACAACTTCAAGAAAAGAACGGCCCTCAGCCACACTCTCCCTTGCAACACGCAAGGGACACTATCTATGCACTGTGATCCATAATGAAAGTTCAAATCACAAAGTCATTTTGCGTGCTGTGAATTTGCCTTTGCAAAGTCAGCTGCACTGTTGCCCTGTGCGGGGTTTTCAGTTGGCACAATACCGATCGGAGTGCGACAGCCAGAAGCAATGATTCACACAAGGAAATCCCAGGATGAGATAAAATGTTGGCTCTCTAAAACGAGGATCTGGCAGCCATACATTTTATCAGGCACGAATTTCTTTTTTTTAAAGGAGGGAGTTAAAACTGCAGAAGTGTAAGGATATGCCTTTTCACTCTCCATGCGGCTGTGTGTGTGTAGTGGACACATAACCCACTAATTGACCAGGATTTTAACTTGTGACCCTTGCTTTACACAATACTGTCTACAGTGAGGGCACTGACTGAATGAGCTACTAACATGCAACCCTGTGACCTTCATGCTACATAGAGGGCTCTGAAACAGGCATCGTGAGATACTGCCTCCTTAAAAAAAGAAGCTACATCATTTCGAATAATAATAACAATAATACTCTTTATTGATTGGTTTAAAAAACCATTTACAATTTAAAACATGACAAAATTGAACGATAAAAATTACTGTGATAAATGGTAAAAACTGTGGATTTAAAATTACTTATAATTAGGAGGGCTGTTTATGGGCTAATAATATTCTGATGAAGGACATCGCTCTGGATTTCTTGTTGTCTCTGATTTGATTGTTGAGTCTATTAACTCAGCCGCCATGCTATGATAAGGAGGATTTGGCTTCCGGTAGTTTTGACGCTTTATGGACGAATTTCGTAAGCCCAATGTTTAGCTTGGTGTTGTCAGGGTTAACAGCGGTCATTATTGCTTGGCGGCAAGATCGAACTCCTAACGTAATGCATTGGCCTCGCAGCAGTGACCGTCTGGCCGTGAGCAGTGCAGGGCATGCACAGACGATGTGTTCCATTGTTTCAGAATGATAGCCACACAACCTGCATTCAGTGCTACTACCCGGCCGGCGCCATTCGGTAAGGTTCTTCCGAAAGGGCCATTCACCCATCCTCAAGGCTAGAAACTTGTGTTTTCAATAAAGTGCATATGTACTTGATAGGTGGAGCGGCTGAACACCCACTTTAAAATTAGCGATTACAGCCCAAGCGTGTCTCCTCTTTGACGGTATTGCCCTGTCCGAGTGAAAGGACCACAATCTAACGTGTTTTTAATGGCGGTCTTTAACACCGGGTGAAAGGGGTTTATATCCCAGAGGTCTTGTTGGATATGAATTTAGGACCCTAGTGTAATTTTCCCGATTTATGCCCATATATAGGTATAAATCACCCTATCCTTATATAGGCTTAGAAATCATAACCATATTTAGACTTAGCCCATGCAGTCCAAATACGGCATGGCTACTTCCACTAGTTCCGAAAACCCACAACGATTTCTTGGAAAAACCCACCTTCAGCAGTGAGGGACTTCCCCTTGCTTGAATATTAATTTATCCAAGAAATCATGGACTTTTCAAAGAACGGAGTCTTTGATGACATTATAATGTCCAACCTTCCGTCAATCTCTGCACCTTTAAGGTATAAATATGCCCACATTTACCCAGGCAAACACACAGTGGTTTGGAGCAGTTCGACTATCTACTTGCCCGACGCATTTCGCCATAGCAAGTGCCGAAGGAAGCCGACCCTCCAGCAGACGCACTGAGAAAGACGCTGTATTTTCTCTTGCCGAGAAATCCAGCTCCAGTGTTTCCAGGCTACCCTTGCGGGTTGCTGGGAAATCGAGTCCTGAGAAGGAGATACAAGACCTACTTCATTGTAAAACCAAGGTACGGAGCTGATTAGACCCTTAGAGATTTCTTGGATAGATTCTTGGCAAAAAATACTAAACTTAAGCTACACCTCACTTACTTCTCCCCTCGTACTTGACCTAGGTTAGGTACATCGGGGTAGGCGTATTTTAGAAGCACCAGTTGAGTACTTTCAGTCTTTATTTATTAATGTATGTATTCTATGTATTGTATGGCGTAGAAACCATATCATGCTTTTACAGTATTATTTTATAATACTCTACGTACTGTACGCCTTGTACTTTGCAACCAGTATTACGATTGTAGCAGTTCATTTCTTCTGCATGAGAAAGAAGACTGTTCAATAAATACTTTTTATTGAAAATGCCGTCTCTCTATTTCTCTGCACCTCTGGTGAAACGAAGCATGCACAATTGACTGAGTAAAATAACTATCTATTGTTTCAACGACTCTAGAGATACATTTCTTATTCTTGGGAAACAAAGTTGTCATGTTTCTGCGCTTATCAGAAACTAATCCCTTCTTGTGCATTCGAGAAAGTTTCTAGTGATCGCTGAGCTAGCTGGCACTCACAATTAAGTCTAACATATTCGATAGAGACCCAGTCAACCTCAGTCCTACGTCTAATCTATAGTATATGTTATTCCTATTCGCAGAGCCTATTGGGAATATAGGAAGTACACTACAGTCTTTTGCACCTAGTAGCTGTAAACTGCGATCCAAGAGTTGCCGGTGCTTGTGGCTGGTCTGATTTTTCTGTATTTCCTGCCATAGTCGGGGCTCCAAGGAACCTTCCCCGGCATGGCACAGTCTGTGACATAGTTTAATGAATGCGCCTGCCTCCACTCCGTGGTGATGTTGAAATTCCAATTCGAGTCTCACTTGGGCAGGCGAGGCAGATTTTGACAACCAAAAGGCTCCTTTAAAAAATGTTGTTGTTAACTTGTTTATTAATATACTGGTTGTGCCCTTGGTGATCTTGTGTCCATACGTGAGGGAGTTGATTACTTTAGCTTTCATTACTTTCAGCATGGGAGTTAGGCTGGGACCTAGTAGCTACTTTGCCAATTTTGCAACAGCCACTTCTAACGACAGGGCTTTAGTTTTCAATGCTTCTTTGTGCTTGATAAAAGTACCTTGTGTCAAGAAATATGCCCAAGTATTTATAACTGGGGGTTGATTCTAGCTTTGTTTTGTTGAAGTTCCACTTTTCTATTAACCTTTTTTGCTTCCCAAAAGATATAGTTTTGGTTTTTGACAGGTTAAGCTCTAGATGGTTTCCTGTTGTGTAGGGTAGCAATTCATCTAGTAGCCTCTGGAGACCCACTTTTGTGTGACTTAACAACATCAAATCATCGGCGTAAAGCCGTGAGCAGTCCAGGGCATGCACAGACGATGTGTGTTGCGGGTCCCGTCTAGTGGAGGAGGGTGGCAGTTTACACTGTTGAGAGCTGGAGAAAGGTCAGATATAAACAAATTAAAAAGAAGTGGGGCCAGTACACAACCTTGTTTGACGTTTCTAATGAACAGGTTTTCACCCTAAGCTATCACCTCTGTGTTTATTAATTGCAACTATCCCTGTGACACTTTTTATGAAGCCTGGCCTTTTCATTGCTGATTACCTTTGAGAACAAGCATAGTAATTTCTGTATTTGCTAGGCTCTTTACTTCATTTATATATGTGACCATTTGAGTTAGTTTAATTATACCCTACGTTCCCTTCATGTGAAGTGCTCTGATACCCACTAGGGTCATGTTCACGCTATACAAAACTTCATAAATAAATAAATAAATAAAATAAGTTATTGTGGAAGGGCTCGGATCTGTGCGGAACAGTTTATTTTTTTTTATAATTTATTTTATTGATTTTTATGGCAGTGGAAAGTTGCATGATACAGAAAATACGTAGATAAAATATACGTTTCTTGCAGAACAAAATTATACATCACAGAGAATAAATAAAAGATACAAACATAAGAAAACTGTGCGGAACAGTTTATACGCAGATCTCTGCTGGAAGTGTGTAAACCACATAACATATCATCCCAGTCTTAAATGTAAATGTAAAATGTAAATGTAGGTATACTTATATAGCGCAACCTGTCACCACAAAGGGCATCCTGGCGCTTGCCTAGGGAACCCGTCCTGGTATTCCCCTGTGAGAAGCCCCGACAGGGTGCCCACAGGGTGAAAGTCAGGCATCCCGCCGCGAGGAGCCGTTGTGGAGATTAAGCAAGCTATTGCCCAGAGTCGCAGAGTGTGAACCCGTGAGTCGAGGAGGCACCGGGACGAGAATTATCGAGTCCGTGGAATTTTTAGCCCAAGACCCGCCGGGGCGGGGAATTGAACCCTGGTCCAGGACCGATCTCAGATTCCGGGTCTGCCGCCTCTAACCCCTGAGCCACACTTCTCCACAGTCTTAAGTCACGCGCTCAAGAGGTCACCACTGAAGACAAGTGCATAAGTGAATCACCTGCATATTTCGCACTGAGGCAGGTCAAAATATAATCTTCGGACGTCACAGTTTTGCAAATAATGTAGGATTTGAATTTAGAAGCCTAACTGTGCACAGATTGCAGTGAGCAGAGTCTAGGAAGTGGTAAGAAGGCAGACTAGTGCTGTGTGCCGTCTCTTTCCTTAAAAAGTTAAAAAAACGATTTTCCCTTTCTGTGATTGCATCATCTTATTGTTTACTTTTCACATTTCTTTAACTGTCTTTACCTGTGGTTGTTTCAGTTTAAAATTGTGGTTTTAACCTGCCAGTGTTTTCATAATTTATCCCATGTTTTTGTGTTTAAACTTGTGGTTTTTCCTGCCCGTGACTGCTTCAATTTAACCTGTTGAATTGTGGGATTTGCAGTCCAAACTCTGTAGTGCTTCCCTCTCATTCCCTGTGACTATCAGTTTTCCCCTCCAAATGTCTCCTTTGCTCTGTGCTAAGACCTGTATGTTAAGCAGTGCACCCCCAGTGACCATTTTGTGTTAACAAGTCAGTGAAACTAGCCCCCCACTTTTCCCCCTGAGACAGAAGTAATCTGCTGTAAGCTGTTTATAACCTGTGCTAAATAGGGACTGTGCACTTCGTTTTTTAGCCAGGAGAGGGAGTAAAGTTTTATACAAATAGTGTTGTTAGAGGACAAGTTTGTTAGGGCCTTACCAAAGTGTGGATTGAGCCCGTCTGTCTCCTAGGAGATTTCTGAATAGAGGAGCAGCTTCCAACTCCCTGGCCAGCAAACCCTATCTGAGTTAGCTGGGACCTTATGTAATCTGATATTGTTTGGTACATGTGTACACTGATTGGTGGTTGTATCTTATGTTTCTATCGGATTAGGGATAGTGTCCTCATTGGTTGGGTATTTAAGGGTTCGGATTGGTTTCTGGGTCTGTGATTCAATCAATGTAGGGTTGGGGCTAGGGTTAGGATTTAATTTGGAAGTAGGGACAAGGGCTTCCTTTGCCATTGGTTGCTTGGACTTGGGTTGGGACTACTGGTAGGGCCTCTATTGGACGTAGAGATCAGGGGTTTTGAAACTGATGGGGTCCTTGGACTAGGGCTATGATTGGCTGTAAAGTCCTGGTCTCCTATTGGTTCTAGATTTTAGGGCTAGTGTTGTGATTGGATAGTGTTAGGGCTAGGGTTCCCATTGGCTGAAGGGGTCACCGTCCTACTAGGGCTATAAACGGCCAAGGCTTAGGGCGTCTCAGCCCGGGCGTCAAGGCTAAGGGTGGAGAGGACAAGGGTGAGTGCCTGTTAAGGGAGGAGAGGACAAGGGTGAGTGTCTGTTTGAGCCTGTTCAGGACCGGGGACAGAAATGCTGCCCATTTTCCAATTCATCAATACCTACCCTATGTATGTGTCCCTCTGTATATACGCATTTTTTTCCACTATAGATATGTACCTATCTTTGTGTATTGCTTTGTATAAACGTGTAGAATAATTATGTTGTTATAAAAACAGCAAAAATCATCTTTGGTCTACATGTACTTGCTTCCATTGTGCATCTATGTTCTTCCATGTACTTTGATCTATGTGTCAGTTACATTTCTCCTGAAAAAGCATATCCAATGCACTACCCTTTTTCTCATCCCGTACCTCTATCAATATATTTAATCTGCATATACTTACCTTCTTTATGCATCTATATACTGTCAATGTACTTACGGAACTATATATTTATCACTTTCTTCTAATTTAGCATTTCCAATGCACTACCCTTTTTCTCAGCCTATACTTCTCTCAACAGATCTTCTAGCCCAGCTTTCTGGCTCATCTCAAACTTCTTTATACGACTCTTTCCAATGCACTACCCTATCTCTCACCCTATACATCGATCATTATATCCTCTACACCCACTCTCTCATTTCTCCCAAACCCCATACCACTACTATGTTCCCCAAAATAACCCTTTCTTGACTCTCTCCTACTCTACCCCTCTTTGCATCATCTTACACCTCTTTTACTATACCGATCCCCCAAAACAAGCCTTTCTAAGCTCCTCCCTCTGACTCTTCCCCTCCAAAAACCCTTTTCACTCATCCAAAAGCCTCCTCCTACTGCTATGACCTAAACAAAAAAAATCCTTCACTCTTCTATCCCTCCACTATCATTTTCAATCAAAATAACAGACTAACATGTTCACTTCTCTAATTCCATATTCCATAATATACTAATTAACCACTACTCCTTTATGGGTTCCAGAGTAGTGTGCTACTCGCCAACAAAGTGTTTCAACGAATCATCAAGGTTGTAAGCGCTATATAAATGCAAGCCTTTTTCCCTTTTTACCCCTCCCCAACCCTTCTCAATCCAAATAACTGACTAACATATTCACCAATCAAATTAATCATATTTCACTTTACTAATTTTCAACACTAATCCTTTATGGGTTAGGGAGTAGCATGCTACTCGCCAAAAAAAGCACTATATTAATGTAAACCTTTCTTTCCCTTCTATCCCTTCGCTATGCTTCTCACTCCAAATCACTGACTAATATCCACCACTCAAATTACTTTCATATTTCACCATACTAATTCACCATTAATCCTTTGTGGGTTTCTGGAGTTGTGTGCTACTCGTCAAAAAAAGGGTTTCAAAACCCCATCAGGGATATAATAACAAACCTTTTTTTCTCTTTTATCCTTGTGCTATCCTTCCAAATCCAAATAACTGACTAACATATCCACCACAGGAATGGCATTGCTACGTTAGAAGAGTGCAATGCAGTCCGGGAATCGTTGTTCATTAGAGTCGTGGTTCATGACTTCGTTGTTCAGGATTTGTCGTTGTTCGGACTTCGTTGTTCAGGTAAGTCGTCATTACAACTTCGTTGTTAAGGATGTTTCCCGCATAGGGCACAGCATTTCGGTGGAATGACTTTAAATTCACCACAACTGATGAAAACTGAATTTAAGAATCCTCTCCATTAAGACCTCACTGAACCTGTGAAAGGATCCGAAAATAAGCCAGGTGACCAGATTCACATCTGCCCAGATTCGCATCTGAGTGGCATTTGACAACTAGTAATCCAGGGGGGGAGGAACATTTAGTTTTAAGGAATTGTAATTTAGGTGCATGGTGCTCAGATATTTGCTGAAAGGAACTTAAAGGGATCATTTGAAACTGAAGGCATTATTGCAACCCATCATAAATTCACTTTATGCAGCTATTCCGGCATATCAATTAAAACATTTGCAGCTGGTGCAAAACCAAGCAGCCAGATTAATCTACCACCAGCCCAAATGGCACCATGTTATGCCTTTAATGAAAAGTATAAACTGGCTCCCAGTAGCCAAATGCTGTGCATTTAAGCTGGAGTGTAAGACATTTAAAGCCCTCTATAGCAACAGTCCAGCATTCATATCCTCTCGGATTCAGCTCTACGTCCCCTCTCAGGACCTCAGGTACTCCCACCTGATTTTTGTGGTCATCCCGTCCTTTAAACATAAGAAACTCGGGGGACTAAGATTTACGGTCTTGGCCCCTCAGTTCCGGAACTCTCTCCCTGTGGAGATTAGATCATTGACCTCCTACGCGCAGTTTTGGAAACAGTTAAAGACTTGTCTGTTCCACCAAGCGTATGACTAAACCGCTTACTGTTCCAGCATTCCCTGGACACCAGCACCATGAAACCGTTTGGTGTACGTGCGCTTTAAAAGCTTATTTAACATGACATAACATGCAGAGGCCAGGGCACTGGAAAGCTTACAAAATGAAACATCCGTGAAGCTTCTGTTGTTTAATGTGTGGGGGTGCCTTAACTCTCCCATCAAAACATCATAAGTTGTGGGGATGTATCAGAGAACCTTACCTCATATGCGGATGACACCCAGTTGATTCTGGCCGTCAGAGATGATGGGGTAACAGTAGCGGAGAATTTTAAAGCAGGCATGTTGGCTATCGGACAGTGGATGTCAGCAAACTGTTTGAAATTGAACTCCGAAAAAACTGAGGTGGTAACCTTTGGCCACCTCAGCCCTAACTGGTCCCAGGCATGGTGGTCATCATCCTTTGGAGCATTGCCTAAACCAACCACGAAGGTGAGAAACTTGGGCGTCATGTTTGACGACAACTTGAATTTTATGGCTCATGCCAACCAAACAGCCGCCAAAGCGTTTTACAAACTATGCTTGGTCAAGAAGATTCTTCCTTTTCTCCCTAAACATGTAGGCAAGACATTAGTTCCTTGTCCTGTCAGCATTAGATTATTGCAATGGCCTGTTCGCCAATGCCCAAATTAGAGTCATCAAGAAAATGCAGACAGTTCAGAACGCAGCAGCGAGACTTCTCTCAGACGTCCCCAAATTCAAAGCTATAACCGAGACCTTGAGAAGCTTTCACTGGCTTCCTATCAGGAACAGAATCAAATTCAAAACCCTGTGTATCGTTTACAAAGCGTTACATCAACAAGCACCTCAATTCCTGAGAGACCACCTGGTTTCATATGTTCCTTCTCGGCCACTCCGTTCTGCTCAGCTGAACGATCTGATTGTTCCACGGACTAAGTTAGTCAACTGGGGAGACAGACGATTCCTGGTTGCCGCCCCAAAACTATGGAACACACTTCCTCAATCCATAAGATCCAGACCAAATCTCCTGTCATTCAGAAAGAAACTGAAAACATGGTTGTTCAACCTCTAAGAACCTGACGCCAAGCATAGGAGAGTTCTCAAGAGTACAGCGCCGAAACGCCTGCGGGCATTTGTTCGCGCTTAAGAAATGTTAAAAATAAATAAATAAATAAATAAGAGATCAAGATTCAGACATAGCCTCCTTACAGGAAATGCACTTACTTGAAAGAGTCCATTTCTGCATGTGTAACAAAAAATGTTCAGTGCAATTCTAGGTCTCAGCAACTTCTGAAACTGCAGGTGTAACGACATGGTGTCAACAATCATGGAACGGGGAAAGTCCAAAGGTGAACAGAGATCCAGAAGGCAGATACTCGAGAGTACAGATGAAGATGCATCATCAGCACATAGCCCTAATCAATGCATAAGCACCAACACAGGACAAGACCGGTTTCAAGTAGAGGCTCTGGATTAGCTGGTGGACACTAGTGAAGGGAAGGTGATACTAGGGGTTCACATTAATACAGTCTTGAACCCAGACATAGACAGAAAGAGTATCGGATGCTCGGCCACAGGGGCAGTGGCCAAAGGCCTGAAGCAGCCTTTAGAGAGCAGGGTTTGGAAAAAGCATAGAACGCACTACACCTTGAGAATTAGAATTATTCCTTTACTTCACAGGTGCTCCTATTGTACCCTGATCAAACTACCTCTATGTCTCAAAATGTGAACAGGTCTTTAGAAGATGCAACTATGTCTGAGAATTGCCGTTGTCAGAGCAAGAGAGATAGGTCCCCACAGAATTTGGTGACTAAAAAAAGGGCTCTTTATGGATCCAGTGTATAGAGCTGAAAGGGCAAAGGGGAATACAAGAACATTTTCAGTTGAGACAAAAGATAATATCCTAACAATGCAATGCGGTGCTTTGAAACCAACAATAAGGTGCTAGCAATTGCCAGCACCTTCAAAGTGGCATTTAATAGAAGGATAGAAACAGATAAACTCACACCCGGCAAAGATCAAAAACGTGGACGTGTTAAAAAAAGAAGCCAACTACGCTAAAATAGCTGGCTATCCTTGGGGAGAATCCCTTAATTCTCCGAAAGAGCAAAGGAGAGCAATGGTTATGAAAATAGGTCATGTTATCTACTGAAAAGGGTGACAAGCTAGGCCAAGCTGCTGTGTGTGCACAAAGAGCAAAAACCTCATGACACCCAGGGGGATGGATGGGCACTTAGAGAGTATGAAAAGCAGATTTCTTCCAATTCTGATATGCTAATGGACAGAAGCCGATGGTGAAAGTCCATTCATTCATCCAATCATGTGGAATTCAGGAGCTACCGCATGAGCACATCGATGCAATGGAGGCTCCTGACATCTCTGCGGAGCTGGTCCTTGCGACCAAACAAATGAGTTCAGAAGGACATCAGGCCCAGCCATCTTATGTGTGGATTTTTTAAGCCTTCTACACATAACTGACGGGTGGGGTGACCCAGTCGATTCAAGGGGCAGATATACTCATCCCTAAACAAGGTAAAAACCCAAAAGAATGTGCAGCATACAAAACATCTGTTCTTCTGGATACAGATGTGAACATACTTATATAGATACTGTCCACCCAATTAAATAATGTGATACTTTTTATGGGAGAACGCAACGTAGAAAGGCTTTATTAGTCAAACAAGGAAGTGATAACATCAGGAGTGTCCATACCTTGTGGAGAAGACAATGTGAAAACTAGTCTGAGTACTATGAATAGCTCTTGATACTGACAAAGCGTTCGATAAGGAGAGCTGGACTTCCTAGGTCCGAGTGCACACTAGCAAATTATGAGGCACCCAAATCGAGCCGGGATCAGGGTAAATGGGAGCAGGTCAGACATCTGCCCGTTATGGAAAGGAATGAGGTAGGGGCATCTTCTATCACCCTATTTGCACTGGTGGTTAAAGCCCTCCCTGTCAATAGGAGTCTGTGTGCTCCCAGATATTAAAAGAATTGCACTTATGTAATGTAAAATTTGTAATGTAAAATTTTATTTATATCGCGCAGCAATCGCTCCAATGGAGCATCTAAGCGCTACCTCCGGCAAATTACCAGATGACAAAGTGACTCAGAGTTGGACCAAAAACAGAGGCAAGCATCAAACTAGAGTTCTGGCCATGCTATCTTGCAGTTTAAATATCCAAGTTTTTAATTCTTTGCGGAACTCTGTTTCTTTATCCAGAGTTCTCAGGGCAGGAGGCAGAGTATTCCAAGCCTTTGCACCCAGTACTGCCAGGGACTTTCCTCCACGGGTTTTTAAACGAAACCTAGGAATCACCAGAGTATTGGAATTTGATGATCGTAGGCTTCTAGTTGGGCAGTATCTCTTGAATTTTTTCTGTAGATATAGTGGTCCTGTTTTGTGCATTGCTCGAAATGTTATAATCAAAACCTTGAACAGGATCCTTTTTACAATGGGAAGCCAATGAAGAGCTTTTAATGCCCCTGAGGCTGACGATCTTTTTGGCCATTTTAGCACCAATCTGGCAGCAGCGCTTTGCACTAGCTGAAGCCTGTAAGTTACTTCTTTATTTGTGCCAGCATACAAACTGTTGCAATAATCTAAGCGCGACGTTACCAACGCTACTGCAACAGTTTTCCTCGCCTCCAAAGGGAGTATATCAAAGAATTTCCTCAGGCTTTTGATTAAGCCAAAGCACATTCCTGCCACTTTTATTGCCTGCTGCTTGAAGGCAAGATTGGAATCAAACGTGACCCCCAGGTTCCGAGCAACTATGGTGGTATGAGGCGGTATTTCAGCCCTTTCTGGCCACCATTGCCTGGGAATAAAGTCATTATTCGGGCCTAGCGGAATGATCTCTGTTTTTCCTGTATTATTACTTACTGAAGACATCCTGTTAATTCCATTGGAATCAGAACCATTGTAATAGTATCTGAGCTCTCAGATAAACTGGAAAGAGTTGCTGTGTTTTAAATAAATAGACAATTCAGAAATCTTGAACATCTGTACACCCCCAAAAGCAAGTGGCCCAGCTCCTGGGGAGCTTACCATGGCAGTGGGCATTTACACAGATGAAGTAACTGAGTCTATACCTAATGAACAAGCTGGAGGGCTAATGTGCAGCCACCTGGCCGACATTATACCATTGAATACTGGAACGCGTGTGTTGCTGGTGCCACATGTTTATATCAAGGCTATGCCACCTCCATGAATTAAAGATGAACGTCTATCAATTACTGTATCCATTTCAAACTCTTCCAGTATCGAGATCGAAGTATGAACTAAGGGAATTCCAGGGCAAGATGATACATTTTGGTGGGGCATAGGGCAAATGGAGAATAAGTACAACAATCCTTCAATTCCCTAGCGATAAAGGGGTTCTATCTCGCCCAGGTATTTTAAAAAACTACCAAGCAGCATACTTTCAGTGATTGAACCGGGAATGGTAGAGGAATCCGTAAAATGAAGTGGCTGTTCAGGGATCAGGCTGGGGAGTTCACTCTGCAACGTCGCTTCGTTGGATTTCAAACACATACCTGGCCACTGTGGTGAAAATAGCCATAGGCGTCTTGGATGGCCGAGATACCCGATTACCCTCCCCATCCCTAACTCACTTATCTATGATGATTCACCATTTCCCCCAGTTCATAATGAAGTTAGCTTTTCCAGGTGGAACCTGGAATAGCGCGAGAAAGAAACTCCGATGGTGGATTGGGTGAGTGTGTATTTCTATTTGTTAATGTGGAAAGACATTGAAGTGTTGACAGATTACCAGACCTTCATCACTATACTTGGAAACCCAAAGCAAAGATGCCACTGAAGACTGAATGATGGGGTCTGTTTCTTCTAAATGACCACCCACGTATAGCTCACTAGCGAGAGAACAGCATAGAGCTGATGACCTCTCTTGTTTCTCACTACAAAATGCCTGACAAAACCTCCAATTGCTGAAGAATGCCTATACCACTTTATAAGGCAGGCTAGACCTGAACTGATAAGTCAGAATGTCATTCTTCCAGCACTAAACAAATGCATCAAACTGCAGCGACTAGGGGCCAGATGTAGGTAATTCAAATTTACCACTTCTTAAATACCGAATCATACCGATTCGGTATTTAAGAAGTAGTAAATTAGAGGGGGGAAATGTAGGTAATTCAGAATCGGTAAATACGGAATCGGTAAGATTCGGTATTTACCGGTTCTGTAAATACCGAATCGGTATCCCCCATTGATTCCTATGGGCCTTGAAGCCCATAGGAATTAATGTGGAATACCGAATCGGTATTTACCGATTCGGTAAATTCTGATTGTTGCAAGGGTGCTGGGGGTGTCACTTTGACACCCTCGGGCACCCCAATTCCGGACTTGTGTGCCATGTGGCACACAGACATGCCCTAAGGGCATGTCTGTGTGTCACATTGCACAGGTGTGCATGCACAGATGTGCATGCACACCTGTATTCGGTATTTTACCACCCAATAGGATTGGGTGGTAAAATACAGATTCTTAAATCCCTGTGGCACTCTGACATGTGCCAGCTACATCTGCATTTACAGAATCGGTATTTAACCGAGTCTGTATTTACCGATTCGGTAATTTTACCGAATCGGTAAATACAGAATCGGTAAAATACCGATTCTGTAAATGTATGCCCTACATCTGAAAAACGTAATACCGGTCGGAAACAGCCGAATTCGGCCGTTTCCGACCGGTATTAGGGCACCTACATCGGGCTAAAAGTGTTTCAAGAAAGTGCTAACACAGGATCTCAAGAAGCTGAAGGCTTTTCACAATGTGCATAGCTATCAGGCTAGGATTCGAAAGGGCTATTCCCAAGAGCCTCACTTTCGATCATTCCCAATGTCCTTGAAACAGGATGCTGAACCGGTACATGGAAGGCACAGAGGCTTATCAGCCACTGAGAGAATCTTGCACCAGGAGGAGTGACTTCACTTTCTTGGACTAGCAATAAAAAAAAGATGCCTGGACACTGTCACCTATGTCAAAATCTAGGACAAACTATGAGAGATGAGGGACTGTGTAGCCCCTGAAACCAAATGCACAGCTTTGTGCCGCTATTTTAGCGTGCACCTTTTACTTAAACAACTATTACCTTTAATCTGCAGTACTCCAAATTTTAACCATTTTTGACTCTTATATTTCCAACTATAGTTATCTCCATTTAGTCCAGATGTCCAACACTCAGGGTGTAGTTTGCCAATTTACAAGTTTCTTATATTCAACCCCAGGGTTGGAATTTAAATAAATAAATGTTGGCACTGTCCCACAGGACTCTCTCTGGAACTGGGAGAGACACACAAAAAATCTAAAATGAAAGCAGTCTTCAGGCTGTGCAAAGCGCTTTAAGGAAAGTTGACTCCTAATATTCTATGAAGCTTTATTACATGGGCAAGACCCCATTATGCACAATCTGTGCCAGTGCGCGGACTGTGTGCAGAACCCACTCACTCCAGAGACCTAGCCCCAGTGCTTTGAATGGGCCGATATTCACCTGTACTAAGTACCAGCACTTTTCAATTTTCAGCCTCTGAGTACTGGAACTTCCTCTTTACCAAAAAGAGTGCCAGCACCAGAGGAACACCGCGGCAGGATCAGTGGCACGACTGCATAAGCGCGCCACTCTATAGCCATGCAGCGGTGATGCTCCAAGCTGAGCGCTGATGAATCATCAGCAGCTCATGTCCTTTATCAGGGCCTCCCGCGGGTTTCAACAGGTTGCATCACACAGTGGTGAACAGTGCAGGGCCCATTGACCCTAGCCAGTTAATCCCACTGCAGGTGTGCGATGAAGGGTCTGCTGCCTTTCCCAAGTGAAAGGGGACATTACAGTCAATTTGTGTAAAGGTATTATTATATTTATGTTTTTTAGCAGATCTGAGTGGTTTTGCGTCACAGTGGAGTTTGGAAGGCAAGAAGCAGTGGGAAAAAGCACTCGAGTTCTGTGTGGACATATTTTTACATTGGAAGATAAGTAGAATCCATTCAATTTCCCTCAGTTGCCTGTAAGAGAGGAAGAGAAAGGTGGAAAGACAGAGGAATAGGTAAAACAGGAGAAAGAAAGTGGGGAGAGTGAAGAGAGGGAGAATGAACAAGAGATATAGATGTAACCGAATATTGACAAATTTCATATTGATGAATGCAAATGTACAGGAATTTTATATAGCGCAAATCACCAACTGGTCTCTAAGCGCTTGCTTAGGGAACCCGTCCTGGTATTCCCCTGCGAGATAACCCCGGCAGGGTATCTGCAAGGTGAAAGCCAGGCATCCCGCCGCGAGGGGCCGTCGTGGAGATTAAGCAAGCTATTGCCCAGAGTCGCAGAGTGTGAACCCGTGAATCGAGTAGGCACCGGAGCGAGAATTGTCGAGTCCATGGACATTTTAGGACTCAAGACCCTGCTGAGCCGGGAATTGAACCCTGGTCCCGGGCTGACCTCTGCTTCCAGGTCTGCCTCCTCTAACCAGTGAGCCACTATGAAATTTGTGAACACTTGATAAGATGCTGTTCAGTCAAAGAATAACTGTCTGCGAGATATCAATTAAGCCCCCTTCCAGCACCATTTCTTTTTTATTTTTAACTATTTCGAACTTTATACTTGTGATACACTTGTGCCCAAAGTAAGTCACACTCATGCTTTAAGGTCTCTGCATGGTGCATTTCATTGTATGTCACTGGTTTGGCTGAGTCAGGACTAGCGCTTTGTGCAACTGGAATTATGCCGTGGGGAAGACCAAATTATGCGGCAAGGTTGAATAAATTATACTTCAAGAAGAAGCAAATTATGCAGCACATTATATAATAGTATTACTTCATTATTTTGTCATTTTTACATATATTAATACTGTCTATGAAAAGATGTCCCCTTATTAATACCAGTTTATTACCCAGATACAGCAATAAGAAACTCAACGATGACCAACAAAACCTTGCACAGGGCCTTCCACTGCACAGGAACAGGTTGCCATGTTTTTACTAACTTTTGATCCATTTAAGATGGAAACATATTTTTGTACAATCTGCAGCAGATGATGGTTTATTAGGCAAATGCGGCAATGTCATTATAATACAGAGCATATCAGAACCACACAATTCCAATAGCCCTCCATATAGGGCTGCAAACCAGTGCCCTGAAATGAAAGCAGCAAGTGTTTGGCTGATGTCACAAGGCTAATTCTGTTTGACACCAATTCTCTGGCAGATAGTCATTTCTTGTATGTGATCTGTAGGAGTGTCAGTCTGTGAGGGTAACAATGAATGACTGGAGGTCTGGCTGAGTGGTCTACTCTTTAGTTTTGCATTTGCACCTTTAGACCATTCAAAATGTGATGGAGATGGAAAGGAAAAGAGAGACAAACTGGAAGTAGGGTGAGAAAGGAGGAAGAAGGATCGACAGAAGAGTAGAAGAAAGAGGGAAAGGAAGGTACTAAAGAAAGAAGGAGACACAAAGATGAGAAAGAGTGATAGAGGAAAGAATGCGAGTGAAGACGAGCAATACTTAGTAGAAAACAGGAGGATTCAGACAAGGAGTCACGGTGATATAGTTAAAGAAAGGAGGAGGGAAGAGACTGATGGAAAGGTTGAGAGAGCAGAAGGAAGAATGAGGCAAAAAGGAGATGGGAAAAGTGCAGTTTTTGGTTTAAAACGAGTTACAAAGCAATCACTTTAAGGGGGTGTCACTTAAGTGAAGAAGTAGCTTGGCTCCAAAATTCATTGAAATACTATTTTTCTTCATATAAGGTTATATAGTGAAAGGAAGGAAAAATTAAACAACAATTCTGCATATTCATGGTCAATTTTTAAAAGAGGCTCTTGGGCCCTTTAAATACAAATATAAACACACAGGAGGAACTATGAATTTAATTTCAATTTTGCCATGACGGCGGGTGGCCCACAACAACATAGGGTACGGCGGGTGGCCCACAACAACATAGGGTAATTAAATAAATCATCAATCCTTATTTTTCTAGTCACCACATGGAGTTCTACAACTTTTGTTTTTTTTTCTTCAAATAGTTTACATCAATGTCCTTCATTACTTTTTACCAAGCTGAATTGGTGTGTAAGCCACTGCTAGAGAGAGGCTGTGCTCTCTAGACCACCCTCCACGGAGCGCTTACTCCCTTCACATACTCAAGCCTCCTTACATAGCGAAGGGCCTAGGATGTAAAGTTACGTTTGCTATTAATATTTTACTTTGCGTTAAAAAAAATCTGAGAAATTCAATAAAAAAAATCAAAAGGTTACAGTGACGTTATAGTTAGGTGAAAATGTCAGTCAAAATACCCTTTTAAATTGAAACACCCACTGAAATGTACCCGTTATATTATATTTAGCCAACTATATAACTTGCACCCCACACCATGCGCTGCTTATGACTTAATAGAATACATCACACATGACACGTTCAATTAAATCATTGATGACATCTCAATTACATTACTTACGACATCACTGATTACACCATTCAACATACTGCTGTTAAGTTGAGTCTACAAAGCAGCACATCCTTTGAAATATGTAAATGAGCAATAAATGACTCCGAATCATGTAAAATATAACTTACATAAACAAATGTGATTATATAAAATAATTCGACTGCAGTCCACTCCCTCTAGACACACAAGCCCCAATACGGGGCCAAGACCCTAATACGCAATGTGCACACATTTTCACAGCTACCTCCGAACACCCAAACCCCATTAGGTGGCAACGCTCCTACTACACAGAGACTTCAACCTGTCAAAGTCAAAGTCAAAGGATTTATATAGCGCGCTACATACCCGGAGGGTCTCAAGGCGCTTGTAGAAGGGTGGGGAATTACTTGTCGAAGATCCAAGTTTTGAGTTGCTTTCTGAATGCTAGGTGGTTCTGAGTGAGACGAAGGTGAGTGGGGAGTGAGTTCCAGGTTTTAGCTGCGAGGTAGGAGAAGGATCTACCTCCCATGGTGGTTTTGTTAATGCGGGGTACGGTAGCAAGGGCTTGGTTGGAGGATCGTAGCTGGCGAGAGGGGGTGTAGAAGGAAAGTCGTGTGTTGAGGCATTCGGGTCCAAGTTCGTACAGTGCTTTGTGTGCGTGGGTTAGGAGGCGGAAAGTAATCCTCTTGTTGACGGGAAGCCAGTGGAGGTTTTTCAGGTGACTAGAGATGTGGTCTTTACACGGGATGTCTAGTATGAGTCTTGCTGATGCGTTCTGGATGCGTTGGAGTTTTTTCTGGAGTTTTGCGGTGATACCGGCGTATAGGGTGTTTCCATAGTCCAGGCGGCTTGTAACCAGTGCATGGGTAACCGTTTTTCTGGTTTCGGTGGGGATCCAGCGAAATGTTTTTTTGAGCATGCGAAGAATGTTGAAGCAGGATGATGAAACTGCGTTGACTTGTCTGTTCATGGAGAGTGAGGAGTCCAGGATGATGCCCAGGTTCCGTGCGTGGTCCGTCGGGATGGGTGCTTTTCCAAGGGCCTCTCGCCACCAAGAGTCATCCCAGGCGGAGGGGGAGGTACCTAAGATAAGGACTTCTGTTTTGTCTGAGTTCAGTTTCAGACGGCTGTGCTTCATCCACTCGGCTACTTCTTTCATTCCTTCATGTAGGTTGGTTTTGGCGGTGTTAGGGTCTTTGGTAAGGGAGAGGATCAGTTGAGTGTCGTCGGCGTAGGAGATGATGTTGAGGTTGTGTTGGCGTGCGATGGTCGCGAGGGGGCTCATGTATACGTTGAAGAGGGTGGGGCTAAGTGAAAGCTGTGGAAAGCTCCTCACGGAGTGCCCAGTCTCAACAGACACCCATGTCCCATTTGGTAGTCAAACTCCTACTATGCACTTCCTTTGCCCCAAGCACGGTGCGCTCACTACCTCTAAGCACCCAAGTCCAATTACGTGGCCAACGCTCTACTACCCGTAGCCTTTGCCTGTGCATAGCTCTTTACGGAAATCTCACTCTCTCCAAACGAACAAGCTCCTTTAGGTGACCAACACCCTACTATGCACAGGTTTTGCCCTGTGGACAGCTCGTCATGGAGATGACACACCCTCAACACATGCAAGACCCCTTAAGAGCCCAAGCATTGTGCAAAAGGTTACCCTTATTCAGTTCCGGATTACCAAACAGACAAAGTAGGCACCGGCCTATGGGTCTTTCAGGGGCCCTGCATCAACGGATCATAATAATATTGATTTGATCTTGAAAGAAAACTACAATCAAGCTTTCTGAAATGTTGTTTCCAAAAGATAGAAAAAATGAATCAACTCAAAGAAACAAAAACTTTACATTAAAGACTGAAGAGAAAATACTGTATTAATGTAATGTACCCATTAACAACTTAAAGTACCTAAACCAGAAACATCACATTCACATAACAGTTTGTCTCTTAAAAACTCATGTTCTGGCAGCTGTCAGTTTGGAACACAAATCCGGTGCTTCGGGTATTAGGAGATGATTCTGAGGGTTGCCACAACGTTTCGACTGCCTAGGGGCCTCCACAGGGTTCAATCCGGCACTGCCCTTACTAGCAGTACAGAAGCTATTGAAAATGTGCTCTAGATGGAGCTCAATAAATACCTTTCAGTGCCAGAAGCATATAGCAAACTGTCCCACTCATTGCTCATCAGTGGTTTGTCTGAAAGATGTACACATGCATCCGTCCTCCCACAGGGGGCAGGGTAGATACAGGAGTGGGAAGGCTACAAAAAGAGACACATGTGGCAGTGGGAAAATAATGAGAGAAAAGGACATGTGAAGGTCAGATCAAAAGGCGCACATAAGGATGGCCTTAGGTTTCATCCCAAGCCATGCAACATAATGAGTGTGAAAGGATATAGGATTTTGTTGTGGAAGGATGGCTGGCCCTTCATCGACAAGGCACTCTTCCTACTTCCATATTAATTGGGGACCAGAGTATTTTGTAAGATGACGTGGATACAGAAGTGCCTGAGAAAAGCCAGCAGGGCCGGCCCTAGGCATGTGCAAAGTGTGCACCTGCACAGGGCCGCCAAACACCAGGGGCCGCCACGACGAGGATCGGATCAGGATCACTGGCACTGGCGGCCCCCTCGCACACACATTTCAACTTGAGACATCGCAGGCCTGGACATCGAAAACCGGGAATCTAAAATGGGCGAAATTGAAAATATACCTAGAAGGCCTCTTGGGAAGAAAAGCTGTGGCCTGGTTGGTTGCGCTAGAATGAGAACGTGCACAAAAACGGTTCAAACGAAATCTTTTAGGCTGGCCTGATAAAGTACAAATAACTTTACTATATGTGAAACAATCACGATCACAGACATGCATTTTAATTGGCCTTTCTTTTAATTATGGAAATATATCCCTATGCTTTACTGCTTTGTGTATTAGATAAATTGAGAAGCAGACTTCTCCAGTAATCGCAGGGCTCATTTAGTTTTCAATAGATTTTCCTTTAATTTAGATCTTTTTATTTGCCCGCGCCATGGCATTGATCACGAGTTTGTTTGCAGACAGAATAATTACATTATGTTTACTCTTTCACCTCCTAATTACAGCTTCGTGAATAAAGCTACTCGAGAATATTTCAGGGTTCAATTTCGAAGTGGGCACATTCCTTTACTGAATGTCCTGGAAAAACAGGCTGAGAGTTCATTAGAGGTGTTTTGTAAAACTATAAAGCACTCACAGGCCTCATTAGAGTGCAGCAAAATGAACGTCCAATTACTACCATCATTACAAAAACCTATAATATGTGCATTAAAGGGATGGAGAGAGAATTGGGGAAATGTGAATTGCCCTGGTGCAGCATCATATGTATTTTATTATTAACTGCAGTTTTTAGGTTGGATGTAGAGACACCACTAGCTGTCGTCCCAGCCTCATTTTACCGAATAAAATAAATAAAAATTCTTATATACATACCTATTGAGGATTTGGGTCGGCCCTCTTCATCCAAGGGATCTGTAAATCTGCCATTCACTGTTTGCTTCCCCCACTAAAACATGAGGCATGTTGTCATGGACGAGCCCACTTGCTTGTACTGCTAGAGACCGCATTTTACCTTTCACACGTCCACATCTGCCTAAAAATAAGTGCACTTTGGTGCGAGGGATGTTTGCCTAACACTTTGGGGCAGATTTATGAAGGGCTTGCGCCACGTTTACGCCGCCGTTGCGTGACGCAACGGCACAGAAACGTGGCGCACCCCTGCGCCCTATTTACAACGTGACGCATCTAGGAGATGCGTCACGTTGTACAGCACTGCGCCATGAGGAGGCGTTCCTGCGCAGGGGGGGGCGTTCCTGCGCAGGAACGCCTCCTGAAAGTGGCTGAGTGAAATCTATGAGATTTCACTCAGTCACTTTCAGGGCAATGCTGCGTCAAAACCCTGCGCCTGCTTGAAGCAGGCGTAAGGCTTGAGGCAGCATTGAAAGAATAGGCCCGCCCAGAGCATTGCTGGAGCTGCGTCGCGCTTGCGACGCAACTCTAGCAATGCGCCACATTTCCGGCACAGATGCTTCACGCATCTGTGCCGTTTTTGCCCCATGGTGCGCCGCATCATAAATGCGGCGCACCATGGGTGGCGTAGCTGTGGCGCACTGTGGCGCATGTTAACTGGCGCATCCCTCGGGATGCGCCAGTTAACATAAATCTGCCCCTTTATTTTGTCCCTTATTTTTAGCCTTTTATTCTTTATCCTTTTTAGTAATCCTTCTGTTTTAAACTACGTCTTCAGGTTACAGTAATTGAAAGTCAATTGCACCTTTTCTGTGTGCCCAAAAGACTTATATATTACTGTGATGTCCATTAAAACAAAAAAAGACCTCTACACCTGTTGTAAGTACACTTGCCAGCTAGCAATGTACCCATGCTGTTGTTTTTTTAATATATACTGGCTATTTTCATTTGTTTTTTCAAAGCTTATGGCTACCAAATTTCTGCACGGGATGGGTCACACACCACTCAGCCAGGTTGAATTCCCGAAGCTGGCGGCCCGACCCAGTTATTATGCATACCACCAAGCAATGGGACTGCAGCGACGCGTTGTTGTTTTAATTTCAGTTTCACTTACTTGCCCAGCCTGGCAGCCAGCCAGCCAGCAGGTTGGGTCCCAGGGCCGTCAATCTTAGTCCTACTACCAATGACGTGTCATGACGGCCCTGGGACAGTCAGCCCGGGCCCCACCTACGCTCCCTGCACAGGGCCACCATGAGCCTAGGGCCGGCCCTGAAGCCAGTCTCCAGAAGATTGCAACTGACTGTTGTGTTGGAGACAAGCCGCATAGACTAGACACGATGTGTTAAGAATACCCCGCCTCCCATGAAGCAAGTGAGAGTAGGTAATGTTCCAATGGAGGGTCTTTGGACCCCTCTATGCACTAGCACCGTGGTGCCTGGACTGAACGTTATTAAGCCATTGCAGGCTGCTCTGGGAGGCCATGTGAAGTATAATACAAGCAGCCACGCCCACAGATGACAGGCTTCGGCGGCGATGTAAAGACCCGCGCGCTAATGAGAGGCCATGCAAATCCATCACATCTAAATTTACACAAAACAGTGTAACTGATAGGTTTTTAATATTTCTTCCAGCAGAAAGTGCTGATGAACAATGTGTGCTTTCATTTAGTGCTTGTGATCGCCCAAAGGCTTTCATTATCTTTTGGGAACAGAGTGTACTTTAAAGGTCATTTATTTCAGCACGAATCTGGAAACTAAATTTTTTTTGTACAAATTCTATATTTCCAGGTCCTGAGCCATTTATTGATTAGAGAAATATAATTCCTGTATAAATGAAAATTGTGTGGAAAAGAATTCTTAGCTACACTCCTGGACCATTTCTACAGCATAAATATTTGCATAAATGAGGTACCTATCAGGGGTGTAGCTTCGGGGTGGGGGGCTGTTTGGCGTGTCATACCCCATAATAAATGTATTTTCTGGTAAATAGTGGGGTACAGGCAGTGCTTTACTGGAGCCGGTGATTTCTGGTACTTCACACCGGCACTTAATTGTCAACACCGGTGTTTGTGACAGTCTGCCACACAGTGGCACTGTTTCATTAATTTAGAGATTACCACAACAGCAGTTAATTCAATATACATTACAAATTACTATTATGCCACCCAAGCCATTCTTATAGCTTTGGGGCCTGGAATAGTCCGAATTGTCACACTTGTTGGAGTTTGATGTTAGTAGTTGTGTTGTTACTGTCATTGGAACCATGGCTGGGGGAATATGCAATGCAAGCTGCAGTGGTCTCCTGACGAGAGCCGAGGCACTTATTTTTTTCACAAATTAAGCACAGGACACAGGTGCTTTCAGTCGGGTTTGGCGAGGTGTCTGTTGGAATTCACAGGACTTTTCACACACATGCATAGATAAAAACACATACACACTCTCTCCATCTCTATGTTTTGAAAGTCTTAAAATTTACAAAATATTGTGAATTCTTTCACGTAGTACCCCTACCAATCTACATTCCTCACCATTTTCACTGCCCTTTAAGACCCTCTCATCCATCTTACTTGTGGTATAATGTATTTTAACATTATATTGCTGGGAAATCTGAAGCTCCCCCAATCTTACTCACCAAGCTACGCCCCGGGGACCAATGACAGAGGGCAAAATAGAAACAGCTAAAGGAAATCGTCAGCTCATCTCAGGGTACTTCTTGAGCAGGTTGCCACCAACTGTGAGCCAACAGGTCTTTCTCCTTACTTCCGGGACATTGCACAGCTCAGTCCACAATGACTCCTTAGAATAAGGTCCCGTTCTACTAGTTGTAATTACGGAGTACTCCAATGTACAGCCCCTGGCATTGTAGCCAAGAGTTGTCCTGCTCTGCTTTTGTATATTTCTACAGACCCTTTAGGTTTTCCTGCGTAGGTGACCCACGTGACGAGTCCACCTGCAGGTGCAATAGGTAAACGATAGCACTTATTAAAAGACAATAAGGTGACCCAATGTTACCCTATAGGACAAGCACGCCTCACAGTAGTGAAATACGAATTTAGGAGCTGTCCACTTCCAGGACACGTAAAACTTAAAAGTGCATGTCCAACCTTTTAATTTCAATGCACCCTGCCCTATGGGCCACCTAGGGCCTCCTGTTGGTGTGACGTATATGCAATAAAATGGGGGTTTAAGGCTTGACAAGTGGGTTATATTGTCAAGTTGGATTGGCAGTTTAAAACTTTATTCAGGCTGCAATGGCAGGCCAGGGACATATGTTAAGGTTTCACTTAAATGGGTGGCACAATAGGTGCTGCAGGCTCACTAATAGCATTTAATTTACAGGCCCGAGTATATGGTATACCACACCACAAGGGACTTGAAAGTAAATTAAATATGCCAATTAGGTGTAAGCCCATTAAACCATGTTTAGGGGAGTGAGCACAAGCACTTTAGCACTGGTTAGAAATGGTAAAGTGCACAGAGTCCTAAGGCCAACAAAAACGAATTTCAGCTTTAAAATTGAAGTAAATAGGCAAATTGTTTGACAGGTCAAACAGTGAATGATTAATAATGCACCTGGAACTTAGAAAAGAAGGGGACAGAATCTCAATGATCAAAGAGCATGTTTTGTGGCTCCAAGATGGTATGCCGATCTCACAGTTTAGGGTTAGCGGTGCCGGTCAACCAAGATGTCGGTATCATGCAAGCTAAGTGACCTCGAGGTTCTTGTTCAGTGGATCCAGATGCAAACAGGAAGGCAGCTCCGATGAGGCATAGGTCAAACCAGTGTCAGGTCCACAGAAGGAAATGCAAACTCCAAAGGTAAAGGTGCTTCTTGCAGGCACACAAGCCAACCAACTGGGTGCTGGCCACCTCAACAATGAACAGTACCACACAAGTGTTGCTGCAAGGCAGGGTGCATGCCAGGCAGTCACCATTCAGCTTACCTGCACTTCCACCTGTATTCTTGGGTAGCTCTGCCCATCTCTGGTGAGGGGTTATGAGGGCTTCTAGGTGCTATACCTCTGCATAGCTTGGGATGGCTGAATGTATCCGTGCAGGCAATGTCAACAAGACAAAACCATACAACTATCCTGTAGCTTCAGTGTGGCCTTCAAGCTTGTTCCAAAGACATGAGCAAATGGATAGCACAGTGGACCACAAATTTGATTCACCAAATGCAGCAGGGCCAACTCAGGTCCTGGACCCAAAGGGGCACAGTAACTTCAATGGCTGCCTCAGTATTTATGAATAGGTTCAGGCAGGTGATACACTGCCAACAAGGAAGTTACTGCTAAATAAATTCTTAACACAGTGAAAACATTGTTTAATTTCTGCTGTTGGCTGTCTGTGGTGGGCAGCAGAACTTATTCTTTGAACCAGGACTTATTTTAATGATCAGACTTTTACCCAGAGCTAGAGAGAGAGAGGGAGAGGCAGAAAAGGCATAAAGAAGAGAAAGATGGAACAACAGTGGCCAAGGGAGAAAGCAGGGATGGAAAAGAACCGACAAAGAGAGATAAACAGCAACTGTAGGGTGATGGAGACAGAAGAAAGAGGTGGAATTAGGAGTAGGCTGTCTCGTAATACGGCATTCATCAGCACATTTGGTGGGCTCCTAAGAAAAGATTTGGGCCCATGCATTTCTTGTATTTTTACAAATGAATCATTGACTGGGCCCTTTAAAATCAAGCAAAGCATGGACATGTGTAGTGCTGTTGTGGATTATTATGTGAGTAGCAAGTGGCTCTACTGAGGCCACGGTGTACAAACAGCTTGATGAGAAGGGTGTTTGTCAAAAAGAGAACTTACAAAATGGACAACAGCGGTTTTGCTGAAATCAAAATAAACCTTTATTGATTAAAGCAACTGACAATGCTCTTCACTTTTCTCTCTCTTTTTTTTAATGTAGATTTATATAGTGTGAACTCGATCCAAAGGTACTGGAGCACTTTACATAAGCACTAGTTATATTACACAAGGAACATTCATTTTTTGGGGTTTCGTCTACAGCGAAAGCTAATGTTCGAAAACATGTTTTTTTAAGAAGTTTAAAAGGGGCTTAGAGGTAGTGATGGTGGGACCCCCTCAAAGTTTCAAGTACGGCCAGGGAACAGAGGGGAAGAAATAGGACACAACAATGAGAAAGGTGTTCCCTCAGTGGCCACAATTTTTCAATACAGGCATGCATCCCATTCTAAGTGTATCAAAGGTGACAAATTCACAGCAAACTTATTTTTTATTTTCTTCAAAAAATATATGAAGTTTTCTTTATTTTCTATTCAGCGTTGCTTTCAAGTGTTTATATTTTTTCATATTCTTTAAGTTCATAAGAGACATTTAATCACAAATTTGTCATTTTATAAGTCATTTCATGGTTCATACAATAAAAAAGAGAAAGAACTATATACACAAAGAAAACAATTTATACAAATTCATATACCCCTGACCAAGTGCGGGGTCTCACATTGTTCTGAGACCCATTAGTTGGCGGGGGTTCCCTGCCAATTAAGGATCAGTTTCCTTTTTCAGAGGGTGTGGATGTGATTGTTATGAGGGTATGAATGTGCAAGTTTGTGATGATTGGTGGTGTAATATCAGGGGTATATGAATTTGTATAAATGGTTTTCTTTTTGTGGCCACTGAGGGAACACCTTTCTCATTGTAAAAGGGGCTTAGAGCCTGCCTATTATTTACCTTTACTCACCATTGGTTGGCTCGCAGGTCACTCTTGTTACCTTGCCTCTTTCGTCGGCTCCTTCGGCTTCCTCCTGGGGTTCAGTCTTCATCCCTGCTGTGGAGCAGGGACCAGGTACTGCTTCCTGTGGCCAGTGTGCTTCCACTGCCCACAGGTTCATTCAGGTACTCCTATTTTCTTTCCGGCACTCCCTCCTCCGGCATTCTCTTTAACCCACTAACTCCACCCTCTTTCTTTACCACCCTCCTACCTCTTGTTGCTTTTTATTTTTGGTTTATATTGCGCAAATACAACGCAACGGTATTGGAGAGCTTTACAAGTGCACCAGTTCTATTACACAAGGACACATCATTTTTTAGGTCAAAGTCTACTAGTCAGCACTACTGGCTTGTTTGTTAATGACCAGGCTCACTGCAATTATGTGGCAGGAGAAGGCCAAATTATGTCAGGGTTGAATACATTATGGGGCAAGAAAAGGCAAATAATTCAGCATGTTTTTATAGTATTACTTCATTATTTTGTACTTTTTTCACTTGTTTACACTGTCTGGGCATTGGCTGCACCTCATTAGTACCAGTGTAATACTGATATGTAGCAATAAGCAACAGAAAAGTGACCAGTCAGCCTTTGCAAAAGGCGTCCACTGCAGAAGAACGTGCCACTGCTCTTTTAGTAACTTTTCAACCTCTTGAGCTAGAAACAAATGTTTTTTGGGTGGGATAAAGTCTGCATATTATTTCGCAGATGATAGATTATGTAGCAAATGCAGCAAATCTAAAATTATGTAAAAATCACAACAGCCCCACAATTGCATAATGCTAATGACATCTTGGGGACATTCTG
Source organism: Lissotriton vulgaris (assembly GCF_964263255.1). Taxonomy (NCBI): domain Eukaryota; kingdom Metazoa; phylum Chordata; class Amphibia; order Caudata; family Salamandridae; genus Lissotriton; species Lissotriton vulgaris. The sequence continues at coordinate 1,358,130,409 of NC_141696.1, forward strand.
AAAGCTTCCCTGGGAACGCATTCTGCCTTTTAATTCTCATTGGCTTTGTGTTTTGTAATGCACATTTGCTTGCTTTCCATTTGCTGGCTTTATTCATTTCAGGCTGTCCTGTTTGAGTTGGTCCCTCGCCTGGAGCATAGCCTACAAATGTAGCACATTACACCGCATGCTTTTACTACGCGGTAGGTAACAACGCTGTCGTGACAACGACCATGTTGTTACCATGCATGCCTTTACATCGGAAGACGTTTCAACAACTTGTGCTAGGTGGCGCGCTGGACTTAGGAATAGTTTTAATAACTATTCCTACTCCAGTTAGCGCAACAGCAGGGAAGGTGTTGGATTTAAAATCCAACACATTCCCTGGTGTTGCACGCCACCTAGCCCAAGTCGTTGAAACGTCTTGCCATGTAAAAGGCACGTGTGGTATCAACGCGGTCGGTGTAACAACTGCGTTGTTATCTACTTGCGTGGTATTGACAGCATTGTAAAAACCAAGTTTAAAGACCGAAGTTGTGGAACTGCGAAGTCGACTACCTCTGCACCTACTACCACGGCCCGAGTCCAAGAGGTCCACCGGTCCAGAAAAGGTTCCCCAGTGATCCCGAGTAAGAGAACCTCTTGGGTTGACTCCTGTCGGACTCCACTTTGAGACCTGCTTCTTCTGCACAACGACCTCCACCAAAGCACTGGTAAGCTAACTTCTGACGCCAAAGGACACACCTGCACCCGGAGCCCCTGGGTCCAGGGAGATCTACTGATGGCACCTCAATGCTCCAGCACATCCCAACCTACCTGTGCAGCTGTAGGTTTCCATCAATCAGCCTCCTCGCCTGAGCCTGCAGCCTTTTTCCAAGTTTGAGATTCCCCATTGGTTTGCATTGGGTGCCAGACGCTGAGTCGACACTCTGTACCTGGTTGTCCCTGTGCTGCTGGAGGTGTTTGTTTGGTGCTGCTTTGTGGCCCCCGTGCTTAACGTAACCCCCGGAGACTGGGTTCCAAAACTGTGCAACTCACCTCCAAGTAGTGCCACTTTGATTGCCCCCTTTATCTATTTATTGACATTTGCACCAGATCCCGAATTTGATTTCTGCACCCGGCTGCCCCAGTGCCGCTGGTGGTGGAGTGAGTTCACTCACCTGAACCTTTCCTGGTACTGATTCTTCATCCAATATCGTAAATCGTTTACTTACCTGCATACTGTTGATTGTGTTTTCCTCCTAAAGAATAACATTGTAGTGACTGTAAAATGCACTCTACTCTTTACATTGAAAAATAATGATATTGCAAAACGTATTTTACTGCAACAATGTATCTTTGGGTCTAAGAAATAATTATACAGAAAGTAATATTTTTACAAACCATTGATGTCAGATTTAGTCATTGAGTGTGTGTAATCATTTTTTTACCTGTGTGTGTACAACAAATGCTTAGCACTGACCACTGATAAGCCAAACTGCTCGCCCACACCACCACAAAGTGGGCATTAGTATTATCTACTTTAGCCTCTGTAAAACCTCTGGGGATCCACTGGACTTTGTGCACACTATACCTTACTTTGGTATCGTATATACAGAGCCAGCTTCCTACAAACAATATACTAGTATCATTAAAACTGTACATCTCTGCAAATGTAATGGTCTTCTCAATTAAAAAATATTTTGTCTATAATGGCAGTGCACTACCACTCCATACATACTCCACTCAGTTCACCTCCACTCGATGCCACTCTGAGGCATGCCTCTACAGTCTGAGACACTTCACACTATGAAATGCCCTCTACTCTATGTCACAAAACTTCACTCCACTCCTCTCCACTCCATGATACTCTATGCCACTCTGTCAATCTATTCTATTACATGCGGCGCCACAACACTCATCTCCACAGTACACAGCTCCCTCTACGCCAATCTACGCCACTTTGCTCCACTCTATGCCACTACAATCTAATCTGCACCACTTCATTCCACTCCACTCTACCCCACTCTACTCCACTCTACGCCACCCCATGCCCCTCCACTCTACTCCACCAAACTCTATGCCACATAACGCCACTCCACGACATGCCACTCCACTCTACTCCAGTTTACCTCACTACAAAACACTCTACACCACTCCACAATATTCTACGACACTCCACACCACTAATTTTTAGCCATGTTGAACAACAGCCAACCTGGTGTACAACATAGCTAAAACAAATTGGCAAAGCCAATAGCTATTGCATAGATGGGATCTATTGGCTTTGCCAGTGCTTATATTTTTTTAGGCACATGGAGTTTAAGTGATTTGCCCAGAATCACAGAAACTGGCTTAATAGTCTGCAATTCTGGTCGGAACACCACATCCTCTCCCCAGAGACCAGGGTTGCTTGCCATCCCCCAGCACTGTTTTAAGGCAGATTACACAGTGGCAAGGGTTGCCGTGCAACATGTCTTGAAGTAAATAAATCCAAGCGATATGATGCAGTCAACATTGGCCGCACCACAGCGCTTTGTTTTTATTTGCTTTGGGCCATACTGCACAGCAGCCCTTGCTGCTGTGCAACATCATCAACAACAACAATCCATCTTGAATAGGTGAAACTTTTTGGTTTTGCCAAAGCTTGTTTTTTTTGGGCGGGTGGGGGTTAGGCATGGGGAGATTAAGTGATTTGCCCAGAATCACATATTGTTGAGCCAACATACAGACTCAAAGCTGGCTTCTCAGTTACAAAGTTGGCAGCAGGGCTGGCTTTAGGGCGGAGCGACCGGTGCAGCCGTACTGGACACTGACCTGAAAGGGGGTGTCACTGACCTCAAGTGGGGGCGCTGTGTTTAGCAATAACCATTTTAAAGCACCTGCTGGAGAGTTCTCTGTGGGTCCAGCTTTCAGGCAGCATTAAAAATTTCAAGATGACTCTTGAGGGAAGACCTCTGACCTCCTGGTCAGGGACCTGCTCTCTCCCCTGCAGCTCTGCTGGTAAGTGTTGCTGCCCGTGCTATGCTCTGTACAGGCAGGGGTTTGAGGCCCTCCTCCACCTGCAGACTCCTGCCTGCGCCTCATCGCTGGGGGTCCAGTGGGAGAGCCTTGCGCTTCTGCTGGTTCCACTGCTTTCTGTGCTGTATTGTGCCCGTTTTATGTTTGTTTTTGGTCTTTGTTTACTGTATTATAACTGTGCCTGTTTTTCTGTCTTTTGCCCCTGTATTTTTGTTTATCTGTTTAGGTCTCGCCTGTCGATGCGCATGCGCATCGAGCAAGCGAGACTATGGGGGCTTATCCACTCTTTGTCCAACTTGCAAGGAATCGTGGCGATTCCTTGCAGTGCCCGTGACTTTTAAGCTCAATGCGCATGCGCATTGAGCTTAAAAGCGCGTGCACATGCCCCCAGCCGCCTGCCTTGCCTACTCTCCCGCCCCCTCACTTCTTGATTGCACGGCCGCTAGGCCGTGCCTCCCCTACCCTCCTCCTCCTACTCTCCTCCCCTCGCCGTCTGTTCCCGCACTCCTCCCACACCCCCGCTCCGCCCCCTCCCCTGCCTGCCATGTCGCGTCGCATGGGCTGACCGAAACCTCCTGTATGCATATAATTATTATCAGCCATCCAGTATCCTCACACCGCCTACTGCAGCTCCCAAACAACATCCAGCACCATTCTGTGATGGAGTATTCGAAACCAGGACGAATGCGAGTCTGCCTTCTTGTCGCCGCAGCCTACGTATGTCTTCCCTTTCTACCCATCCTCGAGGCCCGACACTTCATTGTCTCCGCCCCTTTCTCAAGTGCTCCTTTGAAACCTCTCATTTACCGAGAGATCGGGACCTCGAGGTGCCTCCAGTCTGCCGCTTCCCTCGCTGCTCCTGGCTCACACCCCCGTGCACGCGCTGCTTCCACAGCGCTAGGCCTCGTCTGATTCTCTCCCAGGAATTTCTGAACTAATTTACTGTTTTTGTCTCCGCCACCTCTGCTGGCGGCTGCTCCAGGAATTCACTGCCAATTTTGTGAAAAACATATTTTCTTTTTCCATATCTATTTTATTTACTTGGGCCGTGGTTCATCATCACATTAACTATCATGGGATCGAGCCGAATGCATATTCTGAACATGCCACGAGGAAGCCATTAAACGGATTCATATGCTCGTTTTGCACCATAAAAAGGCATCGCTCTGCTGCACTGTTCTCGTTTTAAAACATGCCTTATTCAAGGCACTTGTCCCGATAATTTGGGCTCATTACGATCAGAATACAAAGCGCAAAAACAGATATAAAATGTGTGTTGACTTTTATCATGAGCCTATTTAGGTTTTACTTCAGAGGTACTGTTTATGCGAACATTTTTCTAAATGTGGTATTGGCATAGGAACATTTTTTTTCTCCAGAAAAAGCATCAGCACATTTTCTCCATTTTCTACCAGTAAAATGATAACTGCACCATGCTCTCGATTAATTTATTGGGCTTTGTGTTAACCGTGGGGTCTGAATAAACCCTTTCAGTGGTGACACCTGTGATAGGCCCACTCGCTCTCATTGTTGCCCTAATGCTGTTCCCGCACTCCTCCCACACCCCCGCTCCGCCCCCTCCCCTGCCTGCCATGTCGCGTCGCATTTCTCCTCCCCCCTCCCCCCAGCCGCCTGCCTTGCCTACTCTCCCGCCCCCTCACTTCTTGATTGCACGGCCTAGTCCCCTACTCTCCTCCTCCTACTCTCCTCCCCTCGCCGTCTGTTCCCGCACTCCTCCCACACCCCCGCTCCGCCCCCTCCCCTGCCTGTCATGTCGCGTCGCATTTCTCCTCCCCCCTCCCCCCAGCCGCCTGCCTTGCCTTGCTCTTCATTCAATGCTATTTGTAAGGAAGACTGATTCCTATTACCCACATGCTAAAATGTTCCCATTTAAGCAGATCGGGGTGGATAGGTGTGGCTATGGGTCAGAAATGTGTTTTTGTCGAGCTCAGGGTGATTCTTTGATGACTCCTCGTTATTAGGATCCGTTGACAGTTCAAGTTACCAAGCTGTCATCCTCCCACTGTTTTCCTAGGTAAACATAGTGCATCTTACAAAATTAACTTTACACGTTAAGGAGTTCTTATTATACTGTTTCATTGTTTTAGTACTTCCGATTTCTGTTCCGATTTGCTTTTGCCGATTACAGCCACATAGTATCTTATCTGTAAGTGAAGTCGACGCCGCAATCTTCCAGCTGTCGTGTAGAACCCAAATTCATGCACAGCCCCCCTGTAGAGCTGAAAATGAATCGGCATAATGTAGTAACAGCTTGCACATTAGAGACTGGAGGAGATTTGTAGAACCTCGACAGTTTCACTGCAATATACTATTGGTCAGCTGCAATTGTCAAGTGTCCAATGCAGGAGTTCCGAGTAAGCGCAATTGCCGCCAGTCTCTAGTCCTATTAGGTAGACACATAGAACAGAGTTCTGTTTACAACTGAGTGTTTCTCTGTTTTCGAACATACATACACACCATTGAAACAGCTACACACTTAGACATGTATTTCTTGTTTCGGCAATTCCTATTAAAGTAAGGGAGGGCCAAACCACTCCAAATCTGCTCGTTAATATTACACCCGTTTTTCTCGATATGACTTTCAATGAAGTGAAACCGAGGTACGTCGAAAGGGGCACTGTGCTGCGCGACATTTATTTGAGAGTCCAGTTATTTGTATTGTCGGTGCCAGTCATACCTCTGTTTAGCCCATGTTCACGCTCTGCTAATTTTAGATGGATAGGGCAATAGAGACATAATTGAAAAGTCGTATTTTGCCCCAGATCACGCACTAGAATCAATTGGGCTCAACTGTCTGGTTCGCATCATGACGCACAGAAGGGTTTTTAGGCAAACTTTAGAGCCCACCGTTATCAAACTGGGGCCTTTACCAAATAATAGCAGGTAAATGCCATGAGGTTTGTCAGTGTGCCATATTTAATAATGAACGCGTAAGGTCATTTTTTTCAGTAAACCACCCTCACACTCACTCACCCTCAACCCCTCACCCTCACTCACCCTCACTCACCCTCACTCACCCTCAACCCCTCACCCTCAACCCCTCACCCTCACCCTCACTCACCCTCAACCCCTCACCCTCACTCACCCTCAACCCCTCACCCTCACTCACCCTCAACCCCTCACTCACCCTCACCCTCACTCACCCTCACTCACACTCACTCACCCTCACCCTCACTCACCCTCACCCTCCCTCACTCAACCTCAACCCCTCACTCACCCTCACTCACCCTCAACACCTCACCCTCAACCCCTCACCCTCACTCACCCTCACCCTCACTCACCCTCACCCTCACTCACCCTCAACCCCTCACTCACCCTCAACCCCTCACCCTCACCCTCAACCCCTCACCCTCACTCACCCTCAACCCCTCACTCACCCTCAACCCCTCACTCACCCTCACCCTCACTCACCCTCACTCACACTCACTCACCCTCACCCTCACTCACCCTCACCCTCCCTCACTCACCCTCAACCCCTCACTCACCCTCACCCTCACTCACCCTCAACACCTCACCCTCAACCCCTCACCCTCACTCACCCTCACCCTCACTCACCCTCACCCTCAACCCCTCACCCTCACTCACCCTCACTCACCCTCAACCCCTCACCCTCACTCACCCTCACCCACCCTCACCCTCACCCTCACTCACCCTCAACCCCTCACCCTCACACAGTGCAATAGGTCTCAGACCATTTCAGTTAGAGCTTTAAGAAATGTTTATGGCTTTTTTTATTTGTAATTCTTTAGCATTGGCTACAGGAAACAAAAATGCTAAACATTTACAAAAAAAACCCATAAACAATTCTAAAAGCACTAACTCTAATGGTGCGAGACCTATTGCATTTCCAGTGCTTGTTTTTTCCTGTTGTCCTCCTGTTCCTGCCCGTTTCCCTTACCGCCACTGCTGCCCCTCCCTCCTGCTGATTTCTCGCTCCTGTCTCCCAGCTGAGATTCCCTCCCCCTTCCCTACTTAATGGCGGCCGCCAAAGGCAAGCCCGTCTGTGCCCATCCGCGACCCGACCACGACCAGCACCAGGGACCCTGGACCTTCCACCTCCTCGCACTCAACCCTGGAAGGAACAACAACTGCCAGCTGTTGATGCCGAAAACCACCCATGGCCAGTTCTCCTGCCAACTCTACCAACATTCCTTCACCATCCACAGCAGCCCTGACCTTCCCACCCAAACCAGATGCCCATACCAAGGAAGCCCTTGAATGCATCCTCCTCAACGTGCACTACCTGCACAGACATGCCGTAGAGATCTGGGACCTCCTTAACACCCTCTAGCCAGACGTTGCCTACTTCATGGAAACCTGGACAAACGCCGCCTCTTCCCCCGACATTGCCACCGCCCTTCCCAACGGCTACAAGATCCAGATGAAGAACCACCCCCCACCACCCAGGAGAACGACTCACCATCGCACACAAGAGCTCGCTCTGACTCTCCACCTCCAGCACGAGCGACTTCCTCTCCAACACCCAACACCTCCACCTCCACTTCCAAAGCCAGACCAGTCCCAGAACCACGCTGAGCGGCACCCTTGCTTACAGACACCCCAGGCCTCGCACTCCTTTCACCACCGCCAATTGCCGACCTCATCACACCCAACACCATCGCCTCAATGGACTACATACTCATTGGAGTCCTGAACTTCCATGTCAACAACCGCAGAGACCCCAACTCCACCACCCTCCTGGACAACCTAGCCAACCTCGGACAGAAGCAGCTCGTCACCACCCCCACCCACAATGCCAGGCACATCCTTGACTCCATCTTCACAGGGGGTACAAATATACACTTCAGCCACACCTCGCAGCTCCTCTGGACAGACCACCACTGCGTATACTTCCCTTTCAGCACCGCACACAAGCCTGCCAAAAGGAACTGGAGCAAGGTCACAGAGGACCACCTCAACTCCTCACCACCGACCACCAAGAAACCCGATATTCCTGCAGACGTCTCGAGAAACGATGGAGAAACAGCAAACCCACCGAAGACCAATCCACCTACAAGCACGCCACAACAGAATATACAGAGCCACCAAGAGGACCTTCATACGGAACAAAATCCTCAGTATTGCCAGCAACTCAAAGGAACTCTTCAACATTACCCAGAAGTTCACCAAACCGCCCCAGCGAAGCCACGGACATCACATCCTCCCAGGACCTCTGCAGCAAGCTTGGCTACTACTTTCACCTGAAAATCAAGGCCCTCTATGACAACTTCTGCTAACAGACTCCAGAAACCACCCTCCCCTCCAGCAATGTCAGCCAGCCCACCATCACCACCTGGACTTCAGTGTCCACCGAAGACACCACCACGACCATAAAGAGCATCCACTCAGGAGCCCCCACAGACCAATGCCCGCCTCACATCTTCCACAGAGCCGCCGCTGCCATTGTGCCTGAACTACTCAACAAACACCATCAACGCCACCTCCGAATCTGACTTCTTCCCCGATAACTGGAAGTGGGCTGAGGTCAAGCCCCTCCTCAAGAAACCCTCGGCTGACCCGACGGACCTGAAAAACTACAGGCCCATCACTGAGAAATTTGTAAACGCCCAACTATCCAGCTTCATCGAAGAGAACGCCATCCTCAACCCCTCCCAGCCCGGATTCCGCAGCAACCACAGCACGAGACTGCCCTCCTCGTCGTCACTGACAACATCCGCATGCTACTCGACCAGGGACACACCACGGCCCTCATCCTGCTAGACCTGTCTGCAGCCTTCGACACCGTCTCCCACCGCACTCTTGCAGCCTGACTCCACAACACTGGCATACAGGGAACCTCCCTCGACTGGATCCGCTCCTTTCTCGCCGGCAGAACCCAAAGGATTAGACTCCCACCCTTCCTTTCCGAACCCACAGAGATCAACTGCGGTGTACCCCAAGGATCATCGTTCAGCCCCACGCTCTTCATCTACATGGCCCTGTGCCACCATCGTCAGACAGCATGGGCTCAGATTATTATCCTTTGCCCTCACGAAGAACCCCGAAGACACCAGACTCAGCTTCCAGGAAGAAATGAAAGACGTCGCTGCCTGGATGAGCAACAGCTGCCTAAAGCTGAACTTAGAGAAGTTAGAGGTCCTTGTCCTTGGACCCTCCCCCACCGCTTGGGACAACTCCTGGTGGGCCTCCGCCCTTGGAAACCCAACCACCCAGACGGACCACTCCCAGAACCTCATTCTAGACTCCTCACTCACCATGACTCGGAGATAAACGCTGTCGCCTCCACCTGTTTCAACTCCCCTGCATCCTCCGCAAGACCTTCAAGTGGATCCCTCCAAGCCAGAAAGACCGTCACCCACGCACTCATAACTAGCAGACCGGACTACGGAAACACCCTCTATGCTGGAATCAACAAATCCCTGATACACAAACTCCAGGCCAGCCAGATTCGTCTTCGGCACCCCATGACATGAGCACATGACTCAACACCTGCAAAACCTGCACAGAAGAGAGTAACTTTCAAGCTACTCACCCACGCCTACAAATCCCTCCACAACATCGAACCCAAATACCTTAATGAAAGAATCTCTTTCCACGCACCCAAAAGAAACCTCTGCTCCATCGACCTCACCCTAGCAGAGACCCCGCGCATCAGCAGAACCCGAGCAGGTGGAAAAGCCTACTCCTACGTCTCAGCCAAAGCCTGGAACGAGCTCCCAGTCAACTTCAGACACTCCCCTACCCTGCACACCTTTAGGAAGAGCCTCAAGAACTGGCATTTCAGCTGACCCAGAGCTGCCCCCCAGCGCCTTGAGACCCTCACGGGTGAGTAGCGTGCTTTAAAAGACCCTGTTTGATTGATTGATTGTTAATAAAAAGAATTTTTTTTTAAAATCAATCAACAAAAAGGAAATGAACCAAACAAAAACTAAAACATCAGGTGAAATACAATATCAGCAACGGACAAAGACACAGTTCAGTTTGTACCAAATAGCAAACATAGTATATAAGTATCAATTCACGGGGATTCAAGCGTGTCCACTACTACCTGTCGCGGCGGGAGCTCACAAATCTCTTCTCTGTAGCTATTCCAGGTCCCCCACACCATCCCCCATTTCTCTGGACAACCCCTGGCCACATACACCGACCTCTCCCGAAACATACACCTGCCCACTTAGAGACCCGGGACGGTTGACTGGCTCCCCACAGCTGAGCGATATTTTGTTTCGCGACCATACACGCCAGAGTTACCCATTGCTTCCCATGTGTATTCAGGTCCGTAGGTTCCCACACATTCAGCAAACATCTCCGGGCCTCTGGCCTTATCTCCACCCTCATAGCACCTCTCATCTCCTCATGATTCTTTGTCCAGTACTCCTGTATTTCTGTACAATGCCAGAATATGCATAAATGTGCCTAGTTCTCCACACCCCCTTCGTTCGGCACGCACCACTCTCTGTGAGGCCCATTCATACCAGGCGAGGCCCTGTGACATATGACCTATGCAATATCTTTAATTGTATCAGACGAAGTCGCATTAGAATCGCAACCACTCTCGGAGAGGTGATCGCTTCCGTCCAATCTTCAGCATCTAACTCTACCCCATCAGCAAACTACTGTGCTCTAAAATGTCCCAACGGGTCCTCCGAGTGATTAATGAGCTTTTTATATATTAACCCCTTCCATGCTCATGACGAGCTCAGCTCGTCATGAGGCACAGTGGAGCTGTGCTTATGACGAGCTGAGCTCGTCATGAACAATAGTATTCAAACAAGGTCAGCACAGGAGGGGAAAAGTCACAGCAGACAAGGTGTTAAAGAAATAGTATTCTTGGGGAGGTACCCATCTAGCACACGGTCCTCCAGAGGAGAGGCCTCAGGAAGTGCGACGTCCCTAGATATGTGTGTGAGGAGTGCGTGCCTAACCTGGAGGTACCAAAAGAACTCGCTATTGTGCAGGTTGTATTGCTGTCTGAGAGAGGCGAAGGTATGTACTGTACCCCCTCCCCACATATCTTTAATCTGTGTTATCCCGATAAGATCCCATTTGTCAAATCCCTTCGTCTTCCACAAGCTCCCCAGTCTCTCTGAATCCCATAAGTGGGTGGCCAAGGTGAGTCTCCCCTCCCAGGCAAGATATCTATTTGCCGCGTGCCACACATGGACAGCATGTGCCGTAGGACCCACCAAGGAAAACCGCTTCGGTCTGGCGTACAGCGCTCTGGTGAGGTCACCGACCAGCGCCAGCCCACGGTCCATGGCATATCCTGGATCTCCCGGAGGTCCGTAAAGAACATGGTTCACCGCAGCGAGCTGAGAAGCCCAATAGTATTTCCGCAGATCTGGCAACCCAATCCCACCGCCGTACCACGGGAGAGTAAGCTTAGAAAATGCTATGCGGAATCTTCCATACCAGAGAAGCTTCCTCTGGAGAGCCTCAATCTCTTTGAAATAGGATGCTGGTACCGGGTCCATTGTATTCTGTAATACATATAGAAATCGGGGAAGGGCCATCATCTTAAATAAGACTGCTTTACCCAACAGGGATAGCGGAAGAGCCTTCCAGCGCTCAACGTCCCTCTTTAGCCGATCCAGGGGAGGTCCCAGATTATTAAGATATTGTTTCTTCAGGTCAAGTGTAACGTATATTCCAAGATATTTAAATCCTGCCGGCTCAATCTGTATGGGGCACGACTGCGGGGGCACCGTCGGTTCGCCCCTGAGGACAAAGAGCACCGACTTCGTCCAATTAATTGCGAATCCGGAATATCTTCCGAATATGGCAAGTATATCTAGAAAATTGATCAAAGAGTCCCTGGGGTTAGTGAGGTAAAGGAGGATATACTCCGCATACAACGAGATTTTATCCTCCCACTCCAGTGTCCACCGCAGACCTCGTATTGATCGGTCCCATCTAACCCACGCCGCCAGAGGCTCTAAGGCTAGAGCGAAGAGGAGCGGCGACAGGGGGCACCCCGGACTCGAGTCTCTTCCTAGGGGAAAGTCGGCCGACTTATGGTTATTGACGATTACCCTGGCCAAGGGCCCAGTGTACAACAGACATACCCAGCTTATAAATTCCAGTCCAAAGCCCATCTTCGCCAATACTGCAAACAGGTAGGACCACTCGACCCTATCGAACGCCATAGTGGCGTCTAGTGACACTAATACCGCTGGCTCATGAATCGAAGGGGCACCACCCAGTATCCCATGCAACATACGCAGATTGAGAGCTGTGTTTCGGCATGGCATAAAGCCCGACTGGTCTGGATGTATCAAGCTGGTGATTACTTTTACCAGTCTGGTAGCCAGTAGCTTCACCAGGATTTTAGGCTCAGCATTGAGCAGCGAGATTGGCCTGTATGAGGAGCAGAGAATTTTGGGTTTGCCTGCTTTGTGTACAGCTACTATGTTTGCCACCCGCTGGTCATACGGGAGTCGACCTCCCTCCTTACTTTCCGTGAACATGGATCTGACATATGGGGCAAGCTTGTGGGCATTTAATTTATACAGTTCAATTGGGATTCCGTTAGGGCCGGTTGCCTTCCAGGATCTTACCCCTCTAATCGCCTGCGCCACTTCATCATCTGTGAAAGGGGAATCTAAATATCTTTTATCGTCGGCCGACAGTATAGGCATGCGGATGTCCTTTATCATATCACTATTTTCAGCCTCTGTATATCCACCGACCGAAGTGTACACACCTCTGTAATAGTCAGAGAACTCATCTACCACTGCCTGGGGGTCTGTGACCATGCTGGAACCCGCTCCTTGTAACTTCGACACAAACCGCGATGCCCCCTCCCCACGTTCGGGCCAAGCAATCAGTTTACCAGCCTAATCTCCATGTTCATATATTCGGCTTTGAGTGGCCTTATTTTGAGCTACCCCCCTATCCTTGGCAAGGCTTCTGTACTCTTCCTGTCTTAATTTTAAAAGGTGCACGTCTGCCGGAGCAGCGTCCTGGCCACCAATTCTTCCAGCCGAGTTACATCTGCCTCCGCCCCCTCGACCTCTGCCTGGTGCCGCTTTTTCTTCCCCGCATTCAAAGACAGGACTTCTCCGCGGACTACCGTCTTATATGCTTCCCACAGTGACTGTGCAGATTCGACAGTACCTTCGTTTTCTTGAAAGTAGCGATCAGTAATCTTGACAATTTCCTTCTTAGTCACTGGGCCTCTCAAATGCCATGCACCTATAGGTGCCACCCTTCCGACTGTGGGTTGTCCGAGTTCCACCCTCAACCCCATGGGAGAATGGTCGGATATCCCCCTACCGAGATATCTTGCCTCTCTGACTGTAGCTGCTAGGGCCGCCGGTATCAATATGTAGTCTAGTCTTGACATGCTGTGGTGTGCTGCGGACACGTGCGTGTAGTATGTCTGTATCGGATTACGTACCCGCCAGCAATACATAAGCCCCATAGTTGGTAAGAATTCCGAGAGCCATCTATGTGCTGGTCTGAGTGTTCGGGCCGGGTGTCTGTCTAGCTCACCGTCTAGCACTGCATTAAAGTCGCCACCCAACATCAGAAGGCCCAGGGGCAGGGTGAGAAAGACAGCCCACAGGTCGCGGAAAGTGTCAGATTGGAGGCTCGGCGGGATATATATCAAGAAGAAGGTAACCGTCTTCCCTTCCCACTGCCCGAGTTTCCAGTGTAGCGACCCCTCCTGCCAGACCACGTGGCTTGGATTGTTAAAGGAAAGGAGTTTTTCCCCAGTATTCATACCCCCCTAGATCCCGTGTAAACCCAGCATGCGCTACCAGCATATAGCCTCCTCTATGGAGAGCCATGCAGCGATCACCTACGAGATGTGTCTCTTGCAATAGGACGACATCAGGAGAATGTCTTCTCACCAACTGACTCACCATTCCTCTCTTGATCCGATCCCCAAGGCCATTCACACTCCAACTCAGCACCTTTATCCCCGACCTCCCGCTAGGTGTCAACATTTGACCCACTTGAAGTTTGTCTGACTGTGACCTTGCCTCTTCTAGCGGACATAAAATCCACATTTTATGTACATTAACAACATTATCACATGATTCAAAAATTAAAATTAAAAAAAAGAAAAAAATGAAAGTAAAACTTAAATAATCCCCGATCCCCCACCCGCCCACCCTGCACCCCTGCATACAGAAAAAGCCCATCCCCAACTAGCAGAGTGCCTATTGCCCTAAACAAACAACTTCTAAGCTACTAAATGTAGTAAACGAGGTGGAAACGGCATCCTTCCCCCTTATCCTCACAGTTCAATAAACACTACTGATAGTCTGTGGAAAGCTCACGTAGCAAGGCTGGACTCATTCCTGTTCTTCGGCCTCTTCCCTCCCATCTCAATCCTGAGACTCGGAGCCATATGGGGGGCTGCTGCCAATCCAGTCGGATACCAGGTCCGGGTTATCAAAGAACCATGCCCGACCATCGGCCTCCACCCGCAGACACGCCGGGAACATCATGGCATATTTGTATCGTCTGTCGCACAGTTTTTTTTTGACAGCCAGAAAGTTATGGCGTTGCTTCTGCACCAGTTGAGTAAAGTTGGGGAGAAAGGAAAGCGTGGCATTCTCATAACGGAGGGATCCTCCTTGACGTGCCGCCTGAAGGATAGCGTCTCTATCCCTAAAGTTAAGCACTCTTGCAATCATGGGGCGTAGGGGTGCTCCAGGCCTTGGTCTCCCACCCATGACCCTATGGGCGCGTTCGATTGTGAAGAATTTCCCGATTCCCTTTGGCTTGAGATGCTGGAGGATTAAATCCTCCACAAACAGGTCAGGGGCCGGACCTTCCGCTTTTTCAGGCAATCCTAAGATACGGACGTTGTTGCGCCGGGCCCTCCCTTCATATTCATCAAGTTTACGCACCACCTGGACCTGGGACAATTTAAGGACACTCACTTCTTGCTGAAACTGGGCAACATTGTCCACCAAGCTGGCAGTTTTGATGTCCAGTTAATTCTCCTGTCTCCAGCGGTCCACTGCCTCGGCAATGCACAGTGCCCCAGGCTTTATCAGGGTGCAAGAAGTCCAACCGCGGCCCCCTGGATCGCCACTGTAGACCCTGGTACCTCCGCTCGCTATTGCCCCATATGTTGGCTGTAGTAAAAGGTCAAATCGCTTGCCCCATAAAATGATTGCAGTAGCAGTTCAAATCGCTTGTCCCATATATTGGCTGCAGCAGCGGGTCAGATCGCTTGCCCCATATAATGACCGCAGTAGCAGGTCAGGCCACTTGCCCCTTCTAGTGGCTGCAGTCGCAGGTCAGATCTCTTCTTTAAGCCTGCAGCTTTCGCAGGAGCCCCTGCGGTGCCCCACAGCGTCCTCAGGAGTCGTTGTTCAGCCGCCGTGGGGGGGAGGCTCCTTCTCCCAACCCTCACCCCCTGTCCTCGCGATGGGGTGCGTCCCGGGCACCTGACACTACAGCCATGCCGGTGGCGTATCGAATCAGGCTCCGATTGCCCGCCCAGAAGCCTCTAAACTGTAGCGCAAGGAGGAGGGGGGACCTCACAACACAGCCCGCACCACGCACTCCCCGCCACTCACCTCCTCCGCCTCTTCGCCAAATTCGCACCCTGCTGGCGGACCCGACCGGTAAGTTCCGGCCCGGGTCCCCGCTGTTGTTCGACTTGCGGGCGGCTTCAGAGTCAACTCGGTTCCCAGCTGCAGTCTCGCAACAGGCCGCGAGCCCTCACGCCCAGATCTTTATAATGCGGCGTCCCCGGGAGTCCAGACTTGCTTCCCGGTGCACCGCTCAGCTTTACTGAGCTGATGCCGAGCTCGGATTACAGGATATTTGACAGGACAGTGAGGCTGGGGGACAGTCACGGAGGAGCCTAGGGCTCACGCGGCCATCTTCCTCGGCACATCTTGATTGATTAATGTTCTTTCTAGGGAGAGAACAT
The DNA here is from genome assembly GCF_964263255.1 of Lissotriton vulgaris. Taxonomy (NCBI): domain Eukaryota; kingdom Metazoa; phylum Chordata; class Amphibia; order Caudata; family Salamandridae; genus Lissotriton; species Lissotriton vulgaris. The sequence goes on from NC_141696.1 coordinate 1,358,146,271, forward strand.
AGTGGCAGTTTGACTCACCATACAGTAGTGCAAAGGGTTAATAAGCCTGCTGTTAAAGAACAGATCTGCATTTTATGTGGCTAGTTGAGTGGACTAGTAAAACCAGCCTTTACCAGCACTTTAAAAATCATTAAATGCATGTGCGAGACGGTGCTTTGGAGAGATGAGGGGCACTTTTGTTGGGTGATAGTGAGGGAATCCGAGGAGGTCATAGAGGACTCCAAAAATTATTGTTGCATCAGGTGCCACCAGCACTAAAGCCAGGCCTTGTCGGTAGCACTGGCCGTTAAGCTCAATTTTCTCTTTCTCTTCTTTCTTTATCAACCCTCTCCCAAGAGGGGGGGGGGGCTTAGGGGGCAGCCAACCACAAGAAGGTCTGTCCCCCAGACAGACTGAGAGAGTGGTGCAGTCCAGGACTGTCAATTTGTGGTTGGGCTACTTTTATAGCCCATTATAGCTCAAGGTTATATAGGGGCTTCATTTTGGTTCCCTGCCACCATTTTAGGAACAGGTGACCTGGTGACTGGTGGCTGGGAAATATAGTGGTGATTTTCTTGCGATTTTTTCTTATAGCACATGGTGGCTATTAACTTTGAACATTATCAGTGATTTATTAGTCATGGTAGACTCTGCGGCAAAAGTGGTGGAGGTAATGTGGCTCCTTCTGGAGGCCTGGCGGATCGACCTAGTGATGGGAAACAACGTGGTAGTGATTGCAGCCCGATCGGGCTGGACTGTTCCCATGTGGCACAGGGTCAGATGCCATGTCTGAACTGGGGTGGTGGATGAAGCTAAAGAATGGTGATGGATTAAACCCAGATCAGTTGACTGGGGGTGAGTGTATGATTTGCTCAAACGCTCCCTCCATCATCCCCTTTGGTTTTGCTTTGTTCGCCCTAAATTGGCAGGGTATGCCCAGACGTGGGTCCCTTGCTCACTCTAGCACTGGATTCAAGATAGCCTGGCTGATGAGGATTATGAATCCGAAACCGAAACGTATACATGAGCCCCCTTGCGGCCATCGCTCGCCAACACAACCTCAACATCATCTCCTACGCGGATGACACTCAACTGATCCTTTCTCTCACCAATGACCCCAGCACCGCCAAAACCAACCTACACGAAGGAATGAAAGAAGTTGCCGAATGGATGAAACAAAGCCGTCTGAAACTGAACTCAGATAAAACAGAAGTCCTCATCTTAGGCACATCCCCCTCTGCATGGGACGACTCTTGGTGGCCGGAAGCCCTTGGTAAAGCACCCATCCCGACAAACCACGCACGGAACCTAGGCGTTATCCTGGATTCCTCACTCTCAATGAACAGACAAGTCAACGCCGTATCCTCATCCTGCTTCAACATTCTTCGCATGCTCAAAAAAACATTTCGCTGGATCCCCACCGAAACCAGAAAAACAGTCACCCATGCTCTGGTCACGAGCCGACTGGACTACGGTAACACCCTCTACGCTGGTACTACCGCCAAACTCCAGAAGAAACTCCAACGAATCCAAAACGCCTCAGCCAGGATCATATTAGACATCCCGCGTAACGAACACATCTCTGGCCACCTGAAAGACCTCCACTGGCTACCCGTCAATAAGAGGATCACTTTCCGACTGCTAACCCACGCACACAAATCACTCTACGACATCGGACCAGAATGCCTCAACTCACGACTGTCCTTCTACACCCCCTCCCGCCAACTACGTTCTTCCAGCCAAGCCCTCGCCACTGTACCCCGCATCAACAAGACCACCATGGGAGGCAGGTCCTTCTCATACCTGGCAGCTAAAACATGGAACTCACTCCCCACCTACCTTCGCCTCACCCAGAACCACCTAGCATTTAGAAAGCAACTTAAAACGTGGATATTTGACAAGTAATCCTCCTCTCCCCCCTAAGCGCCTTGAGACCCTCTGGGTATGTAGTGCGCTATATAAATTATCTGACTTGACTTGACTATACTTGTTTCCGGTCCAGGGAAGACATGGCTTGGCAGTTCGGGCTGGATTGTTCCCATGTGGCACAGGGTCAGACTGATTTGCATATGGCCACGTCTGGACTGGGGTGGTGGAGTGAGCTAAAGAATGGTGATGGATTAAAACCCAGATCAGTTGACTGGGGGTAGGTGTTTGATTTGCTCAAACACTTCGTCCATCATCCCCTTTGGTATCGCTTTGTTCGCCCTATGTTGGCAGGGTATGCCTAGAAGTGGGTTCCTTGCTCACTCTACCACTGGATTCAAGATAGCCTGGCTAATGAGGATTATGAATCCGAAACCGGTCCCAGGATGCTTGCTTCCGGTCCAGGAAGACATGGCTTGGCAGTTCGGGCTGGACTGTTCCCATGTGACACAGGGTCAGACTGATTTGCATAAGGCCATATCTGAACTGGGGTGGTGGAGTGAGCTAAAGATTAGTGATGGATTAAACCCAGATCAGTTGACTGGGGGTGAGTGTTTGATTTGCTCAAACGCTCCGTCCATCATCCCCTTTGGTATTGCTTTGATCGGCTCGACGGGCATCTAACCGCATGGCTGTGGTCGTTTTTGCATGTTTACCCCTGTGAGAGTTACGGGTGGTGGCAACTGCAGCAGATCCTGGAGCATCTGGGGTGGCCCATAGTGGTATCCTATTAGGGACTCCAACCCGTCAGTTGGAGTCTCTTCGGAATGCCAATCAAATGATTTACGAGATCTGGCAGGAGAAGGCATCCGTCGGGCACTTGCTTAGTTGGAAGACTCTTCGTAAATCATTTGATTGGCATTCCAAAGAGACTCCAATCGACAGGTGGGGGTCCATAATAGGATACCACTAAGGCTCCTACCGCCCAGTGGAAAACTGAGAACTTTTGAACCACAAGTCATTACTTCATTAAGAAGCCTTCGGTATTGTAGAGAACTCATGAATCTATAATTCGGCTGCCTACCCCCCTCGCTTGTCCTGAAGAAGACCCACCTTGACGCACTTCACATAACTGCGCATACTTCAGGGTTGAAACGTCGATGCACCACATTTGTCTACACAAGGCTTATGATCACAGTCTAAATCATTAATGGATCTTGCAGCGTATGTACAAAAATCATAAGGACAAACAGAAAATCTTCTTCCCTTCCCATGTGTCATCGGTCAATTGTCTTGTATATAGTGTATTGTCTATGTAACCAACCACCACATGTCACGTTTTTCACCACAGCCACCTATTCCTTCTGCAAATGAATTTGTAAATTGCGACAGCCTTGAATCATTGAAATTTTTTCCTGAAAGCAGCATTGGATTCTATACATCGGAGTGTGTTATGTTATTTTCTTTCCTTAAATTGTTGGTGTTTCCTACAAGTAAGCTTTTGCTGCTTGAGTACTCTAAAGTAATCTATAAACCCCAACAGAACCAATTGTTTTTGTTTAATACAAATTAAGCTAAACCTTTCATTAATCATTTTTGGAGTAATGGAAGGAGTTTCAGGAATTGTGAAGATAATTCCTGTTTTACACTAGTTTATTGACCAGAAGACAAATCTGTCAAAATTAGGTGGGAGGTACCCCACCTCAACATTTGCAGTGGTTAGATTTCCATTTTTATATGTCTAGAATGGACTTATTAGGGAAAGACTCTAAGAAGAAAAGATTCTGCGCTATTTTACAAAATTGAGCTAGGGTGTAGTGGGAAGCAATGGTTATTGAGATTGCAATGGATTACAGACTTGCCCAATGATTACACATGTGTAACTCTCTGTTTTTGCTGCAATGTCTTCCCCCCTCCTCATTTGACGCAGCTGCCGTTAATCGGACATTCTGAGAGAGATGTACCTGCAGGGAGGAAATGTCTATTTCTGATGCCCGCCTGAGGTCTGTTTCTTTTCTTCATTACTGGGCTAAGTTATTAGACATTGGAACCTGAGGTGAATGAGGACAACAACAAAAAAAGACTGATTTGCATGTGGCTCTTTCTGAACTGAGGTGGCTAAGTGAACAAAGGAACGATGATGGATTCAACCCAGATCTGTGACTGGGCGTGAGGGTCTGAAAAGTTTAAGCACTCCGTCCATCATCTCCTTAGTTTGCTTTGTTCACCCTAAGTTGGACCGGTATGCCCAGACATGGGTCCCTTGCTCACGTTGCCACTGGATTCAAGCTAGCCTGGCTGATGAGGGGTGTTACCCCGAAACCGGTCCCACGATGCATGTTTCCGGTCCAGGGAAGACCTGACTTGGCTGTTCAGGATGGACTGTTCCCATGAGGAACGGGGTCAAGACTGATTTGCATATGGTTGGGTCTGAACTGGGGTGGCAAAGTGAGCTAAAGAACAATGATGGATTCAACCCAGATCTGTAAGTGGGGGTGAGTGTCTGGAAAGTTTCAGCGCTCCCTCCATCATCTCCTTGTGTTTGCTTTGATCACCCCAAGTTGGCAGGGTATTCCCAGATGTGGGTCCTTTGCTCACTTTGCCACCGGATTCTAGCTATCCTGACTGATGAGGGGTATTACCCCGAAACCGGTCCCAGGATGCTTATTTACGGTCCAGGGAAGACCTGATTTGCCAGTTTGGGCTGGAATGTTCCCATGAGGACGTCAGTCAAGACTGATTTGCATATGGGTGTGTCTGAATTAGGGTGGCGAAGTGAGCTAAGGAACGGTGATGGATTCAACCCAGATCTGTGACTGGGGTGAATGTCTGAAAAGTTTCAGCGCTCCGTCCATCATCTCCTTGTGTTTGCAAAGTGTGGTTGTGAAGTCAGCTTTTCAGCTGCTTCCTGTACATCTAGATGAGTTTTAACCATTGGACATGCAATTTGAAGGGCTGTGGTACGTAGACAAGACACTGCCAATGGGCTGTTCAATATATGCACTGTTTGAATGTTTCAGGTCACTCCTGCAGTTGCTTTTCATCTGGCATACGGGCCATTAGTTGGTGACACATTATTTGGAGGATTTATTTTTTGTGGGGGAACCCAGCTCGGCGGTCTACTAGTGGATGCTGGTAAGTTTCCAAGAGCTCATGGGTGACCTGGGAGTTCCTTTGGCACTAGAGAAAACTGTGGGCCGGGTACAGTGTTATCTTTTCTGGGCATTGAAATAGATTCCCAACAGATGGAGGCAAGGATGCTGCAGGACAAAAAAGAGACGATGGAGGCATTGTTGGTTTGCATGCTGGCAAGAAACAAGGAGAAAGTTAGGGAAATTGAGGTGTTGCTGGGGCACTTTAATTTCACTTGCAGGGCAGACAGAATGGGTAGAACATTTTGCAGGAGGTTGGGTCTAGCGCTGTCGGGCTTCTTGCTGCATCATTATCATGTGCGACTACCAGCAGGGGCCGAGGAAGATCTTCAGATTGGGTGTTTTTCCTTACAGTCCTTCATTGGGATTCCTTTAGTTCAGCAGAAGGACACGGATTGGGATGTGCAAATAGTCTCAGATGTAGCAAGCGGTATGTGTTTCAGTTTGTATTGGCAAGGGAGGTGGAGTGCGGGGGAATAGCTGTCACAGGGAAAAGAGGGGGCAGGAGTGTTGTATTTTTGTAACTGTTTCCTCATGTGGTGGCTGTCACAATGTGGGGAATGGAGCTGGCTCAACGGTGGGTGGGTTCCGGGTTCACAACATGTTGGTGGTACAGGTCGTGAATAGATAGTTTGCCAGGGATGCACAGGTGTTGAAATTGCTGCCGGTTTTTTTGTGTTGGGTTGCTTGCGGCATGATATCCGGCGACAAGTGCTGGGGATGGGCAATGAAATTTTGCAGTGGGGGAGATTCTGTAGGTTGACCAAATATACAGACAGATGCAAGACACCCATGCCGGAGAAGTTGTGGTCAATAGGAAACGCTGGGTGGTGCAACTGGTGGTAGGGTCCCTGGCAGAGTCAACTCGGAGAGCTTACGGTCAGGCATGGGTGGAATTTTTGGCATTGGGTGCAAAGCGCAGGGTGGAGGAGTGGCTTTGGGCTGAGAATGTGGTTGCGTTTGTCTTGGTCTTAACCGAGAGGGACCATTGCTGGCAAACTCACGGGTATCGATTTTATGTGGAAATTGTTGTGGGGATATGCCCCTTCTGCAGACAAGTTCCGACAGATGTTTCTTGAAGATTGGGCGAGGGAGCAGGGTCATTTGGGGTGGCTAAAGCAGCCGCTAATGTGGCACTTGTTTTGCAAGGTCCTATGACAGCTGCTGGCGGTATGCTGGGTCCGGTGGAGACATGCTTGTTCTCTACCCTCATGTCCTGGATGCCCTTTCTCACACAATACAAATGATCAGTGGTCTGTGCTGCACCCCTCTCTACTAAAATTACTCTGATGCCTGTGGAGGTTTTAAGTCCCCATGTACTGCTGGTGCTGGTGTGCCATTCTTGCTGGAGGGGGAGACTTCATTTATCAGCTCCCCACGCACCTGGAGCCACGATCATCATGAGCAAGGGGGCGTGGCTGCCCTACACCGAGCACTCATAGCACTACCGGCTTCCCTTCTGCGCGGGCCGTACCTGGGCAAAGCCTGGGCCAAATGCCGGCCCGTCTGTGCCCATCCGTGGCCAGACAAGACTGGGCCACCCCTCTGTCGAGGCCGCTCTTTGGAATATTGTCTTTTAAAGTATTTCTAGGTAAGGGCACGGTTTCTCCTTACTCAGTACAATGGGCAAACGTGAAGCCTTTGAGAACTCTGCATTACCAGGGAAGCCTACCAGCATCGAACAATGCATACATTTTGAACTTACTCATTGGGAAATATACAGTTGCCAAGCAGTCCTCTCTTTTCCCACCTTTATGGACCTGCCAATGACATGTGGTTGTGTCAACAGGTCAAAGTTGTGTCATTTGCTTCTGGAGATGGGCCTAGATAAATATTTAGTGTATTTACTAATTTTTTTACATACAAACACAAAGGCCAGATTCAGGCTTGACCTTAGCGGCGTCTAAGGCCACTAACGCTAGAAGTTCCCCCCTTATCTCTGCCATGTCGATGTTCCCTTTCAGTATTTGGGTCTGTTCCTGGATGGATCTCCCAAACATAAAGCCTTTATGATCTGAGTTGTTTAGGCTTGGTGCCAATTTTGCCAATCTCCCTGCCAGAATGCCCATAAAGATCTTATAGTCAGCATTCAGCAGGGAGATCGGACGGTAGGAGTCAGCCATCAGGGGATCTTTCCCTGGCTTCAATATTAGGACAATCGTGGCCTCCTTCCAGGATCTGGGGACCACCCCTGTAGAACTATACACTGAGTTAAATAAGGAGTGAAGTATGGGTAGGAGCTCATTCAATAACAATTTGTATATTTCATTGGGGAGAGAGTCAAGACCTGCCGCCTTTTTATTTTTTGCCCTCTTTATTTGATCACCAATCTCCTGAGTGGATATGGGTGCTTCTAACATATCTCTGGCAGATTCTGTAAGAACTGATAAGGACTTGTCCCTTAACCATGAGCCAATCAAGTCCAGGGAAGGTGTTATATTCTCCCTGTACAGGTTCGAGAAAAGGGACGAAGGCATTCCTGCATATCTGAATGCTTACTGGATTTGGTGCCAGAACTATCAATAATAAGCTCATTAATGTCATTTTTTGCCCGGTCTATCCTTGCTTTCCAAGCCAGTACAGTAAAGCCCCTGCTCTTTCCCCGTATTCGAAATTTTCCATATTCCAGACTTGCCACTGGGCCTTACATTTCGAATCTAGGAAGATCCTGATCCTGCCTGACTTTCTCGAGTCTCTTCTCTAACTCTTCCAGTTTCCCTATATTCTCCTGATTAATGAGGCTCTTTTCCTTTTCAAGGACAGATATTTTAGACTCCAGGGTCTGTAATTCCAAAGTCTTAATTGTGTTCTTAGAACTTATTAGACTTCCCAGTGCCCCACTCAAGTTGGCTTTTTAGGCGTCCCAGACATGTTCAATCGTGTGTGCTGGAGATACCTTTGGGGGGTGTTGGAGACTATGGGTATGGGCCCAATTTGTGTGCAGTCCTTAAAGAACTGTTACTCTGGGGCTTCGGCTAAGATCTTGCTGAACGGTTCCCTGACCATAAGCTTTGAAATTCAGAGAGGAACAAGGCAGAGATGTCCCCAGTCTCCTCTTTTATTTAATATTTACATTGAGCCCCTGGCACAGATGATTAGGTTGGACAGCATCATTAGACCATTTGAATCACAAAATTATCAATGCAACATTACACGTTATGCCGATGATGTAATCATCTACACCAGCGACCCTGATATCGCCATTCCACGGCTTGAGACCATATTAAAGGAGTTTGGTTTGATGTCAGGATATCTTGCTAACCCGGCTAAAACCGAAATCATGTGTTGGAATACAATGTATACTGGAGGCCCTTCAAGTAAAGATTTTAGGTACCTAGGGGTAAAAATCGTTAAGGACCTGAATAAAATCCCCCTCTTAAATGTGGGAAGAATTGAAAAGGATATAGACTACCTCTTTGCTAAGTGGAAAAACCTGCCTTTGACGATTTATGGAAGGGTAAACCTAATAAAGATGTCGGTCTTACCAAAATTGACATATCTTTTCAATGCGGTGCCTCTCACCTTTCCCCAGAAAAACATCAGAAAAATCCAAGGTAAATTGGTAGCTTTATATGGGGTCAGAAAAGCGCAAGGCTATCTTGGAAAAAACTAAGAAGGAAACTTTTAAAAGGTGGCTTGGCCCTCCCAGATATTAACTGGTAGCTATTGGCTTTTCAATTTAAGGGCATCAGGATGTTGTTGTCTGCACCAGTGGAATCTAAGTGGGGTAGGCTTCTGGGCGAAATGGCCTTGGTAGAGGGAGGCAGCGGGCAAGGCGGGTTCCTATATAAATTCGGGGCTCCCAGATTCTTTAAGAGTGTGCGTCTAAGGTTTTGAAAGCTGCCTTGATGACTTGGTACAAACTGAGACGCATTTGGGGTATAGGCTACTTTTCTGATTTTGCCCCCATTTGGGATTCCCCGGGGACCCCTGCATGCCTGAGTGATAGCCTGGCGATCCCGATAAGAAGAGCTGGTTTGGGAAGATGGTCGGATCTGGTGGACTTCAATGGGGTGCTCCCATGGGAGTTGCTGCTAGTTAAGATCGGTCCCTCCTTTTCAAGGTTTAAGTACCTTCAGTTAAGATCATGGTACGAGGCCGAAGCTGCAGAAATTAAAGGGAACTGGGATCTTGAGCAGCTATTACAAGGTCCGCAACCAAAGAAAAAAGAAATATCCCTTTGGTATGCAAAACTGCTTGAAGCGGAGGATAGCGAGGTTCCCCCCTAATCATCGGGATAGAATCCCCTCCCATTCTCCCACGCCATAGAAGATCGATTTGAAGCCTCCCTAAAGCTACTTTATAGATATATAAAGCCTGCTAGGCTAAAATAGAATCATTTTTTGTGCTAAACAGGCTTTATCATACCCTGGCTAAAATTGCCAAATTCGCACCGGTTCCTGTCCCACAGTGTCCTAGGTGTAAATTTGATAAAGCTGACGACCCCCACATGTTTTTTGAATACATGGAATTAAGTCTATTTTGGAAGAATGTGGGGGACACATTGACAGCCATTTTTGGAACTGATATTGGGATTGATCTCCACCATGTGATTTTTGGTACAAACGATCTTATAAGGGGGCGCTGTCGCAGATACATATCGGATTGTTGTTATATCTTATCATTCTAGCCAGGAGGGAGATCTGCATAAGGTGGAAAGACCCGACCCTCCCCATTAGAGAAAGTTGGTTAAAAGCTGCGTTGAGCATGGAATGCCTAGAGCAGGGAGGTGGAATAGGAATACATGAGAACATCTGGTCTCCCCTGCTAACTTCGGGACAGCGCCTGCGCTTGATAACTTGTTAGATTCTTTGTGCCTGATTCGGGTCCAATCATTACACCGGACCTCAAACATGTGAGGAAGGCCATGGTGGCCTAGACCTACGCAGTGAGTTGAAGGGCTCCTAGGTCCACATTACTTGGCTTGTCAAATCTGCTATGGTCTTTGGTGAGATGAGGACAAAAAAAACAAATTCAGGCTTGACCAGAATGGGGAGGTCTCAAATGAGATCTGCGTAGGACTGGGAGGTTTGTCAAGGGTGTGTCCTTGTGCCTTTGTTGTTTTATCTTTGTATTAATAAATTAGGCGCAGAACTGGCATTAAGTACCCCCGATGTTCCAAACAAAGGTTGTGCCGCAACCAGTGGTGTTGTATCCTGGTGACGCTGTGCTTATGGCGAGACCCCTAAAGCGCTGCGCTCACTAGTTCAAACATTGGTACAGTTCATGGCTGATCTCGAGCTAACAACTAATTATGTTAAATCCTACATTAGGTCTTGTGGCCCTAAGTGCATTAGACCTACGTCAATACAAGCTGGATCCCATCGGCTAACAAGCACAGGCACCTTGTGCCAATATCGGCAACACACTCAACCCGCAAACACAGCAATACCATAATAAAGAACACACAAGACACATTGGTGTTGGAGAAAACATTGCTGCAGGTTTATTTTGCATAAGATCCTCAGCACGAAAAAGGATCTCCAGCTGGGCGGGGGTGGTAGATATACCTGCACCCAGCCCACTGTCACGACGGAAATGAAGAGTAGCGCTTGGACATCCGGGAGGTCCAAACACTAGCCCTGCTGTGTTTGTGTCATCATGTGGCACTAGAGTGCCCCCTTCCTATGGGGCCCCCTGCCTGGGCCGGTGGCAGCCTCATTTTCTTATTTGGGTGTAACCTTCAGCTCCAAACATTGCACCATGCAGAGAAAAGTTGCCCCGAGCAGTGGGATCCCTTCTTAGCCTCCCATGGGGGGCCGGATACTGGACCCCACGTTGTAGATTTTTGCCGCCTAATGTTAGTATCATATGGGGCAGAAATGTGGGGAATAGGTGACTGTGTAACAGCACAGAGGGAAGAAAAATGGTATCCTCTGGACAGTTCTGGCCGTCCCCTTTCCTACCCCTCACTGTGTTTGTCATAAGGAACTGGATTTGAATTATCTGCGTGATCTCATTCATATTAAACCGCCTTTACTGTGGTTATCAATGTAGAAAAAAAAAAGAGCAGGCGGTTTTAACCCTGGACATAATAATTGATTTCCAGGCTTGCGATAAGGGGCTTACAATACAACGTCTCATACCATCCCTGGTAGGAAACAGGTACACGCTTTATGGCTCGCCCAATCACAAGGCGACAGGTTAAACGCGGAACGACAGAAAATAACTGTCGCAAATCGTTTACATTTAAATCCTGTAATCTTTCCCACAAGCTATTTATGGCACATTAGGAGCGTTCGTTACTGTTTCGTTTTAGAGTTTGATCTGACCAAATATCTGTATTTTGTTTCACTCTTGGGCACCAACATAATTTAGAACGTAAAGTACGTCCCTGTAAGAATACACCCAACCAATCAATGTTACATGTTCTTGTTTCTGTGACTTTTATAAACTGTACACTTAGAGGTGCTTAGGCACTGCGTTCAGGCTTACTATCAACCCCAACAACTTTTAGATAATTAGTCCTGCCTCTGTGTAAGCTTATTTGTGAGGTCAGCAGTGCGGTCATGTGGCGCCATGCAATCAGATGAATTGTATTCTTATGACTTGATAAATGCATAATATTGTTTATATGTATTTATGTGCCTGTAAAATGTATTGGAGTCGCTACCGTTCATCTTCACTCTTTTGTGCATTTTATGAGTTTGTACGCCTTTATGGTTCAATCACGGACAGTAAGTAAGTAAAATTTTATTGTATATGGTTAATAAAAACCTTTACAAAAAAGGAGAAAATTAAAAAAAACTTATTCCATAAAATAAATAAGAGTGCATCTGCTGACTGGTGACCATTTCAGAGTAAAAAAAAGTCTATCTTTCATTATCTAGCTTCAAAGTCTTTTGTTTCAGTGAGACTTTGTATTTTGTCCCATTAGTCACCTCTTTTTCGTTTTTCATCAATAGGAGGCTCACTTTCTGAAAAAAACGGGTGGCCCGGCAGGCTGTCTGCAGCTGTTCGCTGTTCAATACTAGCATGACTGCAGGCGACATGTTCTGATTTGGAAAAGGCGGAATATTTGAAGGAGATAATACCGTCTCAGGTTGTTCAGAGCGGGACAGATGCACAGGACATGGACCAGGGATCACGGACAGAATAAAATCATTTTTTAATTGAATTGAATATTCTATACGTCTGAGAGGCGCTGAAACTACAAAATACAATGTGAGAGTTTAAAACCGGCTTTTATGTTGAGTTCAAGGGATTCCTTCCTTCCCCCCAGCTGTGAAGGCGATGGTATGGTCTGGGCATTCATTGCATGTGTGACCTGCCAAGCCGCGTGGGATCCGGCTCGAATGACACAAGGCGGCGCTTCGCAGCTGTAGAAACAGTACAGAGCTCGGTACGATTGTAGGTGACGGACAGATGCAAAGACGGCACTCAGGCCCCGCCCCACCGTCACCTTTGCTCCCTCGCGCCACGCAGTTTTACCCTGGAGAATAGCCCGCATCAGTACTTAGTGTGCACTTTTACTGCAAGGACGCTTCAGGGAGTAATTAACTGAACAACCTGTGAGAGGACTACACAATGCTGAACCGGCACTTTACACGTTACAGTTTTACGTGGCAAGGGCGGTTGTGCAACTCCATAAGTAGGGCATGAGTGGCATATATGGTTTACCCTTTTTACTGGACTAGGTTTAGAGTACTGCAGTTGGGGGGGGAGGGGGGCAGTGGTATGCAAGCAGACAATGCACAGAAACAGCGCTGTCATTATCTCAGTCAAAGGTCAGCTGCCTCTGTCCCTGCATGCTTGTTTGTTTTGTCCCCTGGCGGGCCTGTAAACTGTAACACACGTCAGTCTGGGAGGAAACGGAGCCCAGGCGGACAGCGCAGCAAATTGGAAGTGGGAAATTCAAAAATACCAAACTGGTGTCTCAGTATACCACTGACAGAGTATTGAATAAACGCGTGCCTTGTAAATTGTAAAAACTGACACCAGCAATACTGCCTCGCATTGTGTAACGCAGAACATGGCATTAGATCATGTGAAGTTATCGTATCTTCTAGACTATAAGAATTTGCAAACTTAATAGGACATCTGGGTGACCGAAAGCCTCTACTCCATAATCGGTATCTGGGGGTTACCAGGTGGGTTGAGTGTGCCTTTCACCCCCCCACCTCCTGTCTTCACTCAGCTTGAAACAAGGATGCCCATCTTTCCAAACTTGTGCAAGAATCTAATTGCACCAATGATTCAAGAATACAACTCCCACAATGCATTAGTGTGCGGAAGCTTATTCGAGGAAGCAAAGTGACTCGGTGGCACGTGGGCACCGCACTGACTCAAAGTTCCAAAAACAATGTCTGAGGCGTTAAATAACTCACGGTGTGCTGTATTGTACAGGGAGGGCGGCTATCACCAGTACGGTGGTGCAAACACCCCCGTGACATCGGCAACCGGGCACAATGAAAACAAAGCTGCATTTTAGCCTATTATAATCTACAACAAACAGTGTCACCTGGTGATAATTCATGAACGGCTGCTTGAAATTGGGACTTACTCATCTTCTGTGATTGCTTGTCCTTTAATCAGATTCCTCCCGCTGGGGGCGTAGTCCCAGTCCAACTCTTCAATCCCGAAATAATGTGTCCTGGTGATAGGTTCTACCGGACCAGGCTGCAGCCATAGGCAGGCTAGCGCCAGGACCGAGGCACTTGTTACCGATCGCATCATATCCGAAAGAACAGCTCCCTTGTCCAGTCAGTCCCTCGCCACCCGGCTCAGCTGAGAGCAATGTCTAACCCAGAGCTGCGAGACAGGCTCCGCCCACCGCATTCAGCCTGCGCAGAGGCTGGCTGGGGCTGATAGCTCTTACAGGCGGCATACAATGCGCCTACTGATGAGGTTGCTATGGCGACGTGGTCTTTTTCCCTTCCCTTCTCCAAGGGGCGCTGTTTATTGCAGAAGTAAATCAACATGATGTCTGAGATTCTTTTAGTTTTGTGTTCCTTGTTGACGTTTGACACAGGCTTTTTTTATCAGCCCCAGTGCACATCTGTAGGACACGTTTTATCTGTGAGGTGCATGCCACTAGCACAGAGAGTGAAGATGGGGATAAACTGGACGACGAATCAATGAAAAGGCTGCCTGGACGCTCCCTGGAAGTAGCTCGCATCGCAGCTTAGCCTAGAAGCTTTATGTTGAAAGGAAGCAACTCTGAGGCAGATATAAGTAAGAGTAGTCTTTATTCTGTCACCCACTCTCCAAGACTGTCAGAGGGATGGCAACATTCTAAGGCAAGCTCTGGCAGAACATACCAAAAGGGGAGGGGGTAAAGTATGGAGGAACGTACCAAAACAAGGGAAGGAAAAGAAAGGCAAGATTACAACACATCTCCATTCGGCCAACATAAGGAGATAAAAAAGAAATGATACAAAGTGTGTGAGCTCACCACAGCCAACCTACTGAGAATAAGCAGTGTAAACAATGCGGGTGTAGTATGCCAAAAGGAACAAAGAGGAAGGAAGAAAGAAGAGACATCCCTACCAGAGATAAAACATGAAAAGGATGAAGAACATCATGCAAAAAGATACAACATTCCCTATGGCTAACGGAAAACATTAGCAGCAACATCAGCGCTCTAGCGGTTCACTAGCTCGGGGCTATTTAGGCGGAGCCTGACATCGGCGCGACGCGGTAAAGGTGATTGTGGCAGCGTCACCCCGACCCGCTCGCTCGCCTAAGCTTCTTGATAGAAAACCTATGTTGTGCTGAGTGCGCTTATGCTTTGAGATAATTTTTAAATGATACTGATGTAAAAGTACGAATTTTTAAAATTGATTTGTGACACTCTACATTGCACACATTTATCTCCACACTCACTGCTGGTGGCTTATTAGCACATTCGAACAGCTTTGCAGCCCGTTACTCGCGCTTCCTCCTGAGCCCTGATCTGGAAAGGGTGGGAGGACACCACTTCCTTGTTGGACACCGCTTAGCGGTCAGCGCTCTAGCGGTTCACTAGCTCGGGGCTATTTAGCCCTCGCCTCCCTGTGTACGCGCAGCGGGAGCGCGCAGCGGAGCCGAAGAGAAGCCAAAGAGTGGCCCGTCTGTGCCCGTCCGTGCCAGAACGGGCCTTGGGCCTGTTACTCTGTCCCTTTTGTGATGGCATCCCTGCCAGACTCACGCATCAGGTACTCCTCTCACGACCTATTAAATCTATTGCCCCAGGGAGTGGAGAGTTGTATTAGTGACTGTTGGCCAAGTCCTGAAGGACCTTTTTCTTGCGCCAAGTGTAAGTTTCAGGCTACACACACCTCTATTATTAGGGGTTATAGTAGGAAAAATACTCCAATGGTGGAAGGCTGGAAAAGCTTCCTGCTAAATGTTCGCTCCTTACCACGACATCACTTACAAATATGGGATCTCATCCATACCCTTAAACCTGAAATTAGCTTCCTCACTGAAACGTGGCTAAAACCACACACTACTCCTTCCATCACATTGGGGATCCCTGCTGGTTATAAAATTCTAAGGCAGGATCGTCCTGATAAAATCGGTAGTGGTATTGCCATTATACATAAAGAACATCTTAAAGTCATCGTTCTAGAACAGATTATTCAGCTTGCTATGGAAGTTATGATATTCTCAATTGTAATAGGACCTAAAGAGCGCTGGAAGGGTGCCTTAGTTTATCGCCCCCCTGGACCTAATTCTGGTTTTACCTTAGCGTTGATGGAATTACTGGCACAACACATGAAAGTTGGAGAAAAGTTTATTTTATTGGGAGACTTTAACTTTCATGTAGACAATGTTGACCATTCAGAGACTAAAACCTTAATATCTGACCTTGCCTTACTGGGTCTTGAGTTACAGAATAGTGGGCCCACTCACAGAGGTGGCCATACACTGGACCTAATATTCACTAATTGCACCTCGGTATACTGTCATCATCCCAAAGCAGTTAATTGGTCAGACCACAGTATGCTTGAATTTATCCTTAAGGGTCTAAAGAAACCAAATAAACCACCTACCATACCGACCATCAAGCGAAGGTCCTGGCATAAAATTACTTTAAAAACAGTGGAAGAAGTCTGGAATGAGCCCGTAATTTTGGACTCCGATAACATTGGGTTAGCCTTGTCTAAATTTGATGCCACCTTATCTGACATGTTGAACCATCTGGCCCCTTTAAAGACAATTAAACAACCATCTGTGGCCAAGAGAGAGGTGTGGTACACTGAGTCCTTAAAATTAGAAAAACAAGGATGTAGGAAGTTGGAAAAACTCTGGAGGAAAACTCATACCAGTGAAAATAAGATCAACTATCAAAAAGTTATGTCTGCTTATTATAAAAACATTAAGCAGGCAAGAAAGAACAGTATTAATACACAGTTAGAGGAAGCTGGCAATTCCCCCAGAGAGTTGTACAAAATCCTTGATACTTTCACTAAACCTACTGTATGTGAAAGTCCAGACGAATTTTCACAAATCCTGTGTAATAACACCTCTCAATTTTTTGAGGACAAAATTGAGGCAATTTATAAAAAAATTATTATTGCCCAACACCCTAGTGATCTGGAGCAACCCAGTATGAATCACCCCGATACATCTAGAGGTGTTCTACTTTCCTTCCCTGAGATTAGTTATAGTGACACCCAAACACTAATAAACAATATGAAAACAGGATCCCCTCTTGATTTGATACCAGCTAAGCTAACTGTTACCTTGAATAATATTCTTTGTCCCACAATTCAAAAGATTTTAAACCTCTCCTTTAAAGAAGGTCAGCTCCCTCGGCAGTGGAAGGAGGCAGTTGTGAACCCAATACGGAAGAACACGGCCCTGCCATGGACAGAACTCTCCAACCTCCGCCCCATCTCTCTCTTACCTTTTTTAAGTAAATTGGCCGAGAAGCATGCAAACATCCATGTTTCCAGGTTCATAGAGGCGACAGGGGGCCTGGACCCGTCACAATCTGGGTTCAGGCCCAACTACAGCACAGAATCGGCACTCCTCTCCGTGACTGATAACATCAAGATGTCACAGGATAGAGGAGGATCAATGATTCTGGTGCTGTTAGACCTGTCGGCAGCCTTTGATACTGTGTCTCATGAGATTCTTCTCGGCCGATTACAGAGAGTGGGTATTGGAGGATTGGCACTGTCCTGGTTGGAGAGTTTTCTCTCAGGCCGCTCACAATCTGTCAGCATGGGACCCTATCGTTCCACCTCGAGGGTACTCACTAAGGGGGTGCCACAGGGCTCATGCCTAAGCCCCACATTATTTAATGTGTATGTGGCCCCCCTTGCAGAGATTGTGAGAAAGTTTGGGTTCACACCAGTGTCATATGCTGATGACACTCAGCTGCTTTTTCCTTTCAACTCCCTTACGCCCGATGTGAAGAACAATTTTGCCGAGGGCATGAGAGCAGTTTCCAACTGGATGGCTACCAACTGCCTCCAGTGTAACGTCGGGAAGACCGAGGTAATGCTATTTGGGAAAGCGAGCATGCTCTGGTCCCCCGACTGGTGGCCTTTAGATCTTGGCCCCGTCCCATGCCCAAAGCCAACTGTTAAGAACTTGGGGGTGAAACTGGATCAGAACTTGAGCTTAAAGGAGCATGCTAACTATGTCACAGGAGCCTGTTTTAGAACAATTGGCCAGTTAAGGCGAATTTTCCCTATGCTGCCTGATAATCACAGGAAGACCCTTGTACAGGCCCTGGTGATAAGTCGCCTCGACTACTGCAACGGCCTCCTCATATCAGCCAATGAGGAGGCGTTAAATCGTTTGCAGGTGGTCCAAAATACGGCGGCCAGACTAATTCTAAATGCTCCCGCAAGGACCCCGTCAAAACCCCTGTTAAGACACCTTCATTGGCTGCCCATACGACAACGTGTCACGTTTAAAATCTGCTGTTTAGTGCACAAATGCCTTTATGGGCAAGGCCCTAGATATTTGGCACAAAAATTTCAGACATACAAACCTGAACGTCTATTGCGGTCCAGCAACCAATGTCTATTGGAAATCCCCACTATAAAAAAAGCCAGACAAGGTGGACGTGCCCTATCATTCATAGGCCCAACCATGTGGAACAAACTTCCATCTGACCTAAGACACAACGACAACCATCTATGTTTTAGGAAGGCCTTAAAAACTCTGTTGTTTCAGGTAGCATAACCTTCCCTGTGGTTCCACAGAGTCAACATATTCCAGAACCTTTTGCGAGCAAAGCGCGGAGATACCTCTTAGGTCGATTCTGGCGCGATATAAGCAATTAAATACATAAATAAATAAACATATGCCACAGAATTTGACCAGAAACTAACATGGAGTGGTACTATGCGGATTGTTGTAAACCCTTGGATCTCTCCGTCTGATGGAGGAAAAAGGGGAGATTCTCATTCCTTCAATGGGAGATGTGTGATAGGTCCAAATACCATCTCTTATAGTTTTGTCCACATCCAGATTGCTGAAAAGAGCAACTTGAATGT
Source organism: Lissotriton vulgaris (assembly GCF_964263255.1). Classification (NCBI taxonomy): domain Eukaryota; kingdom Metazoa; phylum Chordata; class Amphibia; order Caudata; family Salamandridae; genus Lissotriton; species Lissotriton vulgaris. The sequence continues at coordinate 1,358,164,707 of NC_141696.1, forward strand.
GTTTGATAATTATCTGAACAGGCTTGGCAATTAGCTCATTGGTTATAGAAGCACAAATGTCAGTTCCTTCGTGTTTGATTCCAAAAATTTCTATGAACTTTTCCATTTCAATAGAAGAGAAAATTACATTGTTTCCAGTGACTAAGGTTTCTGGTACAACTTCATTAGTGAATGAATCTTTTAAAAATTCAATGAGGGTGCTAGTTGTTGCATCAGATACAAACTCATACTTGATCCTGTTGCAAGTGTAGTCGATGAGCAAGAACATGAATTTCTTTTTGGCTTCTAACTGGTCTAAAGGACCAACTACTTTTAAGGCAAGTTTAGTCCACGTGATACTTGGTACTATATCGGGATTCCTAAACATGCTTACATTTTCTCTCTCAGAAGTACAATTTCTCCGTTCATTCCCTGTTAAGGCAGATACTTGATCTAGAGTATTTTCTTTCAGGCAGACTTGATCTTTGTTATTAGGGTTAAGCATGATCCTTAACTCTCTTTGATGGTGCCAACCTAACAGGTTTGACCCTTCTTTTACATTATAGACCTTACCACTAGTGGATCTTTCCCTGAAATCAATACACATCTCTAACATGCCCACCAGGTGTATCGGTTCTTTCGCATAACTTATAGGAGATATGTCAGGTTCTAACACATTAAGATTAGGAATACCAAATAGGTCATTCATATCATCTTGATTAATCAAAGTAAATGGAGAACATTAGTCAGCATAAACAATCAAGGGTTTTTTGTTCAAGAAAATGGTACAATTTCAATTTAGGCTCTCTTAAAGGAGCTGAAGGAATTGGCTTCTCCATCAAGTTAAACGCGACCTCCTCATTCTCAGAAGGCCTCATATATCGTCCCCCAGGCAACGCAACTATGTTCTTAGACTACCTGAGTGACTTACTAGGGCAGCTCCTTCTACGCTACCCGCATTTTACACTGTTGGGTGACTTTAACCTCCAGTTAGATTCCAAAACTGATGTGCACGCACTGAATTTTCATCAGACTCTCGAGATTTTTAATCTACATCAAAAGGTAACTCAGTCCACACATCATGCAGGACACACTCTGGGTGGAGTATGTTCCAATTTTCCTTTCCTAACGACCCAGTCACCTATCCCACAAATTTGGACAGATCATAGTTTAATTCCCCTTAACATTTGCGTCCCTCGTTCCCAGAAACCAGTAAAGGCAAGTCAACACCCTACAACCAATGTAAATTGGAGAGCAGTGGAGGACAGTATTAGGCTTAAACCAATCCACCAATCCCAGACCCCCACCATGTCTGGAGAAGTGGTGCAAGATTCCAAACTTTTCCACACTTGGTTGCAACAAGTGATTACAGAACGGGTTCCACCTAAACGCTCTTCTGGAAAAGAGAAAAGAGGAAAGATAAATGCCCCCTGGATTTCATTGGAGTTGGCTGAAAAACACCTATTATGTAAGAAAAGTGAACGCAAGTGGCGTAAAATGTACGATCATAACGCTAGAACTCTCTATATACAGCAAAGGAAACTATATCTTTCCTGTATTAAAACCGCTAAGAAGGAATACTACATTAAAGCCATTAAAGAAGCCAAGCAGAAACAGAAAATGGTATTTTCTATTGTCAAGGCCTTTACACACCCCAAAGCCTTGCAGCCGGAAATTCCACCATCCATAGATTTTTGCAATCAAATTTCGGACCACTTCGAGGAGAAAATCGAATTGTTACAAAGGGACTCTCCGGCCCCTTTGGTGTCCCCGGCTTCAGATCCCTCAGACAAAGCAGGGACCAGGGTTCACACTATTAGTGCCTTCAAACCGGTCTCCCTACTTCAAACCCGTGAAGCGATTTTGGCGTGTAAATCCGGGGCTCCCTCCGATTCATGTCCTCCACTTATACTTCACCAGATTATTGACGTGGTCAATCCCATTATTAATGGGATTGTAAATGCTTCTCTCGGCACAGGCCTGGTTCCCTCCGATTGGAAAAAGGCAATTGTTAAACCACTCATGAAAAAACCCAATAAATCCACCATGGACGTTACAAATCTGCGTCCAATTTCACTCCTTCCAGTGTTAGGCAAGATAACTGAACAGATAGTCCACCAAGAGCTAAAAAACGTTGTCGAAATTCATAATATTCTCCACCCCAACAATCGGGCTACCGCCCAAAGCATTCGACGGAAACGGCTCTTATTGAGCTCACTGACTCTATAAAATTTCTACAGGACGAAGGGAAAAACGCCGTTTTGATTTTATTAGACCTTACATCATCATTCAACACCATCTCCCACTCAATACTGATCAACAGGCTAAGAGACATAGGCATCACAGATACAGCTCTTGCATGGATAACTTCGTTTCTCTCAGATAGATCTCAAACCACCGCATTGGACCTCTTTCTCTCTAAGGAAAAAAAGGTATCGTCAGGAGTTCCACAGGGCTCGATTCTGAGTCCGTTGTTATTCAACATTTACATGATCCCCCTTATCTCCTTAATTGAGTCATACGGCATACTTGTCACAGCTTATGCCGACGACACTCAATTAATTGTACCTCTTGACAGAAATTCCACCGCCGCCGAACAGAATCTAAAGAATTGTCTGATGGAAGTTTTCCTATGGATGGAAAATAACCATTTAAAATGTAATACCAGCAAGACAGAGATTCTACCTACGGGGAAGAATGCCCTATTTTGTCCAAGCAAATGGTGGCCTGAGGACTCTCCTGTACCGCCTCACGCTGTCAAATCAGCTAGAAATTTGGGGGTCCTATTCGATTCTGAGCTGTCCTTTGACCAGCACGTGAGGAATGTGGCAGGAAGCTGCTTTAGTATTATCAGATCTTTAAAGAAATGCTTCGATTTCCTCCCCACAGACTCTAGAAAGGCAGTGGCAGTGGCACTAATACTCTCCCGCCTCGATTACTGTAATGGCCTAATGACCGGGGTAAAAAAGGCCACGCTAAAAAAACTCCAGAGCGTGCAACATGCTGCGGCCAGATTGGTATTAAAATTACAGAGGAAATCCTCAGCATCGGCGGCTCTTAAGACTTTACATTGTTTACCACTGCACACGAGGATCCTGTTTAAAATTCTTGTGATTGCCTTTCGTGCGTTTAACAACACAGGCCCGAGGTACCTCATTAGGCGATACTCTCGCTACAATCCCTCTAGGATGTTGAGATCATCAGGTGGTGTAACCTGATTAGTCTTCCCAGAATTCACTACAAAACTAAGGGGGGGAAGACCCTATCCTTTCTGTCCTCTAAAGTTTGGAATGTAATGCCCAAGGACTTGAGATGCCTGGATCAGGAAAACCTGTTCAGGAAACAATCAGGGACGGACTGGAAACCAGAACCGGCCCTGGCAAAGTGCTCGGCCGGCCCCCCTCCCCCCCTCCGTGAGGAGAGGGGAGGGGGAGAGGCGCGACCGCGCTCCTTGCCAGGGCCGGTTTTCGGCCGTTTTTGTTACAGGGCCGTTTTTGCAGCATAACGGCCCTGTAACAAAAACGGCCCCAGGGGCCCAAAACCGGCCCCCAACCATGCGGCCCACCGGGGGATTGCCCGGTGCCCTCAACGGCCAGTCCGGGCCTGGAAACAATTAAAGACCTGGATCTTCAACCTACCCGATGAGTTTGTAATGGCTGCCATCTAGCTCCTGTAATTGTATCACTCACTGTCTTCTAGCGCCAGGATGCTCCTTCCGGAGCGATAGCCGCGCTTTATAAATACACAATACAATACAATACAATACATTCAGGATACTTATGTTGTTGTTAGACTCCACTCCTGAGAATCGTTTGTTGCTTAAATGGGTCCAACTCTTGACCACCTAACCACGCCTGAAATACCGTGATGGCACAGGACGATAGAAGGATCAAGCGAGGGAAGGAAGGGAAGGGAACTGCGTGGAGGGAGACCTGAAACAACAAAATAAACAATAATCACTTCTCCACAACTCACATCTAAGTATGCTAATAACACAATGGCTATCACCATAAATACCTGAGCTGAGTCATATGGACTCTCTGTATGACAAAAAGAATGTTGCCTTCTCTTGTACAGACTGGACAGGATGTGTCGACCCTGTATGGTGATACACAACTATAATGAGCTATTCATAATACCCAGGGCTCTAGAAGAAAACTAAGAAGCTAAGTACTTGCTTACCTTCCTTCCTTTTTATCATGTAGTACTATGCTCAGGTAGTAACACTCCACGGTAACAAATGAAGAAGAAGAAACTAATAATCCCACAACCAAACTGTAGGTGTTCACAGCAAGAGTTGAAGCACTCCAATATAGTACCTGAATTCGCAGAATCAAAGGTGGAAAGTTGACCGGAAGAAAAGCAGGGAATTTCCAAATTAACTAATAACCATCCGGTATCAAAACAAAACAAGGAAAATCGTCCTCCGCATGAACTCCCAGACAACGAGTTCGCCAACGGAGGACCATGTGTTTTAAGGCGGCCGAAAATGCCGTCCGATATAGCCTTAAAGAAAACGAGTTCCTGATTCTGCCTTCCTGGCGGCCGAAAACGCCACCCGAATATATTCCGTTAACGTCCGACGCAAGAGAATAGAATCATTGCTCGCCAACGGGGGACCTGAAGGGGAAAAAGGATAAATCAGAATACTGCCAAGAATTCGTCCTCTGCAAGAGCACCAAAACGGCTCACCAACAGAGAGCAAATAATGTGGAAATAGCCGATCGTTTCTTCTGAGTGCAGCCGCACTTCAGTGAATCAGGCTAAATCCTGTCAAAAAAGGAACAACGATCCAAACAAAGGTTTCTGTTGATGAAAGACACAGCTAGAACCTACATCCAGTCAGCAAAATATTCAATAAGCTTCCTGGTTTGTCATGTGTTTAAATAGGCATCACATGATCCACCAAAAGCGCAAGGATGTATGGGAGTTGTAGTCTTTGTCTTTGCTGATATAGCCCCATTAAAGTTGCGCCCGGATTGAATCATGACAGTTCTATGGGATCAATCATTGATGTATTTTTCCCAACATTTTTCTCTTGAAATATGTACTTAGGAGAGTGTTCCTCTCCGCTGCAAACCATTTTTACCTGATTATTCTCCCCCTCTCTGCACACTCTTGCAAAATGGCCCTTCTTATTGCACTTCATACATGTTGCATTGCGGGCAGTGCAATGAACATTGTTGGCAAGATGGTTGCTGCTGCCGCACCTGAAACATTTTAACCCTTCAGTTACGCTACCAGGTTTTTCAGCCTTAACTTCTCTCGGTCTGATCTTAAGAATCTCAGTATCATTGTTGTCATCAAAAGTACTTTTTGTATTGATTACACTACAGACTGGTTCTTTGGGTGGGTTCATTTCCAAAATGCACTTAGCAGTGTGTTCAATAGATAGTGCCATACTAATAGCTTCTTTTAAAGAAGAGTTTTTGGATAGAAGTTTTTCTTTTATACAGGGGTTCTGGGTACACCTTACTAACTGATCCCTGATAAGGGAGTCATTCAGCTCGCCAAACTCACATAATTGAGTTAGGCCCCTGAGTGCAGCTATATAATTAGTGACCGACTCTTGTTTGCCCTGAACTCGAGTAAAAGACTTGTGCCGCTCTAGGACAACGTTTACCTTGTCACCAAAATGAGTTTCTAATTTCAAAAGTGATTTTAAATACATCCATATCAACTTCATCATCCTCTAACTCAGGATCGGGTAGGGTATCGTAAATTTTCCTACCTTGAACACCTAGGTTGTGTAGCAGGACATGTTGTTTACGGACGGCAGAAAACTTTTTCGCCCCCAATGGCAATAAGGTAAGAATCAAACAAATGAATCCAATCCTTCCAATGGATTTCTGGATCTCCAATTTCATTTGATAAGGAGGGCAGTTGGCTCATGGATTACGCAGCCATGGAGAAGGAAAACACAAGACCGGTACTTCCCCCAATGTGATAGATGGAAAGGAGAAGGTACACTGATGATTCTCACTGAAAAAGAAATTCTCACTGGCTATAAAATAGCACCATGATGTGAAATAGATACCCACAAAAGAAGTTAATTACTGTTACATATATATTAGCATAGGTTGAAGCTTCGCCCAGAAGGGATGAACATAGATACCCAGAATAACAAGAGAGTAATGGACACTATGTAACAATTCACTGGAATAGCGTATATGCGCAACTGGTAGACAAAGTACAAGGTGTACTGGGAGTACCAAGGATATAGCTAGAGTACAAAATTCAATCAGTGGCTCCTATGCCCCCACCAGCTCTTTAACCTAGGAAGAGCGAGATCAGCCACCAGCTCACCACCATCCTCAATGCCTCCATAACCACAGCCACCTTTTTTGATGCATGAAAACATGTAAGGTTAGACCCCTCCTCAAGAAACGTTCGGCAGACCCCAGCAAGCTCCAGGACTACAGTCCCATCTCCCTGCTCCTGTTCCCCAACAAAGTCCTTGAGAAGGCCATCAACCTCCAATTCAGCAAACACCTGGAGAGGTTTCAGAGCCAACCACACCACACAGACAGCCCTGATCAATGCAACAGGCGACATCCGCACTCTTCTTCCTAGAGGAGAATCAGACGCCTGGATCCTCCTGGACCTCTCCACAGCATTTGACGCCATCTCCCACCACACACTCATTGATTGACTATACCAGATTTGAATCACAAATGATGCGCACAGATGTATTTAAGGTCAAGGGGTGCTACAAGGGACTGGTTTAAAATAGATTTCAAATCATTAAAGAGTTGTACATATGTAACACACTCTTATGTATCCACAGGATAACCGTCTTGTTTCAACTGTAACAAATATACTGGTGGAAGGCGAAAGGAACATATAGAGCAAGAATCGTATTCAATGTTCAACAAATTTTTCTTTACTGCAACAGAAGTAGGGAGACAAATACAAATAAAGTAAAGCAAATAAAGTCATGAACAGAGATCAATCAAATTCACACTACAGTTCATAACTGAAAACATCAACTCCAGGTATTTAAAGACACAACCAAAATTAATTAATAAAGAAGGGTTGTGAATTGGTGGCAGAGCAACAAAACAGGAGATGATGGAGTGTCGACGTTTCGGTCTAAGTAGCAGTCGTCAGATAGACCATCATCAGGACGGTGTTTTTTATGCAGGAAAAACTCCCTATACAGAATGATAAATATAACATAATCAACAAATGTCTGTAAAATTAGAAGTACATTAAAAAAGAAATACATTGATAGAGAAATACATGCTCTATACGTCAGATAAAACTCATGTAACAATCTTTTATCCCAAAGGTCACTCCTTCCTAGTAACCCCTGAGAAACAGTTTCTAACACAGCACAGATGTATGGCATCCTTTCTCACAGAACACACCCAGAGAGTCCACCTCCCTCTATTGACGTCGCAACCCAAGCACACCATCTGCGGCATACCCCAAGGCTCATCCCTCAGACCAACCCTCTTCAACATCTACATGCCACCACTCGCAGACATCATCATATAACACAACATCAACTTCCTCTCCTGCGTGGACGATGCCCAGCTCGTTCTCTCGTTTTCAGCAGACCCCACCTCGATGAAGACCAACTTCCACAACTGTATGAAGAATGTCTTGGCCTGGATGAAGGACAGCTGCCTAAAGCTCAGCACTGACAAAACTGAAGTTCTGATCTTCGGCTTACACACTGTCCTCTTGGATGACTCCTGGTGGCCAGCGGAGCTCTGACCCACCCCGACACCAGAAGACCGCGCCAATAACCTCAGCATCATCCTGGACCGCAAACTCTCCATGAAATGTCAGGTCAACGCTTTTTCCTCAGCCTACTACTATATCCTCCGCCTGCTCCGCAAAGTCTTCAGGTGGGTCCCCATCAACACCAGCAAAAAATAGAGATGCAGGCCCTCATCACCAGCAGACTAGACTACAGCAATTCACTCTGTGCAGGCACCAGCATCAAACTCATGCAAAGACTCCAAATCCAGAACGCAGCTGCCAGATTGATCCTCAACTTGCCCAAAAGGACACACATCACCCAGCATCTGAAGGACCTCCACTTACTCCCCTTCCAGAAGAGATGTCATATTAATATCCTGATCCACGCCTACAAAGCCCTCTGTGACCAAGTCTCCACCTACATTAACCACCCCCTGCATTTCCACCGACTCACCCAGAATCTCTGCTCTGCACACCTCGCCCTCTCACACAAACCACATATACACCACTGCTGCTCCAGAGGATGCTCGTTCTCCTATCTCCAAAGTCTGGAATGCTCTCCTTCTTCACCTCCGCACTGCAACCCCTCTGACCCACTTCAGCAAGGCACTCAAGTCCTAGCTCTGTGACCGATACCTGCAGCACGGCGCCTGGACATCCTCTAGGGTGATAAGCCATGCTATACAAGCACTACTTGATTGATTGATTGATTGATTGACAATGACGGTGCCTGAAGGGGGAGGAGGATTACATGCGTGCAGCATTCCTAGAGATGGACCAAAGTGGCCAAAATGTTGAAAGAGAAGTCAATGGCCATTCTGTTCCTTTTTTAAGCGATATGGGGGTACCTATTCTACAGTTCATTCTGTGGAAATCCGAAACCTACCTCTCTTGGGAAGGGAAATCAAAGTTGTAGGCATTAGTAAAAAACAGATTGTTAACCAGGTTTCTGCGGATGTCCCTGTTAAAATTCACAGATGGAGAACAAGCACCAATTTATTTTGTGTGATTCAAGTACTGTGGAGGGGCTTGACAGGCGAAGATAGTGGCTGTTTGATTCATTGACTCAGCTCCTGCCCTTACTTTATCCTTTGCTATCGGCCATCTAGGGACACGCCTTGCCCCTCGCATCTGTGGGTGCTGGTGGCGGCAACCCTGGAGATGGCTTTCCTAGGCTGGAGTATGATTTGGGGAATGCTGAAGACCCCCTGGAACAGAGGGGACTGTTGCGGGGCCTGTGTGTTGTGGGCAGCTAAATGCCAGACAGTGTGCCACTATGGAAGGCTGTTGTCTGAGGCCATTAGGAGAGCAGCACTACTGCTGGGGAGGAGGCCTCTCCTTGACCACTGTAGCAACTGGCAGGGTCCACCGCGCCCTAGCTGGTGGGGCCCTTGGAGGACAGAAGAACTCCGCCTCGGACTACAGACACAGATGGGCCATGTCACGCCCCATACAATAAAGCAGTGGTGGCTGGTGTTGAACTTCATGGTCGACCGGTGATTAAAAGGATGCAGCCTTCTGTCTGTGCTGTCCTTAAGGGGGGACGAGTGCTGAAGGGGCGAGGTGATCTGGAGCTCTACTGTCGGATCGAGAGAAAACCTTGCTGTCCATTGCCCAAGACTGCTCTTGCAACGTCCTGAGATATGGTGCAGTGAATGTTGGCAGGGGTCATGGAGTTGGTCATCTGTCACCTACATGCCGGGGGTGTTTGGAGACCTGCAAGGTGCTCCACCTTCTGTGAAGTGCCCCTGCAGTGCCAGCTGAAGGAGAGTAGGAGAGGTAACCATGGGCCCTATCTGGGGTACTGGCTTTTTGCATGTGGGTGCCTCAGGGGTGTACCTGCTGGTGCCTGGCACTGGCCTCTTTTGGGAGGAGCCCACCTGACTATGCTGAGGGCTCCCCCTGTGCCCTGCTCCTGTCATATGTTGTGCGAGTGTCCCCCCAAACATAAGTAGTGATGTGGGTCTGTGGTCCTAGCTGACGAGTGAGAAAGGGTAGGCCTGTAGTGCCGGATGGATGTCGGCACATGGAGGGGGCTCTAGCCACTGACCAGCTATGCTGTGCGTGGCATACCCTGCCAAGATGCCTGAGATTTCTGTGCTGGCTGGTGGCTTAGCAGAGCCCTGGGGGTCATATTTTGCCCCTATTCTCTCTGCCTCAGAGTGCATTGCGGAGAAACTCTCTAGCAACTTGACGACCCCTGGGACCTGATACCATACCCAGCGAACCGTGGGGAGCGTGTGGCTTGCCAGCCTAGATTGTTCAGATGATCTTGGCTTGTTGTGTCCCAGTGGCACGGGGAACTGAAACACTACCTTGTGAGTGGCTTGGCACTTGTGGATTGTCTGACTGTATTGTGCATTGTTCTACACGTCTGATGGCCCTGGCCAGGAGCTGCCCTGTCACAGTCACGTTTTGCTCCTGACTACGGGTGGGCGGACCTGACTCGCTGGGTGTTAGATTCCTGCCTATCGGTTTGCCTGCTCTGGCCTACTGCGGAGGGCCTCCTTGGCTTCAAGGGCACTGTTGTTGACCCGGCCTAAGAAGCCTATCGGGATTCCGGGTCCTGTGAGCCCTGTCCTTTTGCCACATGTCTGTTGCCCACGGCCGACACCTCTGTGACAATTGGGAAACCAAGGGACAAGAACCCAGGTGCTAACCGGGGGACACCTTTCAGCCTGTAACGCCTGATGTGGATGAGACTGAGCCCACACTAGCCCCAGTGCAGCTTCTATTGGATAAGATCCTCACAGCTAATGTGGATACTAAAACTACCCTTCAACAAGCTATTACTGCTGTCTCAATTGGCATGGGACTCTTGCGAGCCGATCACCAGGATTTGGCAGACAAGGTGAAAGATGTAGAAACAGTGTTGCAGCTGAAACATCGGGCTCTAACCCAGAAGGTGACAGCCCTAAGCGACTGACTATGTATCATTGGACACCGTGTTGAAGATGCAAAAGGGCCGCAACCGCAGGAACAATATATGCCTTGTAGGGCCCGCCGAGGGCACGGAAGGTGAAGACATGGTCTTTTAGCCTGAAGAATGGTTGTGGAACGCAGTAGCCCTGAATCACCAGTCCTGCTTCTTCGACCTGGTATGAGCATGTAGGGTTCCTGCTCGACCTCCGGTGCTGGGCCACCCAACCGCGTCTGTGGTGGCCTAATTGCTTCACTTCAGCGACGTGATCATGCAGAGGTCGCGGGCAAACGACCCGTTCACCATAGAAAATGGGAGGATATCTCTGTTCCTGGATTTCGTCACTGCTGTACAACCCAAACACGCTACCTTCTTGGAGGTGAGAGAAGGTTTCCAATACACATTAATGTTCCTGGCAAAACTGAAAATCATGTTGGATGGTGTCACACACTTTTGTGACAATCTCAAATCTGCATGGGAGTGGTTGGATGCCTACATATCAGGATAGGCTCTGCCGGTGCCATGGGCCTCAGGGTTGCGGTGAGGGCAGACCCAGGAGATGCTTCCGAGGTGCCACTTGCAAAATTTCTATGTGGATGCCGTCTAGATCACAGACCGAGAGAGATCGGGCTGCTGATCTTCAGGCAACAGATGAATCATAGTGCCCCAGGTGTCGAGTGTGCAGATGGGCTCCCCATCGGAGCACCAGTTGGCGGAGTCAGAATCAGAGGGGCCGCAATGGGTAATGGGGGTCCCCCAAAGGTGATCACGCAGTCTGCAGACAAACTGATTTGATGGGGGGTGGCTTTGGGGCATCTAACTGCTGGTCTTTGTTCCACTCATGATTTCACTCACCTCGTACGGCAGTAAAGTCATAGGCCCATGCCTTTGTCACTGACCTCTTGATGACCTTCCCATCCCCTTACCTGTGGGGCCCACACAGAACACCATTGTGCTTTGATCAACACCTCCTGAATGTGGAATAACCGACTGGTCTATTCAGGGTTGTGGTCTATTCCCAGGTGACATGCTTTCTCTGGGCTGGAACAGGCCTGATGTGGATAATCTATATCCGCCTACCCCTCAACCCATGGCCATTGCCAGGAATCTGGTGGAGTCATGCTTCTGACAATTTTGTTTCTCATGTGTTTGGGTAGCCCATCACCTTACTGGTCTAGAGGTAGAACTCTAATGGTGCTGGTGATGAGGGCAGTAGTATGCGACCTGCTACTCATCGTATGCCTGAGGGGCCTTGGAGTGGATTAGGGCTGGAACACCTTTAGATAGGGAAGAGAGATATGTTCTGCTCAAGGGCAGACTATTGGGTTTGGAACCCACTATAGGTAGTATCTATGCACCGAAACAAGACCAGGTAGCTTTTTCCAATAGCTCTCTGCACCACTAGGATACCTGTCAATCAATGATCTGCTCCTGGGGAGAGACTTTAATTGGGTCACTGATGTATTGTTGGACCATTCCACCCCACTTCTCCCAGCGGCTGAGGCACATAGAATGGCTGTGGGCCTCTGAGACTGGTCACAACTTTGGGTGTTGACTGACAACTGGCGCATCCACCATAGAGTGGAGAGGGATTACTCCTGCTATTCCCTTATTTACTCTCTGCATAACCAACTGAACAGATTTGTATGCTCCGACAGGCTGAGCCAATATGCGACATGCGCTGAGAGTATCTTGGCCACACCATGTCTGATCACAGCCTCTTGCTTTTGAGGTTTCGGCCACTTGATGAACACTTGGTCATCCCGGTGTGGTGACTTAACCCAACAGCCCTTGAAGACGCCTGTTACAGGAACTTCTTATGGTCCGCCATTGCGGGGTATTTTGATCTAAACCAGGGCTCAGCGACCACTGGCCTGGATGAATGGGAATATTTTAAGGCGGTGGTCCGTGGGCACTGTTCTGGTCAGTCGGTGGGAATCAGGATGTCATGGTCAGAACTTCTCTTACCAACTCTGGTTCGCTGAGATGGTTCCTGACTTTGGTTATTGAAGGTTCTGGTCTGTCCGAGGTAAGGGTGACCCTTTCAAGTAGTCATGGTGCTGTCAACAGTGTTACGCCAGAGCAGACTGTGTCAAAGAGTCCCAAAGAGGAAAAACCCAGAAGGGAAAAAACCTCTTACTGCAGGCAGAGACTCCTGGAATGGAAAGGAGACGAAAGAGAGAAGGCTGATGAAAAGGCCAGAAGACCCCAGCAAGGAAAGATAGACCAGAAGACAAGAAACTCCAGGCAAGAGTAGAAAGCTCCAAGGATTCCAACAGGAAGTGCCAACAGGAAGTGAAGATACACCAAATAGGAGTGGAGAACACCAATAGGAGCGATGACACATCAGCAGGAGCAAGGAGTGTTGCAATACAAGGAGATGAAGGATTTGGCCCCTCGTATACCCATAGACAGGAAGTGATGCCACAGGAAGTAAGCAGTTGCCATCTTTGATAGAGAAAAAGTTATGACAATGATAGGAAAGGTCACCATCTCAGAATGGTGTAACAAAAACCCTTCCCACAGTCTTCTGGGTGCTAGACTGTGGAATCATGAGAAGAAGAAAAGTAAAGAAGATGACCCCCAACAAGAGAATGGCTACCTGGGTGTTATTTTCTGTGATACTCTAGGCCAAAGGTAATATCTACAGGGTTTCGTGTCATTTTAGAGGAGGTCGAGGTCCCAGACCTGGAACGGCACCATGTCTTGAACACTATAGGCTGCTGTATGGTTCTACGGCATGCCTAAAAGAGAAAATAGTTACTGCGTTCTGCTGCGGTGAAAATGAGGGTGTACACGGCATGCCTGTGATGTTCTAACAAAGACGGCCCACCAAGGGAGACAGTAATGTGCCTGAGCATGTAAGTGAGGCACTGCAGGCGGAATCACAGCCCGCTGCGGTTTGGAGGCAGACATCATAGCTGGTGTGCCGGATGTCCTTCTAGCAAAGTTTTATTCCACGTTTGAGGCCCAATTGGCCAGAGACTGGAATGCAAACAAAACAAGCACAGGTCAAGTGATGTGAAGGCAAAACCTAAAAAAAACAAAAAGTTCCACAAAGGCTGAAGAAAGGGAGTACTTGGGACATGGGACACTGATTAGAAGAACACAAGAAGATCAGCAGGTAATAGTATGCTAAAACCAATTGAAACACAGGAAAAGTAAGTGGCAAGCACACAAATAAGAGAAAAGTAAGGTTAGGATATAAGCCCCTTTTAAGATTTATATTAAATACAATAGATTTCCCAAGCACAGCGCAAGTGCTGTGTAGCTAAAGCCTAAAATGAAAGGAATTCATCTTGGCCATCAAGTAGAAGAGATTGTGAGGAAAGTCTTAAACGGATTTCTACTATTTAGAAAATTAGTTAGCCTTCCACCCAAAAAGGAGATTCAGATGTTTTTCGAACTGTTGGCAACTATTTGGATTCAAAACTTTTCCTTAATTGTGAAACCTTTAGAGAGGTTGAAGTGCTTTGATGTGCCATTTGACAAAGAATGCTCCAATGCATTCAAAGAATTGAAAGAGAGTTTATGGCGTGTGCCTGCACTCTGGATGCTTGACTATAATTTAATGTTTTATATGTTCTGTCATGAGAGTGGTGGATGTGCACTCTCAATACTTACACAAAGACATGGTGGTCTCATGTGTCCAGTGGCCTACCTACCAGCAGTGTTGCATCCAGTGGCTGTAAGTCATCCAGGATGTTTGAAATCAGTTGCAGCTGTTTGTGTTGCCATTAAACCGAGTGGAGGAATAGTAATGAGACATACTTTAATTATAAATGTTCCACACTCAGTGGAGATTCTTTTAACATACTATTAGTGTTAGTAATACTAATATTACTAACAGCAGGCAGACTTGGTAATGAGCAGTTGATACTTGCAGCGTTAAACATCTCTATTAACTGGTGCAATTCATTGAATCCAGAAACACTGCTTCCTATTTCAGACAGAACTCATGAAGATAGGGAAATTGATGATGATGATGTTGAGCCTGAGCATAATTGTATCAAAGTTACTAAAGTATGCACAAAGCCAAGACCAAATATTAGAGCAAATCCAGTGGAAATGGCTGATCTGGCATTGCTGATGGTTCTTGTTTGAGAGACCAATGTGGAGAATGGAAGGCTGCCTATGTAGTGTGTACCAGTTCTGGGACTTTAGAGGCATTCTCACTGCCAAATGTAATTTCAGCACAAGCACATAATTGGTTGCATTGGCAAGAGCTAGTTGCTTGTCAGAAAATTTGAATGTGACAACTTACACAGACACCCAGTTTGGTTTTGGTGTTGTGCATAACTTCAATCAATATGGTCACAGGGGGGGCTTTATGACATCTTCTGGAGCTCCCATTAACACAGTGTCTATATATTTGATTTGTTAAAAGCAATAACAAAACCAAAAGAAATTGCAGAGTTCAGGTGCGCTGTCAATAAGTCTGAAAAAAATGTAGGGCCTGATTTTGATGTTAAGGGTCTTACCACCATCCCTCCGCGGGGCCAGCCCAAGTACTCCACCAAGTTGACAGTCTTGTGCCTGCCGTATTTAGATGTTGGGGCTAGGTATAGAAGACCGCTGCATCTGCGGTCTTCTCTGCTGACTGGCAGCACTGCGCTTCTGTCAAGCCAGCGGTATTGCACCAAGCTGATTTAGATGTTCCCACTGTGTTCGCAGTCCGCAAGTGGCAGTGTCTTAGCGGAGTGAGGTTCTGGTGTAGTGAAGGCTGGTAAGTACGAGTTTCTTATGGATCTTAAAATATATGTGTCATGCTAGCATGCAATGCATATGTAGGCAATGTGATATGTCTCTTTGTGTCACATTTTGATTGCCGTTTGCAGAACATCTACACCCCATTGAATAACCCACGTACCATACATAGGAGACATTTACGAATGGCCTACCTTTGATCCCGGTGACAACAGACTCGTTTGGCATTATGGTGGTGTCAGTGAAGCAAAGGGGGGAACTGGACAAAGGCGTTGAAGAGGAGAACGGAAGCAGGAAGTAGGAAATAGGTATGTTCTTGCCTCATTTCCTTCGATTCCGCAACCTGGAAGTAGGATGTCTTCCCACAATAGTTTGGCTGGCGGGCAAGCACTTCATAATCAGCTCGATGTGAATCATGGCTGGCGCCGCCAGCCGTCTCATACCCTACTGCCATTGAATCAGTCAAGAATTCCTGGCAGATTTGGCGGGACAGGGGCGTTGGTTCTGCAATGGACCGCCAACATCTAAATCGGGCGAGCGAACCACCAAGGCTGCGGGCGGGATGACTGCCAAAAAAGCAACGACCTTTAGTCACACTTGGGAACAGGTATGCAGGTCAGATGCGAAGATATTGTGAATTGCAAGGTAAGGCTGTTAATGAGGACAATAATAAGGATAACTCAAGAATAAATACTGTGCAAAATGGAAAAAAAATAATTGTTTCTTAATGAGGTCAATCGAAGCTTCTTTGAGTGAATTGAGAGATCTCCAGGAAGGTGCATCAGATGATGACCAAAATAAATTGGTGAGATTAGGGTACATGGAAAAATATCAGGATTTGTTTGTCAATGCTGAGAGCAAATATATACTCCTTTATGCAGTGTTGCAACCAATGTGTAAATATTTCTACAACAGGAGTCATGCAGGAAGAGATAGTCTGGTGTAAATGTTCAAAAAATATTGGGAAAACACAAAATCCAGAGCTGTTGCTGAGGATTTTTATAGCAGGTATTTGGTGTGCCAATTAAAGAACCAAGGGAGAAGGAAACTGACATTGATGAGACACATTGGCAAATCAGAAGTCCCATTTACCACACTCCAAGTAGACGTTATTGAGATGCCAAATGGCATTGGTTTAAAGTACATCTTAGTGACTGTCTGCTTGTTTTCTAAATGGTTTGAGGCATATCCACCCCGGAGATCAAATAGCCTTTCAGTTGCCAAATTGTTGTTGAAGTAAATGATTCCTCGATTTGACATTCCGACTTCTATTGAGACATAATAAAAAACTTAGATTTTGCATACCATCTGTACTGCATTCGAGATTAACCAGAACTTCCACTGTAGTTATTGTCCACATTCTTCGGCAGTGGTTGACAGAGCAAAAGGGTTATGGCCTCCGACAACCTCTCAGCAATCCTGCTGTTTGTGACTTAATGGAGGTAACAGGAGGGGTAGTTGGCCCCCAAGGATGTCCTTGGGGGCCAACTACCCCTCCTGTTACATCCTACAAGTTCCAAACAGCAGGATTGTTAAGAGGTCTTTGAAGGCTATGCCCCTTTTCTTCATCACTCTGCAAACACAGCTACTGGTGCTCTGCTGGTTGGGGGATGAAGTTCAATTTACTTCTGAGGGATATCGGGGGCCAAGAAGCCCTCCTGGTACCTCCTGTAAGTCCTACACAGTGTGATTCCTGAGAGCTTGTTGGAGGCCCAGGCCCATTTCTCCACTACTCTGCAAACACAGCTACTACTTAAAAAAATTGAAATTCACTGAAAAAAACAAAGGTAACAGGGATGTTATAGTTAGGAACTAGCATTTAAAACGTTAGAAATTCACAAAAAACAATGTTTACAGGGGCATTATAGTTAGGAAATTGAATTTTTAAAAAACCTTACAAATTCACTGAAAAAACAAAGGTTACTGAGGCTTTATAGCTAGGCTCAGGTTTCACTCATACAAAACAGGTGAAATTCAGCTGTTATAGTTAGTGAGCTAGCTATAACATGCACCACCACAATGCACTGCTTATAACCTCACATATTACATTACTCATAACATGATCAGTGACATCACTGATGACATCTCAAAAGACATCACTGATGACATCATCCACAGAATGTCTGACGCACCCACTCACACCCCCATATAAACGTATATACACCCACTCCAACTTCCACACCACCATGCTCCAACCCACTCACACACTCATACCAATTCTTACACAGCAAATCACTGAGTCATAGATCAACACACACATCCACTCACTCAGCCATACAGCCACCCATACACCCATTCACTCACTAATACAGCCAATGACATATCCATTCATATACCCATACAGCCACTCATACACCGAGTCAGTCACCCATAGAGCTACTCACACACCTACTCACTCACCCATACAGTCAATCATAAAGCCACTTACTCACCCATATAGTTAGACACATACTCACTCACTTACTCATACAGATGCTGACACATACTCACTCACCTATGCAGTAACTGACACAAGCCCACACTCACCCATACAGCCACTCTCACATTCACTCACTCACCCATACAGTCACTCACATACCCCATCACTTACCTATACTGCCTTTCACATACCCGGTTACTTACCCATATACCACTGACATACGCACCCACTCACTGACTCAGCCATACACACACACACTCACCCATAAAGCCCCTTACACATGCACTCACTAATCCATACAACCACTGACTCGCCCATCCATACATGCAGTCACACACACCCTCACCCACCCACACAGACACTAGGACACCCATAGAAGTACTTCAACAACCTATACAGAAACTCACGTATCCACTCACACACCCCTACAGCCCCTTAGACACCAACTGGCAGACGGATACAGACATTCACACAACCAGTCACGCACCCATACATTAACTGAGACACCGCATCACTCACTATACAATCAGTCAGGCACCCAGTGATGCATCCAAACAGCACTCATACACCCACTGATTCAACTTTGAACCTTGGTATATATATTTAACACTCATAATCCTTTTAAGAGCACTCATAGTCACTGGATTGTGTCATCAATGATGTCCCTGATCATGTCATGAGTTATATAATATGTGAGGTCATAAGCAGAGCATTGAGGAAGCACAAGTTATAGTTAACTCACTCACTATAACAGCTGAATTGGACTGGTTTTGTACAAGTCAAACCTTACCCTAACTATAACGTCCCTGTAACCTTTGTTTTTTTCAGTGAATATACATATATATTCACTGAAAAAAACAAAGGCTACAGGGACGTTATAGTTAGGAAATAGAATTTTATTAACCTTACAAATTCACTGAAAAAACAAAAGTTTTAGGGACATTATAGTTAGGAAATAGAATTTTATAAACCTTATAAATTCACTGAAAAAAAACAAAGATTATAGGGACTTTACAGTTAGGCTCAGATTTCACTTGTACAAAAACATTGAAATTGAGTAGTTATAGTTACCTGAGCTAACTATAACATGATAATATATATTACATATTATCAGTATCAGGAAGTACAATAAAAGGAAAAACAGGCAATTGCACATTGCAGATAACGTCTGAAAGCGTTAGGCATGCAGTTGGTAATGGAGGGCAAGAGGCATGCTCGGGATACAATCTAGGCTGCCTCGCAGTTACAAATGTGACTGCAGTCCTTCCAGCAGCTCTGCCTGTAAAATAGCAGGATGAGCGGGCAGAAAGAAATACAAAGATGGCTCCCACATTAACAGTGAACAGCCGAGGTCGGTTCCTCTGTCTACAATGAACGATGGGCCCCATGCATCAAACTAAAAACCGGTCGCAAATGGGCATATTCTGCAAATCTCCTTCTTTGCGACCAGTATTTTTGCATTTGGGATGCATCATCCCAATTGCAAGAAACACAATTTAAGTAATCGCAAATTTGAGATTATTTAATTTGCAATTGCATTTAAGGAATCGCAAATTGTGATGACTCAAATGTAATGCATCATTATATTAAAAATAGCGATTTCGCTATTAGGGGACGCTTATTACCGTCAAATGAACCTTGATGGTAATTAGCGAAAACTTTGAAAAATGCACGAAAGTGCATTTTTTTAAGTTCAAGGTTACACACACATGCCCTTCGGGCATATGTGTGCGCAACATGGGTTAACTTAGCAATTTCAGGGGTGCTACAGGGTGT
The DNA here is from genome assembly GCF_964263255.1 of Lissotriton vulgaris. NCBI lineage: Eukaryota > Metazoa > Chordata > Amphibia > Caudata > Salamandridae > Lissotriton > Lissotriton vulgaris. The sequence goes on from NC_141696.1 coordinate 1,358,184,218, forward strand.
CATCTTGGCACCCTAGCACCCTTGAAATTGCATGTGCAATTTGCGAGTACCTATTGGGTACTCTCAAATTGCCCATGCAATTCCACTTCATTCCTATGGGCCTCTAGAGCCATAGGAATGAATGGGAAGCAATTCCTTCATTGTGACACGTAATTTGCGAGTCGCGATTAAGGAATTTGTAGGAATCACTAATTTATTTGCGATTCCTACATGCATAGCCAATAGCAAATCTTTAATTGCAATTCCTTAAAAATTGCAATTAAGGATTCGCTATTGGCTATTTTGATGCATGAGAGGGAAAGACTCTTTTTAGGTCTTTATGAGACCCTTCATTAATTATGGGGTTGAATCGCCATTGACTATTTGAATAAATGAACCATTTACTGTCTCTGGAATGAATACATTTAAAAACCTTGTTGTATTATGTATGCCCCAATTTGTCACTTTTTTGGTTCTATATTCACTTGGGACATTGAGCACCATTGATTTCTTGCGTTTACATACATTTCCCAAAATAAATACTAATATTTATAAAATACAGTGTTTGGCCATCTTATTGAAATATGCATAAAGGTTTTTTCTTCTCTATGATTATCTTCTGACTAACTATTGTGATTGTGCACATGTTATTATCTATATTGTTTATATGATCCACAGGAACCGTGGTTTCTCCTTACATACTATACACCCTGGCTCTTTGTGAGTAGGGTTGCCCTTGTTCCTTGAATGCGTCATAAATATCTAACACAGTGCCCCTAAATTGAGCCTAACTGCTTTTGCGCCAAGCTACCACAGGGTTATTCACTGTTTAATTTAGTGACTTTTGTGGTTCACCCTGACAAGGACTGTGATTGTGGCTTAAGAAGGATTTCATTCCCTCAACCAATACCCAATTTCCTTCAGTGGAATTAGCATAGTAATTCACAAATTTAGCCTTCTGTGGTAGAGAACACATTTGTATGGCTCTATAAATACAAAAACAACAGTTGATGGACAGAATGCAGAACAATGTCATACATTCACCCCAGTACAGAGATCTGGACCAAAATCCATCGTTTTTTTGCACTCCACACCACCCCAGTTCAGACATGGCCATATACATATCAGCCTTGACCCTGTGCCTCATGGGAACAGTTCAGCCCGAACTGCCAAGCCATGTCTTTCCTGGACCGGAATCAAGCATCCTAGGACCGGTTTCTGGCTATCAGCCGTCTTCAGCCAGGATAGCTTGACTCTAGTGGTGTGGAGAGCATGGGACTCACGTCTGAGTATACCCATCCGACTCAGGGTGATCAATGCAAAAACAACAGTTGATGGACAGAATGCAGAACAATGTCATACATTCACCCCAGTACAGAGATCTGGGCCTAAATCCATCGTTTTTTTGCACTCCACACCACCCCAGTTCATACATGGCCATATGCAAATCAGTCTTGACCCTGAGCCTCATGGGAACAGTCGCTGATATGGGCCTTTCGTATCTTTTTTCCCCCAACGAAATCGACAATACATCCAAGTCTATCGTGAACATCCTTTAGTGTCAATTCAAAAGCCAAGTCAGATCTGACAAAAATCAACTATTGAGGACTTTACAATGTTATCTAGATTTAAAGCAGGAGGCAGGTACGGAATGCTGCATAACATGGGTCACAAATAACGAACACAGATTTTATCTAACTTGTTTCAGACTCAGCACCCTGGTTTTATGGTAGCTTGCCTCGATCAGGGCACAAGGTTTCATTCCTTGCACCTTGCCCCCTTGTCCCTGTGATAGCATCTCTAGACAATCAATGGCACATTTTATATTTTTTTGTAAATTCTTTGACTACACAAGATAACAATATTTATTACCATTTTTATGCACCCTTGGTTTTAGATCTTATAAAGATTGTTTACATTATCTCCAACCTTTATCCAACGAGCATTGTTAAATTGTAATTAGCTTTGTATCTCAAACTCAGAAAAAGATTGAAGGATTGATTTCTTTTTGAACTAATTATGGTATTTCATTGTTGGTATTATGCTGTGTATTTATGTCATTATTTTGTTTGATGTACTTTATATTGTATATTTGTATCTTTGTTCAGAATTTTCTATACATTTTACCTATGGTGTTATATCTTTAAGGCCTTGTTAGCTGAATAAAGAATTTTGACTGATACTGTGAATATATGTCATAATTTTCCAATTGTATTACATGCAGGACCACTGGAACTATGTGGCACGGATGGACAAAATTATGGAGCAGTGTTGACTAAATTATGCAGCAAGGAAAGACAAGTGATAGTATTACTACTTTTTGTTATCATTTTTATACATAGTTACACTGCCTGGGCAAAGATTTCATCTTATTAGTACGAGTGTAAAGCCCAAATACAGCAATAACCATAGGAACACATGTAGCCACATTTTAGTAATTTTTAATCCGTTCAAATAAGAAACAATTTGTTTGCTAAAATCTGCAGATTATGCAGCAGAGGAAGGATTATGTGCAAATGCAGAACATCAATAATTATGCAGAACACACTGTGGTTGCCGATCACATAATTCTAGTGGCCCCGAGTATAAAATAGGCTGCCACAAAATTATTTAGCATTTCAGATAATTCAAGTGCTTTCAAAGAATACGTTTTATTACTTTGTAATCAGACTGTACCTAGTGCAACCATTTTTAAACCTCCAGTGAAAGGATACTTTCTGATTAGTGAAGCAGGTGCAGTCACACCGGGTCCCAGAAGTCTGTGGAGCTCACTGCTTCACTTTTACGACTAATTCACTTTACAAAAGAGGTATGGGGTCTCATTTTCCTTGCTTGGGTTAGAGCTCGGGCACCACGTTGGGGACCCTTTTTGCTGAAAGGACCATACAGTGTGTTTCAGGGTTGTAGGTATGTTCAAGTATGGCGGGGAAGGGGTGAAAAGGCAGAGGGAACAGCCTGCTACTCATGGCTATAATTATCAGGTGCTGTTGCATTGGGCCCCAGGAGTGTGCGGGCCCACAACAACAAATAATGGTAAATTTATGTTTTTGTTTTGCATAGTTAGTGTAGATTATTAGCTAAAGATAAAAGTACCCGTTAAATGATTTTGTAATCCCTGCAACTGTAATGTAATGTAATGTAATGATGTCTTGTAAAGTGCCTGAATCACCCCACATGGGTTATCTCCGCGCTGTAGACCGCTGGGGAACCCGTCCTGGCTTTCCCTGTGAGATGGTCCCTTCTGGGTATCTCCAAGGTGAAACCAGGCATCCCCGGCATATGTGGGGGGCCGTTGTGGAGATGAGGCAATCTAATGCCCAGAGTTGCCAAGTGTGATCCCTGGTTAGAGTAGGCACCAAGGCGAGAATTATCGAGTTCGCTGACCCTGGTCCACAACCCTGCCGCGTCGGGAATTGAACCCTGGTCCCGGGCCGTTCTCTGCTTCCGGGTCTGCCGCCTCTAACCAGTGAGCCACACCCCTCCACTGCACCTGCGATTAGCTCTGCCTCTCCTGCTCTCCTGCTCTCCCAAGTCTTACCATAAGGTTTTGGAGGGGGGGCCCGACTTGAAAACATTTTGCTTAGGGGGCCTCAAAACAAAAAAAGTTTGAAGACCTCTGCCTAAATTTGCAAAAAGAATAAATGAAAGTGCCCAAACTTTCTCTTTAAAGCATTCCAATGCCACTGGTGCATGTCGAGGTTGAGGAAAACCAAGGCAGCTTAGTCTTGATTCCACCTTTTGCCTGTTCATTCACACTTCTACATCACAACACTATCATCTCACTCTTAGATTATTTTAATACCTGCTTTTTCTCTCTGTTTTCACGTCTTCCCTCTTATTTCTTCCCTTTTCTGCCTCTCTCTCCTCTTCTGGGTCAATGAGTGATGATAAAAGAGTAAGCTCTGGTGTTCAAAATGAGTGCTAGTGGGTCCCACCTACCACCACCGGCTCAAATTAAATATATAAATTTGTTTTTATAACTTTGAAAATCTGCCATCGATCTGGGTCTCCTAGATCTACCCTGGAGAGGCCACTCTTGCAGCAAAGAGGAAGACTGTGGTCATTCAGAAAGCTTCTTGTTGGTTGACCCTATGCAGGCGGAGCTCGTAATTCACACCAATACACAATGCTTAATTTGAACTGGTGGATTCCAGTGCTGGCACCAACACTTAATTATCAACACCAGCGCTTGTGAATGTCTGCCACAAGGTTGCGCTGTCTGGGCAATTTGGAGATCACCACAACAACAGCTAATTATTAATTTAATATACATTAAAAATGTCTCTTATCTACAACCCAAGCCATTTTGGTGCCTAGATAATCTGAATTGTCACACTTGTGTGTGATGGTTAGTAGTTGTGTTGTTACTATCATTGACAGCATGGCATTGGCAACGTGTGGGGCAAGCTGCAATAGACTCCTGACGAGAGCCCTTGTACTTTTTAGGTCTCGGCCTAGGCAGCGCATGAGATGTCTCGTCGAGAGATGCTGTATACAGTATAGCGGGGGAAGCTCCGCCCACGTTCTGCCCATGATTTTGATTGGCTCAAATCTGAAATGCTGCATTCTAAATGGTTGACAGCATATTAGTCCCGCCTCCTTAGAGCCATGATGTCATTTTGTCCTTCCTTGGTTATCAGCCCCTTTACTTCAGCAACTCTTTTGTTCCCCTGCCTCCCCCTGTTCCCTCCCGTTCCTGCTTTCTTTCTCTACTTTGTAAATGTACTGCCAATTTCGATTTAAAAGGATAGGTGGTGGTGAACAGTAGTTCTAAAGCATGTCTTTGCTTTTCTAGATCATTTTCATGAATCATGACTGTGGAGCCACGTATGTCCCAGGGAAATACTTCTGCGTAGCATTCTGTCCTGTACGGAAGCCCACAAATAGAGTGACTAACAGACCTGGTTATGAAATAACAGAGGCCTTTTATTCATGCCCTGCCAGGGGACTCCTCCGGCCACACTGGCACAGGCTGCCCCAGTCACTTTCGGGCTGCCTTCCTTCGGAAGAACTTAGTGTGTGGGGTGCACTGCCACATGGCCCGTGGCTATCTTGTCCGTCAGGAGAACTGCACATGAAAGGCTCGGTAGCTCATGGATGAGCGGTGACCCTGACTCAGCCTGCTGTCCCTCTCTAGCCCCCTCTTCTGTCACTGCTCCTACCCCAGCCCTCAGTACACTGACCAAGTCAGTATCCCCTCCTCTCTCCTGACATCGACCCGCCCGATACACTCAGCCCCCTCAGTATCCCAGAATGTATATGCAATGCAGTGGGGAATAATCATTTCCCCATTTGCCTAATGTGCTAAAGAGGGAACCACGTGCCTACAATGATCTTACGAAAACTATAAATATGTAAACACGTTTCCCGGCCAGTTTGTGAGCTACAGTTCATCTTGGATTCTTGAGGTGTACTTCCATCCTCTTCTCTGTTGCTGCTAGCTTTCCAGTTTCATGTTTCTCCCCAGTTGTGGAGAAGTAACTGCCACAAACATACTTGTAAATGTAGTGGTGCGGGAGAAAGCGCTAGGCGGCCTCGGTTTTTGATGCTTTGAAGTAGTTTTAAGATCGTATTAGAGTTATTTCGTTCCTCAAATGGGTGTTTCTGTAATACATGTTACACTTGTCTTCACTGCTTGATTTTTGTTAGCTGGAAAGTGTCACTCATAGTTCTTGAATGTCACTCATAATTTATTTATTTATTTAGTTATTTATTTATAAAGTTTTATATAGCGCAAACTTGATCCCGAAGGATATCAGCTTTACAATAAGCGGGAAAGGTGACAAATCCAAACATGAGTCAAACATGGGGAATATAATAGGCGTTGAATTAAATAGTGCACACATAACAGGTCATATATAAAATCTGTAACGTGTTAAAATCCGTGCCAATTTTAAAAAAGATAAATTTATTTATTTTATTTATTTAATGGTTTTATAAAGCGCGTAGTAACTCAAAGAGCATCCCAGCGCTAACCTGCTTCTCCAAGGGTTTCAGCTGTCTGATAAACTTATTTCTGCGGGAAAAGGAGGGTCTTTAAGGTTTTTCTGAACTGGAGGTAGTTCGGTTCTGTCCTGAGTCTTAGTGGTAGATGGTTCCAACATTTGGCCATGTGAACCGAGAAGCGACGGCCACCGGTCTTGGCTTTTCTGACTCTAGGGACTACGATAAGATTTTCTCCGTTAGACCGGAGGTCTCTCTCCGCTTTGTATGGGATTAGGAGTTCTTTAAGGAGGGGGGGGCCGTTATTGTTGAGGGTTTTATGGGCCAGACAGAGGGCCTTGAAGACGACCCTTTCTCTGACTGGGAGCCAGTGGAGGGATTTAAGAGCCGGCCTGGCGGAGGATCTTCCTGGTGTGCCCGTGAGAAGGCGGGCGGCGGCGTTTTGGACTTTCTGCAGCGAGTTCAGGGTGACTTCAGGGGCTCCCAAGTAGATGGCGTTACAGTAGTCTAATCTTGCCAGGATTAGACCCTGATGAGGAGCCTCCTTGCGGTATCGGGGAGCAGGGGGAAGATCTTCCTGCAGGCTCTGAGTAGCCCAAAACATGTCCCTGCCGTTCTTTTAGCCTGGGTTTTAAAGCTCAAGTCCTTCTCGATCCACACACCAAGGCTCTTGACCTCTTCCTTGGGTGCGGGAGGGTCACCTAGGCAACTGGGCCAGAGGTGAGGTGGCAGAGAGGGCCCCTTGTGGCCCATCAAGAGGATCTCAGTCTTGGACCCATTCAGTTTCAGTGAGGAGAGATTCATCCATCGGTGGACTTCGGAGAGGCAGCTGTGGAGATCAGATGGGGCGTGATGGGAGTGTGAGAGGGTTACGACCAGCTGAGTGTCGTCGGCGTAGTTAATAACTGACACGCCGAACGAGCTGACCCTCTTCTCCAGTGGGGCCATGTACACGTTGAATAACGTATGGCTCAAGGATGAGCCCTGTGGTACTCCACACCGGAGGGGGATGGTGGATGAGCAGCTGTCGTTTTCCCGCACCTGAAAGGAGCGTCCTGATAAGTAGGATTCTAGCCATTTCAAGGCCATACCCTTTAGTCCGATCTCTCCCAGTCGGTGGATTAGGGTGGGATGGTCTATAGTGTCGAAGGCCGCACTGAGATCTAGGAGGATCACTGCCACTGATCCTCCTGTGTCCAGAATGCTTCTGGCCTTCTCCACTGCTGCCAGGAGGGCGATGTCCGTGCCCTGACCTGGACAGAACCCTGTCTGGGAGAACGCTAAGAGGTTGTTGCTTTCTAGGTAAAGCGATAATCGCTTGTTTACCAGCTTCTCTGCGATCTTGCTGTTTCCAGGGAGAAGGGATATGGGCCTATAGTTGGCGAAGTCCTGCGGGTCTAAGGAGGGTTTTTTCAGTAGACCTTTGACTGCTGCCGCTTTCCAGCTGGGGGGGACTATGCCCTCCGAGATAGAGGAGTTGATCTGGGCCGTGAGGGGAGGGATGATGGTACTCGACACTTTTTTTAGGAAGCGGAGGGGTGCAGGGTCGAGGGGGGAGCCACTTTTGATTGAGGCCAGCGTTGCTCCTACTTCTTCCTTTGTTACGGGGCCAAAAGCGTCCAGGGAGGGTTGGGGGAGGGCTGGCAGCAGAGGAGGATTGGTGGTGATGGTGGTGAGATCCTGCTGTGTGTGGGCCTGTTCGGGGGGGGTATGGTAAGAAGAATTTTTGGGATCTTCTCGTCAAAGAAGGTGGCTAATTTGTTACATTTAATTTCAGCTTCTTTGGGATCGAGGGGTTTGAGTGGGGATCAGGGGCGTGGAGGAGTTCTTTAAGAACTGAATAGGTTTCATGGGCCGAGCAGGCAGCGTTTTTAATTCTGTTCTCGTAAAAGCTAGTTTTGATGTTGCGGAGCTCTTATTTGTAGGATTTTACAGAGGAGCGGAATGATTCTTTTTGTTCCTCAGTTTTTTCCTTCCTCCAGATACGTTCATTCCTTTTGCAAGCCTTACGCAGCAGGTTGAGTTCCGGGGTATACCAGGGTGAGGGATTGACTCTCTTGGTGTGTCTCAGAGAGTGGGTTTTAGGCAGAATGGCGTCGAGCGATTGGGTAATCCAGGTACTGAATTCTTTGTCCCCTACTAAGGTGTCTTGGGGGGGGGGGGTGGGGAGCGTTTTCTCTGAGTTTGGCTGCCCAGACTTCTGGTTCCAGTTTCTGCCATCGTCTGGTATACGTTCTGGTTTTTGGGGGTGGAGGGGGCGGAGTGATGATGTCCCATACTAGGGGGACCAAAAAGTGGTCCGTCCAGGGAAGGGGGATATGGTCAAGGATTCTCAGGTTGGGGATGTTGGAGAGAATAGGATCAAGTAGTTGCCCTCTTTCATGAGTGGCCTGTGGATTTTTAAGGTCAAGGCCCATTGAGGTGAAATCCTGGAGTAGTTCACTGACCTGCTTATCATCCGGGTCCAAAAAATGTACATTTAGGTCTCCTAGTAGTAGGTAGTTAGTAGTGGACGTGCATTTGATGGAGGTCTGGTCAATAATTTTGTTCGGAAAGTCTCCTAGACTGCCTGGCGGGCGATATACCAGCGTTCCTGACAACGAGGTGACAGGGGAGATTTGTATTGTATAGTGGCAGCTTTCGTATCCCTTGATGTTGCCATCGGATGTTCTACAGGTGAGGGTGTCTTTAAGAATTATCGCTAGTCCACCTCCTCTTCCCTCTGGTCTGTTCAGTGAGCACATGACGTACCCGGGGGGGAGTGCTAGAACGATGTCTGGGCCACTGCAGGGGGTAAGCCAGGTTTCTGTTAAAAACAGAATGTCTAAGGCGTTGTTTGTAATTAAGAGGTTCACTTCGTGTGAGTCTTACACGAGCGACCGGCAGTTAAGTAGGCCTAGGTGCAAGCCCTTAGGTGCCGTGTTCTGATTGGCGGGGTCACAGAGGTCACAACCGGAGAATTGGGTGTCTCCATTCAAGATGCGCGAGCAGGAGGGTTGTTTGTTGGGGTTTAAGGCTAATAAGTCCGCGCGAGTGTAGGTCTGGTCGTTACGGGCTGCAGAGGGCAGAGTGGCTGGGCCTAGGGCCGGCTATTAGCAGTTGGTGACACAAAAGAGAAAATACAGTTTTTAAAAATTCAGAGGTCTCTCGGCTTCCGCCTCAGGAGTTGCAGGGTTTCTGAATTGTTTACGCTGTCAGCAGCGTTTTATACTGTGAGGGCGGGTGGGCGTGGCCTAGGCTAGGCGTGGCCTCGAAATAAATAATGGATAATCAGTGCAAAACTAGTAGAAACAACATGAGGAAAAAAATTAGGGTCTAAAGTCCCAAGGAAAGTCACAAACATGCATCCACAGGCATATATCCTTACCTGGGTGCAAATGTATGGCCTTTGGGAATAAAACTGAGTTTAAAGTAGTAAGCCTTAAAACCATACTTTTAGCATATTTTTGTGAACCGTATTATTGTACTTGCAAATATTCCCAAATAGGTTTACGGATGCAAAAATCAGCTGAGCAATTGCAAATTTCGCTACATCGCCCTTTTAGTTTTAAATGTTTTTTATTGAGCCAATAAGCACAGTAAAGCATCGCATTACAAAGTACGCGTAACAGGTAGACCAATCGAAAATGACAGGCAGGCGTGTGTTCAGCATGCTGTGCGATATGGCAAAGAAGATGGCCTCCCGATAAGAGCGGTGTGATGCTCAGAAGGCAAATAGTAGGCAGTATTAGCAAACAAGTTTGAACAAACCATACCCACAAAACCCCTCCGCCCCCCCCCCAACCTATCCCCCGCCCCCCTCCCTCACCAGTGTGCCATATGTGGGAGATCCATCGTTCTTTGGTCAGAAAAGAGCTGTCATGATTACCCCTGAGGTTCCTGAGTTCCAGAAGTTGTATCCGTAAGGCGCAGCAATCGGAGGTACCTCGGGCAGGTAATTTTGTTGAACTCCTTAGATAGGAGAGATATAAAAGGCTGCCAAATCTTTTGAAATGCATCTGTAGTTTGTGTGAGGGTAGCTTGGATTCGTTCCATGCCCAGAGTGAACCAGATTTTGTGTAGCCACCCCGTGTGCGTGGGTTTGGTTGGTGATCCCCAGAGTGATCGAATATGTTGTGTAGCTGTCTGCATGGCAATGCCCATCTGGCGACCTCGGACAGATTTCAGGGGAAAAGTAAGTGCGTTCGGAAGCCCCAGGATGGCATATGCGGGAAATCTTGGGATTTCGGTGTCAAAGGTTGCATCAATAACATTCAAAACTGTGTCCCAGTAGCTTCGAACCTCTCTACAGTCCCAGAGGATATGTGTCAAAGTGCCCTGCTCCCCGCATCCTCTCCAGCATAAGTCGCTCCGTGATGGATTGCCCCTGTAAAGCCGGACTGGTGTAAGGTGCCAGTATATCGCTAATTTCACAGCTGTTTCCCTGCCCGCTGTATTGCGTGTGGTATGTGATGCCCTGTAGTATATCTGGCTCCATTCCTTAGGTGATAGTGTCCTGCCCAGTTCAGCTTCCCACCTTTTCTGACCCGTTGTTTTGCTCAGCGCCAAGGGGGGTGTAAGCATTTTATATAAGTCCGATATCAAGTGGCGATCAGTGTCTTTGGTCAGGAGCCACTTCTCAAAAGAGGTCAGTGGGCGTCCCACCAGGGTGACAATCGCAGGGTCAGTTAGCCAGTGACGTAATTGAAAATATTGAAAAAGGTGAGGGTCTGTGATATCATAGCCTTCTACATCGCCCTTTTAACTGTTGTTCTTGTCAGGAGCAAATTTTCAACAATTTATAGTGTGGACAGTGGTAGGTGAATGCCCTTGAAAGTATATTTGTGGTAGTCTACAGACTCACAGGACCAACTTGTATTTATATTTGTGTAAAGGTAGTTAAATAAGACCCATACTAGAATTCAAAACCTGATACAATAGGAGCCTTAACATTATCAGAGAGGATATTATCAGAGTTCTGATATAACGATTACACTGCAATATGTCACCTTCCTGCATGGCACCAAAGGGACAAGTTGATTTCTTACAGGACGAGTCGATTTCTGAAACATCCTGCATCTTTGACAAGTAGAAATCGGATAAAATTCCACATACAGTGGCTTAAAAAATACCAGCATGCTAAATATTGTAGTCTAAAAAGCCAGTACTGGGTTAGTAGTGATTGCTATTCCTTGAAACTTACTCCTTCTACCTTCCTTTTCTACCCTCATATACTAGCCTTCTGAAGCGGAAACTAGAGTTAGGCACAGGCATGCTTTCCGTACAATGTGTTATGTACATTACCCATTGGAGTAGACCTCAGGCATATTTCATCATATTCCAAGAGTATGAGAGTTGCTAGTCAAATTACAGTGAAATTATGAAAATGTCACACAAATGTAATCTGAAACCTTGGCAGCTATGCTTATTCCGTAGCAAAAAATCAGAATTGCGGAAATTTGTCATTATCGCTCCAGTGTGCACTATAACTCCAAGAAAACCTGGTGTTGACGGAGACTTCTGGAAAGCTTACTACTGCTGTGCCCAGCAAATGAATGTTAATCAGCCTTCATTCTGTGGCTCTAATTATGCGCGCAACGCCCATTGGGCTGAAAGGCGAAGCCATCCCCGTTGTGTGTCGGCCCAGCCCAGCACTTCACAGGTCTTTAAAAGACCATCTACTTGTTAAGAAGGCTTTGTTGTGTTTTCACACCTTCTTAGAGCCCCTGCAGCTCCGCTCTACCGTTGGCTTGAATAATTAGCGCCCTCTCCCCGAAATTATTTATTAACCACCCCCCCCCCCCGAAATGTGGCTCTACTTTCTCCTCTACCTCTAATCCCTCAGCTATCATCATCGCGTCAGTATTCCTGCTTATTTGTTAACAGCACACTGCATAGCTCAATTGTTTTCTAGGTGCTTGAGAGGGATACGTTCGAGGGCAATACATTTTATTACCAATGCCTAGCCAGTTCAGGGGTGGAAAACCCTTCAGAAGCAGTACTGTCCCATACAAAAGGGAGAATTGGTGTGTACATCATTCAACACAGAAGTTAAATGTATATAGTTACAGAGTGAGTCAACAACAGTAAAATAATTTACAGTAATTGCCTACATAAACTAGAAGACTGTCTCTGTTATTACTAAAAGATGGCACTTTACATCTTTCAGGCATAGGCATTGTCCAGATGCAATTTTCCTTTTTATAGTAAAGCAAATACTTGAACATTGCATAACTGTCAGAGATGATTTGCTTCACAATGTCCAGTGTTTTAAAACTGCTTTTATTATATTTGTGCCTATCGATGTAAACTGTTATTCATGATTGTTTGTATTTTGTGTGGCCTGGGGGCTAAAACACCAATTAATGATTGGCTATCACCCTAAAAATCCATTACTATCAAGTAAATTACAGTGAACTAAAGTCCTTTATTACATTGGTTTAAAGCACATTAAGTAATTATTTTAAGAATTGTGAGAGCCCAATTTATGCTAGGGAGACGAAGTGTATGTGGATCCCGCGGCGGATGTTCTTAAGGGCTTTTATGTGTATAACGAATAATAATGGCCACGGGTGGAGGCCTGTAGCACCCTGCAGTTTAATGGCTAGCTGGGGAGAAGAATACTCCTATGCAAGGTGAATATGTTCAATCGAGGCATGGTAAACATTATGACCGAAATAATAATGAAAGTCAGACTATTTCCAAACCAAAAAAACAATACACAGGCTCCCCATCCACTGTAGAAAAGCTTATTTTGACAGAGAAACAAAATCAAGGCAAATCTGAAAATCTTGAGGATTGCTCTGTATGTGACATTGTGCATGTAATGGGAATTCCTGAAAGAGCGCTCAGCAATATGGAACTGTTGTTCAAAAAAGTAATTTCTGGACTGTTTAATATATCTGAGATATCGAAACATTGTACTTTTGAGCACATGCATGGATCTCTCACTCTGGTTCCATTCTGCTTCCAAACCAATTATTGTTAAACTATCCAGCTACAAGTATTGTGATTCTGTCCACCTACTCATGCTAGACTGTCAGCAATATAAATGTCTTTTTCAGACTTCACACTTTAGTACAACCGGCCCAATTCTACCGCCTGGAATTGGTTATTTTGGATGACCATTACACTTACCATAAAGCCGCCAACGGCCAACCGCCTTGGCTGAAGACTGCACATAGCACTTTACTTTGCCTGTTGCACGGTCATATAAGATCCTTTCTAATTAAACCTTCTATGGCACGGTTGTACTTTGCGGTCCTTGCACACACATGCTTATGAGGCTACTAGCCTTTAGCTAACCATGTTGGCAATCACATTCTGCACTTTATTTTGCATGCTGTACGTTCATATATACTCATCTTAATTACCTCTGCTCTTGCACAATTGGGGGCAGGCAGCGCATAAGGTACTGCATAGCTCAATACATATAAGGTCCCAAAGCCGAGACCGTTTGCATTGCAAATGCTTGTTTTATATTTCCCATGACTCACCCTGGTACAAACCTTACCTAAAAGTGATTTTATCATATTTCCCAGAACCAGTGTAAGTGTATTCATTGTGCTAGCCTGTTTTAAGTATTTCTTCTGCACTAGTAGGTATAATTCATTGCCTTTGCTTCTTTTAAAATACTTTATATGCCAACAGTAAAAGATATCGGCCAGCAGTTACTTCCCTCTGCAGGTCAGCCTGAGTTGTAATGTGAACAGTCAGGAAACGAAAGCTGCTTTTAGTACAGATGGAATTACTGGGAGAAAAGTAAACGAGGACGGAAAAAACAAAAGCCTCTTTTGAAGGGCGGGAATTTCCCGGGGAATCCCCGCCGGCTCTGCAGCGTCAGTGGTATTAACATTATTTCACAGTGCTGGATTTTCAGGGCCATTAAATAAAGATAATGAGCGCCCTTGAATTCCAGTTACTGGCCTGGCCGCCTGCCTCTGGTGCAAGACTTTCCAGGGCGACCCTGCAGCGGGCGGAGGCCAAGAAGGAGTCCGGTATTTATTTGTAATCCTATAAAATCGAAGAACGTTTTTATGAGCAGTGATTTTAATCTTCGTTAGACATTAAGGGCCAGATGTAGGAGCCCTAATACCGGTCGGAAACGGCCGATTTCGGCCGTTTCCGACCGGTATTAGGGTTTTGAGATGTAGGGGGTTTGAAAATTACAGATTCGGTATATTTACAAATGTAGGTAGCACAGTTTACAGTGCCACAGGCCGTTAAGAGTCGGTATTTTACCACACAATCCTATTGTGTGGTAAAATACCGAATTCAGGTGTGCATGCACATCTGTGCATGCACACCTGTGCAATGTGACACACAGACATGCCCTTAGGGCATGTCTGTGTGCCACATTGCACACAAGCCTGTATTTGGGGTGCTAGAGGGTGTCAAAGTGACACCCCCTGCACCCTTGCTGGAATCGGTATTTACCGAATCGGTAAATACCGATTCGGTAATGCCCATTGATTCCTATGGGCTTCAATGCCCATAGGAATCAATGGGCATTACCGAATCGGTATTTACAGAATCGGTAAATACCGAATCTTAACAATTCAGTATTTACCGATTCTGTAATACCTACATCACCCTCCCTCTATTTTACCACTTCTTAAATACCGAATCGGTAAAATTCGGTATTTAAGAAGTGGTAAAATGAAATTACCTACATCTAGGCCTAAGAGATTCAAACAATTCAACTTAGAGTATGAAGGAGAAAGGGGTAGTTCAGAAGTACAGTCAACAAGTTGCATTTTGGCTGAAGACTTAAGTTCACATTATACACTTGGCTGGACGATAAATTCTGGCTTAGTGTAAAAGCAAAAGGAGAACATATGTGTTAGAAGGTGGTTCTGACACTATGGGCCGCCCAGATTTTTCGCTTTTTCAGCATCTAAGTGTTGAGCTTTTACTGTGGGGGAGCCTCATAAATTGGGACTCACCCACAGTGAACTTATGAGGAAAGAGACTGCATGGGGATTTTACTGGTGCCCCCCTGGTTTGACCAGGCCACTGCGCAGCAGCTGGAGTAAGGGACACCGGGCTCCTTACATGCAGACACAGGTGTACATGCGTGTGCACACGTGTAGGGGCTGCGCAGCGGAGATTCCTAGCGTGCGTAGTCCAGGAGCTGCTACAAAGAGAATGGTGTGGCAGGACTTATGCAGAATTGGGTGGTGGCATGGAATAGGCTTTATGCACTGGGAAGGAACATGACAGGGAATGTCCGTGTGTTTTACTGTTTTTCACTTCATTATTCCCCTATGGGGGTGTGGAGCCCATGGGCTAGAGTAACGTTCATAAGGCCTACAGATTCCAGACACGCACTAAAGTCCCCTGTAACGGATGTGAGAAGAGTATTCTGCGGAGTCAAAAGTCATATTTGTACTGCTTTTGGGTCATCCAGAACTGTCATATTTCTTTGAGCCAGCCATAACCAGGGCCTGGCTGAGGGCTGACCTCAGCAGGATGGATTGATAACCTTTCTTCCACAAGCTAAGGCCTCCTCTCCACAAAGAAAAGATGGGTGGGGCTACAGGCTCATCCATCAGCAGCTATCACTGGGTGCCAAGCACCAGGCTGCACCAAGGAGGGAAGGCAGCGAAGGGGGAAGGGGCTTTTTCAGAGACCATGTGGCAAGAGACCCTGGACAACGCCATTTTGAACAAACCCAGAGGCTGGGCAGGAAGGAGGTAGCAGGGGCAGTGAAGTGATGTGTCGCTGTTTGATAGGACAGACCGAGACTTCCTGCCAGCCCCTTATTCAACTTTTAAAAAGTGCTTGCACAAGAAGAGAAGCTCAGTCTGGGGTGTGGTCTGCTGAAGCAGAAGGTGCTGGAGCCTGGCGAAATGGGCAGTTGGAAGGAGGACCCCCCTGACTGCCTCCAGGGTCCTGAACAACACCAGTAGAAGAGTCCAGGACCAGTGCGCAGAAGCAGGGGCCTCTGCGCAGGGAGAAAAGAGGCCCAGGAGGAGAGCAGGCAAAAGGCTGATGCAGGGAACCAGTGAAGACCTCACCCTGCAGAGTGCACCCTCTTGGGGATCAGGAGAGCAAAAGAGAGTGTTCCCAGTGGCTGGGGCTGGCCAAGAGGAGCAAGAAGAGACGGAAATTATGAACATCAGCCACCGGGGAGCCGAGATATGCCCCCCAGAAGGTAGGTGACCTTTGACCCCTGGAGGAACCGATGACGCCGCCGGTCCGGGAAAATGCCCCCGGGGTGGGTCAGGTCCTGGGGCTGCCCCCGGAAGAAGGGAAGCTGGGGAGCGCCGCCGCGCTCCCAGTGAAGGTGCCCTGCAGGGGGGCCAGGAGCCAACCCTGGCCGCCCACCGAAGATGGAGGCAGGGGAGCCCCATCACGCCCCCACCCCACGAAGAGGTAAGACGGGAAGCGCCGTCGCACTCCCCGTGAAGGTGCCCAGTGGGGTACCAAGATCCCACTCTGGCCCCCGCCGAAGATCAAGTCGGGGAGCGCCGTCACGCTCCCCGTGAAGGTGTGCGGGGAGAGACCCCAACTCCGGGCCCCGCCAAAGTCAGGGCGCGTCGTTGGGCACCCCGTGAAAATATGCCCTAGAGGCCTAGGACCCCATCCCCGGGCCCGAAGAGTTGGCAGAGACTGAGGGAGTGCCACCACACTCCCCCGTGGCAGGAGCAAGGCTGGGGAGTGCCGTCACACTCCCACGAGGGCTGGACGACCGCCGGTAGGCTCGAGTCTGCCCACCGGAGCGGGCAGACCAGAACAGATGTGCCGGCTCCCGCGACAGCACACAAGGGTGCTGGCCTGGAGGGGAGCCGGCGGGGGCAGCCGGGGGTGGGCTCCCCAGGCTGCCCTCCAACGTACTGCATGGCGGGAGGCCCAGGTGGGACCGGGCCTCCGTGAAGCGAGACACAGCCGGGAGTGGGCTCCCCAAGCTGAGAAAACCTACCTGGGGGTCCAGGTGGGACTGGGCCCCCCAATGAGGAACTGGATGTGGCGCAAAGTGCCAGGCCAAACGGCAGCACGGCTCTCCCCTATGCGGGGGAGCCGCTATTGAAATATTCATGAAAAGGAGCACAAAGCGTTCCAGAATGCCTTGCCAGGCATTAGGAAACCTGTAGTTTTGGTGCTTAGTGGACTCCAGAGGAGGGGATTATTTTTTAGAACAATGGTCCTTAGTAGAGCATCTATAAAATAAAACAGATCAATATAGGTCTTAATAGGTACTATAGTTTTTCAATGTCCAGCCGGACAGAGAATTTTAATTTTCAAAATAAGAGAAATTTTGTTACAATAAAATCACAAACAATAAACCGGGACACAGTCCTGCACCCGATATTTAGGAAACAAGGGGACAATAAACATTAAGCATACAGTACAAGAAGACACAGGCACCAGTTTGCGCAATGGGGGCTTGATTTGGTCATACAGTTAAGCAAGCTCACCCATATAGTAACCACAATAATCATATGTAGAATAGAGATGAGTGGCACTAATCAATTTGTCGACGGCGTATAGATCCCAGGTTCAAATTAACATGGATCATCGTCAGGACTAAAACAATAGATTTGCCTGTTATTTAAGAACAAAAAATTGCCTTGAGGGCTGCGGTGTGGAACCCTCAGGAGTGGAGCGGTATGCCCGTTAGGTAAATGGCGGTGAATCCGAGCTTACGCAATTCAAGGAAGACCATAGGCGGAGTACAAGGTCATTCCCAGGTTGTGGGGAAACCAACTATCCCAAAATGCCTTGATCGGAAACTGCCATCCTTGCAAGGAACCGCAAACGCATCGCCGTCACCGCAACAGACGCGGACTCCAAACATATGTCGATCCAGGGGGGGGGGGGTTTGGGGGTGGGCAGAAAGCCCACTAGAAACAAGGTTTTTTTTAAACGTTTGATGTCGGGGTGGGTCTGCCCAAGATGGGTATGCCAATGCCCACACCCCTCCCTCCAAAAAATTCCAGTCACTCTACCCAGCTGCGGGGTAGAATACCCACTAGAAACCAGGGATTTATTTTAGTAAGTAAATTAGGGGTGGGGTCTGCCCAATATGGGCACACCAAAGCCCCACTCCCCTGCACAATAACAGCCTGTCGGCCTCCCCCGGGTGCAGACGGGGGCAGTAGCCACCATATCTGCTCCCGGAGGGACAGAAAGCCCATTAGATGCCAGGGTTTTTCTATTACAATTAATTTTGGGTTGGGGGCAGGGGCGTAACAAACATCCCCGTGGTGTGGGATGCCCCCAGTGTCCAGTACATGAAGGGGGCCCCCTCAGCTCCTCTGCAGAGAGCTGTGAGAGAGAAAGGCTCTAAAGCAGCAGCTGCAGTGTGCAGCCTGCTCTGAGCTCCTCACCTGACCCAGGACTGAAGCGAAACAAAATAACAAGTTACATTGTTTCTCTTCAGTCAGAGCCACAAGCCAGGCCCGGAAAAAGGATGTGGGTGGGGGCCCCAGAGACAGCATTCATCACAGGGCCCTGCCTCTGAGAAGGGAGGAGGCAGCACAGATGAGAGCTCACATGGGCAGGAGAAGGTTTGGAGCTCCAGGAACAGGACTCTGCTGGGACGCATTGGAAGGTAAGCAAGCATTGAAAGTGCAATAGGCTTCGCATTTGTTTGAGTTGGAGCGTCTCCCTGGATGGCACAGAGTGTTTCCTCAGTGGCCTGCAGTGTTCCCGATGCTGACAGTGAACATGTTAACGTTCCATGGTCTCCACAGAAGAGATGAAAAAAAATGGCTCAAGAATGTTTGAAAATGGATGTACGTGTAGAAAATGACAGAGAGTACTTTTTTTAATAAGGATTTCTGCGTTGGGTTTTCAATATACAGGAAAAATTGGCCCACATAACAGGTTGCGGTGAGAGTACGGGTGAAAACAGACTAAGTACGGTGCCACTAGGTCAAGGGGAAACCCAAAAACCCCTGAAATAGAGTGGGCAAGAGCCAACCCTGTTCACTGTGAAGACAAAAGTTTGGTGCACACGTTGAAAAAATCAATTCAAAAGGGACCACATGTATCAATGGTTTTGTTTAGAAAGCAGAAAAACAAAGGACAAGGTCCATAACAGAAAGTAGTTTTTCTTTGTTTTATGTGATAGTTGGTCCTCCTTCCAGAGGAGATACCAAGTAGCGATACCAATGGTTTAAAAAGAAAACTTCCACTATTCGGGAGCAGGGAAAAATTACGGAAAATGCTGCATGTGCAGTAGTGTCAAAGAGGAGTAATGCTCCGGATCCGGATTGAGTATTACTCCTTTTTTGACACTACTGTACATGCAGCATTTTCCGTTTGTGACGGCTGTACCCGCCCGTCAGTTTTCCCTGCTCTTGAATAGTGGGAGTTTTCTTTTTAAACCATCAGTATCGCTACATTGGCACTCTCTGTATGATTTACTACCCCTTTCAGAACCGGGTTGGAATTATCACCGGTTCCCCGATCCCACGTTGATTGGCCTTTTTTCAGCCCTGAAGAGTCACGGATGACTACCCGCCTGACGAAACACATGTCGGCTGGCGTTTTCTTGGTATCTCCTCTGGAAAGAGGACCAATTATCACATAAAACAAAGAAAAACTACTATCTGTTGTGAACCTTGTCCTTTGTTTTTTTGCTTTCTAAACAAAACCATTGATACATGTGGTCCCTTTTGAATTGATTTTTTCAATGTGTGCACAGGACTGTTGTCTTTACTTTTTTTAATAGTTCAATATAGCGCAAGCTCGCCCCCAAGGTATTGGAGCGCTTTACATGAGCACCAGTTACATTACACAAGGCCACACTTATTTTGTAAGCACGCGGATATTAAGTGATTTGCCCAGAATCACAGGATGTTGAACCAATGCTCAGACTCGAGCATGATCCCCCAGTTCCAAAGCCAGCATCTATGGCTGTTATGCCACTTTTCATTTGTATCAGTGGTCTTCCCAAATGCAAAGGAAGGTAGAACATGTCTGTGGTTGTTGCACATTTTTGAGCGACATTTGAGACCAAGTGTAAAACTATCTGGAGCCTTCAGCAAAATTTCATTTTTTCTTTTGTGCTCCCCCCTTGGAACACATTGGTAGTATATGATGCTTTTGGTGTCAATTTGGCACTGTCTGGTGCTGGCACCTAGGCACCTGCCTAGTATTATTGACTCGCTTTATCATCAGCCCTTTATTCACTTTTAGACTCTGGCCATGTGCGTACGTACCAATGGTGCAGCATATGCAGTGGCATCGGGGCCTAGGAATGGGAAGGGCACACTGACTATAGCTGTCTTTCACTACCCAACCAGGAGCCAGGGGGCCATTTCCAACTCCTTAAATGAGGGCAAGGGAGACTTGTGCTATGCCACTGACTCCAGCTTAACTGAAAACTCACATTTTAGGGGCCTAAGCAGTACTATAGAGTTGGGGAAAGTCATTCACAGGTTCCCCAGCACAGAACCTCAATTTTCTTTTTTTTAATACATTTTAGGTATTCAGCTTACGCCCATGCTGTGCACTTTTTATTTTATGTTTGTTTTCCTATTTCTTGTTAGTCACATTGATAATATTTTTTATTGAAGAATTCAATAAAGAGCATGTTATAAATTGGTACTTACAGTCTAATGAAGCATAGAATGAGCCCCCAGAACAGCAACAAAATGCCAAAAATAATAGAGATATATTCAGGGAACTAAATGGGAATGGAGTGTAGCAAACTATCACCAGAGTCATATGGGAGAGAGTAGGACACACATTAGAAGGGAAGGACATTGTGGGTCGGAAGGGGAGAATCCATGTAAGATGTCCTATCTAATAAGCGTTGGCAAAACCAATAAGTCTGACGTTTGTTGCAGAACTATTGACTGTGCCAAATTATGTTTCTTTTGCTTTAGTTTATTATGACTTTATTGTTCCAAGATGGCTAATGGAGGCTGAGAGGAGAAAGACATGAAGAAATTATTGAAATACTACAGGGTCTAGATACAGTGGGTGGACAGTGGTCTATGAGAGACATTGAAACACTACAGGATGTAAATACAGAAGATGGACAGTTGTGTATGAGAGACATTGAAATACTACAGGGTATAAATACTGCAGGTGGACAGTTGTGTATGAGAGACAATGAAATACTACAGGGTGTAAATACTGTGGGTGGACAGCGGTGTATGAGAGACATTGAAATACAGGGTGTAAATACTGTAGGTGGACAGTGGTGAATAAGAGACAATGAAATACTAAAGGGCATAAATACAGTAGGTGGACAGTGGTGTATGAGAGACAATGAAATACTACAGGGTGTAAATATAGTAGGTGGATAGTGGTGAATAAGAGAATGAAATACTACAGGGTGTAAATATAGTAGGTGGACAGTGGTGTATGAAAGACAATGACATACTACAGGGTGTAAATATAGTAGGTGGACAGTGGTGTATGAAAGACAATGAAATACTACAGGGTGTAAATACAGTAGGTGGACAGTGGTGTATGAAAGACAATAAAATACGACATGGTGTAAATACAGTTGGTGGATAGAGGTGAATAAGAGACAATGACCTGCAGAGTGTAAATACTGTAGGTGGATAGTGGTGTATGAAAGACAATGACATACTACAGGGTGTAAATATAGTAGGTGGACAGTGGTGTATGAGAGACAATGAAATATGACATGGTGTAAATACAGTGGGTGGACAGAGGTGAATAAGAGAATGAAATACCGAGTGTAAATTCAGTGGGTGGACAGTGGTATATGAGAGACAATGAAATGCTGAAGGGTATAAATACAGTAGGTGGACAGTGGTGTATGAGAGACAAAGAAATACAAAAGGGTGTAAATACAGTGGGTTGACAGTGATGTATGAGAGAATGAAATACAGGGTGTAAATACTGTAGGTGTACAGTGGTGAATAAGAGACAATGAAATACTAAAGGGTGTAAATACAGTGGGTAGACAGTGGTGAATAAGAGACAATGTAATACAGGGTGTAAATACTATAGGTGGACAGTGGTAAATAAGAGACAATGAAATACTAAAGGGTGTAAATACAGTCGGTGGACAGTGGTGTATGAGAGACAATGAAATACCGGGTGTAAATATTGTTGGTGGACAGTGGTGTATGAGAGACAATGAAATACAGGGTGTAAATACAGTAGGTGGACATTGGTGAATGAGAGACAATGAAATACCACACGGTGTAAATACAGTAGGTGGACAGTGGTGAATGAGAGACAATCAAATACTACAGGGTGTAAATAAGGTTGCACGACATAGACCATGAATTAACACTGGGCAGGGAGTAAACACAGTGGGCTCTGAAGTTGTGTCCCCCAGATGTCCTGCAGAGAACTGTACGTCAGTGCCCCATAGCCAATTACAGACCCTGCATCACGCACATAGGTCAAGCTGTTTTTATTCTCTAAAATTTCTTCCCATACTTTCCTAAATAAGTAACCATTCCAGAATGGTTGATGTGCATTTTACCTGTAGAAGGGTACAGGGGACATATGGGTGTCCTTGTGTACTGTTGGAAGTGCTGTGATGAGAGTGGGTGGACTATTAGAAACAAACAAGGAAGACGTTCATATCTTGTTCTCTCTTTTCCATAGTGCCTTCGACATGCCTTGGTGTAGAAAAAACTATCACTAGGTAAAGAGGGGAGCATGTCATGGCCACTCGTGAGATTCTACAGAACAGCCCCATTTCAACACCAGCAATGTTCCATGATTGTGTTATCTATATCTATACTACTATTATAAAGAGAGAGCTGAAACCTTTGAGGCGGGTAAACTCAAGAAGTACAGCACCAATCACAACACCCAATACAGCATTGTAAAGGGGAGATGCAGCAGATGGACATAAGCTATACAGCTGGCCACCATATGCATTACAAAGGTCAAACAACCTTAGGGGTAAAGTAGTCCCTTGTGGGCGTTGGTGTGGGCGTGCAGCGTTGTCAGAGGGGCGTGGCACAACAGCGTTGTCAGAAGGGCGTGCCACAAATAAATAAAAAAATGGCCGCGAACTTCAGTAGCGTGCCTTTCAGAACCAATGTGCACGCCCATTCACACTCCGCCTTCGCGTCTCACACGTCCGTCTACAAACACCAAGCTGCGCCGCATTCACGCCCATTGCCAATCAGGCGCCATTAATCATATATAGTGCGGCACAACCTTTGTGGGCGTCAGCGTTGTCAGAGGGGGCTGCACCAAAATTTAAATAAAAAGGGGCACGGCTTTCGCCACCAATGTGCGCGCACATTCACGCTCTGCCTTGGCATTCTGATCACTTCTCACACGGCCGTCTCAAAACACCAACGGGCGCCGCATTGACGGACCTTGCCATACTGCCTACAAAACTTCACTAACAAAAGAAAACTTTACTCCTTTATGCACGTAAGATTTGTCAGAAGTGGCTGCAGAAAAAAAAGGGGGCGCACAATCGCGCCATTCACTCACCGCGACATTCACGCTCCAACGGCTCCAGCGGACACTGAAGGCAGGCAGCGTACCACACGATCAAAGCCACTTCACAATTAAAATTTAGTCCGGGGCTCAGGCGGGGCCTCAAACCAGCCCTCGCAAGCAAGGGATCACGCCGGGCACTGTCAGCGTACACACATTAACATCAAAGACAACCCGCTTGGGAATTATATAACCAACACACTCCACAACACACAAAAGCTGCAAAACTTAAAGCTGAGGACACACACATAACGAAGGACATGCAAATACGGGACAGCTAAGGAGGCACAAATGAAGAACGCTGTTACTAACAGTGCATGCACAACCGGACAAAGACGTTCCAAAACATTGCACACATAAGATTTCATACCCGGACAACGTCGGGACGGGCTGCTAGTTAATAAATAAAATAACATGACATAATGTTGGTCCTGCCATAATGGTGGTACATATCGGCCCAATGTGCTCACCCATGGTATAATGGTACCCAAACCGGGTAAAATGCGGGCCCTGGCATAATAGTGGTAATTCCTGTCTTATTGCGTGGTGGTGCAGAGCCCTCATGCTAGCTTCGGCATAATGGTGGTAATTCTTGGCATAACATTGGCACATATGACATGCCAATATGACACATAGATATTCAAGGTAGGTTAGAGAAAACAAGGGTACCCCGTTAAGCGAACCTGGGGTTGTAATGTACATAGAAAGAACAATGGTTCAGGGGTGGCCTAATTAGGTCCAAGGACACCAAAAAAGTTATTTTGTCTAGATACTGAATTAATTAGGCAGCAGAGCATGTAGGGCAACATGTGTGTTTTTAATCATTATAGGTTGCAAGTTGGTATTACACAAACACATTCAGGTGCTCACATGAGTGATAAGGTGCGTAACACGAAATATCACACGCATATCCGAGTGACGTAACGAAACTTCAGGGGGCCATTTTGATGTCTCCTCAATATGTTTTGGGCCCTTGCCTGTTGCAGGTACTTGACCTACCCACGCGAGTGAGGTACCATTTTTATCGTGAGACCTGGGGGAACGCTGGGTGGTAGGAAATGTGTGCATCCACATAGATTCCAGAACTTTTCCTCACAGAAATTTGAGAATAAAGGGATTTTTTCAGCTAAATTTGAGCTTTGCAAGGGATTCTGGGTCAGGACTCCCCTAGGGGTCTAGTTTTCAGAAATGTGTGTTTGGTAGTTTCCCAAGATGGATGCTGAGCCCGGGGCCAAAAACCTAGGTGATTCCTTTTGCAAAACCAGGTTGTTTTGTGATAGGCAATTTTTATGTCTCCTCAATTCGTTTTGGGCCCTTGCCTGTCACGGGTACTTGACCCACCCATGCGAGTGAGGTATCATTTTTATCAGGAGACCTGGGGTAACGCTGGGTGGTATGAGATTTGTGGATCCACATAGATTCCAGGACTTTCCCAGATAGAAAGTTGAGAAAAAAGTGATTTTTTTTTCAGCTAAATTTGAGGTTTGCAGGGATTCTAGGTAGGAAAGCGTTGGGGGACCCACACAAGCCATACCTCACTGGACTCCCTGTGTGTCTAGTTTTCAGAAATGTGTAAGGCCAGGAGGTTTTGACCCCAAGCTCGGCGGCCATCTAGCACACATTTCTGAAAACTAGACACCCGGCGGAGTCCAGCGAGGTACAGTTTGCGTGGATTCCCCAATGTTTCCCTACCCAGAATGCCCTGCAAATGTCACATTTAGCTGAAAAAAACACATGTTCCACATATTTGTGGGTAGAATAACTGTGCCCGCACAAATGTCCTACCCCACAGCATTCCTCTCAGTGTCCTGAGTAAAATGATACCTCACTTGTGTGGGTGGGGAAGGGGCTGGGACTGGGAATAGCCCAGAACATAGGGATTTAGTGTATAGCACAGACAATTCTAATCGCTACATTTTTTTAAAAATACGTTTTAAGCCAATTCTGCATTGGACACCCACCCAAGTGAGGTATCATTTTACTCGGGACTCTAAGGAGAATGCTGTGAGGTAAGAAATTTGTGCTGGCATGGTGATTCCACATAAAAAATATGTGGAAAACATGTTTTTTTCAGCTAAATTTGAGGTTTGCAGGGGATTCCGGGTAGGGAAACTTTGGCGGATCCACGCAAGCCATACCTCATTGGACTCCCCAGGGTATCTAGTTTTCAGAAATGTGCGGGTTTGGTAGGTTTTCCAAGATGGCGGTAAGTTCGGGGCCAAAAAACCAGGTGCTCTCCCAAAACCTGGTAGTTTTGTTATAGGTAATTTTGAAGTCTCCACAGTACGATTTGAGCCATTTCCTGTTACAGCCACTATGTCTACCCACACATGTGCGGTATCATTTTTATGGGGAGGGCTGGGGGAATGCTGGGTAGTAGGAAATTTGTGTCAGCCCGGTGATCCTACAACTTTGTCACACAGAAATGTGAGAAAAATCGTGTTTTTTTCAACAAATTAGAGGTTTGCAGGGGATTCTGGCAAGGGAAATGTTGAGGGACCTACACAAGCCATAACTGGATTCCCCCAGGTGTCTGACGAGGAGCAGAACCTGTATGATGAAGCATGACATCTAGCTTGCTAGGTGTGTGACGGTTTTAGTTCCGAAAAGGGAATTCCCCCTCCCTTTTTACCTTCTTCTACGCTACACGCACACTTGTCTTGCACACTCTCCCCGGGGAACTTTGTACCCCTCTTGTGCTACTAGTCTTCCGGACATGTACACTGGACCCTGTTAAATAACGTCTTCTTACGGTTCCCCCCTTTGTTAATAAACTTTCCCAAGATGGCCACAGAGTCCGAGGAAAAAAACCCAGGTGACCCCCCCTTGCAAAACCAGGTTGTTTTGTGATAGGTCATTTTTGATGTCTCCTCAATACGTTTTGGGCCCTTGCCTGTCGCAGGTACTTGACCCTCCCACACGTGTGAGGTATCATTTTTATAGGGAGGCCTGGGGGAATGCTGGGTGTTAGGAAATTTGTAGACCCATGTGGATTTCAGAACTTTCCCACACAGTAATTTGTGAAAAAAGTGATTTTATTCAGCTAAATTTGAGGTTTGCAGGGGATTTTGGGTAGGAAAACTTTGGGGAATCCACACAAGCCGTACCTCGGTGGACTCCCCCGGGTGTCTAGTTTTCAGAAATATATGGGTTTGGTAGGTTTCCCAAGATGTCCGCCGAGCTCGGGGCTAAAAATCCATGTGACTAACCTTGCAAAACCAGGGTGTTTGGTGAGAGGTTATTTTGATGTCTTCTCAATACGTTTTGGGCCCTTGACTGTCGCGGGTACTTGACCCACGCGAGTGAAGTACCATTTTTATCGGGAGACCTGAGGGAATGCTGGGTGTTAGGACATTTGTGGATGCTCGTAGATCCCAGAACGTTCCCACCAGGGCCGGACTGAGACCAGCATCCAGCCCTGGCAGGTTGCTTCTCCACCGGCCCTGGTAATGGGAGGGGAGGGGGTTGTTACCCGCAAAGCACTGCTCCCGCTTTTCTTACAGAGGGCCGATTTTGCAGCACTGCTACAAAATCGGCACTCTGTAAGAAAAGCGGCCCCCTGCGGCCACAAAACCGGCCCCCACCCCTCCAGCCCACCGGGGAAATGCCCGGTGCCCGCAAATGCCAGTCCGGCCCTGGTTCCCACACAGAAATTTGAGAAAAAAGGGATTTTTTCTGGTAAATTTGAGGTTTGCAGGGGATTCTGGGTAGGATAATGTTGGAGGACCCTCGCAAGCCATACCTCCCTGTACTCCCCTGGGTGTCTAGTTTTCAGAAATGTGTGGGTTTGGTAGGTATTCTTAGTTGTTTGCCGACCCCGGGGCCAAAAACTCTTGGAAACCCCTTGCAAAACCAGGTTGTTTTGTGATAGGCAATTTTGATGTCGCCTAAATAAGTTTTGGGCCCTTGCCTGTCGCTGGTACTTGACCCACCCACACAAGTGAGGTACCATTTTTCTTGGAATGCGGGGTGGGTGGAATTTTGTGGGCCCACACAGATTCCGGAACTTTCCACCACAGAAATGTGAGGAAAATGTGTTTTTCTTTGACACATTTTGAGGTTTGCAAGGGATTCTGGGTAACAGAACCTGGTGCGAGCCAGACTAGTCACCCCATCCTGGATTTACCTGGCTGTTTAGTTTTCAAAAATGTTTAGGTTTGCTAGCTTTTTTTAGGTGCCAGCAGAGCTAGGGTTCAAAATCTACAACTAGGTACTTTGCAAAAAAAGGGTCTGTTGTCACTAAAAAAATGTGGTTTGTCCACATTGCCTTTTGGGCTGTTTTATGTCGCGGGCACTAGGCCTACCCCCACAAGTGAGGTACTATTTTTCTCGGGAGACTTTGGGGAATGCGGGGTGGGTGGAATTTTGTTGATCCACGCAGATTCCAGAACGTTCCACCACAGAATTGTGAGGAAAATGGGTTTTAAAAAACAAATTTTGAAGTTTGCTAGGGATTCTGGGTAACAGAACCTGGTGAGAGCCAGACGAATCATCCAATCCTGGATTTCCCCGGGTATCTAGTTTTAAAAAATGTATAGGTTTGCTAGGTTTCAGTAGGTGCCGGCAGAGCTAGAGTTCAAAATCACAGTTAGCCACTTGGCAAAAAAAAGGTCAGTTTTCACTGTGAAAATGTGGTTTGCCCACGTTACGTTTTGGGCCGTTTCCTGTCGCAGGCACTATGCCTACCCACACAAGTGAGGTACCATTTCTCTCGTTAGACTTTGGGGAATGTGGGGTGGGTGGAATTTTGTGGCTCCACACAGATTCCAGAACTTTCCACCACAGATATGTGAGGAAAATGTGGTTTATTTTACATATTTTGAAGTTTGCACAGGATTCTGGGTAACAGAACCTGGTAAGAGCCAGCCAAGCCACCCATCCTGGATTTCCCTGGGTTTCTAGTCTTCAAAAATGTATCGGTTTGCTACATTTCCCTAGGTGCCGGCAGACCTATGGTTCAATCTCGGCAGCTAGACACTTTAGGAAATAAAGGGTCTGTTTTCACTGTGACAATGTGGTGTGTCCACGTTGCTTTTTTGGCTGGTTCCTGTCCCGGGCACTAGACTTACCCATACAAGTGAGGTACTATTTTTCTCAAAAGACTTTGGGAAATGTGGGGTGGGTAGAATTTTGTGGATCCATGCAGATTCCAGAACTTTCCACCACAGAAATGTAAGGAAAATTTGTCTTTTTTGACAAATTGTGAGGTTTGCAAGGGATTCCGGGTAACAGCACCTGGTGAGAGCCAGACAAATCACCCCGTCCTGGATTCCCCTGGATGTCTAGTTTTAAAAAATGCATAGGTTTGCTAGGTTTCCCTAGGTGCCAGCAGAGCTGTCTTTGTTTTGGGATAGAAGTTACTTCTTTTTTAATGACAAATTATAGCCGAGCGTACGGTGCGCATTTAGGTTGAAAGGCTGAATGTGAACTGCTAGTAATGTACCGAATGCTGCAGCTGGTACATACAGCAACACACATACAACCACACACACAACCACTCATACAACTGCACACACACACAACCACACACACACACAACCACACACACACAACCACACACCCAACCACAACCACACATACAACCACACATACAACCACACACACAACCACACACACAACCACACCGTCAGTGTACTTTTTCACCAGGCACAGACACCATCAGTCGCCAGTGCACGCTTTCATCGGGCACAAACACCACCAGCCGTCAGTGCATGCTTTCACCGAGCACAAACACCACCAGCCGTCAGGGCACGGTTCCACCAGGCACACACCACCAGACGCCAGTGCACGCTTTCACCAGGCACACACACACCACCAGCCGTCAGTGCACGCTTTCACCAGGCATACACACCACTAGCCATCAGTGCACGCTTCCACCAGGCACACACACCACCAGCCGGCAGTGCACACTTCTACCAGGCACACACACTACCAGCCGGCAGTGCACACTTCCCCCAGGCACACACACCACCAGCAATCAGTGCACACATCAATTGTTAACGCATCCACAATTAACTATTGTAGCAATCGCAGTATGGCGCACTTTACTTTCAAACATATTCATCTAAAGCGCAGCATGCCATCATTGCTACAAAAATAAATACAAATTTTTTTGACCTACAATTTATAGACTTTTGTTGCAATTGGTGTTGCAATATTTAGCAAGGCTAATAGCTCAAACTTAATTAATGCGAGAACTATTGCATTGCAAATGCTTGTTCACTGAGGTGGCATTTTCTACTGCACAAGATACTCAATTCTCACGGCTTCTGGATTGTGCTGGATGGTGATTCTTAATGATATCACGTCTACTCCCTCTCCAATAGAGTAGTCCACTTTGCTAGCAATGAACTTTCATCCAAAGTGGACCTGCTTTTAACATAGGAGATTGTGTTCCTCATGTCCAGGTCATGATACAAATGGTGGTCGGTGGAAGCTGATAGTTTGCTATACATTTTTACTTGCATTCCAGATTGGGGAGGCAGCCAACTCGTCCTTCCTGGTTAATCAGTTCAATCTGCTTTTGTAGGGCCTTTGCCACCACTGAGTGTGAAAGGTACATATGTAGTGTATTGTGGTACTGGAGTCAAGCTATCCTGGCTGATGATGGTTGAAAGCCCAAAACCGGTCCTAGGATGCTTGTTTCCAGTCCAGGGAGGACCTGGCCTGGCAGTTCAGCCTGGACTGTTCCCATTGGGTTCAGGGTCAAGACTCATTTGCATATGGCGGGGTCCAAACTGGAATGGCATGGTGAGTAAAAAAACGATGGATTTAGGGTGAATGTATGACATTGTTCTGCATTCTGTCCATCAATTATTCTTTTTGCATTTTCACCCGAGTGGGACGGGTATGCTCAGACGTGAGTCCCGTGCTCTCCATGCCACTGGAGTCAAGCTATCCTGGCTGATGAGCGCTGAAAGCCCGAAACCGGTATTAGGATGCTTGTTTCCAGTCCAGGAAGGACCTGGCCTGGCAGTTCGGGCTGGACTGTTCCCATTGGGTGCAGGGTCAAGACTGATTTGCATATGGCTGGGTCCAAACTGGAATGGCATATTGAGCAAAAAACTTATGGATTTAGCCCCAGATCTCTGTACTGGGGTGAATGTATGACATTGTTCTGCATTCTGTCCATCAATTGTTCTTTTTGCATTTGTCACCCTGAGTTGGACAGGACTGCTCAGACAGGAGTCCTGTGCTCTCCATGCCACTGGAGTCAAGCTATCCTGGCTGATGAGGGTTGAAAGCCTGAAACCGGTCCTAGGATGCTTTTTTCCAGTCCAGGGAGGACCTGGCCTGGCAGTTCGGGCTGGACTGTTCATATTGGGTGCAGGGTCAAGACTGATTTGAATATGGCTGGGTCCAAACTGGAAAGGCATGGTGAGCAAAAAAACATTGGATTTAGGCCCAGATCGCTGTACTGGGGTGAATGTATGACATTGTTCTGCATTCTGTCCATCAATTGTTCTTCGTGCATTTGTCACCCCGAGTGGGACGGGTATGCTCAGACGTGAGTCCCATGCTCTCTATGCCACTTGAGTCATGGTATCCTGGCTGATGAGGGCTGAAAGCCCGAAACCGGTCCTAGGATGCTTGTTTCCAGTCCAGGGAGGACCTGGCCTGGCAGTTAGGGCTGGACTGTTCCCATTGGGCACAGGGTCAAGACTGATTTGCATGTGGCTGGGTCCTAACTGGAATGGCATGGTGAGCAAAAAAACTATGGACTTAGGCCCAGATCTCTGTACCGGGGTGAATGTATGACATTGTTCTGCATTCTGTCCATCAATTGTTCTTTTTGCATTTGTCACCCCGAGTGGGACGGGTATGCTCAGACGTGAGCCCCGTGCTCTCCATGCCACTGGAGTCAAGCTATCCTGGCTGATGAGGGCTGAAAGCCCGAAACTGGTCCTGAGATGCTTGTTTCCAGTCCAGGGAGGAACTGGCCTGGCAGTTCGGGCTGGACTGTTCCCATTGGGCGCAGGGTCAAGACTGATTTGCATATGGCTGGGTCCAAACTGGAATGGCATGGTGAGCAAAGAAACGATGAATTTAGGCCCAGATCTCTGTACTGGGGTGAATGTATGACATTGTTCTACATTCTGTCCATCAATTGTTCTTTTTGCATTTGTCACCCCGAGTGGGACGGGTATGCTCAGACGTGAGTCCCCTGCTCTCCATACCACTGGAGTCAAGCTATCCTGGCTGATGAGGGCTGAAAGCCTGAAACCGGTCCTAGGATGCTTGTTTCCAGTCCAGGGAGGACCTGGCCTGGCAGTTCGGGCTGGACTGTTCCCATTGGGCGCAGGGTCAAGACTGATTTGCATGTGGCTGGGTCCAAACTGGAATGGCATGGTGATCAAAAAAACGATGGATTTGGGCCCAGATCTCTGTACTGGGGAGGATGTATGACATTGTTCTGCATTCTGTCCATCAATTGTTCTTTTTACACATGAAGGGATGGCACCTCAGTATGCTCCCTCCTCATGTATCTAGTGCTATGTAGTTAGAATGTCATATTAGTAGGATTCCTTTCCGGCTGCTGTCCCCCATGTCACATTGCCAGTCTGTGCAGTGCTCACTCTTCTGCCTTCTCCCTGCTCAGGCCTTTGTATCCAGGTTGATATGGGCTGGTTTGGACTAACAAATTCTTCAATAAAGCAAAGAGAAACTCTTTATGCACACCCCTCTTGTTTCAGCAACTTTGAGCAGGAAGGCACTACAGTTGATGTCCCTTGCAACAAACAGATGTATTTACCTTGTGCCCTTTCCTGTCCAGCTAAGTAAAATGAGCAGCATCCAAGCACAGCCTGTGAATTTCCAGGACGAGTCTGGAGAGACTATACACCTTTAGATGTTGTTATTATTTTGGGGCACTTCATTTGGTGGTTTGCCAGATTATCCAAGGACAACACTGTAATAAACACATGTCGCAGCTAAGGTAGGGTGCATTGCATTTAAAAAGTGGGACATGTGATTTTAAGTTTTCATGTCCTGGTAGTGAAAAACTCCAATATTCGTTTTTCACTACTGTAAGGCCTACTTCTCCCATAGAATAACATTGGGCTACCTTATTACATTGAATTAGTGCTAACTTTTGATTGGGCGCAGGTAGGAAAGTCTTGTATGGACTCAAATAATTGTAATTTAAAATACTCTTTAATGCTAAAGTCAGGTTTTGCTTTGCAATTTTGAAAATGCCACTTTTACAAAGTTGATGTTTCCATTCCCAAAAACTTCTAACGCCTTCTAGGAGTTTCCAGCTGCCTGGGCTTGTTAATGGCTTCCCCATTAAGAATGTGTATTGGGCCCAGACAGTGAAATGTAGTAGACTAGACGTGGGTGGGAAGGGCCATCCCAGAAGGATGGTTGGGGGTGATGCTGATCCCTGCCCAACTTACATTTCAAAGGGCTTTTCTCCAGCACACAAAGGGGAACACGACATTAGTCTTTTGTCACCTCAGACTTCTTGAAGCCTTGACAGCGTAACAGAAAACTTTCCAGAACCAGATGTGGTGCCTCACAGAACACCTCACCAGGCAAGTTCAACAGTTCAATATCCAGCTTAAGGTACCTCTCATCAAAAGACTGAGAATTTCATCAGAAACACAATAATTATTGCTTCAACAAATCCAATAAACAGAGCCACATAATAATGGTTTTCAAATGTCGTCCACTGCATTCCACCGATATGTGCCTACTACAACTCCCAACACGCACTGGTTTTTTTTGCATATTTTTATATAGCGCGAGCTCGACCCGAAGGTATTGGAGCGCTTTACATGAGCACCGTATTTACATTACACATTCAGGCACTGGGAGATGATTTTCCCAGAATCACAAAATGTGGACGCGACCTTGAGGCTCGAACCCTGGTTTCCAGCACCAGCGTCAGTCTGTATGTAATCCCTATTGATACTCACATTGTTGTTTTTTCTTAGCCACCTCGTCACTTTGGAACCAGGATCGAGTTGGGACTGGGTCAATTTAAACCTGTGGGGAAAACGTCTGGACCATGAAGGTGTTATGTGGCCAATTACGGGTTAATCTGGGTTAGCTTCAACTTGAACCATCACCTCTGCTACCAGATCTATCAACACACAGGCATATCCGGAAAGCCAACTAATGGGTCGCGCCAGCAGCTAGGACTGGGAGTGGTGCAGTCCTGATATGGACTTCGGTGCTCCCCAACTGGAACGAACCGTCACTATATCTATTTGGTTACTTTCACCTGGAGATGCTGCAACATTCTTATTAGAATGACAGACAAAGGTTGTTCTTTCAAAGCTCTATATAAAGAATTAAATTAATAGGCAGATTACAATAAACAGTTTAGCAGCAAAGCATACATATCATGAGTACAAAGAACTCAGTACAGTTCTAAGTGAAATCAGTACAGATTCACCTTCTAAAGGTGGGGAAAAGGGGGTCTCTTGTTTACAGAAATCCACATCCTTTTATAGGACTTTAGAGAAAGAAATTCATATATTCCATGCAAATATGTGATTTTCAGGATTTTCACCACTAGGGAACAAGCAAGAAGAAACATTTTACTACAGAATACATTCAAAGATTCTCTCATGGTAGCAATACCTTGGGTTTTAGTCATTCTCACAGCTTGGTTGAACGGTTAAACTGATACATTGTTTAGCAATAGCCCGGGACCGTTGGGATGGCCTTGGTTAGGTACAGTGAGGAAAAGTTTCTGTGAACGCTCTCTGTGAGGATCTCTTATTGCATTATTTAGAACTGAATGACAGCAATAGTCATCATGTTGTATATTGTGATGCTGATTAAAGATTGAAGATAATGCAAATATTATCTAATGTTAGAGTAAGCTCAGTTCATAATGTGTTTTATAAAAAAAGAAAAGCGGCTCCTTCATCATCTTGGAACAGTAAATTAAAACAAAATTAAAATGATTGCTGTGTTCTTTATGACCATGTGGAACAGCATCAGCCAAAAGCATTAGCAAAGCCTAAAGGTCAGGTAATGCCATTCAAAGACAAGTTTTATTGGCTTTTCTAATCCATGTTCTGATCTGGACAAATGAAGTCAGTAGGTTTTGAGATGTTTATATTAGAAAAATGCTGCCGGGCTTCAAAGAGCTCTTTTTCGGTATACTTCGATCAGAGTACTACACAGAAGGATGGGAAAGACACTTAAAACACATTAATATTGGCATATATTTTTGGATCTTGAAAAGAGGTCCACAAATTATGAACTAGCCATTTGGCAATGCTGTGACATACTTTAACGTCAGTGGTTCACTAACTGTTGTGGTTTGCAAACTTCAAAGCAAAAAAACACCATTTGTGTTTCATTTGGTACCTTTCCTGTTGAATGCAAAGTATTTTTAGATTTTGTGTTCTATACACTGCTTCGATATAAACAAAGGTCATGATTATGGATTGAGGCGTTATTTATCCCCCCTGATAAATAGCGATACCATGGGATACATTATCCAACTTGTGCGATAAATAACACCTATTATGAGTTTATAGGGAATAATGTGCAGATTTTGGTGTTTAACGTACCAAAATCCGCATGAAAAGGTAATTATTGTATGTTTTCCCTATTAAAGTTCATCAGATTTGACCTGCCAAAATTGAACAAATGTCGCATTATCTAGGGCATCCTTTTTTGGAAGCATTTAATGAGCCACTCATAATTATGTCCAAAGTGCTTAACATAAGTGTAAACATGTAGACTGGCAAGGCATTTTGTGACTTACGCTTAAAACTTTCAATCTTTTATGAATCTATGTAAGCACTCCTTCAACTTTTTGTTACATATGAAGCATATAAATATTTCAACATTGATAATAATGAATACAAATCTTTAAAATATAGAAAACTATAGGCTAACTAACAAATAAGTACATTAGATTCTGTTGAGAAAAGATATCTATCAACTCGACTTGCCAAACAACCGCCTATCACTTAGATCTCTTCTTGGTAGCAGAATATACAGTAACCAGGGACAGAACATTTAGGAGTTGTGTGTGCTACCTGGATAATGTGCTTGCGGCAGTCCAACCGCCAAACTCAAAATAGGGTGGTTGTACCACTGGTGTGGCTGTAACCGCCACGGCTCAGCGGATTTGGCAGTTATATGGACCGCCAAACTCGTAATCACCCCCTTAGTCCAAGGCTACTAATAAAAGCAGCACATGACAAGATTATAAAGTTAATAACCTCATGAGTTTATTCAATAACAGTATCATTCAAGAAAGCAAAACGTTTGATTAATTAGCAAAAGAATTAGCATAACTATAAGTATCTAAATAAATGTGCAAAATAAAGTGATATAGAGTTGTCTCCCAAGAAAGCTCAAACTGTCACTGCAGAACAGCTACATCTGGCTCTCCTCCAAAATAACACATCTTTTATCCTTCATGACAACCAATACATCTGTTAGTTGGTACAACACCCCTAAAAACTCCTACTTCCGACAGTATATTATTGGTAAAGCTGGACAGATTTACTTAAGATTATGAAATCATGCATTATGAATCAAAGGAATGCAATCATTGTTCAACTACCAGCAGAGTTCCGCTAAGTGCCCTTGAACCTGTAAAAGAAACACATCCTTCCCTCAGAGAGCACAACAAATTATTATACATTTGTATTAGAACAGACCATGGCTAAGGCTGTAATTTCGATAATTTTCTCAAACGAAGAAAGACACATGCATGTGGAATGCTTGTACACCTGAAATAAACATATACTTTTCTTCAGCATTTCATGAATGAGCATGCCTTTTTTAACGATTATTTTCTAGTAAAATAAAACTCTCTATTAAATCCCTTTGATCATTAATAGCTAATTATCCCTCTACTCTATTACAACACTTCTTTCATCATTCTTGTTTTTTTTGTCAATTTATTTTCCTGCAAGGCTTTCAAGTCATCATAGATTCTGACCTTCATATCATAAAGAACAATCTTCTGTTTGTTTAATCACACGTATCACCTCTATTTTATTACTAAATTTTTACCAATCCCACCAAACTATGAGCCTTTCCTTTCCCAAACAGAAAGTGAGAAGTAAAGAGGAAAATGCTGCTGTTGCTGCTTCCCGGCTGGCCATTTTACTCTGAGCTATTTGTAACAGTAATGTGCAGTTTTTAGAGTTGGTACTATTTCTGTATTTGTTTGCTGGTTTTGTTAGTGGCTTTATCCCAGGTCCATGGTCAGTTGAGTAGGGAGAACACTCTGCAGCAACTAATTTGGCTGTGCCTTTCCATGAAGACATATTTTTCTTTTTGCGGTCTACTTGGCCGTCACATGACTTCATCAGTAAGCCATACTCTCTTTAAAAAGAGGGTTGATGCACAGATGCACTCCTGATGTAATATCAGGGAGAGCCATTTTTGAAGCATACATTGGCAACCCATTGCAGGCAACACTACAATAAACAAGTTGTTCCTGCGACCCCTTTATCATAGGTGCGTCCTTGTTTTTATGTGTGGGGCATGCACTATATGTGAATAGCATGTTCTTTAGGTTTGGGTATTTATTTGAATTTGTGCCCTTGCCTTTTAGATAACTTCTACGGTCTACTTTACATATTTATATATTGCGAGATATCTATCAACGAAGTTAAAGTGTGTGTCAAGTAAAATCTATAGAAGATGATGTAGGTGGGTGGATTTTTAAATCTCAAGATTTTGTCAAAGTATGTTAACTATTTGGGCAATAATTTAATACTTTATTAGCTCTCTATTTTTTGACAGATTCCTACAACTAGTGGATCACGGAAGAAGTATACAGTTCTCTTCCATTTACATTTGCCATTTTGTTTTCTTTACGGAGTTTTATATAGTACAAACTTGACCCGAATCAGATATCAGAACACTTTACATCGCACCAGTTGTGTTACATGGGGACACTTTCATTTTTTGTTAGGCACAGGGAGATTAGGTGATTTGCCCAGAATTACAGGATGTTCAGCGTCATTGCCGAGACTCAAACCCAGTTCCCCAGATTCGAGGTCGACCACCCTAGCCGTTAGGCCAACTCCTCTCCCCTAATTTCAAGCAAGAGACGACTTTCTTTTGGGTCTCAGTATAATAATTTTATCCGGTAAAGCTTTCTCACTCAGTCCTCCTATTTTGAGGGTATTTAGGGGTAAATAAGTGAATAAACAACCATAAGGATCATGTGATATATGCACAAAAAATTATTTTATTAAAATCTTTTTTTTTAAATGGTTTGGAGGGCATATTGTATGGCTGCTTCTGTAGGTAGATTCATTTAACAACAGGCTACTGTAACAAATGTAAAGCCAAAATTATAGTTAGCATTGCTGTTATAGAGAATGTGTTTTAAAAATATAATGTCTTCATGTACTCATAGTTTTTTAATTGTTGTTTAGATAAATTGAAATAATTTCTGTCCTGAAGAAGGCAAAGAAACTTTTTGACAAAACGCTGCGTCGACAATCTTTCTGTTTTAATGTGATATATTTTTTTTTAATTTGTATTTGTCATTGAGTTCTTAAATAATGAAGTGAACATAAAAAATTATATCTATGCAATTAGGAAATTAATGTTTTGAAATACACTGGTGAACATATGAATTTGCACTTTATAAATTTGTATTTGAAGAATTTCAAAACAATTTGTTAATGTTTGTATATGGACTTATAAGGGTTTTAAATAAATAATTTAAATGTGAGTACATTATTGATTTTTTAGCTATTATTGTTACACATTTCAGCAACTTGTATATTAATTTGATGTCTTTTCTTTCTATGGTTACAATATTAGGAGTTTTCGTTTATGCCAGAACAAGTACCTATACCACATGATCCAAGTTTTGGGTGGGTGTCAATAACCACTTGTATATTCATCTTATTTATATTTTGATCTCTTTGAAAGGGGGTTTCTTTCTTTTT
The DNA here is from genome assembly GCF_964263255.1 of Lissotriton vulgaris. Taxonomy (NCBI): domain Eukaryota; kingdom Metazoa; phylum Chordata; class Amphibia; order Caudata; family Salamandridae; genus Lissotriton; species Lissotriton vulgaris. The sequence continues at coordinate 1,358,222,419 of NC_141696.1, forward strand.
GTGCCTCACAGACCCGTCCCTTTTCTAAGCATAGGGTACCCCCTTATTTTGTTGGATCACTGCATCTTTTACTGCAATTTGCACACAGGGCCGGCTTTTGGGCAGTGCGACTGGTGCGGGCGCAGACCCGTGGAGGAGGCGCTGACCTCAGGGGGGTACTGTGTCTACCAATAACTTATGATTGGAGAGATGAGAGGCACCTTTGCCCGGTGGTAGTGAGAGAATATGATGAGGCTGTCATGGGGTGTGGGGGCACTAAAAATGATTGTCGCACAGGTCACCACAAAAGCTAAAGCCAGTCCTGTTTGCACTGATTTTGCACTTTTTAATCAGCCCAATCTCTTTTCCTGTAAAATTCCAAACTTCTCTTTTCACCATGTGCCCTAAATGTGGAGGTAAGTCCTCATCTGTGAGAACTTGGAACAAACCAATTTTTGTTTCTGTTGATTTCATTTTGAAATCAACATCAGGATATTTTTTTTTAATGCAACCACAATTCAGTGTGCAATAAATTACACAATTTAACTTTCATAACAGATCACTACCTAATACATTTACTGGTCTTACTTCACTAATTATAGATTCATGCTTATTTATAGGAGAGCCTATTTATATAGGAACATTTGCTGGCAACTAACTAGTCATCTGCTTATTTGAAGCGCCTACAGCTAGAGATTTCCCCAAGGTCAAAGGTTTGGAGCTTACACTGGTCTAATCCTGGAACGGGCAGCAAATAAATCCACCAAAAATGATACAGAATGGCTATTCACTTCTCCTTCAATAAGTGGGCCACTCTAGTCTACCTCAAGGGCTACACCAAGCATACAATGCTCCTCTCCCTAAGGCACCATCAGTGCGTCTGACTCAGCCCATAAGGAACTCCGAGTGTGGCTGCAAATTGTGGAAAAGTATCACTTATTCCTAATTCATTTGAGGTTGAGCTACGTTTTGCTGACATTTAATATTCCGTAGAAATCCCATTACACTATTCTTAATTTGAGGTTGGAAAATTGGGACTGAAGGCTATTTCCATTGAACTGACTTGTATTTTGCATATTTTACACAGCACTGGTAAGGCTGGGGCCACTGACTGTGGCATCCCATTTTGTGCCATTGAGTCAAGATCATCATCTGCTGCATGGGATTCATTTGAGCCCTCATTTGTATTCCAGTTGTAAATAGTTTTTTCATTAAATCACTAGGGGCCAGATGTAGGTAATTCCTATTTACCGACTCTAAAATACCGACTCATACCGAATCGGTATTTAGGAGTCGGTAAATAGGAAGCAGGCAGATGTAGGTAAAAAATTACCGAATCTGTAAGAGTCGGTATTTACAGAATCTGTAAATACCGAATCTGTATTTCACATTGAATCCTATGGGCCTTGAAGCCCATAGGAATCAATGTGAAATACTGAATCGGTATTTACAGATTCTGTAAATACCGAATCCTGCAAGGGTGCAGGGGGTGTCACTTTGACACCCTCTAGCACCCCAAGTACAGGCATGTGTGCCATGTGGCACACATACGTGACCTAAGGGCATGTCTGTGTGTCACATGGCACAGATGTGCATGCACACATGTGCATGCACACCTGAATTCGGTATTTTATCACCCAATAGGATTGGGTGGTAAAATACCGACTCTTAAGGGCCTGTGACACTCTTAGGAGTGTCACCTACATATGGATTTACAGAATCTGTATTTTTACCGATTCGGTAAAATACCAAAGTGGTAGATTTACTGAATCGGTAAATATACCGATTCTGTAAATTCAGACCCACCTACATCTCAAAAGCCAAATACCGGTTGGTAACGGCCGAATTCGGACGTTACCGACTGGTATTTGGCTACCTACATCTGACCCTAAATGCTTTTCCAAAGGTCATCTTTACCAGAAATGTGACAAGCTCTAGATTTCATCTGACCATTATTAACATTGCTATTAAAACTCCTACCTCTAGAACCATTTCTTTCACCTCCTGGAGGACCGTGGAATCACACGCCAGGAGTTTGAAAAACTCCTTGACCAGGTTTCTGAAGGAAATGAGTCTGCGACAGCATCAACTTCACTTTAGTTGACCTCTTTTTCAATTCACATTAATAACGAGAATATTTTGCATATGCAAGCATTTCATCCAATGACTTTGCTTGGCTACACATCACTAACAAAATCGGGAAATGAACACATGCTTTCTAGTACTGCCACATACATGCCTTTCCATTAAACGCAACCGTGCATCCATCCAGTTAAAGTATTTCATCAAGGCAGGCACTGCACCATCACACACACACACACACACACACATACACACTTAACTAGGCACTGCACCAGTAATAACCCAACCCAGAATCATTATAGTTTACCCTCAAGCACAGAATAATCACCACTTTTCCAAATTGCTTCTAATTCACAACTTAACTATTAAGGATCTTCAACTTCAAAAATAACTTCAACTTATTTTTAAACCTGTGTGGTACCTTTAATTCTTCCATTGATACTTTTATCTAACTCAAGTTCTCCAAAACCCATAAATCCTCACATGAAATATACAATGTCAAGACAAATAAAACTTCAATTATTTTTAATAATGCACCATCATCGACAGACCATGATTTACTACATACCGCTCAGGACACAATACCCAAAGCACAATCCAGGCGCTGTTCAATCTGTTAGGCAGCTTAGTGCACTCGGAGTTCTTTTTCCTGCTTTGCAATGTCCTGTGTGTAGCGTCGTGCTGCTAATAATGACGCTAGGCACGGTTGGTATTTACGAGCTCTTTATTATACTTCTTTACTGTTCCCCGTCCCTACCCTATCTAACCCTTTCCTGTCACTGCTCCTCCTCTTCCTCTGTACCCCTAGCTCCACCCACCAACAACTAGACTGCACACAGTATTACATCTCCCCCTTTGTTAACAAAATGATAAAATAAAAGTCTGACTTGATCATAGTTCTTCGATTAGCCGCACAGGTCGTCAAATGTCTCGTCTGGGTCGCAGGACTACACCTCTCTCTTCTGCTTCAGCTTCGGTTGGAATCTCAAGTCTCTGTATGGCAGCTGCACTGCCAGGTCTCTCGGAGCCTGGTTGTTCATTCATTTTGCTGAGGGCATCCTTAACAGCCGGAGTGCACCGTTAAAAATGCGAGACATTCCTAGTAATCCTCCTGTTCTCTGACTCAGCTGTTACCATTGTACCCTTTTGTTGGGTAATCATTAAAGGTTCAGCTCTAAACTTGCAATCTGTCTTTTTCTGTTGTTCCTGCTTGACCAACACACAGTCCCCTTCATGAAGAGACGGAGATCGGGCTCTCCTCCGCGTGTCAGCATAGGACTTCATTTTGTTCTTGTGCTTGTGGTCGGCTACCACTAGCTCCTTATGTACTTGTGTTGGCGACACCGGTCGCAGGGCTCCTTCCCACGTAGGTATTCTTGTTCTGATTGGTCGTCCTAGCATGAGTGTGGCAGGACATTTCCCCGTGGTGGCATGGGGTGTCGTTCGATAGGCTCTCAGGACTTCATTGAGGGCCACTTGAAAGTCCTTTTTATCAATGGTGGCCTGTTGGAATGTTTTCTTTAGTGTTGCCATGAATCTCTCTACCATTCCATTGGCCTGAGGCCATAGGGGAGTGATCTTGCGATGCTTGAAATTGAGATGCCTCGCAAATTCTCCGAACTCATGTCAATTAAAAGGGGGGCCATTATCCGTCTTGAGTTCTTAAGGAACACTCCAGGCAGCAAACACTTCATCCAACACAGCAATGGTGCTCGTGGCACTGGTGGATGATACGAACTGTGCTATGGGAAATCTCGAGTATTCATCCATTATTACTAGGACATATTTGCCCGACGGAAGGGGTCCATAGAAATCCATGGCGAGCTCTTGCCAGACACTAGTCGGTAGCTTTGACATCTGTAGAGGAGCTGGAGGATCTCCATGATTGACCAGTTGGCCCTGGGGGCAATCTTTTAAAGTGAGTTCCACCAATTGATCAAGTAGCGGGAACCATACTCGCTCTTGGAGCGCTCTTTTTGTAGCGATCACTCCACGGTGACCCTCATGGGCTAGATTGATGACGCCCTGACAGAGTTGCATAGGGATGACAATTTGTTGATCCCTCAGTAGGAGCCCCTCTGAAGTGGCAGACAGTTCTTCACTCACATGCCGGAAAGCCTGCATCTCTTGACGGACATGTGGGTTGCACCCTTCCTCCTCATTGTCGTGATGCCATTGATTGGTCCGCAGTCGACGCATCACTTTTTGAAGGATATCGTCTTGAGCTCTGGCTTCACACATCGCCTCCAAGGGAACCGCCGGTGGTCTGGCTTGGTCCACTACGAAGTGGATGTACTCTTCTGCCACAGATGGACGTGAAGCCTGTGATGCTTGAGGGTGTCTTGACATGTAATCGTATACATGTATTCTTGTAGGCGCAAACCCCAGCGCTCAAATCGAGGTGGTATTTTGGCCCTGGGGTTGCCGAAGATGGCGACTAGCGATTGATGATCTGTCACTAGCGTAAAATGTTTGCCGTATATGAAAATGTGAAAGTGCTCACAGGCCCACACGACAGCAAGGCTTTCCTTTTCGGGTTGGGAGTAGGCCTTCTCAGTGTCCGACAAACTCCGGCTGGCATATGCCACGATGTGACTCTGTCTGTTTCGTTGTCAAATTGCACCAGTATTGCACCCAGTCCCACCGGGCTGGCATCAACAGTGATTTCGGTGTGTCTCCTGGGGTTGAAATATGCCAAGTTGTCCACTGACTCGACCGCTCGTTTGATGTCCTGGAACGCCTGCTCACATTGATGAGTCCAGATGAATGGTTGACCTTGTTTGGTAAGGACACGTAGCGGGTGACTGATGGTGGCGTAATCCTTTATGTATCTAGCACAGTAGCTCGCCATGCCTAAGAATGATCGAATGTCGCTCACATCTTGTGGACTTTTGGTATCGTTCAGTGCTATCACCTTCTCAGGATCAGGCTTCATCCCTGCTCCAGAGAACACATGTCCAAAGAACTTAAGAGTTGATTGATGGAACTCACACATGGCTTTGTTGAGTGTGAGGTTGGCCTCCAGGAGGGCATGGCACACCCTAGTGCCTTGTCATGCTCTTGAACATCTGAACCGTAGACTAGAATGTCATCACTATAGTTTAGTGTATTTGGTATGTGGCGTATGGTTTGGCGAATGGCTTCCTGAAAGATCTCCGCCGCAGATGAAATTCCAAAACTGATTCGTTTGTAGCGGAACAAGATGAGTGGCAAATGTTGTTATATAGCGCAACTTTTCATGTAGTTCCAGCTGGTGGTATCCTTTATTTAAATCTAGTTTGGAAAAGACACCATTTAAGGATGAAATCATGTCACTTAAATGAGGACCTGGGTGGCGCTCCCTTTCAATGGCAGTATTGGAAAGCCTCATATCTACACACAGGCGCACCTTTTCGGGTGTACCCTTTTTGGCACGATGACTACTGGTGAAACCGACGGTGTTGGCCCTTCCGTCCGCTCGATAATGTCCGTTCTCAGTAACTCTTGGATTTCAGCCTCCACGGCTTGCTGAAGGTGGAAAGGCACCCGCCTGTGATGTTATGCTACAGGACGTATTTGTTCGTTAATGTGTAACCGGATCTGGCATTTGTTCATTTTTCCCAGTCCGGTGAACAGTTTAGGGAATTTATGTATGATGTCCGGCACATCGCTTACCCTATACAGAATTTCGACCAGCCTAAGACGCTCCACAGTGGGCAGACTGAGGAGACAGTCAGCTTCCGGGCCTTCAATTACATGTATATAGGCCGGCACTGAGGTGGTTTTGTGCTTAAGTGTAGTTGCAAATTTTCCCAGGCATGGGAGAGATTTCTTCGACATCCATGTGAACACTCTGACATGGGCCGGGCTCAACGTGGATTGTGGTTTCATTTTATTGTATTCAGTTACAGGGATATAGTTCAGTGATGCCCCACTGTCCAGTACAAACTTGGTTTCATGCGTTCCTACACTGATGTCTAATCTTGGTATTTTTTTAGTTGGTCTGGATCGGCTACCATGCTGGCATACTCATCTATGTACACCGATTCCAAACACGCTGACCTCAATTCTCTGGATGGAGACCTTCTAACCCATTGGGACCTGCAAGACTCTCTGCTGCACCGCCTTTGCATGATGTCGCCTTGTGTCTGGTCGAGTCTGCAGGGCTTTCGTCAGGACTAAACAGACATACAAACATAGAGTAATTACTTACACATTTTGTGAAGTTACTTAGATGGCTAACTGGTAAATTTATTCAGTGGCCATTCCAACTCTTTTAATCTATATTTAGAATAAGAAGAGGCTCCGTCAGGGGTACAAGCTGTGTTCCAGCCACAGAGCCACGTAGGAGAAAGCTTCCGCCTCTTGTGCTGACTCTGCCCCTGGTTTAGTCCTGACGAAAGCCCTGCAGACTCGGTTGAGCCATAGGGGGCTGAAACATGTCGACACAACTCTTGAAGTCATACTTTTAGACCCAGTCACACGGTCTAATATAAGTACCATAACTTTTTAGTCATTAGATCCACACCATTAATAAAAACTTGGGTGTAGACCTAATTTTTAATTTTTATTTTTCATTTTTCTTCTTTTTTTGGGGTCCCTACAATTGTAACTCTCACCTCAATCTATCTCTGGACACTGCAAATCGAAACCAGAGGAGCCTCTGAATGAGGCAGGCACCTAGCACGTCTTATGGTATTCAATGATAACTGCCACAACTACAATGTAGGGGCAGATGAAAGATTTATACCGCTATTCCAACCAAAACATTGTGTTTTTGAGAATACCATAAATCTATCCAAAAGTTGAGATTTGTTACAAGTGTCCATTTCACACCTAATAACCTACTCATTATAAACGTAGTCATCAGTTCCTCCTTTTCTTAACGGGCTTGGTGAAACATGTATTGTTCATAGTCCACATTTCTTTTATGTAAAAACCTTTTATTTAATGCATCTCGCACCTTGACATATGATCCTGTCTCAGCTGTCGGCAATTCCTTTATTAACTTACTGACTTCTTCCCCTACCAGATTTCGTAGTGCGATTAACATCTCATCGTCATCCGTGACTTTCGATCCTTTCATATAGTCCTCAAAATCCTCGAACCACTCCTGCCATCTGGGGCCCATGGCTCCTCCAGCTTTCAGGGCCAGTGGTTCTGGGGCACGCAAGTATGAGACGCCCACTGTATTTGGCGGGATCGCCGCTGTGGCCACGACATTTCGCTGCGGTTAAGTCGACATTTTGATGTACTACTTTATCTCTCTTCCTTTGCTCATGTTTCCTTGTCTTTCTTTTCTCACTGTCTTTGCCTTGGTTATGCTTGTTCTTTTGCCTCACCTCTTACACTTGCATGTGCTTGTTTGCTTATTTCACCCTTTGCATTAGATTGTGCTTGTTTGCTAGTTCATCTCTTGCAGCAGCTTGTGCTTGTTTCCTGATCTTCTTTGCACTTGCTTGGGCTTGATGACAAAATTGGAAACTGCCTGACTTCAAAATGGCCGCTTCTTGGCCTCGAAGGGGGATATGTGGGGACAGCCTGACCTCAAAATGGCCGCCGTGCTCGAAATCTCGTTCCTCCCGAGATTTTGCCTCCCTCCAATGCAATGCAGTTACCGGCCGGCTTCAAGACACTCACCGGGCACATGAGGTCTACACTGGATGCTGGTGGCTCCGTTCTTGGCCCCTTCCACTCGCCCAGGATCTCTTCTCACCAGGTAGGACCGGGGTGGGCTCCTGACGTCGCTACCACGCCTGCAATTCCTTGCGCATCTTGGGTGAGCACCCGATGCTAGCGCTCAGCGCGCTTTTCGGCTGGGCAACTTCAGCGCTTGACCGCGCTTTTCTCGCTGGAGCTTCACGCGACCGGCTGGTCACGGGGCAGCTCGTATTCACCGCTGGCCGCTTTTTCTCGGCGGCGGTTCCTGCCAGGCACACGTGTCGCGACGGCGACTTCCTCAGTGTGCGGCACGGGACGGGGAACTCGTATCCAGGGGTCCAGGGGTGGCAGACTGCACCATCCCACCCTCATCGCCAGCTGTAGCGTCGTGCTGCTAATAATGACGCTAGGCACGGGTGGTATTTACGACCTCTTTATTATACTTCTTTACTGTTCCCCATCCCTACTCTATCTAACCCTTTCCTGTCACTGCTCCTCCTCTTCCTCTGTCCCCCTAGCTCCACCCACCAACAACTAGACTGCACACAGTATTACATCGTGTGACCCAGGTGTGAGGAGCTGGTGTGTTGCTTCTGATGTAAAGTCCCGAAGGTGAATAGCACATATGTAAATAAATGTCAAATAAATATGAAAATCAACTCAAAATTCAAAGAAAGCTCCCTGATCTGTTCCCCTTTTCCAATTCTCTAACATTATCACATGCCTCATTGTAGAAATAAAACAGTTCCCACAACTGTCAGAGTTTTCTGCCTCCCCATTCACCCAAGCCAGTGGTGCCTCTTCTCAGCACCTTGATTCAGAAAAGGGGGTGGTGATGAACAGAGTGTCTGAATTAAGCAGACCACTCTTACCCAGTCCAAAGATCAGGGCTTGATCCATCACCGTTTTTTAGCTCACTGCACCATCCCAGCTCAGAACTTGGCTATATGCAAATTAGTCTGACCCTGGCCCAGTGCATCATGGGAACAGGGCAGACCAAACTACCAAGCCAATTCTCAGCACCTTGGCGCCCTTGGTCTAAGTTCGCGCTTTACAAGTCCAATATTCATTCATTCATTCATTATCCTGCTAAGGGTGCCTCAGCTCTGTAAAGTAGCCTCGTTTAGTTTAGTGTTTCAAGTAAACAGTTGAACAGGTTCATCCAATTGACCTGCTATAGGGTATTCACGCTGCCCTGATCTTCCCTCTGTGTGTAGGGCCATGCCCTCTCCCACAGGCGACTCCCTTACCTCCTCTTTCCATCGGGATGGCCCTTTGGGGGATCTCCAATGCTTTGCTATGGCTCGCCTAGCCAGTACCAGCGTCAAGACCAGGAACTTTGAACTATCTCTACTGGGTCCAGCGGCACCTGTAAGCCTCAGAGGCAGATCTCCAGGGGGCGCAGGTTCCTCTTTTTCACTACCATTTCCATTGTTGTTGTGACCGACTGCCCATAGGTTACGATCACCGGGCACTCCCATGTCAGGTGAAGGAAGTCCGTGTCTCTCAGAGTGCACCTAGGGCAAATATTGTTGTCAGTGCTGTTCAGTCTGTGGGGTGGTAAGCACGTGGGGGCAGATCTACGAGGAAGTGCTGCAGTGTGGCACCACAAGACCTTTGGCTGCGCAACGCTGCAGCACTTCCGAAGCACAGGGATGTGACATATTTACAAGAACATGTTGCATCTTTGTGCTTCCCCCTGTGCTGGCGCACAAACTGCAGCCGTGCGCTGGCGCAAGCACCCTTGCACCATGGTGCAAGGATGCCTGCGTCGTGGGGAGATTGTTTTTGTGCATGAAGGGGCACCTTCCTGAACAAAAACAATCACTACAGGCATTTTCCACCTTCAATGCGTGCTGTAGAATGCAGCACACATTGAAAGAGGAAAAAACAAGGAGAAATGAAAACATTTCTCCTCGTTGCGCCTCGCTGCGCCTCCCCTGGGGAGGCGTAGCATTCACACGCATCTCCAGATTTACGATTTCTCGTAAATCTGGAGATGTGTTCCATTGGTGTTACGTGGGAACACCCACAGCAACACCCATGGAACGCCCCTTCAATGCAAAGTGCTGCGTGTGAAGGGACCGTATTTACAAGGAGAGGAAAAGCCACGCAGGGTGGCTTTTACTCTCCTTGTAAATATGGAGCAGTCAAATTTGGAGGAGCCCCCTGCGCCACCAGTACGTCATGAAAAGTGACGTACTGGTGGCGCAGGGGGGCTTGTAAATCTGCCCCTTGGTGTGTAGATAACTGAAACGTGTGTATTTAATACTAGTGTGTCTGGACACCAGTCTAGTGTACTCCAGCACCTTGGCCCATTTAGGATCCCTAAGGTCCCTCCCCACTACCGCCAACCCCCCCACATCCCCAGACCACCTGCAACCTTGTAAGGGTTGGCAGCAGCGCTGCTAATATTGATGTACATATTCAGAAAACAAGGCTGCAGCCCCCTCCAAATGTAAGCAGTATTTGCAGTCATTCATGTTGTGGAGGTTGATTGTGGTAGTCCTTCCACAGTGTCCCTAGTGTGTGCCTCAGGACGGCACATACCAGGAGCAGTGAGTTTAGCAGCCGGTCCTCGGGGACCATATCCTCGAACTCCCAAAACTAGGGTTACCACCTGACCGGTTTCCTACCAGCATAACTGGGATTTTAACCAGTTCAAAAATAAGCAAAATCACCAAACGCCTGTATTGTAGCCCTTATGTGTACATGCTTCAAGCAGAAAATATGAATAGAACGCACTTTTAAATGTGATTTAGTGCTGTGCTAATGATCCCTGACTAATAATTAAAATAAACTAAGGTGGAAAACTCATGTTACAAATGAACACATACGATTTTGCTAAAGTCCTATTTAGTGCCATGTCCGGGCCTTTGCAGAGTATTAATACATCACGAAATGGCCAGTATTTTCCTTTTGGAAAGGTGGCAACCATATTCCCAACCTGGTAACCATCAGTTGCTGTCTGTAGTCCTGCTGCTGTGAAGAACCAACCCCGCGCTGTGGGAATTCCTACTAGTGGATGAGCTGGTGACCGGCGCATACAATGGGCAGTTGTATGTACAACTCTCTTCCAACATTCAATTGCAATTTTGAGTAGTCGTGGGAGTCTACCAGTCCGAAGCTTGGTGTCCCATCAGCGGTGCCACCAAGCCCTCCCCAGACCCCCGGTCACTGTCCCCCAATGTGCCTAGCCATACCAATCCCTGTCAGTCCAGCCACCTGGCCACCCACTGAAGTCATGCCACCAGGTAGTACGCCTAGAAGTCCAGGGCAGTGCGTCCGGCCTCCTGTGTAGGTCTTCTGAATATCACTAGCGAGACCTTCAGTGCCTGCCATCCCAGATCATCTCCCTCAAAAACGTATCCACCACCTTGAACCAGGACTGGGCAATCCGAGCTGGCAGATTCACAAAACAGTATAATATTCGCTGCAACATCACCATCTTCGACAGCTCAGGGTGCACCATTATGGGCCGCTTCAGAGAGCGCCACAAATCTCAATTGCCTCTCAGTGCCCGGATGGTTTCCCCCAGGTTGCCTTCCAAAGATCTCTGTTGTCCTGGTATAATTTCACCCCAATGTATCTGAGTGTTTGGGGCTCCCATATAATACCCATCCATGTCACTGCCACAGGGGCATGCCGCAAGGTGGGAGATACAAGGAATGCGCACTTATTATCCAGTTTGTGCGCAGGCTACAGAATACACCAAGGCCCTCAAGGAGAAGCATACCGAGGGTCAAGCCAGACATGGGCGGCCTTAGGCATGTGCAAGCTGTGCACCTGCACAGGGCCACCAAACCCCAGAGGCCACCACACCAATATATATCCTTAATATAATAATCCTCTGAGGATGGATACATATTTACATGGCGGCCCCTGGCAGAGATTTGGCGGCCTCCGGCTCTGTTCCACTTCCAAACACCCTGACACCCCCCCCCCCCACCCCCTTTTCATTGGCCTCCGCTCTCCGCCCCGACTGGACCACCTCTTCCGGGGACCCCTACCTACGCTCCCTGCCCACGGCCGCCAAGAGCCTAGAGCCGCCCCTGAGCCAGACTTCGCATTCCGGAGGTCCAGGAGCATGTCATCAGCATGTAGGGACACAATATGCTCCACATTGTGCAGCGCTATGCTCGTCCCTTGGCCCTCTGTCCGTAATACGCTAGTGAACAACTCAACCTCTAATTTTGAAAGCATAGGGGTGGTGGGCATCCCTGCCCCATTTGCTGGGTGGTGGAAAATGCACCTAATATATACAGGTGCCCGTTAGGAACAATGACCTGCGGCCGCATACTAGAGCATGACCCATCTGAGCATGCCCTCGCCCAATCCCATCCGCTGCATCACCGCCAGCAGGAAATCACATTCAAGTGTGTCAAACACCTTTTGAAAATCGACGGAGAGAATAGCTGCAGTTGGGTGCCACTCCTCTGGCGTTTCTTTAAGGACCCGGAAGAGGTGTCTAATGTTTAGTGACATATTGCGTTGGGGTATAAAGGCATTTTGATCCCTGTGTACCAACATTGGCAAATCTGGGCATAAGCGCCCTGCCAGGATCTTGCTAAGTGTCTTGTAATCAAAATTTAGTAGCATGGACTTGGGCATTTATGATGATGTCTTCAGTGCTGCCCTTCCCTGTTTTGGGACGTGGACAATAAGGGCCTCCTGGGTAGTTGGGGGAAGTGGTTCCCTGTACATTGCCTCTTTATAGAGCTCTTCCAGGTCTTCTATAAGTGTCTTTGCTTATTTTTATATAATTCTGTGGGAGCCTGTCTGCGACAATTGTATATTCCAAGCCAGGCAGCTGGTTTAATCTCTCCTGCTGTTATCAAGCCACTTAGCTCCTCTCTCTCCGCTTGATGATGGTGCTGCAGTGTCACCCTATCAGAAAAGGCCCTCCTCTGTCGCCTTGTCCCACAGCCTATATAGCACCTCGTAGTACAATGTGAACGCCTGCGTGTGTGCTTCTGCTAGTCTTGTAATAGGTGTGCCTCTGCCCTTAGAGTGTACTAGCCAAACAAGCAACGTGCCCACTCTGCCCCCTCAGTGTAGTCCTGGTGGAGATATTTGCAGTGTGTGAGCACACGCCAGCATGCTGCAATCTCAGTATGTCTATTTTGGGCCTCCCGAAGTGCCTCCCCATCTGATCGCGTGGTGTCCATTCTACACTTGTGCATATGGATAGCCTTCTCGAAGGGAGTGAGCTCAGATTCAAAGGTCTTCCTTACCTTACAGCCTAGGCAAGGGAGTGTCCCCTCACACACCTTAAAGGCTCTCCACTCAGTGCTCACCGATCCCTCAGCATATTGGTTGACCCATAAGTACTCTTGTATGGTTTCAGTAGCATAAATTCGGGACCCCCTCTAATCTTAATTTATGAACAGGGAAAAGAGAGGACAACATCTATCATAACACAATGAAGTTCCTCCATGGCCTTAACATACTTTTGCATAAGACAAAGCTCATATACTTAATTAATAAACCTTCAGATTGACACAGGTACACACATGATTTTCATATATTTTTTGATATTTTATCATTTTTTTGTAGTATATCAAAAAGGACTTTTTTTCTTTATATTTTTTCTCTTTTACCATATGTATTCCACAATTAATCAATAATACATATGTACATATAGACATTCAAATTCAATACATAGTTTCTTTGTCTCTATAATTCAGTATCTACATAAAAACACTTTCTGTAATGGAAAATGAGCACCCTGTCAGATACACACTTCTCAACATTCATACCTAATCATTCATACAAATATATACACTTCTATTTACACCCTGAACAATTTCTGTGGTTGAGGTAACACTGATGTTAATCGTGAATCTCCACGCCAGGTCGACGCGCGTTTCGATGGACTCGTACCACCTTCCTCAGGACCAACAAAGGAAGAGCTTACTCTTCCGCGTGTGTACACAGGGTACCCTTAATGCAAATTTGACCAGATGTATAATATAAGATTCTATTTCTTCAGATGTTTGATAGGTCATATGGTTTTAATCATTTAGTCAGTTGAAATTTGTATGCCCAAAATTTAGTTGAGTCAATAGACTTAATGATTATACTTGTCTGCTGTCTTCATGCCAGTTTTCAAAAGAAAGGGATGGCAGAAAAAAGAAGGAAAAAGGAAAGGCAGCTCCGTTTTTATTCTTATTAGTCGTCGATGGCCTGATCTCTGTGGCTCCTATTTCTCAATTTTATCTGATCTCTTTATATATTCGTCCATACTCGTTTCTTAGTCACATCAATGTGTCAAAGTATAGGTGAGATCGGGGCGCCAGCACATCCCGTACGATCTGGTCGAAGAAACGCCGCATGGTTTCTCCTAATGGGCCTGCGGGCGTAGGATCCTACAGGTATTGCACCGGCAGACTGCACGTGGGTATCGGAGTCTCAAAATAAAATCTTTGATCAGGACGAACCTGGGTGATGTATGCAACCATGCTCCATCGTGTTCACTGTTAAATTGCGCTTAGGTCCTGGTTGGTGTACTGCAACCATTGACTATCATTGGCACTTTATGACTTCTTGGCGCTATTCCTACCTAACACTTAAAAAAATGATATCTCTGGTTTCCTTTACTGGATTTTTGTAATTTGGTGTTATTTTGCTTATTAAATTTTACTCTATTGTTTTAATTTGGTTTGGGATTTCCATTGTTTTTTTAAACGTTATTACTGTTTTAGTGCAGCATAAAAACTTTACACATTCCCCTTAGTTAAGCCTGTCTGCACTGTGGCATGGTTACCGAGGGGTTGAACTCAGGTTAATTTGGTGATTTTGACTGTCCACACTGATAAGGGTTGTGATTATACCTTCAGGCGGGTAGTCACTCATCCCAAATAATAATTCAGTTTCTTACAACAAGTATCTAAATAAATCATCAAAATAGACGAGCTTGGAGTCTGCCTCCCAACAAAGTCCAAAAGATCACTGCAGAACAACTCCAAGTACATCTGGGTCTCCTCCAAAATAACACATCTTTTATAATGTTTCATGGACAGAAGGCACTTGCATTTCATAGAATGACATTATGCAAAAGGGATGAATCGAAAATGTTTCATTCAAGGTAAGCCAACAAATCTATTAGTTGGTATTACACCCCAAGAAATTCCTACTTCCTGAGGCATCCTATTGGTTAAAGCTGTATATATTTAATTAAGGAGATGAAATAATACATTATAAAACACAGGAATACAATAAGATGTTGAAGTATCAGCAGAGCTCATCCAAGAGACTTTGAACTTGTAACAGAAACAAAATCCTTTCAAAGAGCAGAATACGTTAATATACATTTTTATTGGGACAGTTTATGGCTGAGGCTGTATTTTCATTCATTAAAAGACACATTCATGTAGAATGCCAGGAACACCTATAATAAACATGAACTTTTCTGCAGCATTTCATGAATGATTGTCAATGTGGCCTGGTGTAATCTAGTTATGCTAACTGAAGCATGTCGAAATTCATGATTATTTTCTAGAAAATTAAAACTTGTTAACATTTACATCACGCAACTGGAATGGTGGGACTCCTGGCTAAATTGTTGTGTAATATGTTTCCTTTAAATGACATTTCTCAACCATATGCCTTGCATTGAGTCCGCTAGCACAGCATATTTATTTGGGTTCTCTGAATGTGTGCCTTCCTCCCTTCTCCCTCAGTCGCCTCCAACCACAGTGACACAGGCAGTAGAATCCAGTAGTTTCATCTGAGTTCAGCTCACGGCTCCATCCATGTGGCCGTATTCCTTTTGCGCCACCTTTAGTTCAGTCTCAAGAGCGATGATGCTCCTTGGTTTTTCAATGAGCCTGTTTATATCCATTGATATAGAATGGTGGGTAAATGTGCATTATGGAAACCATTTGTGGCAGCATCATGCACCTTGCGAAATACCATTTAAGCGACAGGATGGCCAGTGAATCGAATGTTGACTGTTGCTATCTGTGTGACCAATAGGTCACACGTTAGAGTAATTTTCATGCTTGCAAAATCAAAATTTAAGTACCACAAACCTCAACAATAGTGGTACCTGTTTTTACAGTGCTCAGAGAGAGTACATTTTTGGCATTATAGTCTGTGTAAGTTGTCATGCATGACACCCTGCAATGTGACACCTGAACCACCTGCCCCACACCCCTTTAAATGATCAGCCCATCCCAGAGGTGCTCCCATTTTGGAGACACTGTCAACAATTCGAGAAATCTGTGCACATCCAAAGTGTTAAAAATGGGCATCTGTGGGGCCACACTCAAACTTTTTGTCTTCCTCCTCCCTTTTTGCTGAATTCATTTTAGCTGGCCTTGGGCCTCTGTGCACTTTACCAATGCTAACCAGTGCCAAAGTGCGTGTGCTATCTCCTTGAAACATGTTAGAATTGGTTTGAACCCAACTGGCATATTTAATTTACTTTTAAGTCTCTAGTAAAGTGGCACTACGTGTGCCCAGGGTCTGTAAATTAAATACTGCTTGTGGGTCTGCCGCACTGGTTGTGCCACCCCCTTAAGTAGCCCCTTAAACAAGTCTCCGACCTCCCATTACAGATCCTGTGAGTGCAGTTTAAACTGCCATGTCAAACTGGCAAAATAAGCATTTTTGCCAGGCCCAAACCTTCCTTCTAATACATATGTCACCCATGGGTAGCCCTGGACAGCCCAGAGGGCAGGGTGCAATATATTTAAAAAGTGGGACATGTACTATTAAATCTACATGTTCTGGTAGCGAAAAACTCCTAAATTAGTTTTTCACTACTGCAAGGCCTATCTCTCCCACAGGATAACATTGGAGTTGCCGTATTACATTTCATAAGTGTAATTTCCAAAGGGGACAAGCTAACTGGTTCATATTCGGTGTCTCTGGAAACCAAATTTAAAATCCTAACTTATGGTAAAGTTGGATTTTAAACAGAAATTCTGAAAATTCCACTTTTAGAAAGTTGCAAAAGAAACAATTGATGGAGGGAATGCTGGACAATGCAAACAATCATCCCCAGTCACAAGGATCTGGGTCAAATCCATAATTATTTTGCTCACCATATCACCCCAGTTTGGACCCAGCCATATGCAAATCAGTCTTGACCATGTTCCTTGTCGGAACAGTCCAGCCCCAACTGCCAAGCCAGGTCCTCCCAGGACCGGAAACAAGCATCCTGGGACCGGTTTCAGGGCATCACCCTTCATCAGCCAGGCTAGCTTGAATCCAGTGGTGTAGTGAGCACAGGACCTACGTCTGGGCATACCCTTCCCACTTAGGGCAACATATGCAAAAGAAACAATTAATGAACAGAACGCTGGACAATGCAAACATTCACCCATAGTCACAAGGATCTGGGTCAAATCCATCATTCTTTTGCTCACTACACCACCCCAGTTTGGACCCAGCCATATGCAAATCAATCTTGACCCTGTTCTTTGTGGGAACAGTCCAGCTCGAACTGCCAAGCCAGGTCCTCCCTGGACTGGAAACAAGCATCCTGGAACCGGCGTGAGGGCATCACCCTTCATCAGCCAGGCTACCTTGAATCCAGTGGTCTAGTGAGCATGAGACCCCCGTCTGGGCATACCCTTCCCACTTAGGGCGACATATGCAAAAGAAACAATTGAAAGTTGGTATTTTCTTGACTTTGCCAGTTGGTGCCTGCAGCCTGTCTTTGGTAGAATACTGGGTGTAGTTGAGCTTTGTGTATACCTTCAAGACAGCCACACACAAAAGGAGCTTATGTGTGACTGGATGGGCCATCACTGGAAGGATGGGAGGAGGAGCTGGGCACAGCCCAACTTACGCTCAAATATCTTGTGCCCTGTCTTCACCCAAAGACTCTAACAACCCTACATTGACACTTCAACCAGCTTGGAGCCAGGGAAGAGGCGGTAGGGAATTACTTGCACTTCAAAGACACTGTCTGGAAGCTTCTCTCACCTTCCAGAACCAGAACAACAGTGTATAAAAGAAAGACATCAGACACCACCACTTCAGTTCACTTCTGGACCTGTGGATACTCTGCCAGGAAGACGGATTGCTATTCTGCTAAAGGCACTGCCACTCTGTTGGACTGCTACTCTGAAGGAAATGCTTCCTTGCTGTGCTGACCTGCTACCTGCTGCCCTCTTCCCTGGGGAAGAATAACTGGACCTACAAGTTCACCTTGAACCCAGGCCCCAGAGTGACACAAAGGGCTAGACTGTTGGTCTCCTGATCTGAGCATCAGGGACATAAAAGGCTCCCCCACAGCTCCTGGACCCGTCTTCAGCAAGTTCCTGACTCTCAAGAGGCACCTCTCATGTCCTGGACCCTTGGTGTGGCTCTCAAGTTCCTAAATTCAAGCTTTTTGGCTCTTTGTGACCGTGGACAGGCACTTTTACACTGGAACCATGCTGCTAGAACAGAAAATCAATGTGAGCCATTTCAAGTCCGTCTCTTTGTGCAGCAAGCATCGATATTTGTTTTGACCACCAACGCGAGGCTCTAGACTGCCCATCCGCGTTACCCGGCCATCTCCTTGCACCACGCCGACCACAGCCAGTAACACTCTCCTTGCTTCCGGTGATCTTCTTTCACGCAAACAGACTCTTGCCACAGAACTTGATAAGGTAAACTTAATCTGGGACTCTATACGTTCCACGCTCCATCACAGTCACTGTCAAACTGAACTTTTGACTTTGGACCGGCCTAGCTTGATGAGATAACCACAGTTGATGCTTTCTGTTTCTAGGTGCTATTTTACAGAGTAGGCTTCTCTTGGCCCCCAAGAAGTGAAGGTATACCAGCCTACTGTGTGAAGCAGAGAAAACAGGTGTCCCTTTAACTCTTTCCTAATGTACTAAACATCACTGCCACAGACTGTGAGATTATAGATGAAATTGTCTCACCCGTTCCTCCTCTCCAACACATACACAAGATATCTGGACTAATGTTATTGAAAGCCAACTGTAAGAAAGTGCCCCTATTTGACATGGTCACCCCCACTTTTTTGCCTGGCATTTGATGTGATTTCGTCTGGAAGTGCATTGTACAAGTGTTTCCCACAATTGGCAATGGATTTAGCGCTCTCTATAAGCCCCAAGTAAATGGTACTCCTGGTACCTATGGCCTGGCTCTGGCCAGAGGGTTCCTATGGACTGCAGCCCAAATTGTGCCACCCTAAAGGACCCCTCACCAAACACATGCAAGGCTGCCAATGCAGGCTGCGTGTTTTGGTGCAGACAAAAGTAAAAACACAACATGGCACACATACAGTGTGCCACGTCCCTTAACACTGTATGTGATATTTGTAAGCCACCCCTACCACGGGTCTGGGAGGCGTAAGGCAGGCTGCCTAATATTGCATGTGAGGGCAAACCTGCATGAGCAGATATGCCCCGGTGCTGGTCACTTTCACTACTATCAGTGTCGGCGGCGTTTGACACGGTCCTGCATTCACGGCTTTTTATGCGCCTTACCGAGATAGGGGTCTCTGGGGCAGCCTGGGGCTGGATCAGGTCCTTCTTGGATGGACGGGTTCCGCAGGTCTGGATTCAGCTGTCCTCTTCTGTTCCCCAGACAGTGAACACAGGGGTCCCTCAGGGGTCCTCTCTTAGCCCCCTCCTTTTTAATGTTTACGTTACACCTTTGGTTTACATGGCAGAAAAACTGGAGGTGAAGATTATCACCTACGCTGACAATACCCAGCTTCTCTTTACATGGGCGAAAAATATGGACTCAATCTCTTCTGCGAAACACTGCTTGTCTTCCGTTTTTAAATGGCTTGCCTCCGCGCAGCTTAAATGCAATGAAGAGAAGTCCAAGATTCTCCTCTTCGGTAAATTTCCACCTAAGTTTAGGGACACTCTCTTGCCACCAGAGTCCCCCCCGCCTACCTCTATTGGGAAGCCCGTTAAGAATCTGGGGTTGTGATTCGAGGAGAACCTTTCTTTCTACACTCAGGTCAAGAAGCTTGCCGGCACCTGCTTCGGCCTGCTTAAAACCGTAAGAAAGTTTTTCACCCTTCTGCCTAGGGCCGCGAAGGAGACAGTCATCTGTGCCCTTATTCTATCTCGGCTGGACTAAGCCAATGCTCTCTATGTTGGCCTTCCTGGCTACCTGCTTAAAAAGCTTCAGGTGGTCCAGAAGGCGTCAGCCAGGCTTTTTCTTGACTTGCCCTCCAGAAGCTGTATGAGCCACCATTTGTGCTCATTGCACTGGCTGCCTGTGGCTGGAAGGGTTAAGTTTAAATCATTAGTCGTTGCCCATCGTGCACTCTACGGTCAAGGCCCTACTTACCTGCAGAAACGCTTCTCTTTCTATGCCCCTCTGAGACAACTGTGCTCCTCGTCTCAAATTCTGGCTCTGGCTCCCAGTTTTAAATGTCAGACGTTAGGTAGCAGCTCTCTCACCCAGAAAGCTCCCGTGGCATGGAACTCCCTCCCCTTTGCTCTTCGGAACATCAAGGATCCACTGGCTTTTAGAAAGCTCCTGAAAACACATCTCTTTGTTTAAGCTTCACTCTCCACCCCTCATAATGGCTCAGCGCCGGGACACTCTTGAGTATCTGTGCGCGTTATAAAAATAACACAACATAACATAACACGTGACCAGGGAAGCAATTTTAAGACATGTGCTGCACACTGGTGAAAACAAGTTCCCCAGCAACATGATGGCTTCACTAAAGATAGGGATGTTTGGTATCAAACATCTTGTATTAATAAACTCACACTGATTCCAGTGCTGGGTGTCTTAATACATGCATCCTGAGGACACCTTAGAGGTGCTCCCTGAAAACCTACCAGCCCCTGGTGTGTTGGCTGAATGATTTCTTCCATCCTGCCACCAGACAGGAGTGTCTGACCCCCAAGGGTGAGAATCTTTGCTCTCAGGAGGCCAGAAACAAAGCTTGCTCTGGAAAGGGTGTTTACAACACCCTTTAAAATGTGAGTCTGGCTCCCCTCATCAGAGAGGAAGCCGAAGTCTATTTGTCCAGAGCCCTTTGGAGGGAAAAATAGCTAGTCAGGTATTCGTGCCACCCCCAGGCTAGGACCACCCTATGGTGGCCTAATCTGAGGTGGATACAACTTTTCAGAAGTGGCCATCTTTGTGAAGGCAAACTTAGAAATTATGGGACAGGGTTATGCCAACTTCATGCAGGAAGTAGTCATATAGGGGGTGTGGTGACCCCAAGGGTCAGTAGCCCATCAGCTACTTACCCTGCACTCCCCTAACACACCTAAATTAAGCTTTTAGGGGATCCCCTAACCACAGAAAATCAGATCCTGCTGACCTGAAAGAAGAAGACGGAGATGAAGAGTCGCAAATGCAACAACAGAAAACCCAGCAACTGACTTGGCACCAACCCTGTCGGCCTGCCTGCTGACCTTGACAATTTCACCAAAAGGTGATTTGTCTTGCAGCTGCTGAGTCCCCAAAGCCCTGCATCCTGCATGCAACCAAAGTCACCTGAGAGGACTTTGAGACCGCAGAAACCCGATGCCTGAAGACACCATTGCACCCGTGACTACAAGCCTGAGCTGAAGTAGGCCAACAGTGTCATTGTGGTCCCCCAGCCCTCCAATGACCTAGTCCACTGTGGCTTTGCCCCAGTGAACTCTCCGACGTCAGCTGTAGCCTTTGCACGCAGGCACCCTCGACCGCGACTGCTCCTTGTAAGAAAAACATGACACCATGGAGAAGAGGACCAAAGGTGTCTCTACGTCCCGGAGCCTCGTGAGGCCTCAGCACCCCTGTCAGTTCTGCCCAAATGCCCCCCCCATCAAAGTTTGCAGCCTCTTTTCATAAAGACTGATTCCAATAGAGTAACATTGGGCACTCAATATTGTTTTGCACCTCTGCACCTGGCTGACCTTGTGCCACTGCTGTTCTTTTGGTGCTGGCTTGGACCTTGCCCACTACTCACCTTAACTCCTTAACCGTGGCGCGCATTCCGCTGTGGTGCGGGAGTTTTAATGAGTGGGCGGGCTGCGTCGGCCAACAGACGTGCGCAGCACTAGCGAGGTAGTGCTCGTGGCGGCCATTGGCCAATGCGCGCACGGAACGGGTTAACTCCTGGAGATTGGTCCCAGAAGTCACTGTACTGTATTTGTATGTCACAACTACTTTTCCTCCCTTAGAATAACATTGCAACTTCTAATTGCACTGCATCAACTTTTTGAATTTAAACACATTTCTCTTGAAACATTCCTTACCTGAACAAATTGATACTGTGGCCTAAACATATATAAAGATACCTGTAATTTTTATAAATTGGTGTTGACCTCCTTTTTGAGTGGTGTGTATTACCTATCATCTATTTTATGCATTTCCTGATATCTTGCACTTCTCTATGATATGCCTAAGGCTGCTCGACCATACTACCCCTAGAAGAGTACCTTGGGATTGCTAGTGCAAGCTCATGCCCACTCATAAAGGAATCCCTGGACTCTTTGCATGATTTATCTCATTTTGACATATCACATAAAGAGCCAGCTTCCTACACCAACATAGTAAGGAATATATCCAGTACAAAAGTAACAATTATCATACATATTGTGGCAATATCAAAAATGATGAAGCTGTTCTGCATGGAGAAAGTTAGAATCAAATTAGTTGGTATTTTGTCCTCCTATTTAATTTCCTAATAATAATCTTTAGTAGCTAGAAAGCCTGCCCTACTGAGAAATGGACTACAGAATCCCCATGCCTAATGAGAAGGGAAAGTTGTGCTCAGCTAACACAGCACACAGTCTGTTACAGGTGTGCTGAGCAGATGACATTGAAGAGGTGTTATTCATGCCAGAGACATAGCATTGTGTTTTATATGCAACCTATCTCACAAGGAACATTAAACGGTTTCTTCATGATATTGGCATGTGGTGGGAATAATAGAATGACGATCTAAGTTGCAATACATACACATATAGGTAAAAGTCATTTTGCCTGACTTGTCATGTAATCCATCATGTGCTGCATAATTTACAGACTTTAACAAAAAAAAATGTTTCTAGCTCAGACAGATCAAAAGTTACTAAAAATACACCATTCATGCCCGATGGTCAATGGGAGGCCTTGTGTGAAGATTGAAAGATCATCTTTCGATTGCCGATTGCTCTAAATATGTATTAAACTGATACTAATGGGTAACACCTTTGTCCAGATAGTGCTATTATGTCTAAAAATGACAAAATAATGAAGTAAAACTGTCACAAGTTGTTCCACAAAACAACGCATAATATGCCTTTTATTGCCTCATCATTCATTCTCTCCTGCTGCATCATTTGGTCTCCGTGCTGCACAATTCCATTGGACCAAGCTATAGGCCAGTGACACACACCTGCCACAAAACAAGGCATGTATGGGTAATGTGTGTTGTAAAGTAAAACTAATGTGACAATTTCATAAATGTAGTTAAGCACTTACAATCAAGAGGTAGAGAATCAAGATTCCTAAGGTTGCTTGTCCTTTTACCCCTCCGTTTTGCTTTTCACTTTGCAAATCCGGGCATGATTGAGGAATTCCTCGTTTACTTACCGGTAATTTTTATTACTCCGAGTACTGGTCTTCCTGAAGCCAGAAAGGAGAAGCCTCATGGGTAAGGAGTACATCCAGGAAGACATACGAGGAGGTAATGAATGAGAGCCCAAAGGGCCCTTGAATTCTCAGAATCCGGTGTTACTGGAGCAGGCAGCCTGCTCTGTTGACAAAAACCCTGTGCCTAAGGTTCAAAATTCATGTTTGAAAAAATATTTATTCGCTCATACGACTATTGAGGTACCATATTTTGAACAGGACTCTGAATATGATGTAGGTTAAAGCACTGGGTGGTACAATCATTCTGATGTTTACTGCACTAGGGCATCGGTAGTGGACTTGAAAAAGCTGGCCTGGACAAGACCCCTCTAAAACCAGCGACAGAACAGATTAAATTACTATGGCCTCCCAATTAATTATCAAATTATTATCTCACTATGGAGTAAAAGGAAATAAGATGCAATTGAAAAACCTAGTATTTATTTTCTTTTTTTAAACAAATGAGGGTGGGTGTTGTAGGAAGGTGGATACCTGACTATGGTTGCCCCCAACTTTTTGCCTGGTGTTTTGCTGGTTTTCCGACTTAGTTGGCCTGGGACCCTGCCAATCAGGACCCCAGGCCTACTGCTCTCTCTCTAAAATGGATTCCATGTACCTTAGGTACATTTCCAATTGGTACTGGGCCACCTTATCAGATCCTGTAACTCAGGGCATAGGTGTACCCAGGGCCTACCAGGGGCTGAAGCATGTATTGTGCTACCCCTGGCTGGCCATCTAAATCTGACACAACTGGCTGCACGACAGCTGGGGCAAGGTGGTGTAAACACCCTTTGCTTTAGATATAGTATACCTATATCTAACCCTAAAATGGACACACAGATTCTTATCAGTCACTCCTATGGCAGGCCTTGACAATCCTGAAGGCAGAGTGCTTGGAATCGTGTGAGATGGTGCTCTGGCATGAGCTGAGCCCGTTTGCAGCTTGCGGAACCAAGTCCTAATAGCTGTTCCATGATAACGCATACCATATACTCTTAAGTGCATTATAATCCTCGCGGTTAAATGCTATCTTTGGTATCGCTTTATCAAAACATGTCGAGTAAGGTGTCATACGAATTGGAATACTAACCCCTCACCAATTCTGGCGACGGGGTTAGCATTCCACCCTTCTAGAGGGACACGACATGTATGTAACTGTGAACCCCGGTTAAAGTTAACTCGAGCCTCAGCATCACAAAATGGATGCTGCCACCACAGACACAAGTCTGACCCCCTGCAGCGGGGAGTCCTTCCAGCGAGGGGAGCTTGGACAAAGGGTTTCCTGTCAGGGGCGGTGCTAGCACCATCCCAGACAGGGTTTTGTGTATCCTGGGTAGGCAGGGCTTTACAGGAAGGTGACTGCAAGTGGCACCCCGGTGCTCACTACGCATCTGCCGGCTAGAACCAGTTCCAGGGGCACACCAGCCCCTGAGCTGGGGAAAGTCCGGCATGGGAGAGGGGTGTAACCACCCCCCTTCCTGGTCCCACCCCTAGGGCAGGACCTAGTCGCGTACCCACCCCTTTCTTTAGGATAAAGGCAGGAGCGGGGACCCTTCCAAATTACATCATCTTTGAATCAAGAAACTACTTTCTACGAAAGGAACTCTCGACTTCTTCTCAAGATTTCTCCCTTGTGGCTAAGGAGTAGTCACCCTGCATCCGCAGGCACCATCTAAGAACACTGCGGTTTGCTGCACGTCCTTCCTCCGGAATCCGACTAACCAGCTCGACGAGACCCGGCTTCCCTGACACCTCTGACCTCTACCTACCTCCACAGCTAAGCTGAGAACCGTAGGTGCGACGAGAACTCGAGGGACCGGCCATCATCAGAACTGCACGACTTCTATCCAGCACGACCGCCGAGGGATCCTCTGGTGAGTGCTTTGGGGTCCGAGAAGCCCCGACCCTGAGCAGCTCCAGCACCGAAGACCAGCCCCCCTGCATCCACGAGATCTGCGTGGGGCCCTTCTGCTTTTTGGCTGCTCACCGCGTTGTCTGGCTACTAGCCCGCTGGCTTGTGGCCTTCCCGACGACGACCGACGACTTCACCACTGCTAGTCTGGTTGCTCCAGACTGGCCCTTGCTCCCTTCTAAAAGAGGAGCACCCCGGACCCTCCTGGTCCACTCCAGATGCCATTTTAGGTCCACCGCGTGGGCTTGAATTTGCCAAGACTTGTTGCCCCAATCCTGGGTCCAGCGACGTCGACAGCATCAACCATCGTGGGACAGCTCGCACCTCCATCCTGGTCGCCGACAATGCCTCCTGGTCCGTGAGACTGCAGAGCCCAGCGTCGCCCACTCACCTGGTCGAGGTGACTCCATCCGGTGCCCTCTTGGTACCCATCTGATCACTGGCTAGTGATTCAGGACTTGGTCCCCTCTGCTTACAGGTGTCTTCCATCTTCGATCCAGGCTTGGATCCACCAAACAATCTTCACTGGTCGCCTGCCAGCAACTCCTTCTTTCAGGCTCCTGGTTCGTCAACGAAGGTTTCCGACGTCTTTTCAGACCTATGCAGCCGCAGCCCCTGGGCTAGGTAACTTCGGCATTTTGGTGCCCCAGCATAGCCTCACTATCCAAGGGTCCAGATTCACTTTCGTTTTCAGCCTACCTTATCGGGTTCGCCCGAGAACACTAACTTTGCTTTTACTAGCCTCCATAGACTTTGTCCCGCATCCCGCGTGAGAGTGCACACTCTGCACCCGAGTCCCCTAGGCCTCCTGCTAGTAATCTGAAGGTTCAGTAACGTAGTCCTAGCGATTCCAAAGCCTATTAGTCCAGTACTTACCTGCTAGTAATTTCGCATTCCACTTTCATAGTATATGGTTTCCCGTGCCCCTCGGGCATTTGTGTAAATTGTGCAACTTAAAGTATTTTCGTAAGAGTTTTGTTGTGTGCTTAGTACCCTGTCCTCATAAAGAGTACAGGGCTGTTGTGATCTAAATAAATACACTGTTTATTTTCATAACACTTGTGTGGTGTCCTTTCACTTGGTGTTCAAGGGGTATATGTGATGGTATAACAGCTGGCTTAACACGCCCTCTAGAGTTTAGCCCGAAGACTGTCGTATCCATGCTACTAGGATAGCTGGTCTATAAGGTTGACTTACAACCAATCACCATAAGGGTCGGTTGGAATGATACACAGTGATCACTAGAATAGTGAGCACTACATATCAGGCCAACTTCTCACATTGGTGAGCAGCGGTTGGGATTTGAGCTTGCTGTTGTTTTACCACACGTATCCTAAGAATATCTTTGTGAAAGATCACATAAGTATAAGGTACATATAACTTAGCTTAGAATACTCTGAGTTCTACTGAACCAGCTGTTGTAGTTCAACAAGGCTTAGCACACCTTGACTACAACTCTTAGCAAGGGATCAGTAGAAAAAAAACAAATATTGTAGGTAGGTGCATCACTTACACCACACTAGAAGCATGTGTAACCACGGAGAGTCTTCAGAGACCCCTCTTGTGGTTGTGGACCCTCCACAGGTCCCTTCCAGATATGCTGCTTTTAGCTTCCAGGAGATGAGACAAATCTGTACATCCAGGAAGCTAAAACAGGGTTCTAACCCTACCATTCCTTTTCTGATTGGTCTCTTAGAGACTTATGATGCAAGGAGGTCTGCCAACACAGATCCTTCTCATCCAGATGGGAATCTGCCCACCTTAGAGGGACCCTTTAGTAACCCTGACCACCCCCTCCAGGCAGCAGATGATGCTGAGGAGGAGGAGGAAGAGGAGTTATCAGAGGATGAGGCAGACAAGGGACAGGTAGAAGTCAGGAGACTCACCAGGTCCAACTTAAGTAGGCATGAGAATGGATTTGGGGGACCCCCAGGGCCACTCTCAGGCAGACTTAACATTGGGAGTGGACGAGTTAGGTCTCTGTCCAGAGGCTCTAACAGATCCATTCGAACCAATGGCTCTCAGACCTCTTCTCACAGAGGGATGACATCCCCTCAGAGGAGAAAGCATGAAGCAAAAATGAAGGAAGTCCATCTGAGGATTGAAAGGGAAGAACTTGCCCTGGCCAAAGAGAGACTTGCCTTTGCTAGAGAGCAGAAATTGTGTGGGGCAGACCCCACTTGTGGCAGCATTCTCCCAAGAGAAAAAGACAAGAGTTTAGACACTAGACACCTGAGTAAGATAGTGCCCCCCTTTAAACAGGGGGATGACATCCACAAATGGATGACTGCTTTGGAGAGGGCTTGCACTGTACAGTGTGTCCCCCAGAGTCAGTGGGCAGCTATCTTGTGGCTCTCCTTTGAAGGCAAAGGTAGAGATAAGCTCCTCACTACTAGAGTTGAGGATGCTAACAATTACCAAGTCCTGAAGAATACACTGGTTGATGGGTTTGGTTTAACCACTGAACAGTACAGGTTGATGTTCAGAGACACCCAGAAAACTCAGTCTCAGGATTGGGCTGACTTTGTTGATTGTGCCACTAAGGCTTTTGAAGGCTGGCTACTAGGAAGTAAAGTTACTGATTTCAAAGGATTGTACAATCTAATTATGAGAGAACAAATCTTAAGTAATTGTCAGAACCAGTTATTACACCAGCACCTGGTAGACTCTGATCTGACCTCTCCACAAGAATTGGGTAAGAGGGCAGACAAATGGGTCAGAACTAGGGTCAGGCCTAAGAACCAGGGTGGTGACCAAAAGAAGGAATCAACCAAGCCTCAAGAGAAGGGTGGGAATAAATCTTCTGATCAAACCACAGGGCCCCAAAATTCCTCTGAAAAGGGTAGGTCCCAAACTTCTCCTAAAACCCAAAAGAAACCTTATTGTCATACCTGCAAACAGGTAGGCCATTATAAAAGTGACAGCAGTTGCCCCAAGGCCAACAACAATAAGGAGAACATACCCCCAGGTAATACTCCCAGACCTCCTGTTACCACTAGTGGTAATCCCCCAGGTGGTGGGAGTGCCCCCAAGAATGTGGTGGGCATTACTTTGGGAAACCAGGTGGATTATGGCCTAGCCAGATCCCCTGACACAACTCTTGTCTGTGAGACTTGCATGGGGTTTGCCAACTTCACTACTGGTTCCCACATTTTGGGAAAGTATAGACAAGAGCCCTTTATCAATGGTCAGAAAGTTGAGGCATACAGAGACACAGGAGCCAGCATCACCATGGTGATTGACCATCTGGTCCCCTCTGCTCAACTGACCCCTGGTTTCCTTTATCAGGTGACAGATGTTCATGGAGTGAAAAGAAGGCATCCCATGGCAGTAGTCGAGCTCAGCTGGGGTAATGTCACAGGGACCATGAGAGTGGCAGTGACAGACACCCTACCTGTAGATTGCTTACTGGGGAATGACCTGGAACTCTCAGCATGGGCTGAGGTGGAGCAAGAAACTCACTCCAGGGTGATAGGCCTACCCAGAAAGGTTAGTGGGGCAGTAATAGCTACAGCCCCAGTCCAAGCACCATTCCTCCCTGAAAAGGTTGGAAGGGCAGTGGTAGCCCAGGCTCAGACAGACTTTCCAGAACAGGATAGGAGGGCTGTGACAGTCACAGCCCAAACACAAACTGAGTGCCTTCCTGAAAAGGTTGGCAAGGCTGTAATGGTCTCAGCCTCTACTCAAACAGATAGTGGGGTTGTGAAGCCTGAAACAATGGATCACTCCACCCAAACAGAGAGCATTGAGGAGGAAGAAAAGTCTTCCCCCTCCCAGACACTAGGTGAGAGCCAGCCTCCTCAGGGAACTGACTCTACCCCTGGTGAAGGAACTGCCCCAGAGGTAGTCAGGCCTAGCCTGGCAGAGCCCCTGATGACAGTGGAACCTTCCCAGGTGGGACCCAGTCTGGAGCAGGTAACCTGCCCCTCTCTACCCTGCCTCAGTCAGCCCAGGGCTGTAGAGGTCAGGAATGCCAGTGGTGGGCCCCAAAGGGCCCCCTGTCCAGAAATTCCCAATCAACAGATTAGGATCACTGAAGCTAGTAAGCCTAGCCAAGTGAAAATAAAACAGACTCCTGAAGGATCCTCCTTAAAAGTAGTTAGGGAACTCCCACAGCTGGACACTGTTGGGCACAGCCAAACCTGGGGCCTAAAAACCCCAAACCTGACCTGTCCCTCCAGTAAGCCAAACAGAGGGACTCAGCCTCCAGCTTTAGGTAGCCAGATGTTGACCCTGAGAGCTCATAGCAACTCAGTCATGGAAAGAAAGGCAGATTTGGTGAGTAGTGAGTGGAGGAAGTTGAGCCCAAAAGTAGTGGAGCCTCACTTCAGTACTCCATCCCAGCACCAGCCTTTTTCTTTGCCAAAACAACCCACAGGTAGTGATTCCCTATGGTGGAGACCCTCAGATACCCTTAGGGTGAGGGATTGCTTAGTGGACCATGATACAGGGGGTAACCATGCCAGTGCATGTACCACCTCATATGGCCACTCAGGCAATATAGGCTTACCTGGTCAAGGATAGCCTTATCTCCTTTCGTTTGAGGGGGGGGGGGGGGGGGTTGTGTAGGAAGGTGGATACCTGACTATGGTTGCCCCCAACTTTTTGCCTGGTGTGTTGCTGGTTTTCCGACTTAGTTGGCCTGGGACCCTGCCAATCAGGACCCCAGGCCTACTGCTCTCTCTCTAAAATGGATTCCATGTACCTTAGGTACATTTCCAATTGGTACTGGGCCACTTTATCAGACCCTGTAACTCAGGGCATAGGTGTACCCAGGGCCTACCAGGGGCTGAAGCATGTATTGTGCCACCCCTGGCTGGCCATCTAAATCTGACACAACTGGCTGCAAAACAGCTGGGGCAAGGTGGTGTAAACACCCTTTGATTTAGATATAGTATACCTATATCTAACCCTAAAATGGACACACAGATTCCTATCAGTCACTCCTATGGCAGGCCTTGACAATCCTGAAGGCAGAGTGCTTGGAATCGTGTGAGATGGTGCTCTGGCATGAGCTGAGCCCGTTTGCAGCTTGCAGAACCAAGTCCTAATAGCTGTTCCATGATAACGCATACCAAATACTCTTAAGTGCATTATAATCCTCGCGGTTAAATGCTATCTTCGGTATCGCTTTATAAAAACATGTCGAGTAAGGTGTCATACGAATTGGAATACTAACCCCTCGCCAATTCTGGCGACGGGGTTAGCATTCCACCCTTCTAGAGGGACACGACATGTATGTAACTGTGAACCCCGGTTGAAGTTAACTCGAGCCTCAGCATCACAAAATGGATGCTGCCACCACAGACACAAGTCTGACCCCCTGCAGCTGGGAGTCCTTCCAGCGAGGGGAGCTTGGACAAAGGGTTTCCTGTCAAGGGCGGTGCTAGCACCATCCCAGACAGGGTTTTGTGTATCCTGGGTAGGCAGGGCTTTACAGGAAGGTGACTGCAAGTGGCACCCCGGTGCTCACTACGCATCTGCCGGCTAGAACCAGTTCCAGGGGCACACCAGCCCCTGAGCTGGGGAAAGTCCGGCATGGGAGAGGGGTGTAACCACCCCCCTTTCTGGTCCCACCCCTAGGGCAGGACCTAGTCGCGTACCCACCCCTTTCTTTAGGATAAAGGCAGGAGCGGGGACCCTTCCAAATTAGATCATCTTTGAATCAAGAAACTACTTTCTACGAAAGGAACTCTCGACTTCTTCTCAAGATTTCTCCCTTGTGGCTAAGGAGTAGTCACCTTGCATCCGCAGGCACCATCTAAGAACACTGCGGTTTGCTGCACGTCCTTCCTTCGGAATCCGACTGACCAGCTCGACGAGACCCGGCTTCCCTGGCACCTCTGACCTCTACCTACCTCTACAGCTAAGCTGAGACCCGTAGGTGCGACGAGACCTCGAGGGACCGGCCATCATCAGAACTGCATGACTTCTATCCAGCACAACCACCGAGGGATCCTCTGGTGAGTGCTTTGGGGTCCGAGAAGCCCGACCCTGAGCAGCTCCAGCACCGAAGACCAGCCCCCCAGCATCCACGAGATCTGCGTGGGGCCCTTCTGCTTTTTGGCTGCTCACCGCGTTGTCTGGCTACTAGCCCGCTGGCTTGTGGCCTTCCCGACGACGACCGACGACATCAACACTACTAGTCTGGTTGCTCCAGACTGGCCCTTGCTCCCTTCTAAAAGAGGAGCACCCTGGACCCTCCTGGTCCACTCCAGACGCCATTTTAGGTCCACCGCGTGGGCTTGAATTTGCCAAGACTTGTTGCCCCAATCCTGGGTCCAGCGACGTCGACAGCATCAACCATCGTGGGACAGCTCGCACCGCCATCCTGGTCACCGACAACGCCTCCTGGTCCGTGAGACTGCAGAGCCCAGCGTCGCCCACTCACCTGGTCGAGGTGACTCCATCTGGTGCCCTCCTGGTACCCATTTGATCACTGGCTAGTGATTCAGGACTTGGTCCCCTCTGCTTACAGGTGTCTTCCATCTTCGATCCAGGCTTGGATCCACCGAACAATCTTCACTGGTCGCCTGCCAGCAACTCCTTCTTTCAGGCTCCTGGTTCGTCAACGAAGGTTTCCGACGTCTTTTCAGACCTATGCAGCCGCAGCCCCTGGGCTAGGTAACTTCGGCATTTCGGTGTCCCAGCATAGCCTCACTATCCAAGGGTCCAGATCCACTTTCGTTTTCAGCCTACCTTATCGGGTTCGCCCGAGAACACTAACTTTGCTTTTACTAGCCTCCATAGACTTTGTCCCGCATCCCGCGTGAGAGTGCACACTCTGCACCCGAGTCCCCTAGGCCTCCTGCTAGTAATCTGAAGGTTCAGTAACGTAGTCCTAGCGATTCCAAAGCCTATTAGTCCAGTACTTACCTGCTAGTAATTTCGCATTCCACTTTCATAGTATATGGTTTCCCGTGCCCCTCGGGCATTTGTGTAAATTGTGCAACTTAAAGTATTTTCGTAAGAGTTTTGTTGTGTGCTTAGTACCCTGTCCTCATAAAGAGTACAGGGCTGTTGTGATCTAAATAAATACACTGGGGGCGTGGCCAAGATGGCGGGGTGAGCGGACGCTTCCTCCCGTAGCTCCTCCGGCCCGGCTCAGCTCGAGCACCGATTTCTGCGCTTTTCTCCCCCCGCAGCTGCTTTGCGGGTGAGGGGACTGTGCCGGAGTTCCTGGTGCACCTATTGATACTACTTTGACTCCTATCGCCCCGGGGGACGTGCCCCGAAAGTTTGCTCAAAGTTCGGAGCACGGTGGAGAGCCTGGGAGGCGGAGCGTATTGCATTGCTGTCCAGGCGCCTCGGCTGGGCCTGGTGCTGAAAGCTGGCGATCCCGAGTGTTCGGGC
This sequence comes from Lissotriton vulgaris, assembly GCF_964263255.1. Classification (NCBI taxonomy): domain Eukaryota; kingdom Metazoa; phylum Chordata; class Amphibia; order Caudata; family Salamandridae; genus Lissotriton; species Lissotriton vulgaris. The sequence continues at coordinate 1,358,254,937 of NC_141696.1, forward strand.
CCGACGTGCTCCGGTGAATAACAGTGCCCCCCGGCCGGAGCCTATGTGACCGGTGTCACCGACACGCAGCGGACCCTGGACCTCAGCTGGCGCCTTGGCACCTCGATACCGACGACGGTGCATGGTGTGGTGCGGGCCCCGGACCTGACGGCGAGGACCAGAGACATCTACGCGGCAGCCGGCCTGGATGGACCCGCTGGCGAGACTGTGAGACACTGGCTGCGGACCTTTCTTGCTTACTGTGCCCCGGGGGTCGCTGGCGGTCTCGCCAGCCCGGGCCGCTCTACCGGGCCCCGCCCTGCCGCCATCTTCTCCCTGTGGAGCTGGAGCTGGCGACCTCCACCCGTGCCTTAGGCGGGCGGGTGCCTCTTTTAGCCTTGGCTCCTGACCTACTTTACCAAGGGGCGCGCTGCTGAGGGACCCTGACTTTGGCCCCCGATTGCTACCCTGGTCGGTACAGCGACCGTCTCGCCCCGGCCTGAGCCGCCATTTTGTCGAAGGTGACGCAGCACTTTTGTCTTCGGCAGGGCCTCACATCTGGTGCCCACGAGTGGCTGGACGCATCTGCGGCGGCCGGCCCTGGACCTAGCCCACTGCAGCGACCACGGTGGCTGGGAGAGGAGGCTCGAGAAGGGGTGACCGCACGCTGCCGGACATGCTCAGCAGAGCCCAGCAGCTGAGGGACAGGACGCAGCCGTCGCCGGGGTCCTCCCGGGCCTCGGCAGACGCAACTGGAGGTGAACCGCCGGTTACGAGGTCCTTCATGGAGGACTTATTTAGTTCCCTTAAGGACGACTTCCAGACGCTAAAGAAGGAAGTAGCCAGCGAGGTCCGTGAAGTGCGAAGGGAGGTGGAGGGCCTTGGCGAGCGTCTTGACACGGTGGAAACGGCGGCCCAGCGCAGAGATGAGGAGATAGTCCATCTCCAGCAGGACGTTCTCCGTCTCCGGGAGCAGTGTGTCGAGCTCCAGGCCCACTCTGAGGACCTCGAGAACAGGTCCAGGCGGAACAACATCCGGGTGCGGGGTGTCCCGTCCGCAGACGAGGGGTCGGATCTGGTGGCCTATCTGCAGGACTTGTTCCGAGAGATTTTGGGAGAAGATGCAGAATTCCCGATCCGCATAGATAGGGCGCACAGAGTGGGCCGACAGCGCCAGTCATCAGCACCCCCACCGGACATTCTGGCGTCCCTGCCCGATTTCCCCTTGAAGGAGCGCATCATGGCAGAGGCCCGCAGGAAGCAGCCTCTAACTTTCAGAGAGCGGCCAGTGGCGCTCTACCAGGACCTGTCCGCCATCACGCTGCAGAAGCGCAGGTCCTTCCGGATTGCTACAGACTTTCTGCGGAAGCACGAAACGCCCTACTCCTGGGGTCACCCCTTCCGCCTCATCTTTAGGTGGAACGGAGTGTTACATCAGCTGCGCTCCCTCCAAGACATCTGTGGAGTATTGGGACTCACGGCCACGGAGGAAGACGGGGCGACGCCCACATGGAGGCGCTCGGAGAGACGGAACCGGCGGAGATCGGCGAGGAGACAATCGTCGGCGACTGCGAGTCGCCCTGATTCCCCTACCATCAGGGCGGATATGGAGGAAGCCCTGAGGACAGCGGCCAGGAACTTGCCTGAATCCAACGGCGTGGCCATGACGGCCTAACTTCACTCCGGGGGGAGGGATGCTTAGCTTCTACGATGCTGGGTTGGGGCTGGAGGTTGGGGGGGAACGGTTGGAGGTGAGTGGCTGAACGTCCACTTGATTGTTTTCTACAGACTTGCCCGTTCGGGCTGGACTGAGACAATGGGGTGTTTTTCTTTGTTTGTGTTTTTGGCTGGTTGCCATGGGTTGGTTCTGGGAGGGCTTACGAATTGTTTTGTTGTGGGGGGGGTCCCGTCCGATACTGCCCAGACACGCGTGAGGCCGGTTTTGGCCTTCCCTGAGCTCCTGCCCCGCGCGCCCCCACCGCTGATCCCTCGCTTGCTGCACAGCGCTCCGGTTCCCTGGGGGAGATGCCATCCTTGAAAGTGGTGACCCTTAATGTTAAGGGTCTGAACAATCCCGTGAAGCGCAGAGCGATCCTATCCCTACTAGAGGGGACGCAGGCGGACATATGCCTTCTGCAGGAAACTCATTTGCTATCCGAAGATTGTCATAGGCTGCGCTCTGCCAAGTTCCCCACCCAATTCTTCTCTTCGGCAGCGACCAAGACTGCAGGTGTAGCCATTCTTCTAGCTAGCTCTTTCAGGGGCGAGGTCTTGTACAATTATGCCGAACAAAAGGGGAGGCTCCTGGTGTATAGGATGCGGCTTGGGGGTATTGCCTTCACGGTTGGCTCCGTTTACAGCCCGAATGATCACCAGGATCGTTTCCTGGAATCAGTGTTGGTGGATGTCACTGCCTCGCCCGATCGCCATGTTGTCTTGGGGGAGACCTGAACATTGTCTTCGACTCGGCTATGGATAGATCTGCCCAGCGCTCTCCACAGACGGGGGAGCTTTCCCGCGTAGTGCAAGATCGGATCGCAGAGATGGATTTGCATGACCTCTGGCGCGCTATGCACCCCACCGATAGGGACTATTCCTATTTCTCTCACGCGCACCGCACTTATTCGCGGTTAGACTACCTCCTGGTGAGTGGTCCGCTACGCACGGCCGCCACGACGGCGGACATTGGGGTCCTGTCCCTGTCAGATCATGCACCGGTTTCCGGTGTCTTTGCGTGGCCGGCGGCCTCCCCCTCCAGAGGGTTATGGCGGCTCCGGGATACTCTTCTGCATAAGAAGTCGGTCGTGAAGCGAGTGGAGGAGATCATTCAGGACTATCTAGTCCACAATGGCAACTCCGACACATCCCAAGCGACGCAGTGGGCGGCCTTGAAGGCGGTCCTCAGGGGGGAATTTATCTCCATTTCCTCGGCCGAGAACAGGGAGCGGCAGTGCAAGAGGGACGAACTGACTGCGCAGGTCAGGGAGCTTGAACAGGTTCACCGTCGCACGGGGGCTCCTCGAGTTTGGAGGCAGCTGAAAGCGGCGAGGAAACTCCTTTCTGCGCTAGACCTAGATCGAGCGGAATATGCGGCGTTGCGCCTGAAGCATGCCTTTTACACGGGCGGGGACAAATGCGGTAAGCTCCTGGCCCATCGGCTCAGGGCTGCGCAGCAACGCAATGTGGTGAAGGAGCTCGTGGGTGCAGACGGAGTTTCTGTTTCCGGTGACGCGGAGGTAGCGGACTCCTTTCGTAGCTTCTATGAGGAGTTCTATGCCGCAGAACCCTCCTCGCCGGGGGACGCTGAGGATTATCTGGAGTCTGTGACCCTCCCGGTGCTTGAGCCCGCCCAGGCGGACCACCTAGAAAGAGACATCCATGTGGAGGAGGTCATCTCCGCTATAGCGCGATTGAAACATGGTAAAGCCCCGGGCCCGGATGGCTATACGGCCTTGTTCTACAAGACCTTCTGTTCTACAGTGGCGCCTATCCTAGCTCGCCTGTTCAACTCCTTCTCCGCACCGGGGGCTATCCCGCCGGACCTCCTTTCCGCGACTGTGTCGGTCATTCCGAAACCCGGGAAGGACCGGACCCTGTGTGGTTCTTATAGGCCTATTTCGCTTCTGAATGTTGATCTTAAGCTCTACACGGGGATCCTAGCGGCCAGACTTGGCCTGCACCTACCGGGCCTGGTGGAGGCGGACCAGGCTGGCTTTGTACCCGGTAGACAGACAGTTGACAACACCAAGAGGGTAACGCACATCTTGGAAAAGGCCTCGCGCGTCCCGGGGGAGCGGATGTTACTGTCGGTCGATGCGGAGAAGGCCTTTGATAGGGTTCATTGGCCGTACCTTGAGCTGGTTCTCCGGAAACTGGGAATCGGCGAGAAGTTCCGCACCATGGTCTTCAATTGCTATAAAAGACCGTCAGCATCGGTTCGGGTCAATGGGCACAGCTCGAGTAGTTTTGTCATTGAGCGCGGCACGAGACAGGGCTGCCCCCTCTCGCCGCTTTTGTTCGCTCTCTATACGGAGCCGTTTGCCCAGAGGATACGCGATAATCCAGACGCTATTGGGGTTAAGATGGGTCAGTATACACATGCTATTAGCCTTTATGCGGACGATGTCCTGTTGACCTTGGATGACCCCAGGAGGTCCCTCCCTGCTTGCGTCCAGGAATTGGACGCCTTTGCACGCGTGGCCGGTTTTAAAATGAATATGGCCAAATCGGCTGCCCTGGACGTGTCGCTTGCCGCGGACACCAGGAGAGACCTTCAGCGTCTTTTCCCCATGCAGTGGTCTTCATCCACGGTGCCATACCTGGGGATCCTGCTGGCGCCCTCGCTGCCTGAAATGGTCAAGGCAAATTACTCTTCCCTTAGTAAGAAGATTAAGGAGGAACTCGACCGATGGAACAAGGGCCTGCTCTCGTGGTTGGGCCGTATCGCAGCGGTGAAGATGACGGTGCTGCCTCAGATCTTGTACCTTTTTCGAGCTCTACCTCTCCAGCCCCCTGTGGGTTGGATACAGCAAGCGCAGGCTGACATCTCCCGCTTCGTGTGGCAAGGACGCAAGCCTCGGATGAAGAGAGTTCTCTCCACGCTTGCTCCGGAGGTGGGAGGTCTTGGTATCCCGGATCTCCGGAAGTATTTTCAGGCGGCGCAACTCAGATATTTGGTGGAATGGAGCAGGTGGGAATCTGACAAGCATTGGCTCTTTCAGGATCAGGCGGTAGCGGGACGTACCCTTCAGGAGGTTCCGTTCCTGCGGCGCGCGCATCGCCCGGCTAACCTCTACGCCTCTTTTGTCACCCGGGTCCCCCTGCGGGTGTGGGACGCGGTTTGCGAGCTTCGCGAGCTGACTACCTTCCCATCACCGTTTACGCCCATAGTTGGTAACCCGGACTTTACTCCGGGCTTAGAACCGGGAGCTTTTACCCACTGGGTTAGTGCGGGTTGCAGGGCACTTTTTCAGATTTACGGGCCGGAGGGCGTGCTTCCTTTCCAGCACCTTCGACAGGAATTTGGTTTGACAGAGGTGGACAGATTGCGCTACATGCAGGTCCGCCACTGGGCTCTCCAACCCCAAGTGCGCGATGTCGCAGCCCGTCAAATCACTCCTTACGAGCGATGGCTAGTGACTCGGACCTCGGATGCCAAGCTTATTTCCGATCTATATAAATTTCTTCAACCCCCGCCGTCTCATTTCCATAATCCGGGGAGGGAGCGCTGGCATAGAGAGTTGGGCAGGACCCTGAGCCACAAGGAGTGGGACAAGATTGCATATCGGGCGAGGCACTCTGCATACCACACTGGGCTGACGGAGACTTTTACTAAGGTGTCTACCTACTGATATTACACCCCGGAGAGGCTCTATGAGATGCACAAGCTCACCGATAAGGGGTGCTGGCGGGGCTGCGGACAAGAGGGTACTCTATCACACATTCTTTGGGATTGCCCGGCACTGACTGCTTACTGGACGGAGGTCTTGGATGAGGTGGATAGACACTTTGAGATTGAACTGCCGCGCTTCCCGGCGTATGTCTTGCTAGGCCTCCCCAACGACTTAATGTACCCGCTGAAGTCCCGTAGGGGTAGGCAGATCGCTATTGCGCTAGGCTCGGCGGTCCAAAATATCCTTGTCCACTGGCGCACCTCCACGACCCCCTCCATCACTGGTTGGTTGCATAGACTCTGGCAGGTACTGGGTATGGAGAAGATGTCGCTTACAGTGGCTGGAAATGTAGATCAGTTCGAGGAGCTCTGGCACCCCTTCCTGGCACTGCTGTCCACAGAATTTAGGGAGCTCACATGTCCGAGGTACCTGCGCCTTCTTAGGCTTACGCCACCGGCGGCCCCGGCGGATTAGGAGGGATGGGGCTGGAGGGCTTAGGGGTTGAGGGTAGGCTGTTCGGGGCGGATGTTTCTTATTAAGGGCTATTGGACGGGGATGTTGGGGTATTATTTCCCTTTTTTTTTTTTTTTTCCTTTTATGGGGGCGGGGGGCTTGGAGGGACTGCGTTGTGTTTTACTGTGTTGCAGGAAGCTACTTGCTCTTAGCTTTGGTGGGGGGGTCGGGGAATATAGGAGGGTTGTGCGCACTACCTTACTGCCTTACAGCTGATGCTTTCCCTTCCCCTCCTGGATCACCGACCTCCCCCCTTTTCGACTAGAACTGCTGCGACATGTCTCTTTTTTCTTTCATTGTACTGTATGTAACCTTGACCTCCACCTCCCTTCCCCATGTTCCTTTTGTTATAACAATAAAAATGCTTTAAACCTAAATAAATACACTGTTTATTTTCATAACACTTGTGTGGTGTCCTTTCACTTGGTGTTCAAGGGGTATATGTGATGGTATAACAGCTGGCTTAACACGCCCTCTAGAGTTTAGCCCGAAGACTGCTCGTATCCATGCTACTAGGATAGCTGGTCTATAAGGTTGACTTACAACCAATCACCATAAGGGTCGTTTGGAATGATACACAGTGATCACTAGAATAGTGAGCAGGTGTGTTTTAATATCCCAAGGAAGGCTACTCCAGGTTTTTCTACCAGGTAGGAGAAGGCACGTCCCCCAGAACGGGTGGGGCGCATGTGAGGAATAACCTAGAGATTACGTGAAGTAGAGCTTTGCATTCCTAACAAATGATGATGGAGAAATCTGTCAGCGATGTATAGGATGGGCCTGACTTTTTATAGAGCTTTAAAGACCAGGCATAAAGTTTTGAAGGTGAGCTCTTTGGATCAAGGCAGCAGTGCTTAATTTGAGCCAGTGGTTTCCAGTGCTCAGCACTAGCGTTTAATTGTCAGCACTGGCTCTAGTGACAGTTCACCACATGGTGGTGCTGCCTATCTAATTTTGAGATGAGCACAACAAGTGAGTTCAAAAATCAATATAGATTAAAAAAAGAATAATACCTGCCACTCACACCATTTACATAGCTTTAGGGGACCCGTTGTAGTCTGAATTTTCACACTGGTAGGAGTGTGATGGTTAGTGACACTGGAAGGGGCAATGTGTGGTGCAGGCTACAGTGGCCTCCTGAGGAGGGCCCTGGTACTTACTTTTTTTTTTATAAATTAAGCTCTGATTTAGGTAGCCAATGCAGCTTCACGAGATGAGGGACAACAAAGGCTTGGAAGAGAAATGTATGATCGTGGGAGCTGCAGAGTTTTGGATTGATCAGCAGAGCACTCTAGGTTTGGAGAATTACGATAATCAAGCCTAGAGCAGTGCTTAATTTCTGTTGGTGTTTGCTGCTGCTTAACACCGGAAGATACTTATGAAGTCTACCACAAGATGGCACTGTCTATGTTTGTGAGGATCGTACTCATTTAACAGTGAAATACACTTTAAAAAAAGAATTTTAGCTCAGCCTGGCCTTTCTTACTGCTGTGGGTGGCCTAGAATTGTCCACACCATCATATTTATAAGAGTGTGATGTTTTAAAGGAGCGTTTCTACTAGAATGCGGCAGTGATGCAGTTCAAGTCAGTAGTCAGGGCCGGCTTTAGCTCTGGTGGTGTCCGGTGCGATAATCTTTTTGGCATACCCCTCCCCTATGGCCTCCTCCTTGGATTCCCTCACTACCACCCTGCAAAAGTGCCCCTCGTTCCTCCATAGCTCCTCTCTCACATACATTTCATTTATTTTAAAGCGCTGGTAATGGCTGACTTTACTAATCCACTCAGCTAACCATATAAAATCCAGATCTGTTCTTTGCAGGAGGCATATTAACCCTCTGAGCTACTTTATGGCAAATCAAAACTGCCACTGAACACAACTCCAATCTCTCTCTCTAGCAGGAACATTAATCACAAGAGTTATTTTGACATTGTTATTGCTATCTGAAAGCTGGACTGCACAAGGACTCTGCAGCATGGGCTTTTAAATGGTAATTTTTTGCTAAACACAGCGACCCCCCCTGGGGTCAGTGCCCTCCCACTTCTGGTCAGCACCCATTGCGGCTGCAGTCGTTGCACCACCGGAAAGCCGGCCCTGTCCGTAGTGCAAACTGCAGCGGCCTCCTGAGCAATACCCTGGCTACTGGCACATGTTTATTTACAAATTAAACATTGGCCTAGAAGTAATCAGCATGTGGGTTGCCATTCTCTGATGACACCCCAAAACATTGTGTGCATTATTGGATGCAACATTTGTTAGGGCCACAAAGATGTGTGCAGCAATGGCAGGTAACAAAACAGATATATGTGTTTCTTGTGACATAGATGCTATGCCTGCTCCACCATGGTTTCTGGCCATAAATGTTGCTCCGGCCTCAGTAGTTTGAAGAGCACAGTTTTAGTAAAGCATCCACATATAGCTCCTGACATGTTTGATGTAGATATTGTAATGGCATGGGGTGGCATCGAGAGCTTGTTGTGCTTGGCAGGTGTGGTACATGTAGCTCCTACAGTCTTCTGTTTCAGAATGCCAGCTTCATGCCAGGGTAGTGCTCAGAAGGTAAACCATAGCTGCCACTGAATGCTACTGCAACTCGGGCACTATTCTCACTTGTGGCAGCACATTATTGCCCTAGCTATTTGTGGTAATCTAGTTGCCCAGCTAGGTGTGTGTGTGATGTTTTTGCCAATTTCTGTGAGTACGCATAAAGATACTACTTTGTAGATGTTCAACAAAATTAAATGTCATGATCTTGGCCACCCCACTTCTCTAGGTACAACCACTTCTCAACTCCCATGTAGAAATGATAGATACGTAATGCATACAGGTGATGGTAAAATCCCACATGTAGTCTGCATGTGCATTTCGACTTTCTAAACCACAAGACATTTCACATGCATACTTTACACCTTTTTCCGAGTGTTAGTTACATGTGCACCTGGAAGACGGATATGACTTCATGTTTTAATGGCAATCAGTCAAGTAAGTTCAACATAGACCTGCCAAAGTCACAAATTGTGGCAATAAATGGCAGATCCCGATTCACATGATGTGGATCTGTTGAATAAATGTATGCTCACGAACAAGGGAGCAGCCAGAAAATTAAAATACCCCCGCTTGAAACATAGCTCTATTCAGACCGAGTGTGTGAATTGAGTAAATGCAATCCCCCTCAAAAGAATTCCCTCCACCCTCCTTCCATCTATGCAGCCATCTGTCCTTTCCCTTCACCTTACCATCTACCTACTCATTGCCTATCCATACATCCGAACTCATGTATTTGTCCATCCAAACCCATGCATCCATGCATCCACCCACCCATCCATCTATCCATTGAGACATCCATCCACCCACCAATCCAACCACCCATCTGTATGTTTATATATCCACCAGTCTTTTAAGAATTCTTCCATTTACTCTTCTCCATCTGTCCATTCTTCTATCCTTCCACCCATTCACATTTTCACCTGCCAGTCTCTTCATTCTCCTATCTAGCCTTTCCCTCTTCCAGTAATCTTTTCTCACTTTTATCCAGTCATTCCTTAATTTTACCCTTTCTTCCTACTTTTCAATTTTCTTCCATCTTTTCTTTCACATTTCCTTCTTTCCTGTCACCCTTCCTTTCTCTTCTAGTTCTTTTTCTCCCCTTTCTATCTACCCATTTATTTCCTCTTAACCTTACTTCTTTCCGACCTTTCTCTTGCATGCTCTTTGTTTTCTTATGAACTCCTCTCTCTGCATTTCCCCTATTTTTAGGTTTTGCCTGGTGAAAAGATGCGCTCTGCGCATCTTTTTCGCGCAGGCGAAAACCTATTGAGATATATACGGGAGACAGGAACGGCCTCCGCCTTTCATTGGCTAGCTCCATAAATGGAGGCTAGCCATTTGAAGACGGGCCTGTCCGTCAATGCCGGACCAGATTCGGGGGCGTTCCCGAGAATTTTTGGCTTTTGGCTACGTCACGCGACGTCAGCCAAAAGCCGGGAACGCCCCCGAATCTGTTCCGGCATTGAGCCGGCACCCGCCTTCCTGACCTTCTCAGTTTCTTCCCTCAGGCTCGGACGGGAATAATTATCTCTCCCCTCCACTCCTCTTCACACCCACTCACTCCCCTCCTCCGAATTCCGCCGCCGCCCCCTCCTCCACGCAGCCGATTCTACCCCTTCCCGCCCCCTCCCGCCCCCTGCTCCTTTCCCCGCCGGCACCAAGACACCAAGGTGACTTAAACTTGGTAGAGTTGGAGAAGGGAAACTACGTTGTGCAATCTGAGGTCGATACGTTAAAGCGGAGCTAATTGGAGGAGGAAAGGGGCAGACAGCCAATGTGAGGAATCCGCAGCGGAAAGGGTGGAAGGAGCGTCCAGAGCGCAGGAGTGCGACTTGCAGCCAATTGGAGGAGACCGTGTTTTTTCTATGGACCGCCCCGTTCGTCTGGGAGGACCACCCTAGGAATGTAACGCAGGTGACTCCCTCCTGCTGTACAAACAAGGTGGGTGGGGTGGGGGAGGGGAGGGGAGAAGCCTGAAGGGCAGGTGTAATTTTCTCTGTAAATAACCCCTCCTTAATGATGCCCCTCCTTCCACCAACCACACCCAGCAGCGCTCCTATCAAAGACTGTGCACTCAGCTAGTGGGGTCAGCAGAGGGTTAATGTGCCTGCAACAGGGCAAGAGATCATGTGGTTATTGGAACCCACTAGTTACCGAGGCATACCCTAGTACATTAACGTGGTGTGTAACTATTTCTACTTTGTGGCTCATGTGCAATCTGAGGTCGATACGTTCCAAACCATTTAGGATAGCTCTGTGGGTTATTGTGACAAATGTGCAGCCAGTGGGGGACAGATTACAGGTTCAATATCATAGCTCAGTGGATTGCTGTGCCTGCTGCAGTAATCATGTGTCACCTGGTGGAGGTAAGTCACTATGTTCCATCCCCAGTATCATAGCTCAGTTGAGTAGGATGCGCACAGCAGTGGTCAAGCGCTTATTTTATCTGCAGTTACCCATATTTCTTTTGGGTTGTGAGAAAAAGTGAAGCTGCAACTAGTAAATTCCTGCATATATTGAAGCAACACATGTTCACACTGGAATGCCTGATGGGTGTTGCAGCTACATGCACCCATGTGTAATCCATCACTACATTCATATGAAAAAATATGAGCATTGTAGCTCACATCGCAGCTGTGTAAGCTTCTTTAGAAAGTTTTCTCCTGCTTTTAAACGCCCCTACCCGTCAGCCGGAACAGCTGTTTGCTTAGCAGCCTCAATAGCAGTGAGAACTCAAGAAAACAAGCTTATTTTCCGTTTTAACTGTATTTAAAAATTAATGCAGACAGGAATGCAAAATGTAACATCTACTATTTAAAAGTATTATTACACGGGCATATAAGCGATTCTAAGTTGTGCTGGAAGCCTAGCAGAAAGCAAAATAGGTATGTAATTGTGTCTGCCCGGAAGCAGAACGTTAAGGAAAATTCCCATCACATAAATAAGGAAAATTCCCATCACATAAATAATTGCACGGGGCACTTCATGGTTCACTGACAAATACGTCGAAATAGAAATTTTTGTTATTTCTGTACTTAACCCTTTTTCCTGGATGCGAGCTAACAGTAATGCTTGAACTTGTTTCCTGCTGAATATAGCGCAAGTTTCTATTCTGCTGCCATTGGAATTTCGTTAACTCCCTTTAGCTGACAAGCATGCCTTTCATTGAATAGCAGAGGCATTCAAGTTTGTTACGCAGCGAGCCCCGGGGGAAGCAGGGCAGATGCAGGGGAGAGGGAAATGGAAGGCAGCCTCTGCTTGCACGAAATGTGGTTTTCAGCGCAGAGCGTTAGGTTCCCGCCCCCCCTCCCGCTGTCTGTTGCCCCCGTCCCGATGTCTGTTGCCCCCCTCCCGCTGTCTGTTGCCCCCCCTCCCGCTGTCTGTTGCCCCCCCCTCCTGCTGTCTGTTGCCCCCCCTCGCGCTGTCTGTTGCCCCCCCCCCTCCCGCTGTCTGTTGCCCCCTCCCCGCAGATTTGTCATTTTCCTAATGCAGCTTCAAGAAGCTCGCGCGAGGGCCTCGGTGCATGGATGATGCATCCGTCTTCACCGCCTGCGAATGAGCTGCGTCAGTGTGGCCTAATGTGGCATCCCCGAGCCCAGTGACACTCCTCCAGGGCCGGCGGCGGCGCCCAGTGCCGAGTGCTCAGCTCAGTAAGTGCGTTTTAATGACAACGGAGCTGGTTAATGGCCGAGGGCGGCTAGTTAGTAACCCGTGGTATTTAATGGCGCTGGAATCGCTGAACGTGGATGGTCTGTGAATTAACAGGAAGGCCTGGTATGTGGATGAATCTGGATTTGAGAATCATACGTTATAGGATTATTTAAGGCAGGGTCCTGCGTGAGAAGGGACAAGAATGAGGGGGTGCATGCAATAAGGATTGCTTTGTGCAGTGCCACATGGGCACCCTGGAGCCACTCCGGTTCACCATTACTAGAGGGATTCTGCACATGGCCTGGGGGGGGTTGCCAATGTGTACATGTCTTTGGCTTTTTTAAAAATAATAAATAAGATGACTATTTCTGTCTATTAGCAGGCATGTCTAGCCAAAAATAGTGCTGCAAACATTCCAATCCGCGATCCATTCGAGAATGTCTTTGTTTTAGAGGTTCCTGCTGAGAAGTATTATTAGCCTCCAAAGGCACGCTGTCTTGTAAGTGATCAGCTGTCAGATACATGCTTGCATGCTCGCTTTCTGAGATTTATAGATATAAAGGTATTTGTTTGAAATGTTAAGATTCATGATTCTCTCTCCCCTGCACAATGGCCTCTTTACTATCCTAACAGATTATGTTGTCGACGCCGAGACTCGACCCTGGCCCCCCAGCTCCATAATGTCCGTGTTCCCGTTCCTTCCCGCACCCCCCACCCTCCCCCCCTCCCGCTGTCCGTGTCTCCGGCCGTCTGTCCCACCTCATTTACATTAGAACATCTTCAGTCCTGCTCTTTAATAACCAGCTCCCGCAACAACTCCCCGTGCCAAGTCCTCGCACACACTCTTTACATAAAACGATATTCTGCTGCCATTGGAATTTTGTGTGCCCCTGTTGCCTGCTTGTGCCTCTGTGTGCCCCTGTTGCCTGCTTGTGCCTCTGTGTGCCCCTGTTGCCTGCTTGTGCCTCCGTGTGCCCCTGTTGCCTGCTTGTGCCTCCGTGTGCCCCTGTTGCCTGCTTGTGCCTCCGCGTGCCCCTGTTGCCTGCTTGTGCCTCCGTGTGCCCCCGTTGCCTGCTTGTGCCTCCGTGTGCCCCTGTTGCCTGCTTGTGCCTCCGTGTGCCCCTGTTGCCTGCTTGTGCCTCTGTGTGCCCCTGTTGCCTGCTTGTGCTGTGTGGGTGTGTGTGGAGGGCTCTGTGTGGCTGTGTGTGTGGGAAGCTTTGTGTGGCTGTGTGTGTAGGAAGCTTTGTGTGGCTGTGTGTGTGGGGGGCTTTGTGTGGCTGTGTGTGTGGGGGGGCTCTGTGTGGCTGTGTGTGTGGGGGGCTCTGTGTGGGTGGGCTCTGTGTGTGTTTGTGTGTGTCATTTGCGAGAGATAAAGCTAGTGGCATTGTAAATGACAATGCCATTTATTTATGTTAAAAAAACATAAATAAAAATAATGTCAAGAGCAATGCCAATAGCTCTAACTTTAACAAAGGCAAAACCATTGCATTGTAAATGCTTGTTTTTTTATGATGTGCATGCCAGCTGAAAGCCTATGACCTTCTCTCATGGTATTTCCTAGCAATGCTATTTATTAGTATTTTCTCTGCAGAAGTCAGAGGCCCCATAAAAAAACAATTCATGTTTATGGGCACCCAGTTCACCAGCTAATCAGGCACAGTGGCAGCCCGCTTAAACTGCTGAAGTGTGTGGGAGGGGGGTACCTAGGCCACTGCTCACCGGTTGACCTTATGTACTTGGAAAATCTGCAAGCACTGTGGATCTTCTGCAGTGATAGCTTTAAGGTTAGGGGGGGGGGGGGCAGGGTGTTGCAAGAGGAGGGCTAGGAGGTCCCACTGGATTTTTTTTATGAAAACCACAAAGCCGTACCATTTATGGATCCTCTCCAATATTGCCAATCGTATAAAAACACAATTTTGCACATACCTTTAGTGGGAGAAACAGATTAGATGAAGTAAAGATTAGATGAAGTACAGCAAATGCACATTTGAGTCTGACTAGGGATGAATTCCTCTACCTGGGCAAATATTAACCCGGGGGAGACAAAACATTTAAACAAAATTAAAGCGTCTTTGCATCTAAACAACTAACAAGTGAATGATGATTTAGGTTTACGTGTATGCATAGAGATGTACAGTTCTGAAGATTTTGGTGTCTCAAAAACCTTAGTTTATTCGTATGACTCATTAGGTCACAATTTCTTTATGAATGGGACCCCCTTTGTGTCAAATGGTGTCAAATCCTTAAATGGGCCTCCATTTCTGACATAACCCAAGATGACGTAAACAAAATGTTTCTAATGTGGTAAAAGGTGGTACACTAACCCCGAACAGGCACCTGCATAGGTAGACGAGAGCCGAGCGCTTTAGATAGGTGTGCAAGAGCAAAGGCCATTTGTGCTTGTCCTTTAGCCCTCTTAAATAGAGCACAAAGTTATCTTTAGCGCTCCATGTTTCTTCATTTGTGCCATGTTTATGTTGGGGATGTGTGCCTGATGTAGTTACACCAATACAACATTTGTGTCAGCTCAGTTCCACATTAGCGCTGGTTCTGATAGGTGATGGGTATGTGCTACTACACATTGCAGCATTAAGAGAAATAAACACATGAACATAATTTGCAGCGCAAAAACAACTTATGGTCTCGAGCTAAAAGAGCACAGACACACATGCACAAAAATAATTTGTAGAGAGATCTTTTCATGATATGGCCAGTGGTGTTACACCAAATGTTTGGGGTGGGGGGAGGGGCTACAGGATGTGTTGAGGGGCCACTGAGTCTTCGATATCTTACATGGCCATTAAAGGATTGGTGGGCATCAAAATTTGGGGACTCCCTCCACCAACACTGGCACTAGGAATCTACCAGCATGTCTATGATTTAAAGGACATAGTCTGTCTCGAGGCCCAGGGTCATAGAAGAGGCAACTGCGTCAGCACGTGCATGCTTTTGGGAGGTAAAGAAACACTTCCGCCCGTCTGGACAGTGTCCCGCTTTGTGAGTTGAAAGGAGAACCCACGGCTGCCCTGTTAATCAGTGATAACGGGGTCGTCGGCCAGGGGGGCAGCGCTGCACACTTCCGGCTAAACTCAGGCAGACGGAGCACGTGAGAGCGCGGCGCTCGCGGTAGCCTGCCGCCTGGCCAATCCACGGTGGGCGCTCAAGGCCCTTCCAAATTCCTCTGCGATAGCTGCTGTTTGTCCCGCGTACTCCACCAGACAGAGGGTGGTCTGTGCACTTCGGAGGCTGGCGCTGAGTGTAACGGTGAGCTAGAGGGGCCATTATCAAATCCCAGGTGTCCCAAAATTAATATTCGTCTTCGCAGGCCTTTTTCACTAAGGATTCTTAAAAAAAAGGTAAGTGGACAAACATATCGTCCAGCATCGCAATGCCAGTGTTAATTTCTAAGAGAACTGTTCCTTGAAGATTGTTCAAGGCTGACGGGGAAGTTAGACCTGGGCGCGGTGAACGCAAGCGCCGAGGGGGTGCTTCCTTTAAATGCGTATGTACCAAATGCAACGGCGCGCGCCGCAGCACAAACAACCCCGCGCAGTAAAGGGCGCGCGCACACTTCCAGGGCACCGCTGGGGTCAGCAACACTGCCAGCGTCGAGAGTCGAGACTCTAGACGCAATGGGTCACGTGATGGGGCCACGGCACATCTGTATTTAGCACTAAGCCTGTGGCCGTCGTCAAGTCTTGCAGCGCGCGCTCAGTCAGCTGTGTGGGGTTCTGTAGTGTTTTTATGTCCCCGCGCGCCATCTCTGGGGCAGCAGCCCACTGAAAACATCTGGTGTCGGCGACCTGAAAAGCTGAGTGCAAGTGATGTTTACATTACAGCATCCTGAGAACAATGTTCGGATGGGAAAAAGCACAGCCATAGCTACTAGAAAATTAGAACCATTAGACTTTTTTTTCACTTTGAATCTTGAAAAATGACGGGAAATGACTGTGCGCTCTCATGAAGCATTCTTTGGAAGTGTATGTATTAGTGAAATCTTGACAGAAAATCCATCTGTTCTACATGGGCATGTTTTCTTTATGGACATTTGAATACCTGATTAGGAATTTCAAATTTGCCTCGATCTTACATATTTCTTTATTATTCAAACATTAGACGCGGGAGGGGTATCCGGTGAGGGAGGTTCTTGTTTAATGGCAGTGGACTCAACTACCCATTTAATAAACATGAACATTAGCATATATGTATATATTTATTTGTATTTTTGTATTGTGTTATATGTTTTACAGGCTATCATTATTGATTACCATTTAAACGTGAGTGACATTAATAGGGACTATTACCCAGGCCTTCGATTATCAATGTTATATTGCTAACGTGTTCCATGAATGACTTATTGAGTTTCGAAATCAAACTTATAAAGAATGCCCCGAAGTTGAAAAATCCTCTCCATGCAAACTAACCCATCAAAATATCCACGGTCATTGTCTGTCCCTGGAAAACTGTGCAGACTTTGGCTAGTTAGCGGCTGTATATTCAGCTGTCTTGTACTTAGGTATGCCTGTATTTATTATATTCCATATTTAATTGAGGTTTGGCACAGTAAATAAATAGACATCTAGTAGCATGGATAACTTCAGCTTGGGCTGGCAGTTTTTTAAGCGAGTAGATGGTGGCGGTGCTTCCGGTAGAGCAGCTGTTATTAACCTTTTGACTTCTGTAGACCCTCGATAACCCGGGTACCACTACCCGAGAGATGTCTCTGATTTGACCTGTAGTGAATATTGCGTGTTTTCAAAGCAGAAGCCCTTCCCTAATGTCAGTGGCGGCTGGTGACATCTGAAAGTGGTGAGGCGTAAACTAATTTTCATACTGCGCGTCGTGAGCGAGACAGCCTGAACAACCTAGGAGGATTCGGTAGATTCTCCCCGCAAAAATTTTGAAAAAAGAGTGGACAAATGGTGCATTTTCAAGCAAATTTGCGAAAGCAGGAAGGTTATTAAAGCAATTGTGAAAGTGCAGTTATTACATTAATAAAGAGATGTCATATAACATAGGTAGCTGCTTATTCAGTATACTGATAAAAGCAGTGACTCACAGACCTATTTACATCATGTGCATTTTTTGATCTGCATAGGGTACATGTTCTTTGCAGCAGGCACATTACCCTTCTGCACTACCTTTCCATGAGTCAAAATTTCCACAAGACAAAACTCTGATATCTCTCTCTCTCTCTCTTCTCTCTCTTCTCTCTCTTATATTAATCACCAGCGTTATCATGACCTTTTTCTTGTTTCTAAAAATTGCCAGAGGCCAGTGCAGTGGTAGAGAGTGCTCTTAGAACCATAATATACTTGCAACTTCATTCAAATTACGCACTAGACAAGAAAGAGAGCAATATGCTGCCTAAATAAAAAGTACCAACATCCTGGAAAAAGCAAAGTAAAGCATGTGAAATATAAGCAGGAAGAATACCAAACCACCCATCAATCAGTCATTGCAGTGCCACAGGATTGGTGCACTTCCCCACCTTGGAAAACAATGCTGTTCAAAAAAAGACAAGAAAACAAAAGTTTAACATTTTTGCCCACTCTTAATAATAAGAGTCCGTCGTTTCTCAGATGGCCTGAAAGAGGCCTACCCCAGCTCACATAACGTACAGATTGCCACATGTGGTCGCCGGCCTGGGCTCTCAGGTTTCATTTCTCTTACAGTAAACGCCTGGGTACTGGCTTGTTCTAGTCAATAGCTCTTCACTAACGATGAAGCCATGAACCCAGAAGCAGTTTCTACAATAACCCAGCTTGATTATCTGTGCGTGAAACCAGGATGCAGAGTGAGAGCCGGGGATAGACCTTCACAAGATGGACATGACGTAAATACCATGCTTTACTAAATATTTACTAATTTACATTCGACTGACTCAGTACTGACCTTGTTGTTCAAAACTGCAGAGCAAAAAGCTCAACGTCACAGCTTGCTCCCAATAAAGCAGCCTTTTGCGCACAGGACAGAATGGTGACATAACGTTTCCCTTTCCAAAATAGATGGAATTTGACACCCGCGCCTTGTCTCCACTTTTGTCTATTTGTACAGTAGTTGTATTCCACCAGAATAAACATTTAACCAAATGCGACGATGGAGACTGATCCGAAACAAAAGAGACACACGCAAGATGCACTCTGCACGCCGAAGCCCTGAGCATTCAAACAATATCCTAATAGGTCCTTTCATTTCCCGACACCCAGAGACTACTCCGCACTTCTCACCCGACCTAGCAGCACCTCCCTGTTCCTCAAGTGCCTAGAACTGGTCCCTGATCTACAACTCTTCCAGCAACATTCCTCACGTAATTATGCTTTATGCAATCATTCTCTAGTTTTTCAATCTACGGGAACTGTCTGGTGGCAAACTACTCACAATTAGTCGTGGACGGTTCTAACAGGGACCTGTAATGGTGGGAGCACAGACGTCGGCATTGCACCACAACAGCAAAGCAATTATATTATCATAGTCTCGGCTGCTCTGCAAATAAGTTTGCAGTGAAAGCCACAGTGTTTTATTTAAAACATAAAGTGCAACGACAGACCTTGTAAGCCAACACGCCGCAATAATACGCAGCCACAGCACCGCCACCTGCACACTCCAATCAGGTCAGAATTTGCCTGGTGGCCCAAGTCACTTAAGTGCTGCTTAGCTTTTCGAAGGAAATTTTCATTAATAGGCTGTCCGTGTAATATGCACTCAGTGCAACAAAGTGACACCTGTTTGTCGTGTGTGGTATAAAGCGCTCTGCCTCGACGAAAACCTGAAGGGTTTGCTTCAACAAGGTGTGAACTAGCCAGCGACTGCGATGTTTTGCTGCTAACTGCCCGTCTCATTTAAAAACGTGGCATGCATGGGTGTCAGGGGCCTGGCCTGGAAATGTCATCTTAAACCATTTACGGGATCCTCGCAGTTGCTGCTCGCGGAAGGGGGGGGGGGGAGTTGGATGGAGGTGGGGGGGGGGTGTCGCACGGGGATATTAAAATACAATTTTAAAATCCTACCTGAGCAGGTCCGCGTCGCTCCGGGCCCGTTGGCGCCTACAGCCCCTCGCTCTCAGCCAATCCTAGCTTAGGGCATGCCATATAGCCATGATAGGTGATTGGCCATGCAGTACGGTAATCATCAAAGCAACCCAACACCCACGCGCGGCACCATCCTGCTGCAGCAGCCAATCCTGGTGCAGTGTTAACAGCGCCACTGCGCCAGGATTGGCTACGAGCAGGATACGATTCTGCCCATATTGAGACCAGGACCCCGGGTCCCTGCCTTTGTCGCTGAGGAGGGAGGGGGGGGGGTTCTCCCACCCTACGCATGCGCGAGCCAGTCTAAATAGTGAGACTCCTGGCTTTCACATGCGCAGTATGTACCCCGCTTCTCTCTCTCTATTCTGCCTGTGCGCACTGTGTGCCTGCCACTCTCTGCCGCAGCCCCGCCCCCCACGGCCCACTTCCTAATGCGTTGCCCGATTCTGTCGGGCTTTTCCCGCCGGGGCCGGTAGTGAGCAGTTTAAGTGTGCGCGCTGCTCAGATTTATTTAAAAGCATACTTTAACTTTAATAATGTTGGCAGTGCCGTGCGGTCGCGTCCATGGCTAGTGGGGCAAAGCCCCAACGCCCCCAATGGACGCACCGCCACTGCCTAATGTATGAAAACGTGTGTTGTGAAACACCCAACAGGTGAATAACGGTGATTCCATCTAAAAATGCACGTTTCTAGAATGTGCTTTTGTTTTGCCAACTTGTCATGTTTGTGATAAGCTAATGCAAACCCCATTAATAATAGTTAAATATCTATGTGATTGTTTAAATTAGAAACATTTAACACGTTGCTGCAAGAGCACTCTGGCGCCCCATGTTTATTGTTTAGATTAGAAGTTATTCTGCTGTCATAAATCCTATGACCTTTTCCTTTCAATTTCCAATCTCTTTTATCTCTTCTATTTCCTTTACATGCATTTAGACTCTTCTATTTCGTGTACACTATGCATTTAGACTCTTCTATTTCCTTCACACTATGCATTTAGGCTCTTCTGTTTCCTGTACACTATGCATTTAGACTCTTCTATTTCCTGTACACTATGCATTTAGACTCTTCTATTTCGTGTACACTATGCATTTAGGCTCTTTTGTTTCCTTCACACTATGCATTTAAACTCTTCTATTTCCTGTACACTATGCATTTAGACTCTTCTATTTCGTGTACACTATGAATTTAGACTCTTCTATTTCCTTCACACTATGCATTTAGGCTCTTCTGTTTCCTGTACACTATGCATTTAGACTCTTCTATTTCCTGTACACTATGCATTTAGACTCTTCTATTTCGTGTACACTATGCATTTAGGCTCTTCTGTTTCCTTCACACTATGCATTTAGACTCTTCTGTTTCCTTCACACTATGCATTTAGGCTCTTCTGTTTCCTGTACACTATGCATTTAGACTCTTCTATTTCCTGTACACTATGCTTTTAGACTCTTCTATTTCGTGTACACTATGCATTTAGGCTCTTCTGTTTCCTTCACACTATGCATTTAGGCTCTTCTGTTTCCTTCACACTATGCATTTAGACTCTTCTTCTGTTTCCTTCACACTATGCATTTAGGCTCTTCTGTTTCCTTCACACTATGCATTTAGACTCTTCTGTTTCCTTCACGCTATGCATTTAGACTCTTCTGTTTCCTTCACACTAGGCATTTAGACTCTTCTATTTTTTCATAGAATGTGTGAATGTAAGACATGGGCATAGATGCTTTCATTAGTGCACCTGCTCTGTAGGATTGTTTGTTAAACTAAAATATATCAGATACATATGATATTCGCGCTGATGCCTTTCCAACAGTGGTAGTTTGTCCTCTTGCTAAGTTAATCATTACATCGATCTCTATGAGCTTTATCGTTGTTTTCATTATATGAAGTAAAATAATGTCAAAGATAAGGGCTTTTTCAACAAATCTCTTGATCAGATCCTATAAAAATCCAAGCATCAGACTGCAGGGGAGAGAGGACTCCACATGGGCGTCGAAGGTCAAGACTGAGCACAGCATCAGCATCCGCTTGAACAAAAGGCTGGGGTGAGGCATTCGACCCCCACAGCCTGGTGCCAGGGCTGGGCTTGTTCTTGGACAGACACAACTACCCTTGCCCTTGAGATAAGAATAGCAGGCTCGGTATTCTGGATGAAACAACAGACCCTGTTGTCCCAGACCATGTTTGCACACCACCTTTGAAACTCAAGAGTAGGCTTATTATTTACTAATCTGTTAGAGCTAGCCTAGTGCCTAGGGATAGCACAATGAATGTGTTAGGGCTATAACATTCAATAACCATGTTAGAATTTTTAATTTATTTCATTATTCATGAATTGCTTTGGTGCTTTGTTTCTGTATTCTGTGATTTTACCATTCATATTGTGTGCCCCAAATAAGGCTTTTTACAATAAGCATGTTAAACTTCATATTCTGTTTCTAGTGACCCCCTTTACATAAGAGGGTATGGAGTTCCTGAATTGTCTTATGAGACTGATCATTACCAGGAAACACTTCCTATGCAATACTGGTCAGTGGGTTGTGTCTTGCATGCACTCCAACTGGATTTCTAATTCGGGTTAGCACACTGACTAAGTCCTTAGTAGCTATAAATCTGACAACTGCTACTCGAGGGGACCCTAGAGAACATATCAGAACCTCAAACCAATACACAAAAAACGGAAAATAACAGAATCAAGTATGTATATAAACATATACACAAATTATGACTATTTATTTAATTTACAAATAATACAAAAACAAAATGTTCATATTAACGGGAAGGTTAAAGCTTTTCAATACATGCTTTATTTCTAAAAGTCAATGTGCTGTGTTAGATACTAGCCCATCACTCTATTTTTTTTACTCTTTATGCATGTTGTCCTTTTGTTGGCACAAAACACTGCTTTATTTGAGGCCAACAGTCATTCACACTAAACTCAGTTTATTGTACGTGCATCACTCCCACAGATAAAAGCTGGGACAGCAACATCATTTTTACCCCCAATTTTTATTTTTTTCACAATCTTAAAGGTGACCTCTGTAGGAGAGTAGGGTCTGCAATCCTATGATCACCCAGATTTTTTGCTTTTGTTTCACTGGTTTACGACTTTCTCTGGCTGTGGGCCTGCTAATCAGACCCACAGCCTGGCTGTTCTCTTTCTAAATTACGAAATGTACCCTAGGTGCATTTACCGATTGGTACTGGGCCACCTTATCAGACCCCGTAACGCAGGGCATAGGTGTACCCAGGGCCGCCAGGGGCTGAAGCATGTATTATGCCACCCCTGGTTGGCCTCCTAAATTTGACACAACTGGCTGCACGACAGCTGGGGCGAAGCCGTGTAACCACCCTTCGCTGTAGGTATAGTAGCTCTATATCTAACCATACAATGGACACCCGAGTTCCTATCAGTCACTCCTATGGCAGGCCTTAACAATCCTGAAGGCAGAGTGCGTGGGCTCGTGTGAGCTAGGTTCAGGCCCGAGCCGAGCCCGGTTGCAGCTTGCGGAATCAAGACCCAATAGCTGTTCCATGATAACGCGTACCATATCGGTAACTCCGGTGTCGCGTTATCAAGGCATGTCGAGTAAGGTGTCATACGAATCGGGGTGCTGCCCTCTCACCAATTCTGGCGATGAGGTTAGCATCCCACCCTTCTAGAGGGACACGACATGTACGTAACTGTGAACCCCGGTTAAAGTTAACTGAAGCCTCAGCTCCACAAAATGGATGCTGCCACCACAGACACGAGTCTGACCTCCTGCTGCTGGGAGTCCTTCCAGCGAGGAGCACTTGGACAAAGGGTTTCCTGTCGAGGGCGCTGTTCGCACCGTCCCAGACAGGGTTTGTGTATTCTGGGTAGGTAGGGCTTTGGCGAGAAGGTGACTGCGGAGTGGCACCCCGGTGCTCACTACGCATCTGCCGGTTAGAACCAGTTCCAGGGGCGACAGCCCTGGCCTGGGGAAAGTCCGGCAGGGGAGAGGGGTGTAACTACCCCCCTTCCTGGTCCCACCCTTAGGGCAGGACCTAGTCATGTACCCACCCCTTTCTTTAGAATAAAGACCGGAGCGGGGACCCTTCCAAATTAGATCATCTTTGATTCAAGAACTACTTTCTACGAAAGGACATTCAAGACTCTTCTCAAGATTTCTCCCTTGTGACTAAGGAGTAGTCACCCCGCATCAGCGGGCACCAACTAAGAACTCTGCGGTTTGCTGTAAGTCCTTCCTCAAGGAATCCGACGGCCCAGCTCGACGAGAACCGGCTTCCCTGGCACCTCTGACCTCTACCCACGTCATCAGCTCAGCTGTGATCTGTGGGTGCGACGAGACCTCGAGGGACCGGCCATCATCAGAACCTGCACGCTCTTAAAAACCAGCACGACCATCGAGGTAACTCTCTGGTGAGTGCTCTGGGGTCCGAGAAGCCCCGACCCTGAGCCGCTCCAGCACCGAAGTGCAGTCTCCCAGCATCTCCACGATCTGCGTGGGGCCCTTCTGCTCGCTGCTCAGCACGTTGTCTGGTCACTAGCCGCTGGCTTGTGTCCTTCTGTGACGACATCCGAGAATCCGTACTGCTGGTCTGGTTGCTCCAGACTGGCCCTTGCTTCCATCTTTGCGAGAAGCACCCCGGACCCTCCTGGTCCACTCAAGACGCCCTCTTAGGCCCACCACGTGGCCCTGAGAACTGCCAAGGCTTGTTGCCCCATCCTGGGCCCAGCGACGCCGACAGCATCATCCTTCGTGGGACAGCTCGCACCTCCACCGTGGTCGCCGACAACGCCTCCTGGTCCGTGAGACTGCAGAGCCTAGCGTCGCCCACTCACCTGGTCGAGGTGACGGCCAACCGGTGCCTTCCTGGTACCCTCTGACTACTGGCTAGTAGTACGAACTTGGTCCCCTCTGCTTTCAGGTTTCTTCAATCTCCGATCCAGGCTTGGATCTCTACGAACTATTCAGCACTGGTCGCCGGCCAGCAACTCCTTTTCTTCCGGCTCCTGGCTCGTCAGCGAAGACCCCGACGCCTGTAAGACTTGTGCAGCCGCAGCCCTCGTGGCTAGGTAACTCGGCATTTCGGTGCCTGCATAGCCTCCTTACTCTAGGGTCCCGAGTCCCTCGCTTCCGACTTGCCTTATCGGGTCCGCCCGAGACCTTAATCTTTCCGTGTCCTCGGACACTTGTTCCTAATTGTGCACTTGAAGTATTTGCTAAAGAGATTTGGTTTGTGCTTAGTACCCTGTCCTCATAAAGAGTACAGGGCTGTTGTGATTCTTAATAAATATACTGTTTATTTTCATAACACTTGTGTGGTGTCCTCTCACTGGGTGTTCAAGGGGTACATGTGTGGTAAACAGCTGGCTTAACACGCCCTCTCGAGTCTTTAGCCTTAGACTGCTCGTATCCACGCTACTAGGATAGCTGGTCTATAGGTTGACTTACAACCAAACACCATAAGGGTCGTTGGAACGATACATAGCGGTCGCTAGAATAGCGAACGTTGCATATCGGGCCAACTTCTCACATTGGTGAGCAGCGGTTGGGATTTGAGCTTGCTGTTGTTTTACCACACGTATCCTAAGAATATCTTGTTGAAAGATCGCACAAAGTACTGTTAGTACATATAACTAAAAGCTTAGAATACTCTGAGTTCTACTGAACCAGCTGTTGTAGCTCCTCAAGGCTTAGCACACCTTGGCTACAACTCTTAGCAAGGGTACAGTAGGTAAACACGTAGTGTAGGTAGGTGCATCACTTACACCACACTAGAACCAGTATGTCGGACAAAGGAGGAAACTCTGGGTCTCCCCTTGTGTCAGTTGACCCTCCACAGGTCATCCCTTCAGGATATACTGTGCTGAGCTTCAAGGAGTTAAGACGACTGTGTCACTCCAGGAAGATTCAGCAGGGGTCTAACCCCACAACGTCCTTTCTGATTGGTCTCTTGGAGACTTATGATGCCAGGAGAGCTGAGAAACTTCGTAGCTCTTCTAATCCAGAAGGAGACATGCCTCCCCTCGAGGGAACCCGAGACGATCCTGACCTCATTCACCTCGCAACTGAGAACGAGGATGTGGAGGAGGATGAGGATGAGGATCTCTCTGGGGATGAGGCAGATAAGGGACAGGTAGAAGTCGTCAGACTAAGCAGGTCCAACTTAAGCAAACATGATAGCGGTACTGGGGGACCCCTGGGGCCACTATCAGGTCAGCTTAACATTGGGAATGGACGAGCCCGATCTCTGTCAAGAGACTCTGGCGGATCCCTTCGAACCAATGGCTCTCACAACTCTTCCCAGAGAGGGATGACGTCCCCTCAGAGGAGAGTGTACGAAGCTAAGGAAAGGGCAGCTAATCTGAGGATCGAAAGGGAAGAACTTGCCCTGGCCAAAGAAAGGCTTGCCTTTGCTAGAGAGCAACAGTTAAGTGGGGTAGTCCCCACTGGTGGCAGCAATGTACCTAGTAATAGGGAAAAGAGTTTCGATACGAAACACCTTGGTAAGATAGTGCCCCCCTTTAAACAAGGGGACGACATCCACAAATGGATTACTGCGTTGGAGAGGGCCTGCACTGTGCAGGGTGTTCCCCAGAGTCAGTGGGCAGCTATCTTGTGGCTCTCCTTTGAAGGAAAAGGAAGAGACAAGCTCCTCACCACAAGGGTGGAGGATGCTAACAATTACCAAATCTTGAAAAATACACTCGTTGAAGGGTTCGGCCTAACCACTGAGCAGTACAGGGTGCTGTTCAGGGATACCCAGAAAACGCAGTCTCAAGATTGGTCTGATTTCGTCGATTGTGCCACTAAGGCTTTTGAGGGCTGGTTGCTGGGCAGTAAGGTTACTGATTATCAAGGATTGTATAATTTGATGATGAGAGAACAAATTTTAAACAATTGTCAGAACCAGTTGTTGCATCAGCATCTTGTCGACTCGGATCTGACCTCTCCCCAAGAATTGGGAAAGAAGGCAGACAGATGGGTTCGTACAAGAGTTAAGCAGAACCAGGGCCAGAATCAAGGTGGTCAGAAGAAAGCAGACCAGAAGGGTAAAGATTCTAAAGGGGAACAAAATGACCAGAAGTCTTCGACAGGTCCCCAACAACCCAAAGAGGGTGGGGGTCAGGCTCCCCAAAAGAAGAAAGAAGGCCAATCCAAAAGATGGTGCCAGTACTGTAAAAGTAAGTCTCACTGGTTTAGTGAGTGCACCAAGAAAGGAGGAGGGCAGACTCCTGCCACTGCAGCCCCTAAGGCACCTGTGCCCCCTAGTACAGTCAGCAGTGGTAGTGCACCTCCCAAGGGTTTAGTAGGGTTAACCCTGGGTTCTGAGGGGCGTGACAACTTAGTTGGCACACTCACTCAGGCTGTCCTTGTCAGTACAGGGGACGCAGACGTATCCCCTGACGTAAGCCCCAATACTTTGGGCAAATACCGACAGACGCCTTTCATAAATGGAAAGATGGCTCAGGCCTATAGGGACACTTGTGCCAGCGTCACCATGGTGACGCCTAACTTTGTGGACCCTGGACAGATCATGCCAGGTACAGAATTCCTGGTGACCAATGCAAGCAATGTCACTACCAATCACAGTATGGCAATTGTAGCTTTCTCCTGGGGAGGGGTAACTGGCCACAAGAAGGTTGTAGTTAGTCCAGACCTCCCAGTGGATTGTTTGTTGGGCAATGATTTGGAGTCGTCACAATGGTCAGAAGTGGAGCACCGGACTCACATGGAAATGTTAGGTTTGCCAGCACATGTGTTCGCTGTGACTAGGTCACAGGTCAGGAAATGCCCCACTGAACAGGTGCTGGATCCTGGAACAACGGACCAGACACCTCCCAAGAAAAAGAGCGGTAGGGTTAAGGCTGCGCCTTCCCCCTTGCCCCAGGTCGAGGATCAAGTCTCAGAGGAGGCTGACCTACAGGAATTGAGGGAAACTGAGCCAAGGGAATTCGAACTTGATCAAGTTGAATTCTTGGGTTCAGGGGGACCCTCAAGGGAAGACCTGGGGAAGGACCAGTTAGACTGCCCTTCTCTTGAACCCCTCAGACAGCAGGCTGCTGCTGAGGCTGCTGGGAACGCCACAGGTACCCACAAGGTATACTGGGAAGATGGACTCCTGTACACTGAGTCAAGAGACCCCAAGCCTGGCATGACCAGGAGGCTGGTTGTACCCTTGTCTCAGCGTGGTTTCCTACTTACCTTGGCCCACGAGATTCCCTTAGCAGGTCACTTAGGCCAGACGAAAACGTGGGACAGGCTTGTCTCACACTTTCACTGGCCTCACATGAACGAGGATACCAAGGAGTTTTGCCGCTCCTGTGTCACTTGCCAAGCCAGTGGTAAGTCAGGTGGCACGACAAAGGCCCCCCTTATACCAATGCCTGTGGTGGGGGTGCCCTTTGAACGGGTGGGGATCGACATCGTCGGTCCCATGGAACCACCTACAGCCTCAGGGCACAAGTTTATACTGGTGGTAGTGGATCATGCCACCAGGTATCCTGAAGCTATTCCCCTTAGGACCACTACAGCACCTGTTGTGGCAAGAGCCCTAGTTGGAGTATTCTCCAGAGTGGGCTTCCCTAAGGAGGTCGTCTCCGACAGAGGTGCAAACTTCATGTCGAGCTACTTAACTGCTATGTGGAAGGAATGTGGTGTTAACTACAAGTTCACTACACCCTATCATCCACAATGCAATGGGCTTGTTGAGAGATTCAACAGGACCCTAAAAGGGATGATTCATGGACTACCGGAAAAGCTTCGGCGTAGATGGGACGTCCTGATCCCCTGCCTCTTGTTCGCCTACAGAGAAGTCCCGCAGAAGGGGGTTGGCTACAGCCCTTTTGAACTTCTGTACGGGCATCCTGTAAGGGGACCCCTGTGTTTGGTGAAGGAAGGATGGGAGAGACCTCTCAAAAAGCCTGCAGCCAACATAGTGGACTATGTGCTTGGCCTCCGCTCGCGGATGGCTGAATACATGGAAAAGGCATCTGAAAACCTTAAGGCCAGCCAAGAACTCCAAAAAGCTTGGCATGACCAAAAGGCTGTCTTGACTGTTTACCAGCCCGGACAGAAGGTGTGGGTGTTGGAGCCAGTGGCCCCAGCAGCACTCAAGGACAAATGGTCCGGGCCCTACACCATCCTGGAGAAAAAGGGAGAGGTCACCTACCTGGTCGACCTGGGAACTCCCCGGAGCCCCCACAGGGTGCTTCATGTCAACAGGCTAAAAGCATATGTCGACAGGAAGGACATGAGTTTGCTCATGGCCCTAGATGAGGGACAGGAAGAGGAGAGCGACCCTCTCCCCGACCTGCTCACTCAGAATCCTGACGATGGCTCGGTAGATGGTGTTGTCTTTTGTGGCAGCCTCTCCGAACATCAACAGAGCGACTGTAAACAGGTTCTTCAGTCGTTCAGGCATATGTTTTCTCTAACATCCAGTCAGACCGATTGGTGCACCCATGAGGTTGACACTGGTGACAGCTTGCCGGTCAAGAGTAAAATCTACAGGCAGCCTGATCACGTTAGAGACTGCATCAAAAGTGAAGTGCAGAAAATGTTGGAGTTGGGAGTCATTGAACCCTCGGATAGCCCTTGGGCTAGACCCGTAGTTCTAGTGCCGAAACCTCACACCCAGGGTGGTAAGAGAGAGATGAGGTTTTGCGTAGACTACAGGGGTCTCAATGCAGTCACTAAGACTGACGCCCACCCAATACCAAGGGCAGACGAGCTTATCGATAGATTGGCTTCGGCCAACTACCTAAGTACGTTTGACCTGACGGCTGGGTATTGGCAAATCAGGTTAGCTGAGGACGCCAAGCCTAAAACCGCATTTTCAACCCCTGGTGGGCATTACCAGTTCGTGGTGATGCCCTTTGGTCTGAAAAATGCACCTGCCACCTTCCAACGGTTGGTGAATCAAGTCCTTACTGGGCTGGACGACTTCTGTGCGGCGTATCTTGACGATATTGCTGTCTTTAGCTCCACCTGGGAGGATCACCTGGTCCACCTGCGGAAGACGTTAGAGGCACTGCAAGCAGCAGGTCTCACTATCAAGGCCACCAAGTGCCAGATAGGGCAGACACAGGTTGTATACCTGGGCCACCTTGTAGGTGGAGGTCAGGTTCAGCCACTGGAGAGCAAGATACAGTCAATCAGGGACTGGGCTCCTCCAACCACCCAGACTCAGGTTCGAGCTTTCTTGGGCCTGACTGGTTACTATAGGAAGTTTGTCAGGAACTATGGTTCAATTGTGACACCATTAAACGAACTGACAAGTAAGAAAATGCCAAAAAAGGTTCAGTGGACAGCGAGCTGTCAAAAAGCATTCGATGACCTAAAGCAGGCCATGTGCACGGCGCCTATCCTCAAGAGTCCGGACTACTCCAAACCATTCATTGTCCAAACAGATGCTTCTGAGTTGGGTGTGGGAGCTGTTCTTTCTCAACTGAATTTTGATGGTCAAGACCAGCCCATTGCTTTTATAAGCAGAAGGCTGACCCCTAGAGAGAAGAATTGGTCAGCTATTGAGAGGGAGGCCTTTGCTGTGGTTTGGGCCCTGAAAAAGCTGAGGCCATACTTGTTTGGTACTCACTTCAAGATTCAGACCGACCATAAGCCCCTCTTGTGGCTAAATCAGATGAAGGGTGAAAACCCCAAACTGCTTAGGTGGTCCATTTCCCTACAGGGGATGGACTTTACAGTGGAACATAGACCTGGTACTGATCATGGCAATGCCGATGGGCTCTCCAGATATTTCCACTTAGAACAAGAAGACTCACCTGGTCAAGGTTAGCTTATTGTTCCGATGTTTGGGGGGGGGTCATGTAGGAGAGTAGGGTCTGCAATCCTATGATCACCCAGATTTTTTGCTTTTGTTTCACTGGTTTACGACTTTCTCTGGCTGTGGGCCTGCTAATCAGACCCACAGCCTGGCTGTTCTCTTTCTAAATTACGAAATGTACCCTAGGTGCATTTACCGATTGGTACTGGGCCACCTTATCAGACCCCGTAACGCAGGGCATAGGTGTACCCAGGGCCGCCAGGGGCTGAAGCATGTATTATGCCACCCCTGGTTGGCCTCCTAAATTTGACACAACTGGCTGCACGACAGCTGGGGCGAAGCCGTGTAACCACCCTTCGCTGTAGGTATAGTAGCTCTATATCTAACCATACAATGGACACCCGAGTTCCTATCAGTCACTCCTATGGCAGGCCTTAACAATCCTGAAGGCAGAGTGCGTGGGCTCGTGTGAGCTAGGTTCAGGCCCGAGCCGAGCCCGGTTGCAGCTTGCGGAATCAAGACCCAATAGCTGTTCCATGATAACGCGTACCATATCGGTAACTCCGGTGTCGCGTTATCAAGGCATGTCGAGTAAGGTGTCATACGAATCGGGGTGCTGCCCTCTCACCAATTCTGGCGATGAGGTTAGCATCCCACCCTTCTAGAGGGACACGACATGTACGTAACTGTGAACCCCGGTTAAAGTTAACTGAAGCCTCAGCTCCACAAAATGGATGCTGCCACCACAGACACGAGTCTGACCTCCTGCTGCTGGGAGTCCTTCCAGCGAGGAGCACTTGGACAAAGGGTTTCCTGTCGAGGGCGCTGTTCGCACCGTCCTAGACAGGGTTTGTGTATTCTGGGTAGGTAGGGCTTTGGCGAGAAGGTGACTGCGGAGTGGCACCCCGGTGCTCACTACGCATTTGCCGGTTAGAACCAGTTCCAGGGGCGACAGCCCTGGCCTGGGGAAAGTCCGGCAGGGGAGAGGGGTGTAACTACCCCCCTTCCTGGTCCCACCCTTAGGGCAGGACCTAGTCATGTACCCACCCCTTTCTTTAGAATAAAGACCGGAGCGGGGACCCTTCCAAATTAGATCATCTTTGATTCAAGAACTACTTTCTACGAAAGGACATTCAAGACTCTTCTCAAGATTTCTCCCTTGTGACTAAGGAGTAGTCACCCCGCATCAGCGGGCACCAACTAAGAACTCTGCGGTTTGCTGTAAGTCCTTCCTCAAGGAATCCGACGGCCCAGCTCGACGAGAACCGGCTTCCCTGGCACCTCTGACCTCTACCCACGTCATCAGCTCAGCTGTGATCTGTGGGTGCGACGAGACCTCGAGGGACCGGCCATCATCAGAACCTGCACGCTCTTAAAAACCAGCACGACCATCGAGGTAACTCTCTGGTGAGTGCTCTGGGGTCCGAGAAGCCCCGACCCTGAGCCGCTCCAGCACCGAAGTGCAGTCTCCCAGCATCTCCACGATCTGCGTGGGGCCCTTCTGCTCGCTGCTCAGCACGTTGTCTGGTCACTAGCCGCTGGCTTGTGTCCTTCTGTGACGACATCCGAGAATCCGTACTGCTGGTCTGGTTGCTCCAGACTGGCCCTTGCTTCCATCTTTGCGAGAAGCACCCCGGACCCTCCTGGTCCACTCAAGACGCCCTCTTAGGCCCACCACGTGGCCCTGAGAACTGCCAAGGCTTGTTGCCCCATCCTGGGCCCAGCGACGCCGACAGCATCATCCTTCGTGGGACAGCTCGCACCTCCACCGTGGTCGCCGACAACGCCTCCTGGTCCGTGAGACTGCAGAGCCTAGCGTCGCCCACTCACCTGGTCGAGGTGACGGCCAACCGGTGCCTTCCTGGTACCCTCTGACTACTGGCTAGTAGTACGAACTTGGTCCCCTCTGCTTTCAGGTTTCTTCAATCTCCGATCCAGGCTTGGATCTCTACGAACTATTCAGCACTGGTCGCCGGCCAGCAACTCCTTTTCTTCTGGCTCCTGGCTCGTCAGCGAAGACCCCGACGCCTGTAAGACTTGTGCAGCCGCAGCCCTCGTGGCTAGGTAACTCGGCATTTCGGTGCCTGCATAGCCTCCTTACTCTAGGGTCCCGAGTCCCTCGCTTCCGACTTGCCTTATCGGGTCCGCCCGAGACCTTAATCTTTCCGTGTCCTCGGACACTTGTTCCTAATTGTGCACTTGAAGTATTTGCTAAAGAGATTTGGTTTGTGCTTAGTACCCTGTCCTCATAAAGAGTACAGGGCTGTTGTGATTCTTAATAAATATACTGTTTATTTTCATAACACTTGTGTGGTGTCCTCTCACTGGGTGTTCAAGGGGTACATGTGTGGTAAACAGCTGGCTTAACACGCCCTCTCGAGTCTTTAGCCTTAGACTGCTCGTATCCACGCTACTAGGATAGCTGGTCTATAGGTTGACTTACAACCAAACACCATAAGGGTCGTTGGAACGATACATAGCGGTCGCTAGAATAGCGAACGTTGCATATCGGGCCAACTTCTCACAACCTCCAGCTTCCATATTTTAACCAGTGCCCACACAGTGGAATAAAGATGGATTCTGCAGCGTGGATTATGCTAACTTAGAACATATT
The DNA here is from genome assembly GCF_964263255.1 of Lissotriton vulgaris. Lineage (NCBI taxonomy): Eukaryota > Metazoa > Chordata > Amphibia > Caudata > Salamandridae > Lissotriton > Lissotriton vulgaris. Next base: position 1,358,287,443 of record NC_141696.1, read on the forward strand.
CTCTGTGCACACATCTGCCATACAGTATAGGTATGTACACATGCAGACACACATACACTACACCCACACACACTGGGATGTTATATAGGACACAGATGTAATGAGCTTTACAGATAGTTTACACTGCAAGGCTGGGAGTCTACTTTCCTCCAAAGGCATCAAGGAAACAGTTCACACTGCCACCAGTGTCCGTACCCTACAATCCGTTGAGGGGACAGGATCACTGACAGAATATCGACAGTCAAAATATCGACTTGCCAAAATATCGAGGTAAAAATATAGAATGCCAGAATATCGACTTCCTATCTACAAACAGGTAAGTACAAAAATATCGACTCCAAAATATCAATAGGAAAAAATACAGACAGTTAAAATATCGAATTTTTTAAATATCTTAAAAGTAATTTAAATGTAATATAATAATAAATCTAATTAATTTAAACATACTTAAAATACTTAAATAAACATAAAATTAATAAATAATTATTGTAACTTAATTTTTTTGAAACATATATATATATCTATATATATATCTATATCTATATATATATATATTTTTTTTTAATTTATTTAAAAAAAAAAAAAATGTTAGGGGCTTTAATTAAAGAAAAGCATCACATAATATCTGCATGCTGGTCATCTTTCTAACCAGATTGGAGTGAAGTGTGTTAAAAATATATATATATATATATATATATATATATATATACATATTATTAACAAAACATATACAATATTTTTTTCCGTAGGATAGCGAGAGGGTTAAATTTACTATTCACACTCCAGAGAGTGCAACAGTAGGGAAAGCGTTGGATAGCGTAGGGATAAAAATTACTATTCCCACTCCAGACAGCGCAACAGTAGGGAAAGCGTTGGATAGCGTAAAGGTAAAAATTACTATTCCCACTATAGTGAGCGCAACAGTAGGGAAAGCGTTGGATAGCGTAGGGGTAAAAATTACTATTCCAACTCCAGAGAGTGCAACAGTAGGGCAAGCATTGGATAGTGAGAGGGTAAAAATTACTATTACCACTCCAGAGAGAGCAACTGTAGGGAAAGCGTTGGATAGCGTAGGGGTAAAAATTACTATTCCCACTCCAGAGCGCGCAACAGTAGGGAAAGCATTGGATAGCGTAGGGGTAAAAATAACTATTCCCACTCCAGAGAGTGCAACAGTAAGGAAAGTGTTGGATAGTTTAGGAGTAAAAATTACTATTCCCACTCCAGTGAGCGCAACAGTAGGGAAGGTATTGGATAGCGTAGGGATAAAAATTACTATTCCTACTCCAGAGACTACAACAGTAGGGAAAGCATTGGGTAGCATAGGGATACAAATTACTATTCCCACTCCAGTGAGTGCAACAGTAGGGAAAGTGTTGGATAGTGTAGGGGTAAAAATTACTATTCCAACTCCAGAGAGTGCATCAGTAGGGAAAGTGTTGGATAGCATAGGGGTAAAGATAACTATTCCCACTCCAGTGAGTGCAACAATAGGGAAAGTGTTGGATACCGTAGGAGTAAAAATTACTATTCCCACTCCAGGGAGTGCAACAGTAGGGAAAGCGTTGGATAACATAGGGATACAAATGCCTATTCCTACTCCAGAGAGTGCAACAGTAGGGTAACCGTTGGATAGCTTAAGGATAAAAATGACTATTCCCACTCCAGTGAGTGCAACAGTAGGGAAAGCGTTGGATAGCGTAGGGGTAAAAATTACTATTCCAACTCCAGAGAGTGCATCAGTAGGGAAAGCATTGGATAGCGTAGGGGTAAAAATTACTATTCCCACTCCAGTGAGTGCAACAGTAGGGAAAGTGTTGGATAGCGTAGGGATAAAAATTACTATTCCTACTCCAGAGAGTGCAACAGTAGGGAAACCGTTGGATAGCGTAAGGATAAAAATTACTATTCCCACTCCAGTGAGTGCAACAGTAGAGAAAGCGTTGGATAGCGTAGGGATAGAAATTACTATTCCTACTCTAGATAGTGCAACATTAGGGAAAGCGTTGTATAGCGTCGAGATAAAAATTACTATTCCAACTCCAGAGAGTGCATCAGTAGGGAAAGCATTGGATAGCGTAGGGGTAAAAATGACTATTCCCACTCCAGTGAGTGCAACAGTAGGGAAAGTGTTGGATAGCGTAGGGATAAAAATTACTATTCCTACTCCAGAGAGTGCAACAGTAGGGAAACCGTTGGATAGCGTAAGGATAAAAATTACTATTCCCACTCCAGTGAGTGCAACAGTAGAGAAAGCGTTGGATAACGTAGGGATAAAAATTACTATTTCTACTCTAGATAGTGCAACATTAGGAAAAGCGTTGTATAGCGTCGAGATAAAAATTACTATTCCCACTCCAGTGAGTGCAACAGTAGGGAAAGCGTTGGATAGTAGGGGTAAAAATTACTATTCCTACTCCAGTGAGTGCAATAGTAGGGAAAGTAAATACTTCATATATAAATATAAATAACATAAATATTAATACCAATTACAAAATAATTAAAATATTTTACAATTTTATAAAATATATTAATTAATCAATTAAAATTACAAATAAAAATTAACTTATAATAAAAATTACCTACTAGTACTAAATATTTACCAATTACCAATAAATTAGTTTACTATATAAAAATAAATAAAAATTAGACACAAAAAATATTTAAAAAATATAATTACTTACAATTAAATTACTTCCCAAGCTATTCTCCTATAAACACACAACCAACTACAGAAAATAATGTAATAAAAGTAACATATTTATCAATTAATCAATTACAATAAATTACAAATTATATTTTAATTAATTACCAATTATTAATTAATTAACAATTAATTCTAAATAAATAACAATAAAATAACATATTTAATTAATTATAATTAAATTACTTCCCACCCTATTCCCCTATAAACCCATAACCTGCTACAGAAAATAAAATACTAAAATTAACATATTTATCAATTAATCAATTAACTAATTACCAATTACATTTTAATTAATTACCAATTAATAATTAATTAACAATTAATTCTGAATAAATAACAATAAATAAAATAACATATTTAATTATAATTAAATTACTTCCCACCCTATTCCCCTATAAACCCACAACCCACTACAGAAAATAAATTATTAAAATTAACATATTTATCAATTAATCAATTAAAATTCATCACCAATTATATTTTAATTAATTACCAATTAATAATTAATTAACAATTAATTCTAAATAAATAACAATAAATAAAATAACATATTCAATTAATTATAATTAAATTACTTCCCACCCTATTCCCCTATAAACCCACAATCCACTACAGAATTATATTACACACACATTTTAAATTAATATTAACTTACCTTAAATTCGATATTTTTGTTGTCTATATTATGTCTAGTCGATATTATGTCCATTCTATATTTTTGATTCGATATTATGTTCATTCTATTCGATATTAAAATTTTCTAGTCGATATTTTGGTAGTCTATATTATGTCTAGTCGATATTATGTTCATTCTATATTTTTTACTCAATATTATGTCTAGTCGATAATAAAAACTCGATATTTTGACTCTATACCGAGGGGACAGTAGGCCCACTCTCTATGAAAGGTACACTTGGTGCGACCCTGCGGACCAAGAGCCTCTATCTGGGTCAAAGCACTATATGGTACCTATCCGCAGCGGCTCTCAGTGCATGTGCATGTGTTAAATGTGTGTTGAGACTAAAACAAAAATGCAAAACTGGGCAGAAACTTACATGCTGGTTCACTTAGAGGATCATGTCTGCAAATCATGCAGGGGACAGTCCCATCCCAGCGCCTTGAGACCCTTACGGGTGAGTAGTCGCGCTCTACAACACCCTTTTTGTTTGATTGATCACAAGAAGTGACTCTGCTCAGTTATTACAGTGTTGTTATTTATATTTATATATATTATCATTATTCTATGTCTTCATTATTTCCTGGGATATTTTAACATAAACTTTGATTGATTGATTGATTGACTGGTTATCTGTTTGAATATAGTTCCCTTTCTGAGAGACAGTGTTGTTTTGCTAGTGGTGGGCCCCCATGTTGTTTGAAGGTTCCCAGGCCATGGTCTTGTCCATACGTCTGCTCTTGCATAAGATTGACCGTAACCACATAACCTGCAACTAAAATCTTCGGCCATTTCTCACTCGCTCACTGAAAAGTGATCGCAGTCTATGCAGAATAATTTCAGGGATTAATATCAGCCTGAGGACCGTCATAATTCTCCCCCAGAATTATGATTTAGAAATGTCAGACATCGTAAAAACTGAATGCCAGCCCTCATACAAATAAGAGCGGAATTGCAGAAATGTATGAGATTCGATTAATTGAATTAAATCATTCAATCAATTAAATATGTTTTATTCCATATATAGATAAATAATAAAACCACAGAATACATATTACCATCATAAAACATCTAAGGAGACATTACATTTTTTTTAATCATAAATAAACATTACTGCAACCCCCGCCCCTTTAAATCGGTTCCACAAGAACAATCCATTGCACCCTCACCCATATCTATTCCTGTTTACAATTGATCGTTTTAATAAAGTTTAAAACTGCACAGATTAATTTAATTAATTTCAGCACAACGTGGCGCGTGATCACGGAATACATGATTCAGTCACTGCAATTTTTCTGTGTATTAATGGATTTGTAACAGTAGCTGCATCGTCTGGCATTTACTGCTTCATTTGCACAATCAACAAAAAAAAAAAAATTCTAGCTCCCACAAGCCAAAAGCTTCTAAAACAAGTATTGGCAAAACAAGAGGTCTGGCTTTCTTTTAGTGAAGGCAGAGAACCACAATAATACAGGTAGACATTTGGTCATAGACAGCAAACACATATTCTTACATGTACAACTAAGCCCCGCACAGCCATACAGGTGTTGATGCACACACATCTATGAACTAACTAGCCTGTGAGGTGCATGTATGCAAGCTGGCTGTGTGCTTTTGTGATAGTTTGTGGTGCCTGTGTACTCAAATCTTGGCACAGATGAGTTGGTCTGTGTATGGACTGTAGCAAAGCCAAATCTGCTGGAAATGCCAATGCTTGTTGATAGGTCTAGTTTTGTTGTTATTTGTCACTGTATTTATATCGCGTAAACTCGTCCCGAAGTCGACGAGCGCTTTAAGCACGATTCGCCCAGAATCACAGGATGGTCGGTCGACGCCGAGACTCGCACATGGCTCCCTCGCTTCAAAGCCGGCAGCTCTGGCCATGACGCCACCGTTTTGTTTCTACCTAGAAGTATCTTGGCCGTCATGTCGCTCCATTTTATGAGAATACCAAGTATCCACTTCTGATATTTATTTCATTGTGTCAACGCTGAAAGATTGAAATGCTTTGGAAGGGCGGTAATGTTACTGGGCAGAAAATCGCTCAAAAAAAGAAATATTGTATCGTTTATGGATGCAAAAAGAATGACTCCTTTGTACTTTTTAGCGTGTAGGCATTTTTGATAGCGATGAACGTCACTCTTCGGGTGCAAATATTGACAGCAGTTGCACAGACACTGACAAAGTTTACACTCACAGAAAAGGTGTTAGGATAGTCCTCGATGGCTGTCCCCTGCGGTAGGGTCTTGGTACTATCCGGTGCACATGTAATACCCCTCTCCACTGGCTGTTTGCAAGAAGAAAGGATATCTTCTATTGGCAAGCTTCGTAGGGGCTGCAGGCTCGAAATAGGAGACCCTTGAGAGGTCACGGCTCCCTTACAGGGTCAAACCTCGAGAGACCAACTCGAGAAACCTCACCCCGCATGGGGGCGCCCCCATTAGCGTGGGTGAAGTTTGGGACGGCCCCCAGGCTATCTTTCAAAGACCAGCCAGGTCCTTTGCACATCTGTGGTGTGGGTTACTACAGCACAAGAGACAATTAGGGATGCATCTTGCATTTTTTTCTGTAATATGTCATGTGGGTGTGCTGATGAGTTCCCTTAGCCAAAGCACAACATGGTGCCTTACTCGAGTTTAATATGACCCTTGAACCCCATGATGCACATCTCTTTAAACATAGCTGCTCCTCCTTCTATGTTTTGTAACATATGGTTTAAAGTGAACTCCCAACGGAGGCCGCAAGATGTCATTCCATCTTCTCAGTAGAAATGGGGGCCCATATGCCCAAATCTCAATCTATACATTATTTTTTAAGTGTCAACTCTGCTAAGTTTTCAACTGCTGTGATATATGTCACTATTAACGGACTAAGAAGGATTATTTCATTGTGCTTAAAAAATGTAGGGGTTAGTTATGATCAGACGAATGTATGACGTTACAACGCATACATTTACAACGTATGCCTTTTCAACGCAGTTTTTACATCGCAACATCCTTTACAATGCACTCCATTACATCGCATGACACTACATCGCATTTTTAGAAACTACCTTTACAACGCATTCCATTACATCGCATTATACCTTTACAATGCATACCATTACAACACATACCATTACATTGCATTTAAGGTAAGTATTGGATAGTATAGGGGTAACAATTACTATTCTAACTCCAGGGGGTTCAACAGTAGGGTAAGTGTTGGATAGTGTAGGGGTTACAATTACTATTTTAACTCCAGTGGATGCAACAGTAGGGTAAGTGTTGGATAGTGTAGGGGTTACAATTACTATTCTAACTCCAGGGGGTGCAACAGTAGGGTAAGGGTTGGATAGTGTAGGGGTTACAATTACTATTCTAACTCCAGGGGGTGCAACAGTAGGGTACGTTTTGGATAGCGTAGGGTTATTATGCGTTGTAATGGTATGCGTTGTAATGCCTGCGTTGTAGTGACATTCGATGTAGTGTCATGCGATGTAGTGTAATGTGTTGTAATGTCTGCATTGTAGTGGCATGCGTTGTAAAGGATGTTGCGATGTAAGGACTGCATTGTAAGTGTAGTGTGATGTAATGGTTGCGTTGTAAAGGATGTTTCCTGATCAGACGGATGAGCTTTATTAACAAACGTTTATGAACACCCATCTGCAAACACATTAGGGGATCACTAAATTAAATTATACAGTTGTGCTTGCATAACATCTGCTGCATTGTTATGTGCTTACTTTACCCATACAGAATTTTCCTCAAAGATCAGAGCTTGCATTGAAAGTGTACTTTCTGGACAAGAGGAGCAGTCATTGCTTTAACCCCCACTGCGTTGTTAATTTTTTAACAAGTCATTCTGAAATATGAACACTGAAAATATGAATACTGAATGTCCGTGAGATCGTAGCGGGCCATCCAGGTGGCAGAATTTGCTAAGACTCAGGGGTATATTCACAAGAACGTGTGATAACTACCGCAAGAGCTGCGTAACGCAACTTTCAACATCGCAGCCAATCGTGGGAAAATAACCCTGTGTCAACGTAGAACTCACAACAATGCAGAAGCAAGCGACAGTCATCAGATAATGCTTCAAAAATCGGAGAGAAAATCAACATCACGCCGCAAAATTGCGAAATGCGAACGCAAAAAAACATGCGATAAGGCCAATCGCGGTACAAAAATCAGAGAAAACCAGCCACAGCCCTGCAAATCCCACGCGTCTGGCGGGAAAATGTACTATAATAGAAAGAAAGGGAAAAAAAACAATTCAAACTGCGTAGCACCATGAATGCACCCGGACCGAGCGAGTGCAGCGGACAAGCCGAACCCCACAAGCCCCACGGAGGACCTGCATATTCGGGGAAGTGCAAGGACAAGAGGAAGAGGAAGATGGGGTTCAGTCCGCAGGAGGACCGGATCATCATCACGGAGGTCATAGGACACTACCAACAACTGTCCAGCACCTCCAATGCGGCACAGGAAACCCAAACGGAAATATGGCAGGCCATCGTCAGCAACGTTAATGCAGTCGGAGAGGCGAGAAGGTCACTGGAGGAGGTCAAGAGGCTCTGGCATGAAGTGCACAGCCAAACCAAGGAGAAGCTCTCCGCCAACAGGAAGGCAGCAAGGACGACTGGAGGTGGGAGTCCTGCAACACAGGAGGAGATTGATGAGCTGGAGGACTTGGTGGCCACAGTCAGCAGTGTGGAGACGGTGGCAGGAATTGGGGGCTTGGACACAGCAAGATACAACCTGACCCAACAGCAACAGGGTGAGTAATGGCCAGGGACGGGGGAGACCGGGGGAGATGGGCACAATGGCACACATGCACAATTATGTGTAGCACACTGCACACGCACAATGATCAAGGAACATGACACGGATAGCCTTGGCACACGGCAGCACACATAGAAAAGCCAAGAAGGCCCCCGTCCACACTGTGCACAAAGGGTCGCCCTCCAGACCACCAATATCACAATGCAGCACACACATAGCAATCACAGAACATCAGCAATGACGGCAATGAGGTACAAAGTACAACACAAGCACCACAGGACATGACTCCGAACAGGTCCTGTACGTGTGAAGTAACTGTCCAGTTATGTCTGCCAGTGCCTGACACTGTGTGATGATAATGCACAGGTACTACCACACATCTGTCATGTAGTCGAAAAAAAACACTGACTAACATCAAATAGCCAGCTACACCAAAACAGTCACAATGTACATTGTCATGCAGTCTACATGTATACACCTGCAAATCTACAACATACATGTATGATATGATATGATAAATGGGATTTGTAGAGCGCACGTTCACCAGCGGTTTCTTGGCGATTGAGTGGAAGGGCTGAGGGGTACAGTAACGTGATGGAATTAGTTGTGGGCTAGGGAGAAGAGCAAGGTTTTAAGTGACTTTCTGAAGTGAGCATAGGAATGGAGGAGACGGAGTTCTTGGGGAAGGGAATTCCAGAGGAGTGGAGCCTGGGTAGAGAATCTCAGGCCTCCATGCCTCTTGCGACTGAAGGAGCAGGGGGACAGTAAGTTGGAGCCGGAAGAGAGTAGGGCGCGGGGAGGGACATAGCGGTGTAAACGGGAGGAGATGAAGGTGGGTCCCTGGGAGGATAGGGCTTTGTGGATCAGGCAGCTCAGTTTGAAAAGGCTGCGCTGGGCCACTGGGAGCCAACGGAGGCTCCTGAGAAGGGGTTTAGTGTGACTGAACTTAGGCTGGCCATGAATAAGCCTGGCTGCTTGGTTCTGGATGAGTTGGAGTCGTTGAGATTGGTATGCAGGTATGCCGGCGTACAAAGAATTCGCGTAGTCAATACGAGACATGACTAGTCCCAGAGTGACCTGAACGAGAGCTTCACGAGACAGCAGTCTGCTGAGTTTCCGAATACAGCGCAGATGGAAGAAGCAGGCGGAGACTACTGAGTTAATTTGAGCCCTCATGGAGAGGTCATTGCTGATGGTGATGCCTAAGCTCTTGACAGAATCGACTGGGGAAGGAGGGGGACCAAGGGAGAGGGGTCAGAAGGTGGAGTTCCAGGGGTTACCTTGGGGCCCAGTGAGGACTAACTCAGTTTTGTCGGGGTTAAGTTTGAGCTGGTTGGAGTTCATCCAAGAGCTGATGAAGGTCATGATGGTATGGACGTTTTGAATGGAGAAAGGGGAAGGGTCAATGTTAAAAATGAGCTGGAGATCATCAGCATAGTTAAAGATGATCACTGATCTTTTCTGAAGTTCAGAGATCAGGGGAAGGATATACAAATTGAACAAAAGTGGTGAGAGGGAGGAGCCCTGCGGGACTCCACAGGTGAGTTGCTTTCCTTCTGAGGAGAAGGGGGGAAGGGAGACTGCTTAAAAACGGTCTTTGAGGACGGAGGCGATCCTTCTCAGTGGTGGCCCCCGGATGCCGGCGCATTTGACACGGTCGAGAAGGACAGCGTGGTCGACGGTATCGAACGCCGCCGACAAATCCAGGAGCACCAGTGCCTGTGAGATGTTCTGATCAGCCCCCTTTCTGAGCTCATCATGGATGGCCAGGGCAATTGATTCAGTAGAATGTTGAGGCCTGAAGCCGACTTGGTGGGGGTCCAGAAAGTGGGTGGATTATACGAAGGTACTTAGACAATTTGCCACAAAGGCCTCCAGGATTTTGCCCAGGTAGGGGAGGAGAGAAATTGGGCGGAAGTTACAGAGTGCTCCAGGATCAGATCCTGCTTTTTTGAGAACGGCGAGACCACAGCAATTTTGAAAGAGTTGGGGACCACGCCAGAGGAGAGGGAGTTGTTCAGAAGGGAGAGGGGGGGGATTAGGGATGTTAAGGATGATCTCCCGGGTAATGTGAGGGGGACAGCTGTCCAGGGGAGAACCGGACTTCACTTTCCTAAGGAGGGAGAAGAAAACTTCTACAATAAGCGTGGGGAAATTGGAAAACAGGACGGGGTTAAGGTGTGCCTCATTAACATCAAGAGGTGAGACGGCTTTGGGAATACTTTTTTTGATTATAATAATATTTTCGATAAAGTAACTGTTGAGGGAGTCACAGAGGGATTGTGAGGGGAGGGGTTTGACAGTGACACGATCAGGTTTCACCAATTTGTCCTCGATGGAAAAGATGGTTTTAGATTTACAGGTCGAATTCAAAATTTTTGCGGAGAAGTATTCAGATTTAGCTAGGAGGATGGCTGCTTTGTAGTCCCGTAAGGCCGTAAGAAAGATCGCTTTCTTGAGGGGACAGTAATCTAGTCTCCACTTGCGCTCCGATTGACGCAGCGCGAGTTTCTTGTCTTTAAGGTTTTTTGTGAACCAAAGTTGGGCATCGTGGGGCGTCTTCTTCTTGAGGACTTTCAGGGGGGCAAAGTTATCTCTAGGCATGAGCGGATTTTGCGGATTGACAATCCGCGAATTTGCGGATTTGCGAATTGCCAAAATCCGCGAATCCGCCCGGATTTTTTTTTTTTATGTTCGCACGGGTTTCTGCAAGTTCGCGAGGGTTTTGTACAATTTCGCAAATTGCGAAATTGTACAAAACGTGTGCGAACTTGCAGCAACCCGTGCGAACACAATTATATGAAGAGAAAGAAGCTCCTAGTCACAGGAACAGCACGGGGATTGCGCTCATGAAAGTCAAGGATGCAAAGGCCTCTACCCAGCATCACAGCTGATTTTCTACAGTAGATTTGGGAAGAGGCACACCTGTCCAGCCTCGAAGACGCTCATGATTGTTTTTGGGCTAATGAATGAGTCACTGATTTTGAGCATCAACTAGTTCGAGCGACCATGCAAAGGCCGCCCTCTACCCAGCATCACAGCTAATTTTCCACAGTAGATTTGGGAAGAGGCACACCTGTCCAGCCTCGAAGACGCTCATGATTGTTTTTGGGCTAATGAATGAGTCACTGAATTTGAGCATCAACTAGTTCGAGTGACCATGTGTGTGTTACTATGCAATCGCCCTGAAGGGCGCAGGGGTCCCTTGAGTGACCTGTGTAAGGCTGTAACTATTTTACAATGGCGCCAGCAAGCTGCCAGCGCTGTTGTAAAATAGTTACAAAGTTAGCTTGCACAGGAAGCACCTGCTTCGTTTTATCTAGTGGTTCCTGTGCAAGCTAACTTTGTAACTATTTTACAACGGCGCTGGCAGCTTGCTGGCGCCATTGTAAAATAGTAGCATGAGTGGGGGTTCAACTTTTGAACCCGTTACGCTCGCGGATTTTTTTTTGCGGATTTTGCGGGAAATCCGCAAAATTCGCGGATTGCGGATTTCCCAAAAATCCGCAAAATCCGCGAGCGTAACGGATTTCCCGCTCATGCCTAGTTATCTCTCGCCTGGGCCAGCCAGGTGTCAAGATCTTCAGCCTGTGTGTGAGGTGAACAAAACAGGTCGGTTAAATGGGAAGGGGAGTGAAGTGTAGAGGTGAGGGCAGTACAGAGGGAAGGGATGTCTACACGACTCCAGTTCCTGACCATGTTAGGGCCAGTCGTGTGGGCTTTGGTGGCGGTCGGTAGGATAACGGAGAAGGAAATAAAGTAGTGGTCTGACCAGGCACAGGGGTAAACCCGGAGATCAATGATGTCCAGGTTTAAAATCCAGACCTGGTCCAGGGTGTGCCCTTTGATGTGGGTGGCCACTTTAATCTGCTCTGTAAAGTTCAGCCCGATTAATAAATCAGTGAAGTGTTTAGAGCAGGTGTTCTCATACATGTCATGGGGACAATAATTAAAGCCCCCTATAATGAGGAGTTTGGCGTGGTTGATTGTTAGCTCTGCAGCCAGGCTACTAAAAACGGGAGAAATTTTTGCGAGGGGGTAGGTGGCCTATAGCAGATAGTGCATGTTAGCGGGAAACTATTAGAGTCAAGTTTGAATAATAGAATATCAGCAGAGGGAGTTTTGGGGGTCGTGAGGGAGGTGAATATATGAGAGTGGGAAATGATGTCTGCAACTCCCTCCCTACCTTCCCATCTGGTCTGTTGGCCTGGAGAATGTAGTAATTGTCAGGCAAGGCAGCCAGGATATCTGACATGGACTCAGATGAGAGCCATGTTTCGGATAGGAGCAGGATGTCTGGTCTGATGGAGTCTAAGAGGTGGAAAATCTCAAGCTGGTGCCTGACTAGCGAGTGAGTGTTTAAGTACCAGATGGAAAGATGGTTGTGGTTTAAGCTAAGGGGGAGGGAGGGGGTTATGGGGTGTGGGGCCCTAGGGCTCGCTGAGGGGATTTGAAAGGTCAGGTCTTGCGGAAGGGCGAGGAAGATGTGGGTGGATGATGATCGAATCCCAGCGTTGTATAACGTACTGAGGAGATCAGTGTTGATGGGCCATTTTCTCTGGAGAGCTTTAAGCTCAGTGGCAGAGTAGGAGAGAGTGAATCGGGCAGGGTCAGTGGCCCCTGGCCACGGCTGGCCGCGGACAGGCGCAGACGGGCTTGCCTTTGGCACGCTAGCGGCGCGCCCGCTGAGCGCGTCCGCTGCGCGACGGGAAACACATCTCTAGTTATGGACAGCGGCACGGCGCGAATCGCAGTGCTCTGCCCCCAACTGGCAGTGAGGAAAGAATGCCGTCCTGCGTGAGCCTGCACCCTCCACAACAATCGGGAGAGCCCTGTGGTGGACCGGGGTGCAGGCGGAATGCGCAGGAGGTAAGAGAGGACTCTCTTCAGGGACGTCAGTGCAAATTAGCAATTAGGTAGGTTAAATTCAGAATTTTTAAAAGTACAAAGTATAAAACTTTGAAAGCGGTTGACTGGGTACCAGGGGTTCTATGGGAGACTGCTGAGCAAAAAAACGCCGAGCCTTATGCCTCAACAGAGCTTCCCGCAACGTACCTCTCAGCGCGCTACCACAGTGCGAGTAGAAACACCTCCCCAGTTAAGGACAGTGGCACAGCGCGAATCGCGGTGCTCCGCCCCCAACTGGCAGCGAGGAAAGACTGCCGTCCTGCGTGAGCCTGCACCCTCCACAACAATCTCTGTTACCCTGCATCTCCCCTTTCTCATTGCAGAGGGACAAACAACACCTCCTGCAGAGCAGACCACACATATCTTCAGTGACGATGAAGAGGACACCCTGATCATCTGCACCGACACCCTCTAACGGATTGTAGATAGCCTCCGCACCCCATCCCCAGAAGCAGGCCAGGGCAGCTGCCCCGAGGTGAGCCCACCACCTGCTTAGACCACACATCAGGAAACACACACCACAACGGCTGTCTCCCAACACCCCCGACCAATTCATGGAGTTCCAACAACGTATGTGGCGTTGCCAGGTGGAGTTGGCTGGCCAGCTGCGGGTGTGCAGCCAAACTCAATGCCATACGTGGATGTCTGAGTCCCATCAGGGACCACGTACAGTCTCTATCGGACGCCCCCTGTATGCACTGTGCTCCACCACAGATCTTGGCTGAACTCACTGGAACAATGAATCTAATACAGGAACTGTGTGGTCAGACAAGTGATCAGAGCCGAGTTGGCACAGATGCGGAGGTCAATGGAGACTATGGAGCAGATGCAGGCTGGAAGTCGGTCTGCCACGACTGGACACCAGCGAGTAGTTACTGGGAACTTCAATGCCCTGCAGTACTTCATCTTGCCATTGCTGCCACTGAGCAGGCCCAGATGACTGCAGCGGGAACATCGACACACACAGCTCCTACCCCTGATGTGTCCGTGGCACACAGTAATGATGCACTTTCACCTTCACTGTCTGTTGTGTCAGTGGCACACAGTGATGCAGCTATCACCCCGCCACACACACCGGACACACCGTACACAGAACCCGTATCAGGGGAGTAAGAATGGTATGGGAATTACTGTGTGAGGAAGGAGGCAGTAGCATCCACCACCGCCATATGACCCGTCCCTGCCTGGTTATGACCTGTGCATCCTGCCCTGTGAAACAGCTCATACGGACCCCCGGTACACTCTGCGACATACACCCAGACCCCGACACGGACTGACTTTTCATCACTTCTGGCAATTACTCAGCAATTCTGCTGCGGACTGCACTCTCCCACTTCCTAATCACATCACAATCCCCAAAGGACTGTGTTTGGCCAACCACTGGGCTTCCATGTGATGTGGGCTTGGATGGCCATGTACAGCACCAGCTGCATCACTCAGCTGAATGTGAATAAAACATTCTAAATCACACAGATGTGTCAATACTATGTTCAATCACGTATGAAAGTATGGCTGGATGTAGGGACAATGATTGCACATGAAGGACACCATGGTAACTGTCACCTATGCACATGTGTATCCCTGAGACACATTGCTAATTGGTTGACTGTGGAGGTGAGTAAATGCTGTGTCCCCATTGCACATCAACAATAATCTCACGACCCCTCAAACTGGGCACCCATGTAGAATAAGGTGAAAATCTCTGGTATTCAAACATCTTTTTCAGTCCCAATGTGGCGCAGGCCGATCTTTCCGCTGTACCTTTTACCCTTACCTTAGTAAGCGTTGCTTCCTTCCTCCAGTTCCCGCCCATCACCCTAGGAGCAGTGGTCGTCAAACATTTGTATGCCGAGACCCACCCATCAACATTTTTGAGGCGTAAGGAACCAATGAGAATTTCTAGAACCTGGTACTCTATATCATTGACAACCATAAATGTTCACCAGAGAAATTGTCAATCTGAGGTTACACCTCAATAGTACCAGTTTAATAGCCAAATATAGCAATAAGCAACAAAAGGGTGACCAGCACAGCTTTACAAATGGCCTTCTACTAAGCGTCAACACCTGTTGCTGCTTTTTAGTAACTTTTGAACCTTTTGTATAAATACATTTTTTGGGTTAGAATCAGCAGATAATGTGGCAGATGATGGATTATGTGGTAAATGCGACAAATCTATAATCATGCTAAGATCGCTGCGGCCTCACATTCACATAATTTCAGTAGCCCTTGCTGTAATGCATGGGCTGCAACTTTATTGCACGGCATTAGAGACAAACCATATCATACTTCATGGGATGCTGACAGCTTGGCATTTACTGCTGCATGTAACTGGAGGTAGCTGAACATCGTTCATCATATTTAAAACATACATACATTATTTAGGTCTTTCACCGTCTGGTGGCTACATATAAAATAACAGGCAGCTTCAATGAATAATAATACATTTTAAAAAGTTGTTACTCAGTCGGAAATGCACTATAATACATTATGAAAACTCTATGAATGAATGCACTGCATATGTGAAACTAGAGAGCCACAGAATTAAATTGTGGTTGGTGCAGTGGAAAATAGTGACTTGTGTATTTTTAGTGCTATGAGTTCACAGTCTGCGACAGAAAGCACTGTGAACATGTAAGTCTTTATTTTATACTTGCATTACACACAGTATAAGATAGACTGCTACAAAATGCACAAAATGTATTACAATAAAATGGTGCTTCCAAAATATAGTGGCTGCTTTCAAATATAGAAGCTTATTTATAAGCCCCTTGCCCTGTATCATTTTTTATGACTCTCTGGTTGCGCAGACCCATATCTACGAGGCCATGCAAATTCACTTTGCGTGGCATGTCATGGCCTCCTAGATATGGTGTAGGGCAACACTGCGCAAGTTGATGTGTTGCCTTACACTGTGCCAGGGGTGGGGCGTTCCATGGGTGTTGCAGTGGGTTTTCCCATGGGTTTTGACACATTCCCAGATTTAAAAGCATCTGTGAACCTGAGGATGCGTCAAAACTGTGCGCTGCCCCAGGAGATGGGTAACGAGGAGAAATATCTTTATTTCTCCTCAATTGTTTTCTCTTTCTATGTGTGGCACACATAGAAAGAGGAAAAAGCCTCCATGGGTTGTTTTTGCACAGAAAGGCGTGCCTTCTTGCACAAAACCAAGCCTGCAAACAATGCAGACACCCTTGCTCCATGGTGCAAGGGTGCCTGCGTTGGCGCTAGGCACCAAATTGTGTGCTGTCAGAAAGGACAGGAATGCACTGTATTTTATAAACACAGTCCAATCCTGCCCTTTTGAATTGGCGTAGGGCAGCACAGCAAAAATACCTGCGGAGCTGCCCTACACCATTTCATTGTAAATGAGGTCCATATATTTTAGTAATATCCAGACCCTATGTAATGCAATTTTTTTAAACATAACTGTCCCTTCAACACATTCTCAGGGATAGTAAAAGCTATGTAAATACAATGATAATTGAAAGCAAGCACTTCACAGTTCAGTTGACTCTGCTTTACCACTCAGAAAGTTTCAAGTGATTCAATAAATGAACTTCAACAGCACTCTCCTTTCCTGAGAAATCAAAGCCAGGCAGACAGTTAAACACACCTTTCTGCCAGTGTACTGGTGGCCTGAAAGAAATGCAAATGTGCACAACAAGTTCATCTGCCAATCCTTTACATTTGCAGATTAACTCGTTGTGCACATTTGCATTTCTTTCAGGCCAGCAGTAACCTGGCAGAAAGGTGTGTTTGACTGTCTGCCTGGCTTCTGTTTCCCAGCACGGGAGAGTCCCTGAATAACGCTCCAGGGAAGGCATTTTAACTACCCTGTCTGGAACGTTTTCTTTTAGCAAAGGAAGAGCACGACCACCTTTCCATGACTCCATGGCCCCCTTTCAGTCACGGCCCACAGATTGAAGACCTCTGCCCTAGAGCAATCCTTGGAGATAACGAAAAATTTAAAATCCGGCTGACGTTCTGACCCATGCCCTGCAAAAACACTAGCTGTTTTATCTGAGACTAATAACCTGGAGGTCAATACGGTTCTGAATCTTTCATTGAGCAGTGGCCAGGTCCCCGCCATCTGGAAGAGGGCCAAAATCCTTCCTTTGTTTAAAAAGCCCACAGCGGACCCAACAATCGCATCTAATTACAGACCCATTTCCCTCCTGCCTTTCCTAACCAAAACCATAGAAAAATACGTGAACTCAGTGACTACCGAGTTCGTAGAAGCCAACAAACTCCTCCACATGAGTCAATCCGGTTTCCATATAAACTTCAGCACGGAGACGGCCTTACTCGAGATCTCAGAATCCATCAAAGAGACTCTTGATGCAGATGGGAGGGCGGCCCTGATCCTGCTGGATCCTGCTTTCGACACCGTGCCCCACTTCCGACTACTACACAGATGAGGGAGGTGTGGCTTAGGTGGCACGGTGTTAAAGTGGTTTTCCTCCTTTTTGGAGGAAAGAAGTCAGGAGGTCTGGTCCCTCCCTTTTGCGCCTCGCATTCCTGGCCTGAAAGTTGGTGTTCCTCAGGGCCCCATCCTTAGCCCTTTGTTTGTTAACTTGTACTTGGCCCCCCTGGCCCTTCTGGCGGAAGCCTGCGGTGCAACAATTATAACCTACGCTGATGCTACTCAGCTGCTGTTCACCTGTAAAAAGGGTGAGGATCTTGACGGAGAGAGGATTATTAAGTGCTTAACCAAGGTTTTTGCCTGGTTTAGACTCAACCAGCTACAAGGCAATTCAGAGAAATCCGAAAATATTCTTTTCGGCCCGTTTATTCAAGACGTGTGGAAACATTGGTGGCCATCCGACATGTCACCCCCTCAGGCATCAACAGGTGTAGGGAAAAATTTAGGGGTAAATGGGATGATTCTCTTGCTATGAAAACCCAAGTTCAATCGGTAGCTGGCACCTGCTACAGCATTTTAAAAATGCTTCAAAAATGCCTTCCCCTCCTGTCGCTCCCCCACTGAAAGACAGTGGTCCAAGGTCTCATCACTTCAAGACTAGGGGCTAGATGTAGGTTCCAAATACCGGTCAGTAACGGCTGAAAATACCGATTTTCGGCCGTTACCAACTGGTATTTGGATACTGAGATGTAGGGCATCTCAAAATACAGATTCGGTAATTTTACTGAATCGGTAATTTTACCGAATCTGTAAAATTACCGATTCGGGAAAATTACCGAATCTGTATTTTGACGTGTAGGTAGCACTGTAAACAGTGCTACAGGGCTTTAAGGATTCGTTATTTACCACCAACTATTAGTTGGTGGTAAATAAGGAATTCCTATGTAAATGCATAAATGCGCATTTACACATGTGCCACATGGCACACATACATGCCCTTAGGGCATGAATGTATGCCACATGGCACACAAGCACTAATCAGGGGTGCCACTTTTGACTTTTTTGGTATTTACCGAATCGGTAATTACCGATTCGGTAATTGACATTCATTCCTATGGGCCTCCAGGCCGATAGGAATCAATGGCAAATACCGAATCGGTAAATACCGATTCGGTAAATACCGAATCTTAACGATTCGGTATTTTTTACCAAATTTTTATCTACATAGGAGTTACTGATTCTATAATACCAAATCGGTAAAATTCGGTATTTTAGAATCGGTAATTTCCTATTACATACATCTAGCCCTAGATTATGTAATGTTCTATATCAGGGCCTCCTGGAAGGTTTACTAAATAAGCTCCAGGTTATCCAAAACGTGGTAGCTAGGGCCATTCTTATGTTGGGTCCTAGAGTATGGATCTCCTCTCATTTGAAGAACTTACACTGGCTACCCATTTGCAGCAGAATACTCTTTAAAGCTCTTGTGCTGGCCTTTAAAGCACTACATGGCACAGGAGCCCACTACATCAGGAAACGGGTGACTTTTTATACTTCCGGTAGAAACTTGAGATCATCACACCAATGCCTGATGACTGTGCCTAAATTCACTCGCTCTCGCCGAGGTGGCCAATCCTTTCAGGTGCAAGTGGCTCACATCTGGAATAGGATGCCAATAACACTCAGACAAACTACCGATCTGTTGTCCTTTAGGAAAGAACTCAAAACGTGGCTGTTCCTGCAATAATATACCACTAGAATTCTGCCCTGAAATCTCGTCATTTCTCGCATGTACTGCCTAGCGCCGGGGCACTCTATTGAGTAGCTGAGCGCTCTACAAGTATTAAATAACATAACAGGGCTGTGTGTAGGAGTGACCAAATCAGTAGCAGGCCATCAGAGGTGACCTACAAGACATGTGACAACAGGACTGCACATCCCACTTACGCACATCTGTGTGGACACATTCTGTTATGATGTATGATATTGCTCCACAAGGTCAAAGGTTGCACACAACACTCACATTGCTGAAGTCACTTAAGTGCACATGTCTGCCAGCACCTATCCCAAAACAATGTCTGGCTCACAGAGGGTGAACTTGTAAAAGGGGCACACCTCCATTGCACATGCGTAAGTCAGTTCCTCCCTGTGTATGGACGATGCTCATTGTGGCATACGAGTGGACAATCAAATCCACACACATCACAGTTGGACACCAGTGGGATGACATAGACTTTATAAGCATGTACTTGTCACTGCGAATGAGGCAACAGCCACAAAAGGCAGGGACACTTGCACGCAGCATGGGTACATGTCAAGGTTCAGACATTGTTGTCGCAAAAATGGCCGCAAATCATCCCAGATAGCAACGCTCCCAGCCCACCTCGACTTGCTAGATGAGTCATGTGTTGTTTGGCGTCTGCCCACTGCCCCGTGTGAAGGGGCACGACTCACTGTCCATGGGATCTGCATAGTGCTCTGCCACCGAAGTGCGCTGATTTCCTGCTCTGCTGAGTGCCACAGTGCTGTTTATGTGCTGTCCCTCAGCAGTGTGTCCGAACTGGCAACGTTGCCAAAGGAAGCTGTGTTTCTCCGACCATGGACCTGCTTCACCTTGCACAGGAGTTTGTACACACTCGTTGTTCCACACACATGCATCCAGAGTTTGGACGCTGGCAGATGTGTCCTCTGTTGGGGTGAGATATGTGAGCAATCCCCACGATGAAACATGTTGTTGAAACCTGTGTTGGGGGTGCCAATCGGATGTCAATCAATTAGTGGTTTATAAGCATGCTACTCACCCGTGAGGGTCTCAATGCGCTGGGGGGCGGAGGGGGAGCAGCTCCGGGTCAGTTGAAGAGCCAGGTCCTCTCCTGGAATCCTATGGGAAGCCGGTAAGGCCATCATTAGGGGCTTTGCCAAGGGCCATCTCAAGCTTAAACGTACGAAACAAGATTCCCACCTTACACTCCTAGAGGCTCAGGCTGCTCTACTTGAGGCTCAGCCTCCAGAGGGGTGATGGGAGGCCCACGACAGGAGACTTGCGTTTCTCAGGGACGAGATCAAACAGACCTCCTTGGAGGCAGCTAAACTGCTGTGGAGGTCCTCCGTGGGCAAGTATATGGGTGGTGAGACAAAAATGGGAAAACACCTACACCACTTGGCCACCTAAACAATGGCCAACCGTATCAACCCAGAGGTGATCGGCTCAGACGGAGTGAGCCAGCGAGCCCCCTTTGCAGTGGCCCAGTGCTTTGCCACTTACTACGCTACTCTTTACTATGCGCAGCCTCCCACCCTCTCGCTCCCAGAACTCCTCCAGCGTGAACAACTTTCCCTTCCGTGACTTAGCGAGTCTGATGCAGAGGTTCTCGACCTCCTGGTCACCCTGGAGGAAGTCAGCGATGCCATAATCACGTTTGGCAATTTAGGAAAATAAGGGGCCCCTGCCTGATCGGATGAACCCTGGCAAGGAAACAGCATGTAGGGGTAAAGACAGAACAAGAGTGCACCGGGTTATGTGCCTGGTAGAAAAAGGGTTATGTGCCTGGTGTTGATTTCTTATGATATTTTATTTTTATAACATTTTTTTTCTTAGCAATTGTTTTTCTTAATTCATTATACGTGCAAATTATTATAGGTAAAAAGAGACAAATTATGTGCAAATGGTGTAAAACTAGACAATTTGATTAATTCTTAAAAAATACAGAAGTGCATTCCTTTTCAACGCGTTTCGGCGTGAGCCTTCTTCAGGAAGTCTGTATTCATGCCCCAATATCTTAAACTGCTGGCGGATAAAGCACAAGCGGATATAAGTGTACTGTAGTATGATAAGGAAGTCAGTCCACCTGCTGGTATGTAGTTGTGTGGAAGATATTCTATCTGACGGTGGTCTATGGATGCGTAACCGATCGGTCCTCCTATGTTCACTGATTGTATCGGTGGGTTAGCGTGGTATTCTTTCCAATGCACTGACTATATAAAAGTATATGGTACCACCGATCAAAAGACGCTTGTTTGATGCAGGTAAAGTGTTTACCCTCATGAATCCAGGGAGGACTCCATCTATGATTTTAAGGATCCGTCCATCATCCGATCGTCCGTCTGTACGGTCCGCCAGTGAACATAGGAGGACCGATCGGTTACGCATCCATAGACCACCGTCAGATAGAATTGTCTAGTTTTACACCATTTGCACATAATTTGTCTCTTTTTACCTATAATAATTTGCACGTATAATGAATTAAGAAAAACAATTGCTAAGAAAAAAAGATGTTATAAAAATAAAATATCATAAGAAATCAACACCAGAGTGTTTCCAGTCATTAGTTATTTAGTTTTCCTTCCCCCTTTTTCTACCAGGCACATAACCCGGTGCACTCTTGTTCTGTCTTTACCCCTACATAATCACGTTTGGCTGCAGGTAAGACACCAGGGCTGGGCGAACTCCAGCAAGAGTTCTATGCGTCCTATTGAGACACGCTGATCCCCCATCTTCTGGAGATGTATCGAGAGGCATCTGATCGAGGCTTATTCCATCCCAAGATGGATACGGCCACTATCGTGGTGATCCCAAAGTCTCAACCCCCCTCGAGGCATTGCCCCGATTACCGCCCCATCTCCCTCAAAATATTCACCTCAGTCCTAGCCAATCGTATACAGTCGCACCTGGCCACATTGGCCCACCCCGACCAGTGCAGGTTTATGCCCTCCTGGGGAACCCAGCACTGCCTTCGACGACTCCACCTTGCTTTAGCAAACCGGCAGCAGCTATCCCCGTACCTATCCCTTCTTCTCATAGATTTTGAAAAAGCATTCGACCAGGTGGAATGGCGTTACCTAGAGGAGGTATTAATAGAAATGTGTTTTGGGGCCCCCTTCCGCGGCATGGTTAAGACTCTTTATTGCAAACCCAGGGTCCAGGATTTAGTCAATGGAGCCCTGTCAAATCCCTTCCCCATCAGGAGAGGCATGAGGCAAGGATGCCCCCTCTCACCTTATTATTTATGTTGGCGATGGAGCCCTTTGCCCTGTCTTGTATGGTCTGACCAGCTCCTCACAGGCTGGAGATGGCCTGGCTTCGAGGAAGATAAGATCGCCCTTTATGCTGATGTCCTACTGCTATTCCTAGCAGACCCGGCTCAGTCAGGCCCCCGATGCCTCCGGGCCTTGAATCTCTTTGAACAAACCCCCGGCCTTCGTTTGAACTCAGCTAAATCCGTTCTGGTCCCTCTTCATCTTTCAAGAGAGTGCTTTGACTGGCAGTCGTTGATACTTCTTCGTCGACAGTCCTTCAAGTATCTGGGGATTTGGGTTGCCCTCCTCCCTGACCTCGCTTGGTTCCTCAACATCACCCCATTACTGAAGAAGGCCCGAGCTGACCTCCTCAAGTGGCAAACCTTACCACTGAACCCTATGGGCAAAATAGCTTTATTTAAAATTATGGTCCTGCCCAGATTCCTTTATGTGCTCCAGAATACACACCTCTCCTTCTCACGGTCGTGGTTCCGAGAGCTGGACAGAATTGCCATCAAGTTCCTTTAGTGGGGTCGGAGGCCCCGATTGGCCCTTGGCCACTGTCAGATGCCGCCATTTGACGGCAGTCTGGGAATGACAAATCTCTACCTTTATTTTCTAGCAACTCTGCTCCTCACCATACATGATTGGTTTAATAGTGGCTGGTCTGACCCGGCATACCACTTGGTACTATACACCCTGGGCCTATCTATCCTCCAAGGGATGCTTTAAGGGAGTGCTATCCCCCAAACTCGCCGGGTGCTTTTGGCCTGGCGAGCATCTTTGAGCCACACCCAGTGGTCGTATAAACGAACCCAGCTTACCCCACTGTGGTGCGGCACATGGCTCGTGGAGGTCACCAGCTTCTCGGACTTTAGAACGTGGGACCTCATTGGCATTTCCCTACTGGGTGACATCCGGGGTGGAAGTCGCATTCGCACCTTCCAAGAACTGCAAACTCGTTACTCCCTTTACGCTTCCCAGTTCTACAGATACCTCCGCAATACGCCATGCCCTTCATTCTCACATTTCAGATGGTACCTCCCTACCCGAAAATAGCCCGCCTGAAGCCCAGACCATGACCGGTAACCTGGGGAAGAGGGGAATCTCTTGTATTTATCGTTCTCTTATCAATAACACCCCTAACACACTCTCACACCTCAGGGTAAGATGGGATGGTTGGCTTGGGTCTTTGGATGACGCCGACTGGAGGGATGCATTGATGGCCCCCAAAACAGTCATGGCCTCAGCAATGCTTTGTCTGGTTTAAGTATATTACTTTCACACTGCTTATCTTACGTTGCTGCATCTCCTTCGCGCTGTGCTCCGATCCAACGCATCCTGTCCCGATGCACCCACCGACAAGCTAATTTTTATCACATGGCGTGGCATTGCTCCGCTTTTACATGCTACTGGGAGTCAGTAACTGGGGAAGTCACTGAGGTTCTAGGCTGCGAGGTTCCTCTTGACCCTATGAAGGTTCTGCTGGGTGTCACCGAGGTATCTAATACACAATATTTGTGTGTATATCCCATGAAGGATATACACCGATTTACACAAATAAATGAATGAAGCACTGATCCCAATTTATAGAAAATGATTCTTTAGCATTCAATTCTCTCTTAAATCTTAATTATACAAAGCATTAGGTATACTGTCCAATATACATAAAACATAAACTGTGAATAAACAAGGGGTGTAGGTTGTGATTTGTGACTGAATGTGACAAGTGAAAACAACGTGTATACATAAAATGAAAGTTTTTTAAGGTATCCACTGTAAATCACAATAGTCTTAATGGATTAAATTAGTTCTTTTGTTCCTTGGGACTTTGTGCAGTTGGATATATAACATAGCACGTCGACGTTTCGACCCTAGTGATGATATGCTGATTATGCGCATCTGGAGCGGGTCTTCATCAGGACTAGAAAAGGGTAGGACAGACTATGAATGTAAATAACACGGGGTCAGGACCTTCTAGGGGTCAGTGCTTTAAAAACGGAGGAAGGGACACCCTTAATGAGCTCACCTTGTTATTGCGTGTGTGGTTCGTCTGGTCCTTTACTGATGATGGTGCTTATCAGCCGACAAGGCACTAAGTGCTGTGAGTTCACTGCTTCTAAAAATAATTTATGATGGAAACCTTTGCTAAATACCAAACTAGAGATCTTCAATTTTTTGGTATACCATGGTCAAGGGGTCTCACCCTACCTTATCTTCTAGATTCTACCGGACCAGCCGGTGGGATTATTTTCTGGTCTGGGTCGCCTTGGCAATTGCCTAGGGAAAAACGGGTGATGTCTAAGTAAATGTGGGTACGGCCTGTACATCTTAGTCTAGCTGATAGAACGTGGGTTGTGATTGAGCTGGTTTAAAATCCGATCGTGGGTGACCCTAGGAACACACCATCTTCAACTGGTTATGGCACCATGTACAGCACACGACGGTGCTGTTTCTTTCTGCCACTCGAGCGAATTTTCAACTCGAGCAGTAGCTTTCTCAACACCAACAGGTTTCTCAATGCGAGTAGTACCATGTGCAGCACAAGAGGGCGCTGCTTCGTTCTGCCACTCGAGTAGATGTTCTACTTCAGTGTCAGCTTTCTCAAAGCAGACAGAAGGTTTCTCAATGCGAGCAGTAGTGGCCATCCGCAACCGCCTACATTGAGAAATCTCACCAGGAAGAGGTCTGGACTTGCTTTTCCTTGCTCGCACTCGCCAACTTAACGTAGGGGAGCACGAGCGAGTAAAAACTTCAGCTCTGTGTAGTAGGGTGGAGTTTTTTGGAACTGCGCGCGGAGTGCAGAGTGCGAAAAACTCTGCAAACTCCATGAGCGGAGTGGACTTTCACGCCCATGCTTAATTTTAAGCTCATCCACATATCATTTTATTATATGTCTGACAGTTTACCAAATAGAGAACATAAATATCGACCTAAGTGACGTAACCTCACACAAACTATTAAACCCTGAAGTAGAAGGCTGTATAACCAATTATCAGTATTACTCTTTTGAATGCTTCCCAGTGTAGGATTGGGACCCTACTGATGAAGCATATCACACTATGCAGGTGAGTCTTCATCAATCTATGTGAGGAAATGGATGTTTGTTAACTCCATTAGACTCTTGACTATTTCTTCTAGTTGGTTTGTACTTCTTGTATGTTTATGAACATCTTAAACCATTCATTATACTCCTCTCACTCAGTGTGTTTGCTACTTGTGCTGTACCTGCCTGTATGTGTCAGAGAATCGTGTTATATTCCTTCTGCAGCTGCCGCCTATCTGTTACTTATTTGTGCTATGGGAGGTTGCAGTGCTGCTGTCCATGTTAAACCTCTTTTGTGTTGTGAAGCTGAGTATATAAGGTTCCACTACACATATGAAAAATGGATTCACAGTGCCAATGCTTATTTTAAAGCATTATGTGAGTAAAATATTTGGCATGCAGATGGGGGAAGGCCAAGAAAAGATCCCACTTTGTGAGGGAACACAAACTAGAAGAAGTGCAAAGAAGTTAGGGGCAGATGTATCAAACGATTTTTTGTCGCAAACGCTGCGATTCGGTAAAAAGCAGCGTTTGCGACAAAAAAAAACTGAAAATGCTATGTATCATATAAAACGCATCGCAATATTAAGGAATCGCAAATT
Organism: Lissotriton vulgaris; assembly: GCF_964263255.1. NCBI lineage: Eukaryota > Metazoa > Chordata > Amphibia > Caudata > Salamandridae > Lissotriton > Lissotriton vulgaris. The sequence continues at coordinate 1,358,313,527 of NC_141696.1, forward strand.
TTGCGATTCCTTAATATTGCGTACGCATTTAAGGAATCGTAAATTGCGATTCCTTAAATGTCATGTAAGAAACAATCAAGTTTTGCAAATTCACACTAAGAAATCGCAAATTACCACCAACTTGTAGTTGGTGGTAATTTGCGATTTCTTTTACAAATGCACTTTTTGGCATTTGTAAAGGTGCCATGTGGCGCTCATACATGCCCTTAGGGCATGTATGTGCGTCATATGCACACACATGTACATTTCAGGGGTGCAGCAGGGTGTCCTTAAGACACCATTGCACCCACAAAATTATTCTCAATTTGCGATTAGCAAATTGTGAATCGCAAATTGAGAATAACTTCACATTCATTCCTATGGGCCTCCTGGCCCATAGAAATGAATGGGAAATGATTCCTCAATTGCGATTCGCAATTTGCTAATCGCAATTAAGGAATTTTAAGAAATCGCAAAAAAAAATCGATTTTCTACATACATACCATTTTGCAAATCTCAATTAGCGATTTCTAAAAAATCGCTATTTGAGATTTGCAAACCTGGTTGTTGATACATCTGCCCCATAGTTACTTAGGCATTCTCTTTTCTTACAATAGTACCTGGGGTGCCCATCTAGAAATGGTAAAATCCAAGTTTGTTAGATCAGCGGAAGCATTATTAGATTTGCATGGAAAATAGGAAACAAACCCCTTCCTGAAATGTTACAGCTCTTTAAGAGCAAGTGCTACCAATTGTTTCTTTTGGAGCATCTGTTTGGGGGTTGGATGACTTGTCATTGATACAAACATATGAAACCTCTTTTCTATAGACATTTAGCCATCCCATGTTCTGTTCTTGCCTTAATAACACATGGTCAAACAAATGTTTTCTATCTTGAAGATAATGTACTGGTCAGTGCGATCACTAGTTGGCACAACATATGGAGCAAAAAAGGAACTTAATTTATTAGGGATGTTGTTACAGATTGCCTCACGCTTAAAAATTACGATAGCATTTCTTCATTGGCGTATATAGGTAAATTAATAAAAGAAATAGAGGAAAATATAAGAATCAGGAGACCTGCTAGCATTTTGCGTTTCAGCAAAAAGGAATTGAGAATGCTATTCTTTCAAAAAAGAAGACATGTTAGAGAAATAAGAGAAGGCAAGAAAATGTGCGTGCAAAGATATATGGCAGGCCCTGTACAGCAAGGACTACAAGGGTATATATTAAGGGTTACAAATGCCCAAGTGCGTTTTTTATCTGACCAGACTACGGGTAGGCATTTTGAACCATCTAGCCTTATTTAAAAAAAGGCATGTGCAAAAAACAAACTTAGGTGTCCATGTGATGGGAAGACCATTCAAGCAACTGTACATTCTATCTTGTTTTGTAAGTTCTATTCTGATATTAGACAAACCCTTACACCCCCACCTTTTTTAATGGAATTTTTTAATTTTACCCGGGTGCTTTAATTTTTTACTTAAACTTGATAGTGGTGTTATTTGCCGATCTCTTTCTGCCTATGGACCTCATAATGCATTTTTCATTGCAGGTGTTTGACCTCCCCCTCCCCCACCGGCAAACCAATCTACACACTGCCCACCAGATCAGGAGTTTTCTCCTGTCTGGCAGGCAGTTCTTTGGCATTCCCAGGGTGATGCCTATGAAATAGACTCCGCAATGGGAACAACAAAGGCAGCCCCTGAACCCCATGGACTGCTGCAGTCCATGTCTACTTACTGGTGTGCATGCTCACGGGGGGCACATGTTGTTCCCCCCTGTGTGCATCCACATGGCGTGACTCACAAAGGGGTCCTGTAGGGCCCTTTTTGTTTCCTCACTGCCACACTTTTCATGGCAGTCACACCGCCATAAAAGTGTGGCAGTGAGGAAACTTGTAATATGCTTCGCCAACCATATTGCAGCCTGAATACTGCTGCGCCACTGCCACTTGTGATTGCGGTGGTCCCCAGGCAGACGGACCGCCCTGGTCGTAATGGGGCGGTCGGAACACTGCCACCACTGCACCCCACGAGTCTAGCAGTCCCTGAACCACCAGACTCGTAATAAAGCCCTATATCTCCCAAGCATTGAAGAGATGAAATTTACTTCATCATTTTGAAGAGATCCGTTATGAAAAAGAATAATTAGATGTCAACCTTTTTTGCTGCTAGATTATGTGCTTTGATCTCCTTCCCGTATATACACTAGCCTTAAAGAATGCTTATGACGTGTCTGAAATCTATTGCATCTAAGCTAGTACTTTAGGTACTGAATTTGTACCCTTGGATCTATGAATCTATGAAGGGCTCTTGGCCTTTTCCTGCAGAGCGAGACTGATATAATTTATTCTTGATAAATTTTAAATAATGTTTTAATGTATGAAATTGATAATTAATTAATGCATGGTTTTTTATGTATTATAATTGCTTTGTGTACTTTTATGGATTTGAATGTAATCCGAATAAAGTTTTTTTATTTGAATAAAAGAGTTAGCCCTCACAAAATATATGAGCAGAGTTTACATTTGAATTTACTCATGAAACAACATTTTTTTTTAGAGGAGTTCTCCACGTTAAAACATTTTTGAAACACTGCTGACAAGACGACTTTGTAACATTTTTGAAGATAGTTGATAAGCGACCATTTCTGTCTTTTTAGCCACTAGCATTTTGTATGCTGGGTTTTAAGCCTATAGTGAAACTGTTAAAAAGGAAAACTACAAGCCCTGCAATGCAACATGCTGTTGGTTGAAGAAATAACAAAATAGATTATACTAGCCGTAGAATGGTGCCAAAGAGCAGAGTCGTGAAATGCAATCTAAAATGTACTTCCTGCTTTCTTTCTTTGTTCTTGTAAAAATTGTAAATTGATACTTGTATAGCTTACTACTCACCCGCAAGGGTCTCAAGGCGCTTGTACGAATACCACTGTGGAACCTGTCCTGGCTTTCCCTGTGAGGCGTCCACTCCTGGGCACCCCCAGGGTGAAGGCCAGGCATCCTTAGCGTTGTGGGAGCCGTTGTGGAGATTAAGCAAGCTATTGCCCGGAGTTGCAGAGTGGGACTCTATGATTTATATACAATAAAAAATTACAGAAATTAAAAAGAATAGGTACCGAGGCGAGAATTATCAGGTCTGTGGAGTTTTTGAGCCCAAGACCCGCCGAGGCAGGGAATTGAACCCTGGTCCCGGGCTAGACCTCTACATCAGGGTCTGCCACTCTAACCATTGAGCCACACTTCTTCTTTTGTGTAGAAAATCATGTGTTAAGTAACCCAGGGGGTAAGAGGACAGAGACAGCCTTTCAGATGCAGTTGAGATTATCATACTCCCTAGAAGACCTGAAAAAACATAATTTACTACAACAATGCGAACAGCAGCAGCTAGGCATGTCTAGAGATACTCAATAATGAAAAATAATTGTCCTCTCACCACTATTCTCGAACACATGCTTGACCTAGAATTTGGCGCAATTTAAGTGGTGCGCTTACAGCACCACTATGGAGTGCCCTCCTTAAACAAGTGCACCACATGCTGTCTACCAGTGCTCCCAGCACATGATAACACAGAGCTTACTGTAGATCTCTATCTAAGGAGAAAGAAACGGTACCAAAAAAAACCCCAATAAAAACCAAACCACAACATTCTTTAAGTCTGTCTGCAGACAGCTTCTGCTTTTTGAAGGACTGCTTGTCAATCATTTTTCAAAAATTCAATTAGGAGACATGGAGAGTGTTGGGATATGGGCCAGCTTTTCATAGCCATTATCTTTCCTGTGGTTTTCTTGGTTTGTCATTGCATGAATGAGCTGTCCATCATGGCCATGTCAATTCATGGATAGCTATATTATCCCATTTGTGTTCCCATCAGGTTGGGGTATCAAGTAATCCTTTTGTAGACTGCAATGCACATGACGTGTAGCTTTTAGTTAAGAGGGGAACAAACAAAAGAAGCGAGAGGAAATGTACAGGTCTGTTGTTTTTCCCCTGCCTTAATGGCAACTATGTTGACAAACAGATGAAAATGCACTGGATAGCTCTGTTTGTCAGGTAACTGTGGGCGCTGGTTGGGGCTGTCATAAAACTCACTGATATTTATGTTAGGAAGCTTGGTTCTCAAACACAGTCAGTGTCATTCTTCATCATTGTGCTTGCTTCTTACCTCATTGAAGATCCGCAATCAAAAGAGATAGCCTGTGGGATTCATTGGAGAGGGCAATGTTTCAATTGCATGTCTGGAACCCTATAATACACCAGAATGGGTGATCAGTAGTATAATTTGTCTCAAAGATACTAATGGTGCCCCCTCCAGAATAAAATTCATTTAGGATAGGGACGTAGCATAAGAGACATAATTATCCAGCCTGTTCTTTCCTGTTTGTTTCTACAGCCTGTAATTAGGAGATAGTGTATGTTGTTTGATGTATTTACTTTTGGCTCTATGACATTAATTAATGATTGATAGTCATTTTGTTCAGGAAACGGTTGCTGTTTGGATGCCTTACCCTGTTATAAAGATCTGGTTTTATTCACTAATCTGCCTTACGTGTTCATTTGTTATTTTCCTGACAATATATCATGTTGTTTAGACAAGTTCTTTAGTCATACAATTAAGATGTGTGTGCATTTAGGCTTTCTGAAAGGTGCAACAAATTAGTAGCCTTTTGTGCTGAATCCGCTGCTGTTCCATTTTACAAAGTAAAGACGAGTGCCAATTCAGGCTTTCTTAAAAATGCATCAACATACTTGCCTGTTGCCCACATTCAACTGCTGTTGCAACATTGTTAGTAAACAACTCACTGAATTCTCTTGCTAGCAAAAAATACTAAAAGTGAATTACAGACAGCTATCTTGCCTTAAACAATTTTCATTGCACACACCATGCCTCTTCCACTAACACCGACTGTTATAAGCGTGCTAAAAACCATTCTCTACCTTATTTCTTTTGCTCAAACTCCGGCACAACGAAGTATTAACATCTTATTACAAGTATTACCTTTGCACTGTTACTTCAAACATACTAAATATTCGCCATTTATGAAAAAAAATCTCTTGTACCAAAATACCCATATATGCAGACTTGTTTGTGTTATTGTATAATACTGCTGTACCACGCCACCTATTGCTTCATAGCTTTCCATCTCTTTTCAGAAACTTCCCCTTTTATTATTGCTTGTACTGTTGTGGCAATAAACACCAATTTCTATACCGAATTACATGCAAATGTCAAAAAAAGACAAATAAAAGAATATATTTCCTTTACAAACACTACCTATAGCATGTTAACGATTGCTAAAAAACGAATTACTAGCCAATCTTACTAACCTTTTTATTTTCATTCGATTAATTTCTGATGCATCATATTCTACTTTGCTGTCCATAGTTGTTACACACAAAATAAAAGCACATCTGTTCATCTACATGTGAATCAAAGTATGTGTTAGGGTGGTGATTCTTGACCTGTGGTCCAGAGACCCCTGTGGGTCTGCAAAGTCTACTTAGAGGATCTGTGACTGCTTACAAAATTAAATAATATTTACAGATAAAGTGTGCATCATTGAAGAGGCAAAATATACAATTGAACATTTTAAAACGTTTTTAGGTCGAGCAGCGTAGTCTGCTCGAGACCTTTTGTTGCCCGTATCTGGGAATGTGGACAGCAATGTGCCACGCACTTTTCCTTTCCAGTTTTCACCACGGGAGCACGCCTCTCAGACGCGCTTGCGCAGACACGCACACACAGCCCCTGCTTTCGCTTGGCTTGCATGCAAACAAGACGCACACACACACAGCCAGCCCCCACCCCCTGCACACACACAGGCGCGCGCGCACATACACACGCTGCCGCCCCCCCTGCACACACACATACAGACATGCACACACAGACACGCACGCATACACACGCACGCATACACCCGCCGCAGCCCCCAACCCCCCCCTGCACACACAGACACACACCCCCGCCCCCCCTTACAACTAAGCCCTACTCACCGCATCGCCGCCACTCCTGACTTCGGCAGCCACCGCAAGGCTCTCCCTCAGGCATGGGAGCCCCGCCCGCGTCACCAATGCTGCTCTCTAACACTCCGTGGATGCGGGCTGCACGCAGAAGGCGGAAGTCCCGCCCCACGACCGGCTTCACGCTGCCGAACTTCCGGTTGCTAGGTTTTATAGCGCGCCTATCCTGTGGTCCATGTTTCGGTGCCTAGCCACAAAAGCGTAGGTAGTTTTATAGTTACTTCTTGTTTTCTCATTACCCGATGCATGTATATTTGCGCCTTTATACGCAGTTCATCACGGGAGCTAACTCATATTTTAACTTGAGAATCTCTTTATTCTTTCTGTCCTAGTTTAATATGGAGATTATTATGCGTTCTCTTCAGTGGTGTTCTAACAGAGATCTGAGATCAGCATTTCATTTGGCTGCATCTGTCCTCCCGTTCTAGTTGAATCAGTGAGACTTTTTATGCTTTTGGTAAACTTTATTTTATCCGCTGAACTTCATTGGTAACTAAAAACGCGCTACATGGCAATGAAAATTAGTATATCTTTTAGGGTAGTTGGCAGACTGCCTTTAACTACTGTCTGTGAGGTTGCGGGTTCGAGGGAGGACGGCGTGGAGGAAAGGCTGGAGGACGGCATGGAGGAAAGCACTGCTACTCATTTATCCAGTGTCTCAGAATAATCTATTGCCTCCGCTCACCCCGATGACAGCAGCACCAAGTTTAACCTGCATCATTTGGCACAGTGCTGTGTCACTGAAGACTGTTTGATTGGGTTTTTGTATACATTTTATTTTAGAATGATTTACTTTTGCCTCGGAAAGATGGTATAGAAAAATGAGTTTAATACGAAAAATATATTCTGGAATTTTTTTTATTTTTATTTTTTAAATGTATGACATGTAACACCAGTGATACCTTATATAACAGTACAAGAAATACTTTTATCACATAGCGTACAGTCTGTCATTCACATATACATGGCATAGGAAAAGTGCAATACCATTCCACATTCCGTGGAAGAACAATATTTGTTCATCTGTGTGGTTTTTTTTTTGTGGTTTTTTTGTACTTATTGGCTTGTTTCTATTCTGTCTGCTTTACTATCTCTCATGAACTCTGCCTTCCCTTCTTCATTGCTCTCTGCTTTCCTTTTTCCCATGTTGGCTTTTCCTTCTCTCATGCTCGCTGTCTTACTTTTACCCTTGCTCGCTGCCTCCCTTTCTCCCATAACCCCTCCTTTCTATTTCCTGTCCCCCGATACACACTGCCTTTTGTTCTGTCTTAAGGTCTACTGTTGCTTCTTTCGTGGTCTCTCATCCTTTCTTCCATGCAGTAGGGTGTAAGTTTCCCCTTAGTCTGTGCCTTCTGTTCTCCCATAAACAGTTTTTAGGTTGTGCCTTCTGTCATAACTTCTATCAGAATCTGCTCTCCTTTCTCCATTAGTCTATTTGTCTTCCATACAAATATTTTATTTTGCATACACTGTTTCCTCCCTTAAACACATGCACTCTCTCATACATTATCACATACAACCTACATTCCTTACTCCCATACAGTCTGTAGTCTTCTCCCATTCAACCAGACTTTCTTTCTCCTATATGCGCAGCCTTCCAATTTTTTACTGTCTCCCTGAATTTGCCTCATACATGATGCCTCATTTCTTAGGATATCCTATCTCCCATTCACTATACCTCCCTATTTCCCATACAGCATGTGTTCCTTTCTCCCATGCAATATTCGTAACTTTTTCTAACCTAATCACTCGGGGACACCACCACATCACTCGGGGATACCACCACATCACTCGGGGACACCACCACATCACTCGGGGACGCCACCACATCACTCGGGGACACCACTACATCACTCTGGGCTACCACCACATCACTCTGGGACACCACCACATCACTCAGCCCAACCACGTCATCACTCAGCACCACAACAGCACTGTCCTTGCTTGCTACCAACAAGCATTGCCATAGCCAATAGGACTCGCATTAGGAAAGTGTAAGCTATTGGCTTTGTGAATAACAATGCTATTAATTTATATATTTTCAAAGCCAACACATATTTAAAAAATTTGTCATTTACAATACCAATAGCTCACACTTTCCTAATGCGAGACCTATTGCATTGCAAATGCTTGTTATAAATGTGAAGAAATCTAAAATTGGAGGTTGAAAAGTAATTTAGGATCGTCAGATTGATGTGTGTGAGCATGGCAAGAGCATCAAACAGAATATAGTATGGACAGTATTAGATCTGCCACCTTTGGGTGGTACTCCCTCAAACCTTTTGTCTTCACCCCTCCTGTTTTGCTGATTGCGTTTTTGTTGGCTTTAGGACTCTATGCATGTTTCCACTGCTAACCAGTGCTAGGGTGCTTGTGCTCTCTCCTTTAAACACTGTAAAGATGGGGCACACCCAATTGTGCATTTAATTTACTTGTATGTCCCTAGTAAAGTGATACTACATCTATCCCTGGCTGGACATTAAGGGGCCGATTCCGATCTGGGTCGGAAACCACTCAGACCGAGCCGGATCCGGGGTGTTTTCCGACCGATCCGGACTCCTGCAGTCCGACCGAGCGAGTACGATGCGGCCGTATGCTGTCGGACTCGTTTCGGTCGGACTCAGCTGGTCGTACAACGCGTACATGGGATCCCATTGACTGCATGGGTACGTTCCGGACAAGTGCGCCTCCTACAGTGTGTACGCGTCAGTGCCATCTGCACCGTACATGCCTGTGTTGGGGAGACCCATGTCTCTCCCCCTGTCTCTGAGCCGTAAGGCTGCGGGTAACGGGGTCCAGTGCGGACCCCCAAAGAGCAGCTCCAGGAGCTATTTCGAACCGGAAGCTCCGACTCGATCCGGCTGTCCGAATCGCGCATCGTACTGACTCGGTCGGAATTTGCCTCCATTGCGCGCCACGGTTAGCTTACGGCCGAGACGTACGGAGCGGTTCGGACCCGGAAACGATTCAGCCGGAGATTTCGCACTTGTTCGCATCGTACTTCGTCGTCCGGTCCCGTGTACGAACCAGACGGAAATTCAGCCTCCGATTCTGGCCCGCTAATCCCGAACTCGATTCGGAGTCCTTCAAGCTGAGATTGGAATCAACCCATAAGAGCCACTAGGGGGCCTGTAGCATTTATTGTGTCACCCACTCAAGTAGCACTTTAAAACATGCCTCAGGCCTTCCATTCCAGTCTGTGTGTGCAGTTCTTACCTGCCATCTCGACCTGGTAAACCCTTAGCCAGGCCTAAACCTCCCCTTTTTCTATTTTCTATTTTTGCTGGCATTTCTTTACATATGAATACAGACTCAATACAATCAGTTTCTCTCTCTATATTTATTTATACAAAGGGAAGGAAAACTCTTGATGAGTGTCCTATGCTGTCCACTAAGCCTTCCTGGCCAGAGCTCGACAGACTGACAGCATGTGAAGTGTGGAACAAGTATTTGAAACGCCTTTGAATACAGCCTGGCTCTGCAGTCGTTCAATCTTCCATTAATTTACCCTCTCATCTCGAGTCACACCTCTCATTGCCACTGAGCAGGAAGCATGTTCTGCATTGGTGCTCGTGAAGGAAGATGACGCTTTTGCTTGTTTACACATAATAAGTAATATTTATTTAATACTACTTTAATAAATATATAATACATTTCCTAAACCCAGAGGTTCTCTATTTATTGCTCAGGCCGCTGTGGAGGACTTCAATTTCCAGGGCTCTTAATATGACATCTTTCCCATGGTCGCTAACAAATGTGTTCGTTTTCTTTTTCAGTACCTTCCCGTTTAGGTGCTATGAAAAATAAAAAAACACCATGGTGTATTTTTAACAAAACTTTTGTTCGAAAATAAATATTATAAAAAAATAGATGAATCAAAAACGTTAAAAACATAAATACCGTAAAAACGGAATGGTATCTAAAAAAATTATAACCAATTAATCAAAAAAGGTACTTTCGGCACTTGTGATGAAAAAAATGACAATGGCTGGCGGGGAACGCCAGGATTACTTTAAAAATAGAATTCAATCCAAATCGTGCATTGTATAGTAAACACACACCTGCTACAACCTTGAACACAATCTAGACATTTCTGCCAATTTATTTAGAAAATGTCCAGGTTTTAACACCCTGGCACAAGCGTTAGAAGACCTGCAGATCTTATGCTCTACAGAAGGCTCTCCTGTTATAGCATCACTATTTTCAGTCCTCAATGCTCTTTTTAGATCGAGCCTGGGCATCGAATGCGCTGCCCTGCGAGGCATGCTGTATTCGAGTATGGACTTGAAGCTTCGCCCTTATTTTTCATTTGCTTGTATCATTGTCCTTTGTAAATGCTGGTGTCTCATTCGTTAATAGGCTTTTTAGACCCACCTTAGTACAGCCTTGTCTTCATTGTAACCTCCCATGAGGACTGGCCCTTTTACTTCTTTTGTTACACGGTACGTCTTATTTAGTCTGTAAGCACTATTTTTTTTATTGAATTTTTCCTACTGCCGTCAGGACATGCTTTCCTACAATATTCAGCACACTATGCACGCCTTCACTTTACAAGCAGCCCGGGACAATGGCGGCCAAATCTGTGAAGTTAAATGAATCTCACATTTACAAGAGTTTGAGCTATTGGCATTTTAAATGAAAATGCTTTATTTATGTCTTGATTATCAAAACAGATAAATAAAAGGCTTTGTCGTCAGTCCCGGCCCGTGGAGGTTAGTGTGGTGGGGCCGGGTGGGTGGGGATCTCGACTGACGATGGTGAGAGAAAATTAATTATTTATGGAATTTCCCCTCGTGGTTGTCTGTCGAATCCTCCTCTAACACTGCTCCACCGCTCTTACCTGCACGGGCCACGGCTGATTGCCATTTACAATGCTAATAGTTTAAATACTGGCAAATGCGAGACCTATTGCATTGCAAATGCTTGTTAGGGATTTGTCGCATATATATGTATCTTGTTTTTCCTTGTCATTGAGGGGCATATTACCAAGCAATAGCGATAATTATCGCTATTGCTTGGTTAGAGACAAAAATTTACCGCTGAGCTGCGGCGATTTTTATCGCAAATAAACCTTGGTATTACCAAGGTTTATCGCAAATGCGATAAAAATCGGCCGCAATGCATGAATATCGCTGAAAAGTCTGCGATATTCATGCATTACCGAGCTAATGCTCTTAGCCATGTTAGCCACCTCCAATTGGATAACATGGCTAAGGACTGCTTAGGGCAGGTGTTAGCTTTTGGAGATATTCGCGCTTAGCGCGAATATCTCCAAAAGTTGTTAATAGGAGATAGCGATGTTAGCGACTGTTTCCAGTCGCTAACCTCTAGGCACGCCCACTTTGCATGTCATTAGTGATAAATATCACTGACATGCAAAGTGGGGCCCAAGATGGTCGCTATCTCCTACTAGCTGTCGCTAACTGGTGTTAGCGACAGCTAGGTAATAGGGAGATAATTTTATCTCTGCTTTCTTGGCTTTTAAAGCCAATAAAGCAGAGATAAACCCCCTTGATAATATGCCCCTGAGTTCTTTGCATTCATCCCACGTCCATTCTACGGTTCAGTTTGTCTGTTTTCAGCTGTGTTTTAATCAGTTATGCTTCTGCTATTCTTAACCTTTAGACCAGCACCTGTGAAATACTATTCCTGCCAGTGCTGTGAGCGTTCACCAGTCTGGACTGCGGGAAGTTCCTTCACTTTGTGTCTACCTGTGCTAGTGTGACCTTCTTTTCTGCTTGTTTGTCCTTTTTGCTTCGTTTAGCTTTGGTTTTTTTCACTTCCAGCCCGGGCTCTGCTTGTGTTTTTTTTGCTTTTTGTTTACTGATTCACGTATCTGGTAAGAGCTACTTCTTTTATTCTCCATTTTCAGAGCATTTCTGGTTGTGTCTATATGCTGCTGTAATCCGAAGAGCGGCCATACACGGTAGCGTGGATACTCCATTGGGGGCTGAATTAAAATGTTCAGAACTATGACTGTGTTCCCTTGACAACTTCAGAGAGCCACTTATTCGCCAGAGTACAGTTTCCTGGTTCTCACTGTGAACACTTATCTATTTATAGAACTCAGCCTGCGTGGCCACTTTCGGCTGTGCTCTCTTTAGATGCCAGTTTGTGGCTATGGACAACAAACAATTGAATTGAAGGCGACATCTGCAGTTTTGCGTAAACTGGTGCAAATCACCAGGCCCTGCAGTATGTGTATCCCTCTCAGAACAATGCCCAGCTCCTTAGCCGTCAGGTATCGACCTGAAACGGAGACTACCGACACTTCTCAGAAGGGGTGCAGTAGTTTTAACGGGAGAGTATCAGCACGTCTCAAAAGAAAATAGGTATTCTGCGATAGTGAGTACCTGCACTTCGATTTTCTATGAGCACATTTGTAGCCTTGTCCAGTGCTTCATTTGTAAATAATATGCTTACAGGGGCCTAACGTTTTTCTTAGAAGCCAATTTCCGAGATTTCGGAATACCAGATCTGCCTTGGTTGATCCCATCTCATGCCTCTTTCCCTCCACTCCACCTGCCTACCCTTCCTTTATTCAACACTTTCTTTGTCCAACAGTCCCACCTGCCTCTTTATCCCACTCTTGTTCATCCCTGATTCCCCCCTTTTCGCTGTTTTCCTACCTTTCTCCATTTTCTGCCATTCTTGCTCCTTGCCCTGGGTCTAATTCTGTTGATGAAAAGAAGCCGCGCTCCCCAAAAAGGAGAGCTGGTGCCCCCCACTTGAGATCAGTGGAATAATGAAACCTTTGAGGGAAGCGCCTGCAAGGAATGGTGAGGGGGCCCCTGCTGTACCCATGCCCTGGTATTCACAACCTGCCCTGTCGAAGTAATTCATCGCTGTTGCCCAAATATGACACTTTACAACGCACGCATTACAACGCGTGTCCTTACAACCCATTTTTTACTTCGCAAAATCCATCACAAAGCATGTTGTTACAACTCATAATCCATTACAACGCAATTACTATTCTAACTCCGCTGGGGCATTACTTTGGGGAATGTGTTGTAATGGATTATGCGATGTAATGACATGCGTTGTAATGGATTTTGCGATGTCAAAAATGAATTGTAATGACTAGCGTTGTAACACGTGCGTTGTAAATGATGTTTCTCCTGTTGCCCACATGCACAAAACCAGTGGAGTTTTAGTGGTAGAGTTAACATCAAAGATAAAACGACTAACCACGTTGTATCAATGTACACTGCAGTCATTCACATAATATAAAATCGTTTTTTTAGTACTCTGTGGTAAGTGCTTTGCTGTGTTACATAGTAAGACGTTTGCTGTGCACTGGGGTACATCTTTCACATAGCTCTGAGGTAAGACTTTTACAAGCACCTTGGTATTTCCTTCATAGTGCTCTGGGGTAAGTATTTTGCATTGCTTTGTGGCAAGCCTCTTGTAGTGTTGTGATGGAACTGTTTCAAGGCACTCTGTGACAAGTCACTCCCAGAGCACTACTCTAAATAGGTCACAGAGTTGTGCAATAAGTCTTTCACGGCATTTTGAGGTTCGTGTTTCTTATGCCTCAGCAGCAAATCTTTTGTAGTGCTCTGGGATGTTTGACTGTGCTTTGTGGTAAGTCTTTCACGTTGCTCCAGGGTAAGTTTTCTGACTGCTCTCTGGCATGCCCATGGCAGTGCTCTGTGGAATGTCTTTCAATGCTATGGCTTCTGCAGTGCTTTGTTGTATGTCTTTTCAGTGTATTAAGGTAATATTGCTGAAGCTGCCACTCTAAGGTGCATAGTTATCATAGGGTTGCATCACTTTTGCGCCAGGCAACAGGCTACAAAAGCGACGCAACTCTTAAGTTTGATTTATCAGGCCAAGCAAGGCCACCTTGCGTGCCCTGAGCGGCTTGCTAAATCCAGAGTAATGCAACACAGTACAAATTGCTGCGTTGCATTACTCTGACCCGGGAAGGCGTTCCATGGATTCTGAAGCATTCATAGATTTATCAATACTGGTAGACTTGGGAATGTGTCAGAGGGCTACGCCTTTCATGGGGAGGCGTAACAAGGAAAAATACCTTTTTTTTCTCCTTAACACTTCCTCTTTCTATGTCTGCTGCATTCTGCAACACACATAGAAAGAGCAAAATGCCTCAGGAGATTGTTTTTGTGCAGGAAGGTGCTCTTTCCTTTACAAAAACAATGCTGCTTACAACGCAGGTACCCTTGCACCATAGTGCAAGGGTGCCTGTGTTGGCGCTAGGCAGCACTTTGAACACCAGCACTGGGAAAAGACAGGAGTGCACTGTATTATGTAAAATACAGTGCATTCCTGCCCTTTCCTTGTCACGCAAGCATAGCGCAGCAAGGTGACTTGCTGTGCTGTGTGACGTTTTGGTAAATATGCCCCTCAAAGATTATATCTGCAAGGAGATGCCGCTAGGCGCAAGCCCAAGTACATGGGAATTATCACGGAGCTCAGCACTACAAGACTTGCATGAGGAGACTTTATGGGATCAAAATCTACTTTACACCAGTTTTTAAAACACTGCTCAGCAAACAAGTCAGAAGCATCTCTTTTTCCTGAGGACAAGGGAAACCTTGGAGGAGAAGCCATTCTTGGTTGTCAATTAACATATATATGTTTACAACCTCAGTGCTGTGTTGCAGACTGCTACAAAAGTTATTTCAAATGAAGGTAGATGCAGTTGTGCTTTGGACTGTGCTCATCTCTAGACTTCATCCTAAAATGGGGCGAAACCACAACCGGCAGTGCGTCAGACTGTGCAAAGAATCACTATTGAATTTACTCTGCATTTTCACAATCCTTTGAAATCAACAAAGTAGTCTTCTGTGGCGGTGTGCACTGCTATGGATGGAGCGTAGGTAGGCCACAGCACATTGGTGCTAATACAAGTGACACCACGCAATGGCCCGAGCGACAATCTGCCCCTTTATTTATCTCCTCGTTCCGAGCCCAGCTCTCGGAGTAAAAAGTGGATTCATTGTTGGGTAGAGGTCAGGTGGCACTCTACATCCCTCCCATTTTTTAAAAGTTCAACACCGGTAGCTCACAGCACCTGGGTAGAACACACAGAGTCTTGCAGTCGCTGGCTGGGAGTTGGATTTGGTCAGAGACGATACTTCAGGCTCCGGGAGGTGTTTTCAGTTCCACAAACAGGAGGGTTCCCTCCATCACTTTCCCTAGCTGGGGAAATCAGCAGGTGCTCCCTTGCGCTCAATGGGGAATTGCCAGTCCTGCAAGGCCCTCCATTTTCAGTCTGTTTTGCAGGGTTACTCTGCCACAGACGGGTGGGTGTTGCCAAGTACTTTTCCTCTTCCTCAACGTCTTCTCCAGCACCACTTGCCACCGGATCCATTTGTAGCTGGGACTTTTTTAAACCATGTGATATTCCTCGCTACTGTGTGGTTACCTCTCTGAATGGTGACCATGCTGCCGTCAATCCTTACTACCTTCCAGACTTCCGGCTCATAGGGTGTTCGAAACTTCCTCCGGGGATGTCTGTCCTTCCTGAGAACTTGGGCCCGATCTGCAAGGTGGAATTCAGAACTCTGCACCCCTGGCTGGCTTAGTCATTGTTGACTTGTCTCCTTCTTTGTGTAGCTGCGACATCCAAACCAGCAGATCGCCACTCGGGATCATCTGGAATGCTGTCTCGTGTGGGCTTCCTCAACAGCAGATTGACCGGGACGCAGTTTGTCATGCTGTGTGGGGTCTGTCTGCAGGCTCGCAGGAAATTGTGTAAACAACACTCCGTATCCTCACCCGGTCTACCTCTATCCTCAAAGCTCTGTTCAGGGTATTATGAATCTCTATACTTCCCCGTAGGCTTGGACCCAGTTAGGGTAATTTCTTATGGTGAATGGCAAGCGACGCAATGTACTCTTGGAATTCTTGCTCCTGGAAGGGGGTTCCGTTCTATAACTTTATTTCTTCCGGAAATGTCCTCTCAAGTAAAGGTCTGACAATAGGAGAACCCCTTACATACGTGGAGAAGTGTAGCTCAATGGTTAGAGCGGCAGACCCTGATGCAGAGGTCTAGCCCGGGACCAGGGTTCAATTCCCCGCCTCTGTGGGTCTTGGGCTCAAAATTCCACGGACCTGATAATTCTCGCCTCGGTGCCTATTCCAATCATGGAGTCCCACTCTGCAACTCTGGGCAATAGCTTGCTTAATCTCCACAATGGCCCCCACAATGCTAAGGATGCCTGGCCTTCACCCTGGGGGTGCCCAGGAGTGGACGCCTCGCAGCACGCCCCTTTTCGTAGAGAACTGGGATGGCCCCAATGATGAAGCATGTCACCGTGGGGCAACACCGGTGAGTGAGGGGACTCTAGAAAGAAATTTTGCTTTCTTACATATTTTTGGTACACACTGACTTAGTAAGCAGTAACCATACAACACCTACCAGGTCTCTGGACCCTTCACATAGGGTTCCTGTATTGCATGTACGCAACCGGCACACATTCTCTGTCAGCTTTCTTGCATCCTCACTGGTCCGGAGTCCTACCAGACTGGCTTCAGCCATCAGTTCAGTTTTCTTCATGGGTGAAAATACGCCATGGTGACTTTGTCCAAGAGGGCTTCTTTTATGGCACAGAACACTTTTTCAGCTTAAGGGCTCCAGTCCCGCGGAGCACCTGTTGGTGTGAGGACTCTTAGTGGCTCAGACACCATGCCAACGTTGGTAATAAATTATCCGCAGTATGTCACCATTCCCAGGAAACTACCTACTTTGGTCGGGTTCTGTGGCACTGGTACCTTGCGGGTGGCTTCGGCTTTCCTTGGGTCAACTTTCAGTCTTTTCTGCCAGAAGATATATCCAAAATTCCCAATGAAGTCCTGGAAAAAAGAACCCTAGTTTTTGTGCAACATCAGATCACCAGGCATTGTGGGCTGGCTCTCAAATGGGAGTGGTGTTCTTCTAGATTCGCTCAGGTTGATGACACCCAACAGTCCAGAGAGGGCTTCTTTAATGGCGTTCTGAAACCTCTGCAATGGATGAAACTCCGAACCTCAGTCTCTTATATCTCCTAAGGCTGACATGTGTAAAAAAGTCATAATGTTGTGTCGTTCAGGGGTAAGTTCTAACTAGTGATAGCATGAGTTAAGTTCCAGGTTTATGAAACATTTTGCCCCTTTGAGATCTGCCACAATGCTGTTAATCGTTGGTGTTATATGGCGTTCTTGCTGAATCGCTAGATCTGGCAGCCTCATGTCTACATACAACCATATGGCTCCGGGCTTTCTCAACTTCATTGCAATGATGAGTGGAGACACCCAGGGAGTGGGTCTCTGACCTTCTCAATGACCTCTTGCTCCTACAACTCTTTCAGCACTCGCTTGACTTTTGGTCTTAGGTGGAAGGGGACTCTCCTGTGCCATAGCACCGTAGGTTTAACGGAGTCATCGAAATGCAGTTTGATCTGCCTGCCCTTCAGCTTCCCCAGGCCTTTGAACAGTTGTGGGAACTCAACAAGTAGGTCGTCCGCATGTGATTCATGCACTTGCCTTGCGAAAAACCCCATATTATTTAAAGACA
Organism: Lissotriton vulgaris; assembly: GCF_964263255.1. Lineage (NCBI taxonomy): Eukaryota > Metazoa > Chordata > Amphibia > Caudata > Salamandridae > Lissotriton > Lissotriton vulgaris. The sequence goes on from NC_141696.1 coordinate 1,358,331,052, forward strand.
AGGGAACCCAATAGGATTGTTCAGGGGCCTTGGGTATTAGTATGCTGTGAACACAGTGGTCCCTCACAAGGACAATGAGAGAAGGAATGAATATAGAAAAACAATTAGATCCATATTATGCTGTCCAGCCGGACTGGAATCTCTTTAATGTAATAAAAATTAGGAAAACAATAAAGTGGGAACGAAGTCTTGTGTCAAGCAAGAAATGGACAGAAAATTCTCAGGCAAAACTTAGTGCTTGAAATTTCAACAATTCGAAAAGCAAAAATGAAAAAAGACACCATTACACATTTAGAATAGTAATTTTGGTTGTGTTAGGGTGTCGAGGAGTCGACGATGTTTCGATCCATACATAGAATTGAGGATCATCATCAGGGCATTAGGTTACATGCCCGAGTGATTGCCAACTGCAAGAGAAGAATGGCCTGCAGTGGTATAATGAGTTTCCAAACGGCTGGTGAGCACTAAGGCCGATACTAAGGAGGGATCCATGAAATTGGGGATCTGCGAGCAATGGACGAGTGCGATCACTCGAGCCAGCAATCATACATGCCTGTATGTGAGCCGCTCAGTGGCAAAGTGTTCAGAACAGGTGCCGGTATAGTTACACCAGCTCAAGACCTTAGGTTGTGTGGCAACCAAGCAGTGTGCGTTTTCCACCTTCCATGACATGGAACTTTGCATATGTCAAGCGTACATTGTTCTTGCCTCTCACTTCACCCACATGCATTGGATGTAGTCGCCTTTAATGGCTGACTCTTCCAGTGAAGGACACTGTGAAGACATTGTCTTCTTCCTCATCCTGATGCATGCCAGTTCCACAGCTGCTGAATGCCTCCGCTTCAGCTGTGTCTTTGAGCTATAACTGACGTAAGGCTGCAGTCTTTCTCCTTGAATATTCAGTGTTGGGCTGTGGTCTTCCACTCCGGCAGACTTTCGCGAAGTTGTTGTCTTTGCCACACTTTGAGCACATCTTTCCTTTGGTGAGGCATGCTCTTGGAGTCTTGTGTTCAAAACCACAGTTTCCATAGCCCCCACTGGGCTCGGGGTTTATAGCCGTTTTTGCCAGGCCTTGGCGTCTCAGCACTGTGTCAACTTGTTCTTCTTTTATGCTGGGATATTTTTGGAACCCAGGGCCAGTCACAGAGTTTTCCCGGAGCTATTTCCATATTTTCAGCCCGGCTATTCCATAGATCGTGTCACTGTTCACCTGTTAATTCCGAGGCACTATTAACTAAGGCTTGTAATTCAATTGTCCTGATGATGATCCTACTATTGATTTGAAAGAATCGAATGGTCGTCGACCAATATAAACAGCATGCACATTAATCCATTGTGTTAAAAGAAGTGCATTCACTGTTTCTACTAAGCTTCCTACAATTTGTGTTAAAAGAAGTGCATTCACTGTTTCTACTAAGCTTGCTACAATTTAAATTCAACAAGCTACCCTTGTCTTGCCTGAAATGTTTTTTTTTCTTTCTGTATATATCATGTGTGTTTATAGGATGCAGGACTGTGTCCCACTATATTAATGTGCTCTTCTTCTTATTTTTTTCAATCCATTGTTTCATTAAATCGAATGTCCGGCAGGACACTCCCAATATAGCACTGATTCTAGTCTATATTTATCGTTTATAGTTTTGCTTTGTGTAAGGACCATTGCCTGAATTGGCTGAGGCACTGCTTCTAATACAAGTGACACCACACAATATACTTATGTGTCGACAATTGACCGAGCGACCATCTGCCCCCTTATTTGTCTCCTCAGACAGAGCCTGGTCCATGGAGGAAACAATGGGTACATTGTCGCATAGAGGCTGGGTGGCACTCTACACCTCGCCCGATTCTCATCCTATACGGCATCAGAACCTGTTGTCATAGAATTATGTTTTTGCTTGATGGACGATTTTCCAAGGGTCACTATTAGCATTATCAAATTCATGGATAACGTACTAGAGCATCTTTTATTCCTCATTAAACTTTCACTTAAGACTGAAAACTATGTACTGAGCCACCCGGGCTATCCAATACATCCATGTGTCAGCAGGCACCACCTTAGCAGGGGTCAGTCCCAGAGTAGTAATTGCAGTGTGCTTGTGCTCCCTTCATGCACACTGAGTGTATGGTTTGTCCTGTGCTGTCCACCCCCCCTCCCCCCTGCCCCCCCCCGCCCCAGTTCAAATGATACTGTCCTAGAGAACGATGAGGCCTCTTCAAACACATGGGCTATAGGTCGAGCATGGCACCTGGATTAATTAATATCACTGTGTTTGGCAAATGACTTCAGGAAAATGAATTGTCTTGTTTTGCATAGGAGGAACGTGTCTTTATAACGCACTTGCACTTTTGGCTGCACAGGACGATAATTTGGCACTTGACATTATATATTAATCTACTGTCCAGATTTTAATTTGTCAGAACTGCCTAGGCATTTGGAATATTTTATGATGTTTTAATGAAATCAAAATGTTTTGCGTAGTTCAGGTGGACTGGATTTAATGACACACTATCACTTTTTCCTCCATAGGATGCCAAACTGGCACTAGGCATTTGTGCAGCCATGCATCTTATTCGCTGTCCAGATTTACTGTGGCTTAGATGATTAACTAGTGGCACTAGGCACCTCTGGTGTTTGTAGGGCGAGCCTGGGCAGCGCATGCGCTGCTCTGCAAGGAATGCTGTACTCAGGTAGGGACTTCAAGCTCCGCCCACTCTCTGCCTATATTTTTCATTGGCTTGTGCCATTGTCCACTGTAAACTGTGGCTGTTTATTGGTCAATAGGCTTAGTAGTCTCTCCTTATTACCGCCCGTTCTCATTTTGTAACCTTCCATGGGGACACCCCCTGTTACGTGTGTTGTTACTCGGTAGACTTTAATTACAGCCTCTGAGCACTATTTTCTCAAATAGCTTTGTCCTTCGTGCTGTTGCGGGCAGGACACGCTCTCTCCTAATGCTTTTAAAAACATTTTATAGCACGAGTGCATTTGCAACGCAGTAGGTCTCGCATTTGCAAGAGTTTAAGCTATTGGCATTGTAAATGACAATGCCTTTTATTTATCTGTTTTAAAAATAACACATTTACAATGCCAATAGCTCAAACTCTCGTAAATATTGCAAATGCTTGTTTTCAGCTTGCTATTCAACATCTGGTTAAAAAACTTGATACATTGTCCCTGTGATGATATATCACAGCAGTCACTGATACATTGTACCTTGCTTTGTAAATTTTATACATTGCCAAGGAACAAGTATTTAAACCTTCTACTGAAACAATGGGGTTTGAGACAATGCAGACCGGCATTATTGAAACTGAGAATGCTAGAAGATGAGATGTCTATGTACTTAGTTGCTATGTTTTTAAAAAGTGTAATTAGATGCAGATCAACTATGAATTGAAATATTTAAGACTGTTACTTGTCACTTCTTTAAGTTTTAAATTAATTGTATTAATGTTTATCTTGTATATTTGCTTGTGCTTTTGTGATTTTCCTAATTGAAATCGAATAAAGCTATTTTCTGATTGATTCTGATTTAGCAGGTAGTCTGTTTATGTATTTTATTAACCAGATAAAATGTCCTATTACTTTACAGTAATCTTAATTACCCCGATTTAGAATCCTCCTCGTCCCAGTCCACATCCCTCCCGACCTTGTGTGCACCTCCACAAGTTTTTTGGTATGTTACAGGAGGATCAGTGGGAGGAGAGGAGCTTTATACTTCTATCATGGAGATAGAAGAAAACTTCAGCTGAAGGGATCTACGATCCCTCTCGGGGAAATTTCTGTCAGAGGCGGAAACGCCTCACAAGTTAAGACTGGGACGGGGAGGATGTAGATCAGGGGGTAATGTTACCTTACCTGCATGGTTGAGTTCTAACTTCCAGACATCGAGCTTTGTAAAGTTGAGGGTGAAATGGATGGTTTTAAAGGATGGACCAGTGACGTTGCAGTATATGTAGTTCGGGTAGGCACAAGATATCTATAGCCCATTTCACAAAGAGATTCATAAACCCCTGCACCGTTGCAGTACTCTTGCGCATCTGTGCACACTTATGAGTTTTTACATTTCACAAACCTTTCCAGGAGGACGTCTGAAAAGCTGCACCACTCCCAGCTTTCCAGGAGTACTACTGGGACAGTCAAGCAAATTATTTGAGGTTACTATTCCGAGAATGCGGAATTGTGCTAAGAGCACACTTCTGTTTTGGTGCAGGGCGGCCCAGCTGCACAGTTGCACATTTTTCTCCATGGGAAAACCAACTTTCCTTGTAGAAAAACCCCTTCTTCGGCTACCCCCACAACATTTGGTATTTCCATTTCCTTTCCTCTCCTGGAAATGAATTTATTTCATCCCTTGGCAGGAGCAAATTTCAAACCATGTCTAGGGTGGGAAATGGACACAAAACAGTTTGTAAATGTTACCAAATGCTCAGGTTTGTGGGCATTTAGAAGCTTATATTGCAAATCACGCCTTGACCCACCCACTGCCTCAACCAGGTGCGAAGTCTACTCCTGTGTAATTGTATGAAGCCGTGGTGTACAATTATGCAGGAGCTGCTAGGTCTCATTTTTAGGTATCTCGCCTAGCGTTGCAGTGCGCAGCACGCGAGACTTCATGTAGGGGCTTCTGAAAGCTGACCACATGCTTGTGCGTCGGCTTTTCTTTTCGTGGACTGCCATTGGCTTTTTCATGCGTCTTTTAAAAAGACAGCACGCAGTTTGGCCAAAGGCGGGCACATTGATCCGCCCTTGACCTAGTGGTGTCTGTTACAGCAGCTGCATCCGGTTTTAATTATAAACATGTGATTATAATTAGCGTGGGCTCACTTTGCTGCCTTGCTCCCTCGCCCCTGCTCCTCTGTGGTGCGCGCGCACCACTGGTTTCGATTCCGTGCTTGTTATTAAGCGGTGCTCATACCAAGTACAATCGCCACCCGTCATCACTGGAACGCTTTATCACACGGGCATCTTGCCCCCCGGCTGTGGAATGACCTTCCTCTCGCTCTCAGATCTAGCCCCAATCTGTTGGCTTTCGGGAAAGATCTGAAGACCCTGCTTTTCAAGCAATAATACCGCCCCTCTAAGCTACGCTCCTTTCACTCGTCCTCTTTCTCCACTCTGGACCTGTGAGGCTCCGACAGCGCCGGGACACTCCTCGGAGTAGCCGTGCACTATAGAAGCACCCCCTATAACATAACATAACATCTACCACACAAGACCGGTTACCACATAGTATATTTTACCACTCGCCATGTCACCTTATCCTACACATGCATTTGCCATATTTTATGACATTGAGATCTTCCTCAGAGCGGAGTGCTGCCGGCAAAAAACGCTTCAACGCCTCGTCAGGGGTAGTAAATGCTATATAAATGCAATTATAATTTTAGCATACGGGACACTGAACCCAAGACGACAAGTGCCAGCTTTTCATTCGAGAAATAATATCTGACCACACTTGACATTTACTACATGAGCTTCACCCGTCATTTGTCAAATTTTTACTGTGACTCTTTAACCCACTGGGAGTTTAAGGACACTGAAATTTCCCACATTTTATGACATGGGAAGTTTTACACACAAATGTGTTTTAACTCTACAAAAAGAGCATTTATCATCTGATGTTAAAATGCTGACACCTACCACACGAGTCCCTTTTCCTGCGCTGGCGTTTGCCATATATATGCTATATGTGGCCTTTAAAAACACACGTTTTCTAAAGACATTTCCCTCTTCTTAACTTCTACCACTGAGACTTTCACCACTTGCAAACTTTTTCTGAAACGGTAAGGTAACAGCCCTTTGAAGGAAGTATTTAATTAACGCAGACAACATCTTGCATGCAATAAGACACCTGTCACCCCATATGACATAACCATTCACCACATGTGAGCTTTCACATACTAGCATTTCCATCTTCAATTTACCCCACAGACCTTTAGCTAGAATTTACCCTCATGCTCGCTGAGGTGGCCGTCCTGAAGGGGGCACTGGCACTTCTGCACCGCCGCAGACTGGGGGTATTTAAAGCGAGATGGAGCTCCAGGGTGGCGACTTTCACATGGATGTCAGGAGAGCCTACCTTCACACTCTCACTCTTCACTCGCTTTACCGTCACCCCTCTAGTCCTTCCCTCATCTCTTATTGCTCCCTCTCTTACTTTCTCCTTCTTCCCTGTGCCTCGCCGAGTTATTCTCTGACTGAATGCTGCAGAGCCGATAAACTTCGATAGGGGCGCCGCACGAGTCAGTCAGATGCACAGCTCACTGCTGCCCTCCTGCCCGTTTAATAGCTGAGCGGAGCCGAGGGGGCGGGGCTATGAAAAGGCGGGAAGATCGCAAGCGGGCTGCCTGGAGCCCTGATTCTCAGTCAGGGTGCACCATAGCTTCCTGGCTTGTGTGGCGTCACATGATCACCACAGGACACTCGCCAAGACACATACGAGATAACATCTATGTGCACAGCTCCACCACAACCAATTCCACAGGAGCATTCAACCCGCTAACGTCTCACTCCAGGGCACCCTCACTCACAGACTCCCTCATGCAGTTTTGAGGAATATTTCTGTACTAACTGGCACATACATAAATCTCAAATCTCATTGGACTCTCCGTTATGCATACACTTCAACGGAGTCTCTCATTCATACACTTCAATGGAATCTCACTCATTCACACTTCATACACTTCAACAGTCACTGATTCATACACTTTAACAGTGTCACTCATTCATACACTTCAACAGAGTCTCACTAATTCACACTTCATATGCTTTAACAGTCACTGATTCACACACCAACGGAGTCTCACTCATTCATACACTTCAACGGAGTCTCTCATTAATTCACACTTCATACACTTCAACTGTCACTCATTCATACACTTCAACAGTCTCACTCATTCCTACACTTTAACGGAGTCTCACTCATTCATAGACTTCATCGGAGTCTCACCCATTCACACTTCATGGAACTCTCACTCATTCATACACTCCAACGGAGTTTCACTCATTTATACACTACTACGGAGTCTCACTCATTCATACACTTCAACGGAGTCTCACTCATTCACACACCAACTGAGTCTCACTCATTCATACACTTCAACAGAGTCTCACTCATTTCTACACTTTAACGAGTCTCACTCATTCATAGACTTCAACGGAGTCTCACCCATTCACACTTCATGGAAGTCTCACTCATTCATACACTCCAACGGACTCTCACTCATTTATTCACTTCAACGGAGTCTCACTCATTCATACACTTCAACGGAGGCTCACTCATTCATACACTTCAACAGAGGCTCACAAATTCATACACTTCAACAGAGGCTCACAAATTCATACACTTCAATGGAGGCTCACTCATTCATGCACTTCAATGGAGGCTCACTCATTCATTCACTTCAACTGAGTCTCACTCATTCATACACTTCAACGGAGCCTCACTCATTCAAACACTTCAACAGAGGCTCACTCATTCATACACTTCTTAAAAGTCTCACTCATTCAGACACTTCAACAGAGGCTCACTCATTCAGACACTTCAACAGAGTCTCACTAATTCATATACTTCAACGAAGGCTCACTCATTCATACACTTCATGAAAGTCTTACTCAATTCTCACCCCGTCGACCTCAGAGGACTGTAACAAAAAGAATGAACACTTTTTCTTGTAAGAAAATGGGTGCAGAGAGCTGCGCTTAATTGACCAACACATTTGAGGACAAATATATATTAACCTTTGGGTTCAATTATTTTCTGATTTTATATCTGTCAAACAACTTAAAACTGTGCGCATTCGACCTTTCTCAAAGCACATCTAAGCTTTGGTGGATTTGGAACAAATTTCCTGAGGTTGGTATTCATGTGTTTCGGAATTCGGATGATCAGGTCCTGTGGCAGGCACGACTCGTGGGCGGCAGAATTTTTCATCTTGGAGTTTTCAGCCCATACATACGATGTTAAAAAAGCATTTGCAAAGCAATAGGTCTCGCATTTACACAGGTTTAAGCTACTGGCATTGTAAATGACAATGCCTACTATTTTTGTTTTTTAAAACATAAATAAAAGACATTGTCATTTACAATTCCAATAGCTTAAACTTGAGTTAATGCGAGACCTATTGCATTGCAAATGCTTGTTGTTAATACCTGTGTAGATCTAGCCATTTTCTGGAGTAAGCAAGCTTTTATGGCTGAAAATGCCAGTGTGAATAAAGTCCATCGTTTTTTACTTCTCTCCTACGCCCATATCTGCAAAGTTGAGAGAGGTCAATTCAGCTGACTGATGAATGTGCTTTTTCATGAACTTTGAAAAAGTCAATACGTGTGATTCTCGTGCACACGTCACATCTAATTGTGTAACTCAGAGGGAAGGACCAATTGAGGCACCTCTGCTCCTTGCACTTAGCGGGGAATGCCTTTCTCAAAGTTCTTTCAAAATAGGCCTACGGTGAAAAAGAAAGCAACGCCATCAGCACTGGCCTCACGTAGGCTGAGAGGTCCAGTGCTTTCAGGCCACTGACCTCTGCACCAGTAGTGTGAAGGTGGAGAAAAAACGACCTTTACCACGCTCATGGAGGAGTGGCTGGAAAGGGCAGTTCCCTGGAGCGGAGAGAATAATGAAGATTGACATATTTTGCTGAAAGAATATTGTAGGTAGTAACTTCTGGAGCTACATCGCTATAACTGAATTATGAGATTTGGAGTCATTACATCACAGATAAGTTTTTCTCCCAAATGATTGTTAGAACTTTACTTCGCAGGAAAATGTATATACATTTACACACATACTCATATATATACACACACATATATTTAGATACATATATACACACACACACATATATATCGTATATAAAAGTGTATATATCTATCCATTAATAAACATATACATTGATATAGTTCGGGCACCAAGTTGCAAGCGTGCAGCTTTCCACCAAACAATGTGCTTGCCAGGGATGGCTTGCACTTCGTCTAATTATTCTATAATTTCATCCCTTCCATAGGCATCAAAGATGAGGCAGGCGGCACACCAGCTCCTTGCAAGGATTAATTGCATGAAAGAAGGATGTGTTTCGGCTCTGCAGTAGCCTTTGTCAAATTGGAAAACACATATATGCCTTAATTTAAAAAAGTGGAAGTCATGTATGGAATTAGAAGGCATACATTCTGTCCAGCCAGGAACCACGACTAACCGATGCATATGATTGTTTAATCAATTTCGTATCAAGAATTCATGAATATATACTTATTTTCTACATTTTTCGATAACTGTTAATTAAACATGCAAATGAAGAAAAAGGAAACATCACTGATTCATTGACATAAAAGAGAGACCAAAATCCAGCCTGATCCCAGAGTGTGGAGCCTGAGTAAGGCAAGAGAATATATAATACAAGTTCATAAATACATGCATTCGAGCGCCGTGCAAATCACCTTCAATAATATTAGATAGCAAACGTAATGGTGCATAATGGCGGTACAAAAGGGGGTGGTGATGGATGGAGCATCTGAACCAATCAAACACTCACACCCAGTCAACAGATCTGGGTTTAATCCATCACCGTTCTTTAGCCCACTCTGCCACCCCAGTTCAGACATGGCCATATGCAAATCAGTCTGCCCCTGTGCCTCATGGGAACAGTCCAGCCTGAACTGCCAAGCCATGCCTTCCCTGGACCGGAAACACGCTTCCTAGGACCGGTTTCTGGCATTACCCTTTGTATCGCTTTGTTCGCCCTAAATTGGCAGGGTATGCTCAGACGTGAGTCCCTTGCTCACTTGGCCACTGGATTCAAGATAGCCTGGCTGATGAGGATTATGAATCCGAAACCGGTCCCAGGATGCTTGTTTCCGGTCCAGGGAAGACATGGCTTGGCAGTTCGGGCTGGACTGTTCCCATGAGGCACAGGGTCAGACTTATTTGCATATGGCCATATCTGAACTGGGGTGGCTGAGTGAGCTAAAGAATGGTGATGGATTAAACCCAGATCAGTTGACTGGGGGTGAGTGTTTGATTTGCTCAAACGCTCCGTCCATCATCCCCTTTTGTATTGCTGATGCATAATGGCGTTCAAGTTGATAACATACCTCGTAAGAAGCTGCTGCCCTAAGTGATTCATGAAACAAATTACTGACAGGGATATCCAACCTCAGAATTACATCCCCCCTGAGGTATAATAGCTCTTGTGTATATGCTCGCTGTTCCTGCCGTATCTGGAAAATACATTTCTAATGAATTGAGCATAAACCGTGTGGTTCTAACAGTATGTATCACAAACTAAAAGCATTTTTTTAAATCAGATTGGAAAAAAAACTTTTCTCAATAGACCCTATAACCCATGTGAAAAGTAACGCGCAAAGCTGGACAGGTCCCATAGGCATGTATGCAAAAATATTAGTGGACATAGATTCCAAATGAAATATATGGGGTTCGATTGGGGATGGCGTGACACTGTACATACAGGTACTGCCTGTGCCTGGCTGGATAGACAGGGTCATACATCATAACTAACTATTATGGAATAGTTCCTACTTGGATAAAGAGATTCCCAATGTAAGATAAAACCAATTGTATCACATGTGTACCCCCTAAGACAGCCCATGGAAATTCTAACGCATAATCAATCTGTCCAGGGAAGGATAAATGTAATCAGGTGCATTTCAGGTAAATAAAAAGAACAGAGGAAATAAATTGGCAGTAGAAACTTTCAGCAAACTCGCTGACTTGCATTGGGCACTCACCTGCACGCTGTACTGATGACATGAACAATCCCTGAGAAACTTGGAGTCATGATATATAATTCAACTCAACTTCAAGTTTCCTTATGGATTAAACTGTGACGAGGAATTAGCCACACACATTGGTACCTAGTGCTCCTGTTTTTCCTCCACACATGTTTCCGTATCAGGCAGCTGGTGCTCCCACTTTCCAAAGCTCTGTTTACTGCACTTGAAGAATCGGAGTGAGGGCTGCACACGCTGAGAGGGACGCATGCATGTGACTCGGACTACAATGTAGCGGAAGTGAGTATAAAGATTGTGGACATTAACAAAACATGTTTTCCCCGCACAGAAAGAACTTGTGGGTTGGAATTATCACCACATGTCAAAAAGCCTTGAAAAAGTTGCATGTATATATAAAACAAGAAGCAACGAAACACATGTTGGCTCACGGCTCACGAATCTGAAGAGACTACAAAAGAAAATAAAAGAATCAAGTTTCAACTTCTAAGCAGATAGTGTTCATGTACATGTGCTGCTTGAGCTATAGCATAACCCACTAAAATGGCAAACCTACATAAAGTTGCTGTGCAAAAGGCCTTTTTCTTCCAAAAACAGCCATCATTACAAATGTACGGGGACATACCCTCCAAGAACAACTTAATTCAGGCTGGTGGGAGGGAGTAAAGTTCAAATGAATACTACGATTTGTTGTGGATTGTAAATCCCATCTGAACTCTTTGGGTCAGGTTTGCATCAGAAAAGTAACAAAAACCAAACACTTAGAGGATCATTAGGATCCCGCCATCCCAACCTGATTTACCCCCCGCCATAATAATACGGCGGGGGTAAATCATGTTGGGATGGCCGCAAAGTGCATCCGTCACTTATCCGCCGGTCGGCCATCGTTAAGATTGCCTGCCAGGCGGACTTGGCCACTAATACGGTGGCAGTGCCTACCAGGCACGCCATCCAAATTAGGATGTGTGCTGAAACTGTCCTTTCCATGGCTGGCAGGGTTTGCATTGGGGACCCGTTGCGGGCCCCCGGGTGGGGTGGAGGGTAGGGATGCACTTGGGGGCACCCATGGTACCCCCTTCATTCCCATGCACAAGGTGGCAGGCACCGTGCAGTGCCTGCCACCTTGTGCATGGGAATGCATGACATTGCACTTTGGCATTGCGGTGGGTGCTGCTTATCGCAGCACCGCCGCAATGTCAACAATGCGGAATGTGACCGCCAGGGTGGCGTTCGCATCCTAATTAGTTGTGTGGGGCAACCGCACGTCTGGCAGCCTTTCCCAGACCCGCGAGGATGGCAGGCGGACTAAAGTCCGCCCGACATCCTAATCAGCCCCTAAGTGTTTGTAAATCTGAGCCTTCCAACACATACATATGCAGGGAAAAAACTACAGAACAACAAACTTTAGCTAAAACTAGGAGTAATGGGAAAGAGCACATATGCAAAATTAATAAATTGGAAAGTGAGTCCATATAATTGGAAATGGATTAACGCAACAGTACATCCGCCACTTATCCGCCGGTCGGCAATCGTTAAGATTGCCCGCCGGGCGGACTTGGCCACTAATACGGTGGCGGTGCCTACCAGGCACCGCCATCCAAATTAGGATGTGTGCTGAAACTGTCCTTTCCATGGCTGGCAGTGTTTGCATTGGGGACCCGTTGCGGGCCCCCGGGTGGGGTGGAGGGTGCGGATGCACTTTGGAGGGCACCCATGGTACCCCTTCATTCCCATGCACAAGGTGGCAGGCACCGTGCAATGCCTTCCACCTTGTGCATGGGAATGCATGACATAGCACTTTGGCATTGCGGTGGGTGCTGCTTATCGCAGCACCGCCGCAATGTCAACAATGCGGAATGTGACCGCCAGGGTGGCGTTTGCATCCTAATTAGCTGTGCGGGGCCACTGCACGTCTGGCAGCTGGTCCCAGAACCACGAGGATGGTGGACGGACTAATGTTCACCCGACATCCTAATCAGCCCCTAAGTGTTTGTAAATCTGAGCCTTCCAACACATACATATGCAGGGAAAAAACTACAGAACAACAAACTTTACCTAAAACTAGGAGTAATGGGAAAGAGCACATATGCAAAGTTAATAAATTGGAAAGTGAGTCCATATAATTGGAATTGGATTATTGCAACGGTACAGGGAAGCAATTATCTTGTCTGGCTTCAACATGAAGTAGGAGTAAAGAGGGGCAACAAAAGGGCAGAGAAGTGGTGTAGCAAAGGACGTGTACCCAAAGTTAATTGCTATTCACAAACTGCACTTTTCAAGTTACTACAGCCAAAAAGGGACCCAAACCAGTAGTAAATTACGCCAGCTCACAGCTGAAGTATGTCCAGCACCACACATGGCCAACCATTGGTACTGCAACACCCTACCTTAGAGAATAATGGAGATTGGTAGTTAAAATGAAATCCCATAGGAAATATCACAAAGTTACATAAAATGATTTAAAATAGTAAAACATATAAATACATATCATTTTATATTTTAAAACATCTAAAAAGAAACATTTATTTGATTATAAAATATTGTAAAACATTTTTGAATGTATACATTATTGTAACATGAACATTTATTATAATATAATTACATTTCTCTTCATTCATTCTTTATATCACCCTTAATAATTATTAATGCATTATAAAAATATTTTTTTACTTTAGCCATGAAATTATGATTTCTTTTCACATGTCAAATGAGTTATTTGTATTTAATATATTTAAATGAATTAACCATTACATTAAAAATGAAGGTAATAATTCTGTAGCATTTTAAAAAAAAATCTACATGTAAAATAAATACATAAAATTATTTTACATTAATATTTTGCATACAATATTTCTATTAGTGTTATTGGAGGAAAATAAAACGTTTTTACTTGTCCCTATGCTTTGCAATAAGGAGACTGCACAGCTGGGGTGAAGATCTTGTGAATTTCCAAAAGTAGTAAAGTTACTCAAAGGTGTAACAGTTAATTTCAGGTGTAAATTGTAAGTGTAAGTTACTTTTATGGATAGCCCAATATTGTATATGTCGGAGTCCAGTATCAGTGTCCTAATATTTCTGTGTCAGTGTATTTCAGTCCCAGTGTTGTGGCTTAATGGACTTAGTGTCACTGTCTGTATGTCTTGATCCCTGACTCTGTGTCTGTGTCACAGATTTGATGTGCTCTTGTAGTCAGGTTGTTTGTACTTATAGTGTTTATGCAACACCAATGCTGCTTCCAAGCACTATGAAGAAATTAAAGCGAAGTAAGGGACATTTTTTTGAAGACTAACGTGACTCGCTTCAAAGAAGAAGAGCTGGCAAGCCTGAAACAAACAATTACATGTTGGCAAATTTATTTTACTGTGCTGGCTGGTTAATATATAAGTTACACTTTTCTTGTGATTGTGTACGGTGTGTTTTGGTGAATAAATACATTGCATCATAAAGTGCATCAAAAGTACAGTGAATAAACATTTTTCTTTTGTTGAAATGTTGCAAAATGTTCTTACGTTTTGTGTAAATTGAATTGCAGTACAAAACAGAAAGGAAATGTTGGTTGTTTTGAAAATGTTTGAGTGCCGAACAGGGTTTGCTCTTCAGCACCAATTGTGTTGTTATATTCGAAAATGAGCTACACGTTTATTTTGCTAGCATCATTTCTTGACCTAGAAGCCCATGGTTGTTGCCAGGGGCATATCATGAGGGGGGGGGGGGGGGGGGGCTAACATTTATAAGGGCTTGCATCTAAAGCCCCCTCAAGCCCCGTGGCAATGGCCCTGCCTTTACTGGACGTGCAAGTAGTCAATCAATCAAGGATTTATAAAGTGTGGCAAATCACCCATGAGATTCTCAAGGCACCTGAGATGCTAATTGCTTCGTGGTGTCCGAGTGTTTACAATAGCAACACAACCAGTGGAGTGGTGTGGCTCACTGGTTAGAGGCGGCAGACCCGGAAGCAGAGGTCGGCCCGGGACCAGGGTTCGATTCTTGACGCGGCAGGGTCTTCGGCCATGGTCAGCGGACTCGATAATTCTCGCCTCGGTGCCTACTCCAACCATGGGTCCCACTCAGCAACTCTGGGCAATAGCTTGATCAATCTCTACTAACGGCCCCATCAGCGCCGGGGATGCTTGTCATTACCTTGGAGATGCCCAGGAGGGACCATCTCACAGGGAAAGCCAGGATGGGTTCCCCAGCGGTATACAGCGCTGGGACGCCCCTTTGCTGGGGCAGCTGTGCGCTTTACAAGTATACAACATTTAACATCTGCCAAATGTTTTGCTTGATTGGCTTGATGGAGCCCAGGTATCCATAGGGACTGCCATTGATTCCTCAAAAATAAACAATGGAATCAAAGAGCGGAGATTGAAAGACAAATCTGGATGCTGTAGGAACCAGACGTCTGGTGGCCGGAAAAGAATCACCAGAATGGTCCTGCCTCTTCTAACATGAAAAAGGGTCATCTTGAATCATTTCCCAAATCTGAATTAACACATCCAGATCAATTGCCTCCAGATTCACGCTCCACATCTCTAAAAATGTAGTTTCTTATTGAGATGGGAGGCAAAAATGTTCTGAGGCCCTGATACATACGGTATATCCCCTAATCTAGGGCCAAGTGTCCTGAAGAGGATGTATGTTAGTACAACGTGATAATTTTGATCGCAGTACTTAACAACACGGTTTTCACAATGAAAATCATTACAACGACTTGCGTTGGAGGGCGCTGGATAGTGGATTATTTTAATTTTCTATTCCAACTCCAGCCCACGTCACAGTAGGGAAGGTGTTGGAATAGAAAATTAAACTATTCCTTAACACCTTGGCTGCTAGGTGTTTTCCCCCCCTGTGCTGGAAATTACTCTTCTGCTGTATTCATGACGAGCTCAGCTCGTCATCAGCACAGCTCAACTGTGCATCATGACGAGCTGAGCTCGTCATCAGCATCGAAAGGGTTAAACAAGAGCGCCATCCAGCGCAAGTTGTAGTAATGACTTGCGTTGTGATGGCTGTGTCGTTAAGGCCCCGCGGTGTAAACACCGTGTTGTAAAGGATGTTTCCCGAATATTTATAGTTCCAATTTGCCACTGTTTTGGATAAGCATAGTGGGTTTCAGTTTGTATCCTACTGTTGTCCAATCAAAATTGGAAAAAATCCTGCGCTAATTCAACTGCTACCTATTTCTCATATTTCCCACCTGAAGCATACACAATCCACCAAACTTTTAATAGTGAAGGAATCTGCAAGTTGTGGCATAGCAGTGGAGCCAAAGGCCCTGATATAAGCAGTTAAAACAGCCCCCTTGTTCTTGGTTGTGTGGTTAAAGAAAATCATAATTGGGGTTCAGTGCACCTCTAGTGAACTTGTGCCATGGTGCCACTGTTGTACAAAAGACAGCTCCACCCACATCTCGACAGACTGATCAAGCTAGAGCATTTATAGAGTTCCTAGTGCAGAAGCTGATGGGGAAATAAGGAGACCAGAGGGCAATTTCTGCTAGGAAACTAATCAGGAGTGAACCAGAGAGCACCATGGATTTTTGCACTAGTCATGCTCACCGCCTCCTGCACCCCATCCTGTAGATGTACTTCGCTCTGCTGCTACTGTTGTCCACAGATTATTTTGGATGCTGCAATATTACTGTCTCTCAGGGTGCTGGTTTGACTGAAAGATGACAGGTTAGCGCTATGCCAGAACACAAATACATAATTTCTTCTGTGCTAGTCCTGTACCTCGCTTCTCACCATATTTACTTGCACTTCCTGCCCCTTTAACTACTCCCCCTGCCTGTGCTTCTACCATATCACTACCGCCTTTAGCAATTCTATCATTCAGTAAGGCCTCCTATTTATACTATTTTCCTCTTTATTTCCATGCTTTTCTCTCTCCTAGTCCTTGCTCGCCTCTTTCCTTTTCTCCTATTTTTATTTATTTTCTGTTCGTCATTCAATTCTGTCTTTATTTTCTCTTGTTTTCTCTCTCTCTTTTTCATCACTACCAAATTATAAATAAGCACCAGCTATAAAGAGATGGCAAAGAGAGGGTAACTGGTGTCAGAACGGGGAATGTGTGAGAATTATTCAAGCCTTTTCATCACCTTCCCGTTGTAGCAGTTTACACCCTAAGCATGATGTGTATGCCCAGACGTTGGTCCTGTGGTCACTGAGCCATAGACTCAAGCTATACCTCACTGATGAGACTCATGAGACCTAAGTGCGCTAAAACCGGCCTGGGATTGCTTTTGGTGCGTTCTGGAGGGAGCCTTGACTGACAGTTCGGGATGGACTATTACAATGAGGAGCAGGGTTGGTACTGATTTGCATTAGACAAGCCTTTTTATAGTGTGGCATGGTGGGCGAAAAACAATAGGCTGGAATGCGGCCTGAGTAATTGCCATTGACTGATATTTATTCAAGTATGCCATACATCACCTTCTTGTTGTAGAATGTGGAATGGGAGCATGAAATAGCCCAACATGACCTGCTGACCCCTACGAGCCTACATCTACATTCCAGTGAATTCAGAACTGCAGAGATTTCAAGTGATCTGATGTGGACCAACATGAAATGCCTGTAGTAGCAGCAAGAAACCAGTGGTGGGGACAACTACTGCAGCCATCCATCTCATGTGCCTCCCTCCCAATTCCCACAACTTCTAAAGTGACTGTTTGAATTAGGAAGATTTTATTGGGCAGAGATAAGTAACTGGCTTCTCCTAAAATGTCTTGATCTTTTGATGTAAATGTAAATGTACAGGAATTTATATAGCACAAATCACCGAGCGGTTTCTAAGCGCTTGCTTAGGGAACCCGTCCTGGTATTCCCCTGTGAGATAATCCCAGCAGGGTATCCGCAAGGTGAAAGCCAGGTATCCTGCCACGAGGGGCCGTTGTGGAGATTAAGCAAGCTATTGCCCAGAGTCACAGAGTGTGAACCCGTGAATCGAGTAGGCACCGGAGCGAGAATTGTCGAGTCCATGGACATTTTAGGACTCAAGACCCCGCCGAGCTGGGAATTGAACCCTGGTCCCGCGCTGACCTCTGCTTCCAGGTCTGCCTCCTCTAACCAGTGAGCCACACTTCTCCACTGATTGATTGATCTATTGTAGGGGTGTCAAACAGTGGTCCAGTAGGGCCAGAACTTACGTGTAGTAGATTTACCTAAAACTATTTTACAGTCAGTGTTTATCATGAAAATCTGATTGTGGAAAAAGGTAGGGCTAGGACCTTTCTCAAGATTTGCCCGGCGCTAACCGCCCTTGTACCATTCAAATTTACCAAGCAATGAGGCAGGCGCCGGAGACCAGAAGGCAGGAAACAGAAGTTTTATTCCGACGGAGCAGAACACATCAGATCAGACAACAAGGTATCGTCTCGAGGTGCTCTAACAGCCTCTCGGAAGCCTGGCCTCTTATACACTGGTTTATGGCATGTGACCTTTCTTTATTACAATCAGAACATTGTGGCATAAAGGAAAAGACATCCCCGTAATCCTCGTGTCAATCCCACCCCCATATACCTTCACAATAGAGGTCCTCAACCTGCTGATAAGAGGAGGGGGTCATCACGCAGCTAAGTGTTCCGTCGAGTCTTAGGATGTGTGCGCCTGATCATATCACAGGGGGTGGGGAGGCCTGGATCAATAGAGGGTCCTTTGAAGGAGAGCGACCTCATACAATAAGGGGCAGTAAATGATATCTCCCGGCTTAGGCAATGGCCTCGGACCTGAGTGGACAGCTGGACACGGGGTGAGGGGTCATCAAAGGAGTGGTATTCATGCCGTGTGGACAGACCAGTGCGGAGGGAAGGTTTATCAACAGAGGGGCATTCATGGGAGGAGAGGAGGTGTTGATCAGGCGCTGGCGTGACTCCCAAGGACAGGGTCATGCAGAAGGGTTATGCTCATGAGGGGGGGGAAGGGGGAGCCAGGGTGCGCGGAGGATGCTTGCTGGGTCAGAGGGGCGCGCTGGCGATCGATCGTGGACAGGGAGACCATGATATCTAAAATGGCTGCTGTGCACGTAGTACATAGGTGACCTAAAATGGCTGCCGTGCACGTAGTACATAGGTGACAAGCTGGCGCAGATGATGTTCAGATCGCAAACTAAAATTCCACAGTCCTCCCTTTTAACATGTCTCGCCAACTTGTCAGTTTGGATTTATCCCCATAAGGCCACGTATTTCTACTTCATAGAGGGGGCTCATGTGCTCATTTCGGAAGTCCAAAGTCTTTGGGCACATACAGTTAGAAACAAGGCCGCACAAAGGTGGCAGACATTGGATACCTAGGCAACACCCACATAATATCACAACAGGTATCAGCACGAAGGAAAACAACTTCCAGCCCCAATTCTTCAAAGTGTCCCAAAACCAGCTCCCAAGCGACCATCCTTCCTGTTCTTGGTGAACCTCTGAGGAAAGTCTGTGGAGGTGTTCAATGGCTTTGTAGACTGAAGGCGAGTTGTCCAGCACGTAGGTGCAGCAGCTGGATCCGATGATGCGGCATGCTCCTCCTCGGTCGGCTAGGACCACGTCTAGGACAAGACGATTTTGAAGGGTCACAAGGCGGACCGCCTGAAGCTCCGCAGTGTTGTTGGCGAGGATGCCAGCCGTGATGTTGATCGTTGTTTCTACTGCCTGGGTCAGGTGTCGGATAGCACGGCTGTTTGCCATTGGGCCCCACAGAGGAACAAGACCCTTTGCTGCATCCCGGAACTGTGCTCCGGTGGAGTCGGCTTGTCCAAGTTCGTCTGCACGCCTCTGCCGGTGATGGTTGGCAGGGGCTACATATGTGGGAGGAAGAACGAAGGCGATGTAACAGATACCCTTCCAACCCTTCGGGAGCCAGGTGTAAGCTTTGGTGCCACACACAAAGTACATGTTCGGAGAAGCAACAAAGGAAGGGGGGTCAGCTGAGTCCAATGTTCTGGTGATTCGGCAGGCGCTGTGACCCACCAGCTGCGTTCCATGGCCTTCGAGACACACGAGACCTGTGACATTGATAACAGACAGGGCCACAGTCAGAGTGGCGGTAGTTTGTTTCTGCAGATGAGTGAAGGTGGTTCTGGCTGGATTGTGGAGCACCTGTACTTCGACTCGTTCTTTGGCTGGAATGTCTTTGAGGAAGGTGGCGCCTGCGAGCGCAGGACACAGGGCAGCAGGGGTCTTTCCTGTTTTGTTCAGCCAGAACCCAGAGTAGAAGTGTGACACTGTCCGGCTGGAGGTGGCGTTGTCCTTGTGGCTCTCTTGCATGAGGATCAACCAGGCGAGGCAAGAGCCGTGAACTGAGAAGGGTGAAGGGATGAAGGGGATGGAGTGTCCAGTGGCATGCGGGAGCAACCCGCAGATCCAACAGTTCGTAGCATTTGCAGCAAGGTTGTGTTGGTGCAACAGTTGCACGAAGGAATTGTTCCAGAATTCCCTGCGCCTTTCTCGGAGCTGAGGCGACAGGGAGATTAGGTGATGCTCTTTCAGGGGTGTCGGTTGTGCAGTAGGTAGTAGTGCCTTGTGGGCCGGTGTGCTTTCCTCCAGAATCCAGAAGGAGGTCATGAGGAGGAGGCAGAAGAGGAAGACAATGAAGAGTGCGATTGTCTTTGATTTGTGCAAGTTGTCAGTCTCTGGATTTCTATACTGGGTATTTCCTGTTGCTTCCATCATCTTCTTATCTGGCTCTTCCATCATCTTCTTATCTGGCGCTTCCATCACCTTCAAGGGGCTCGGTAGTGGGCAGAACCACAGACTTCGTTTAGCTTCTCTCCCGGTAACCCTTGATTGTGTTTAGGTCACCGTTCTGAGATTTAACTTAGTCCGTGGCCTACTTAGCCGAAACTCCCTCCTTTCGACGCAGGAAATACCCTTCTCTGGATGGCACAGTGGGATCAGAGAATTTTGCAAGTTCGAGTGCCTCAGTATCGGGATAACAGTCCAATATCGGTCGGTCTTTGCTCAGGAGCTCTTCTTGGGCGCTGACGTTTTCTGTCGTGGCCAGGTTTGCAGAGACCTTCCGGCAATGATGCGCGTGCAGCCAGTGCTTCTTCCCCTCCACTCGGAGTGCCGTTCGGGTGGTGATCAGCACTTGCCAGGGGCCCGTCCACCGAGGTTCCAGACTCTTGGTTCGCTGGAAATTTCGTATCAACACGAAATCTCCCGGTTGGATGTCATGGCCGGGGCCCCTGGAAGCATCGGGGATGGCCTGCTGCACCTGTTGATGAATGACAGACAACGTTTTAGTTAACTTGCACAAATAATCAGATAGTAGGACGTCTGGGACGTCATGAATGGAGGTCGGTTTGGGAGCAGTCCAGAGATTCATCGGTCGCCCAAACACGACCTCGTAGGGGGTCAAATGGTGCTTGGTGGGAGTGGAGCGCATCGATAACAAAGCCAGTGGGAGGGCATCCGGCCAGTTAAGTCAAGTGGTGGCCACTATTTTTGCCAGTTTCAGCTTCAGTGTGGCATTATGGCGTTCCACTAGACCGGCGGATTGGGGGTGGAAGACCGCATGAAACCGTTGCTTCACCCCCAACCCCTTTAGGATTAGTTGGATAACCTCAGCTATGAAGTGGGGGCCATTGTCGCTCCATAAAATTAGACAAAGGCCATAGCGAGGGAAGAATTCCTTCAGTAGTACTTTGGCAGTAGTCATGGCAGTGTTGTCACGAGTTGGATAGGCTTCTACCCATTTGCTGAAGGCACACACGATGACTAGTACATACTTCAGGCTTTGGCATCTCTATAGTAGGATGTAGTCCATCTGAAGGACCTCAAAGGGGTGATTGGGGGTCCCAAACCCTCCCCGGGGTACTACAGTTCCTTTCCCGGGGTTGTGTTGCAGACAGATAAGGCACTGCTGAACTAGGCGTCTGGCGGAGTCAGGGATTTTGTCGTTGTGCCAGACTTTGGAAATGAGTTCGATCATGGGTGCAGATCCTATGTGTGCGGGGGAATGTGCCATCGTCAGTATGGGGATCAGATATGAGTCGGGCAGCAACCATTTGTTTGCATCCTTCGTTCGCCAGCAGCCCTCTTCGTCCTTCAAACCCACCCCTGTCCACTTAGTCAGTTCGTGAGGGGTGCTGGCCGACTGGATGTCTCTGATCATTTCCCTTGCGTCAGTCCATCTCTCTGCTTGTGACCTGGTCACATACATGCGTGTCATTGTCCTATTCTCAGCTGTGGTTCGTGCAGTGATGTCGGCCAATGCATTCCCTTGTCCGACTAAGTCTGTTACCCTTTTGTGTGCCTGACATTTGATCACCGCTAATCGTTTGGGGAGGAGAACTGCTTCAATCAGAGCGGAAACTAGATCTCCGTGGAGGATTGGGGTGCCGTGGGACGTCAGGAATCCCCTCTCCCTCCACAGGAGCCCAAAATGGTGGACCACTCCGTAGGCATACTGGCTGTCCGTATATACGTTCGCGGTGGTCCCTGCGGCTATGATGCATGCTCGGGTGAGGGCTATCAGCTCTGCTGCCTGGGCAGATCGTTGTGTGATGCAGGCTGTCTCAACTACTGTTCGGGCTGTCGTTACTGCATAGGCAGCTGAAGTGGTGCCATCTGGGAGTTTGATGCATGAGCCGTCTACCCATAGCTCTCCATCGGGGTCAGGAAAAGCAGTGTCTCGGAGGTCAACCCTACTCCTAGTTTGTTCGTCCGTGAGGGTCACACAGTCGTGGATGGGAGGAATGTCGGGGTCATTTTCAGGCAGGGGCAGTAATGTGGCAGGATTCAAAGTCGTGCATCTCTTTAGTGATGTGGGGTGCAAGCAGAGTCAACTCGTACCCTGTCAGTCGTGCGCTAGTCAGGTGTTGGGTCTTTGTCTGGTTCAAAAGGGTGTCAACTGCATGGGGTACTAACACCGTGAGGGAGTTTGAAAGTACAATTCCTTCGCTCTGGCGGATAGAGACAGCAGCGGCAGCTACCGCTCGAAGGCAGGCAGGTAAAGCTCTGGCTACAGGATCAAGAGTGGCGGAGAAGTAGGCACAAGGGCGCTGCTTAGGACCAATTGATTGAGTTAGGACAGACAATGCACACCCCTCCCTTTCGTGGGTGAAGAGGGAGAAGGGTTTGGAGTAATCCGGGGTTCCGAGGACGGGTGCTGAGCAGAGTGCATCTCGTAATTCCTTAAAGGAGGCTTGACACTCAGTGGTCCAAGGAAGCAGGGAGGGGACATCTTTGGTCAGCAGGGCAAGTAATGGTTTCACAATGAGGCTGTAATTAGGCAACCACTGTCTGCAAAAAGAGGTTAGGCCAACCAAAGAGCGGACCTGTTTTTGTGTTTTTGGGATGGGGGTGTCTAGGATGGTTTGGATTCGGTCGGGTGTAAGTTTCCTCCCTTCCTTGGACAGGAGATGGCCTAGGTAAGTCACTTGTGGCTGGCAGAACTGTAACTTCTTTTTGGAGACTTTATGGCCATTTTCTGCAAGAAAGTGTAGGAGTTGGACGGTGGCTGTCGTTGCAAGTGGGGTGGTGTCGGCCGCCAAAAGGATATCATCGACATATTGGATCAACACCACTCCCTCTGGTAGCTGGAAGGCATCCAGCTGTCTTTTGAGGGCCTGGCTGTAAATGCTGGGACTTTCAGTGTACCCCTGGGGAGCTCTACAAAATCGGTACGAGCGGGATTTTAAAGTGAAGCCGAAGAGATAACGGCTGTCTGGATGGATGGGGATAGAGAAAAACGCGTTCTTAAGGTCGATAACAGTGAAGGTGGTGGCAGTGGACGGGATGAGGGTCAAAATGGTGGTGATATCAGAGACTACAGGATATTGGGGTACAACCACTTTGTTAATCTCTCGTAAGTCGATGATGAAGCGGTACGCTTTCTCATCTCCTTCACCTTGCTTCTTAACAATAGGTAGGATTGGGCTGTTGCAGACGTTGCTAACCACCTCTTCAACCACTCCTGCATCTACCAGAGACTGAATGATCGCTACCAGTGCCTTCTCACCCTCTGGCGATATCCGATATTGCGGAAGTTTCGGGAGCATAGCGTCCTGTCGTACAGTTATGTGAATAGGATCAATCATCATTCGCCCCACATCAGAGTCATTTTTGGCCCATAGGTACGGACTACGGAGGCAGGGTGTCAAGCAAGGACATGTCAGCGTCAGTTATGGAGCACATGTGTAGTGGGGGACGGGATCTGGGCAAGTCTGGGTTGTCGTACAGGATGACTCGTATTCCATCTGGGGAACATCTAATGGTAGCTTGAAAATGCTTCAGTAAGTCAATGCCCATAATGGCGTCAGGGGAGTTGGAGGAAAGCAGAAATGTCGCGTCAGTAGTGTTGTTTTCTAGGTCAAAGGTAATAGGTACGGACAGGGGGTTAGTGGAGGGCGTTCCATCGAAACCTATCAACGTTATGTGTGAGCCAGACAAGGGTGCCCTTGGAATCAGTCGTTTTGATAACACACTACGTGTCGCCCCAGTGTCTACCAAGAATGGAGACTCTGTACCCAGGACCTTAGCGGTGACATAAGGACCTTGCTGGTCAACACAGAGCTCGACTGGATCCCTCCCTTGCCCCTGGCAGTCCTATGCAAAGTCGGGGGTATTTTCACCTTCGGACAGCTGATATTGGTTTTGTCGGGGACGGTCAAATGTGTTCAGTCTCCCTGATCTGTCATTGTTGGTGTCGTTGGTGTGCCCTCGTCCTTGTACCTTATTTCTTGGCCCTCCTGCCACATCCCTGGAGTCCCTATTTCTATTCATCTCTAGTAGAACCGGGCACTGGGATTTCCAATGGCCGAACCCTTTGCAGAAGGCGCATTGGTCATTGCTAATATCTCTACGTCCAGTGTGAGGTGTTGGGGTGTGATCTTTAGGAGGTAGATCTCTATGGGTGGTTGATTGGTAGTTCCCCCTTTGGTGTTCCCGTCCTACCGCTATACCCTGTATCTGGGCTATCATTACCCTTTCCTTTAAATCTTTCTTCTTTTTCTCGGACGCCCTATCATTCTCATTCTTTTGGTGCTCGTAATACTGAGCCATCTGAAGGATAGCTGCGGGTTTGGAGGCCCCCCAACTACTGTCACTCGTCTGCAGTTTTTGGGAGACTTCTTGTGTTAGGCCCTTTACATAATTTTGTACAAACAGGTGCTGTCCGGTTGCGGTGGTCATGTCTTGGCCACTGTAGTCGGAGAACACTGTCTCGAATCGGGAGAAGTATTCTGACACATCTTCCTGGGGTTTCTGTCGACAGGCCGTGACTATCGACCAGTCTACCTTTCTTTCTGGGATCAGGGTCTTTAATTTCTGGACTAGTTTGTCTGGGAGTTCCAGTATGTCTTTTACTGGTTTCCTCCCCGGCTCTCTCTGTCTATCTAGTTTACCGAGTTGGTCCCAGGTATGTCCAAACAGATCCGTGTGGTCAGCCTTCCGGATTTGCTTCCACACATCAGCTGGCAGACATAACCCAAAGAACAAGTCAATGTCTGCTAAAGTCATTATTGTCGAACCCAAGGCTGTGCCTAATTCGGTATAAAATGCCGTCGGGTTCTTCCTTAAATCGGGCAGGGTTTGTTTGAAGGTTAGGATATCTTGTCGGTCCCATGGTTGGTAAACCCAATTGTACACAACCCTCCCTTTTGCATTTTCATTATTAATATCATCGCTTGTTCCCTGGCCCCGTGGCGGGATCCAGTAAGGGGCCGCTTCTCTGATAGGCATCATAGTATTGGCTACTTCTACCGAGGTCGTTTCAGGGACTGTAGCCTTGGCTTCTGGTTTTTGTTCCGTGAGGTGGCGGAAGACCTCAAGCATCTGCATGAAGAGCTCCGTCGCCTCACGTTCAGTCCCATCTCCAACATCAATTTTCCTATACAGTGTTGTTAGTTTAGCAGGACCCTTACTTTGATACCTATCTTCATATGCGTTCAGGGTGTAGTAGCTGAATCGCAAGATGAAATGCCGTCTGTGGCTGTCGGCATGTGAATTATATACGCTCATTGTATAATCTTCGCTCTCCCTTCGTTCTACTAATGTCTTTGCTATTTTGTCGATCCCATCCCGCTCATCTTTGCTCAACCTATTTAGTCTGGCTGGTGATTGTTTGCTAGCCTCGGGATCGTCTGACGAAGTTGTTAATGTGGCTGGTGCGGAGGCCGTGAGGGCCGGTGCACTAGCGCTAGGATCACTTTCACTCATACTTGGGGCTTGCAGACTTTGTTGGCTGGGAGCATACGGAGGGGGCATATAGATGATTGGGGGACCTAGTAGTAACTCATCGTTCGCCCGCTGTTTGGAGGGTAATTCAGGGTAGAGCGCAGAGGGGGTCCTAACAGGACATTGGCCTGTCGACCCCGATTCTTGGGTTTGTATAGCTTCCTTTCTTTCTTTTATTTCCTCTTCTAGTTGCTTTGCGGCCAGGTGCTGCCTTTCGTAATTCTTTCCCTATTTTTGCTTCTTCTCTTTTCTTTCGTTGTTCCATTTCTTTGCGCCACATGCCGATACTGTCGAGCATAGTGGGCGTGGTCTTATTCTTCTGGAGCGCTATTTCTAATGTTCTTATTTTATTTTCATTAAAGGAACCTATCAGTGGCCACTGACTTTCAGGGTTCTTTTTCGTATATTTATGCCATAGTTTAGTGTAAGCTATAGCGACTAGTCCATACTTAGTGAACATGTCCTTATTAGGGGTGCCCTCCAGTGGAGCTGGATGGTTCATCTCTATTAAGCGGTCCGGGCTAAACAGGCTACCAACCAGTGGGGAGAAGATAGGCATGACGGATTACAACGGGGACAAAAGTCTGCACTACCTATCTTATCACGGCGGGCAAAGACTAGACAGAATATTTCTATTCTCCGTTGTTTGCCGGCGGTGAATACCTCAAACGAACCAATACCGAATAATCGGTCAATCAAAACAATTCAGTGGGGAGAATAAGTGGGCACGAAAAGTTATCGTTACCTACTCTTTCTCTCCATGCAAAGAGAGACCTTGTTCTTCCCTGTTTGCAGAAAAAGAATCTCCAGACAATAATCCACGAACGACAGTTCGGGAAACAGTGGGGGAGGAAGATAGGCACGACGGATTACAACGGGGACAAAAGTCTGCGTTACCTATCCTTCACTGTTTGCAAAGAGAGAGCCTGTTGTT
This sequence comes from Lissotriton vulgaris, assembly GCF_964263255.1. NCBI lineage: Eukaryota > Metazoa > Chordata > Amphibia > Caudata > Salamandridae > Lissotriton > Lissotriton vulgaris. The sequence goes on from NC_141696.1 coordinate 1,358,357,899, forward strand.
TTCTCCGTTTGCAGACAGCGAATCTCCAGAGGTTTCAACAAAGCGTAATACTAGTATTATCCAAACAAAAACAATCTTTTCTCAATTCGTCGTGTTTACACGACCTTACCCGGACCGCATGGACGGTTTCCTGTCCTCTGGATCCAGCGCCCGATCGTCCTCTCTCCTTCGTGATGTTCGTGGCACTCCTGATGGTTCCCAGTCAGGACCGTAGATCACTCGAGAGAGGTCTGTTCAGAACTAGTGAAGGTCGGATGATCGGCTGTCAGACGAGGGTCTATCGGACACGAGCTCTTCCCGATCGTTGCAGTCGTTCACTCTGTCATCGGGACCTCTCCCACTGGATCCACGTGTCGCTGATGGGCCCCACGGTTTGGGACGCCAATTGTGGAAAAAGGTAGGGCTAGGACCTTTCTCAAGATTTGCCCGGCGCTAACCGCCCTTGTACCATTCAAATTTACCAAGCAATGAGGCAGGCGCCGGAGACCAGAAGGCAGGAAACAGAAGTTTTATTCCGACGGAGCAGAACACATCAGATCAGACAACAAGGTATCGTCTCGAGGTGCTCTAACAGCCTCTCGGAGGCCTGGCCTCTTATACACTGGTTTATGGCATGTGACCTTTCTTTATTACAATCAGAACATTGTGGCATAAAGGAAAAGACATCCCCGTAATCCTCGTGTCAATCCCACCCCCATATACCTTCACAATAGAGGTCCTCAACCTGCTGATAAGAGGAGGGGGTCATCACGCAGCTAAGTGTTCCGTCGAGTCTTAGGATGTGTGCGCCTGATCATATCACAGGGGGTGGGGAGGCCTGGATCAATAGAGGGTCCTTTGAAGGAGAGCGACCTCATACAATAAGGGGCAGTAAATGATATCTCCCGGCTTAGGCAATGGCCTCGGACCTGAGTGGACAGCTGGACACGGGGTGAGGGGTCATCAAAGGAGTGGTATTCATGCCGTGTGGACAGACCAGTGCGGAGGGAAGGTTTATCAACAGAGGGGCATTCATGGGAGGAGAGGAGGTGTTGATCAGGCGCTGGCGTGACTCCCAAGGACAGGGTCATGCAGAAGGGTTATGCTCATGAGGGGGGGGAAGGGGGAGCCAGGGTGCGGGGAGGATGCTTGCTGGGTCAGAGGGGCGCGCTGGCGATCGATCGTGGACAGGGAGACCATGATATCTAAAATGGCTGCCGTGCACGTAGTACATAGGTGACCTAAAATGGCTGCCGTGCACGTAGTACATAGGTGACAAGCTGGCGCAGATGATGTTCAGATCGCAAACTAAAATTCCACATGATGCATGTTGGAAACACTGGAACTCTTTATCACTTAATACCAGCATAGACAGGAATTGAAATGGTAAGGCAGTTCAGTAAGTTGATTTGCCTGCTGTAACAATCTGAGTGTAAAATGCTTTTCACAAGTTGGAATCCTTGTGTAGTGAAGAAGCTTTGTGTATTCATGTGCATGCTGTACTTGGTTACAGCTACGAACGTAGGCTATCTTCAATATTCAACAGCACACAACATCAACCTATAGGATACTATACACTAATGGTAATGTAGTGAAGTTATATTTGTTAAAATAGGTGTTCTGTAGAGCACAATGATGTAGCTTTTTGATGACTAGAACAACAACAAGGTGATGGATGGAATGTTTAAATGAATCTAAGCCCCTGGCAATCCCTTGGATAGCATTGGAGTCCATTGTTTTTCATCCTCCATGCCACAATAGACAAATACTCCTCTTGTGGAGAAGTGTGGCTCAGGGGTTAGAGGCAGCAGAGTGGAGAAGTGTGGCTCAGGGGTCAGAGGCGGCAGACCCTGAAGCTGAGATCGGCCCTGGACCAGGGTTCAATTCCCCGCCTCGGCGGGTCTTGGGCTAAAAATTCCACGGACTCGATAATTCTTGCTCCGGTTCCTTCTTGACTCACGGGTTCACACTCTGCGACTCTGGGCAATAGCTTGCTTAATCTCCACAACGGCCCCTCGCGGCGGGACGCCTGGCTTTCACCTTGTGGATACCCTGCTGGGGTTATCTCACAGGGGAATACCAGGACAGGTTCCCTAAGCAAGCGCTGGGAAACCCACTGCGGGTAGCTGTGCGCTATATAAGCTCAAATACATTTACATTTACATTTGTGGAATCTGTACCAACCCTGCTCCCCATGGGAAAAGTCTGTTCTGAACTGCCAGGTGGGTGCACTTCCAGAAGAGACCTCAAGCAACTCCAGACCAATTTTCCTGCTTGAGGCTTGTCTGTAGGGTGTAGCTTGAGTCCAATGGCACAGTGAGCATGGGACCTACATCTGGGCATTCCCGTCGCACATAGGGCATAAACTGCAACAACAACAAGGAGAAGGATGGAATGATTGAATTAATTTCAGACACTTGCAATCCCTTAAGGACGCATTCTAGTCCTTAATTGTTCACCCACCACACTATTCTAAAGGCCTGACTTATGCAAATCAGTACAGTTCCTGCTTCTCATGGGAATAATCCATCTTGAACTTATAGGTGAGAACTTCTCCGGAAAGGGCCATCAAGGAAGTAGCCAGAAAATGTAAATCCCCCCCACTTTGCAACAAATCTTTTATGGAACCAGGCAAGTGAAGCAAGTCATTGCCTTCCTGTCCAGAAGTTATTGCTTGTCTCTTTCATTCAAAACATCTAGTCTTTATCCTTTCCTCCATCCATCAACCCGCTGATATCCACCATTTCACCTTTACATTCTGTCATCCATTCAATCTTTCATCCATTGTTCAGTCTGTCACCATTCTGTCCATCCGTACATCCATATCCAAACCTATCCATCTATCTTCAAACGTATCCATCAAATCTATCCATCCAGACAGTCACAGTCATCCATCCTTTCACTCATCCATCACCCTTTCTTCCATCCATTCATCCACCTGTTCAATCATCCACCTATCCTTTTCCTCATCCATCCACCCTTTCACTCCAACCCCCATCCACCCTTTCACTCAATCATCCAGCATCCCATTCACTCATCAAGCCATCCACCCTTTCATTTAGCCATTCATCCTTTAACTCGTCCATCTACCCTTCAACCGATCCATCCATCCATCCATTCATTCGTCCACTTACGCTTTCACTCATCCATTCTTCCTTTCACCTATCCGTCAATCCATTCACCCATCCATCCATCTACCCTTTCATCAGTCATCCTTCTACCGACTTTCACTCATCCATCTTTACATCCATCCCTTCACTCATTCGTCCACCCTTTTACTCTATCTATCCAGCCTTTCACTCACTCATCCATCCATTCTTTCTCTCATCATCTATCCATCAACCATTTCATCCATCCATCGGTCCATCTTTCATCCCTTTCACTCATTCATCCATGCATCTATCTAACCACTTTTTCACCCACCCACCCACCCATCCATCCATCCATTCATTGTTTCACTCACTTACCCACACTTACACTGTAATTATTAACCTTTGTCTGCTGAGTTTACAGAAGAGGCCCAGCAAGAACCCCGCCCCTGCTGTAGCTGCTAAAGTGTAGGGTTGACAACACCCTTGAGGGCCGTACACATTCCTTAGACTGATTTTGCCTTAGATGGGGCTCGTTAGTAGGGTGTAGCGTGAGTCCTATCTTTACTTCAGTTGCTTGTGTTCCAGCTCAGGGAGCTTCTGGCTTGACAGCTCAAACTGGACTGTTCCTATTGGAAAAGCTCCAAGGCTATTTGCTTAAAAGTGGGTCTAATCTGAAATGGCATGGCGAGGAAAATATTGATGGACGATGGACTTTTGATTTAAACTCCCTCTGAGGCGGAAGCCGGAGGTATTTGCACGCTGTATTTTACTTTTAAAACCCTGTCACTTGTTATCAATTGTTGTTGTTTTTAACTAAATACTAGAAAACTTACGAAGCTCACCTGAGCAAAAGCGCCGCTTTCACGCGCTCAGCCTGCCCTCCCAGACCCTCCAGATACAGCGAGTCCCCGCTGTTAGAGGGGGAAAACGCCCACACCGCCAGCGCGGCCAAAGGCGAAGCCACGCCCACTGCGAGGCCACGCCCACCAGACTACATAAACGCTTGAAAAGCGTTTAGGATCACTTTTGATTTAAACTCCCTCTGAGGCGGAAGCCGGAGGTATTTGCACGCTGTATTTTACTTTTAAAACCCTGTCACTTGTTATCAATTGTTGTTGTTTTTAACTAAATACTAGAAAACTTACGAAGCTCACCTGAGCAAAAGCGCCGCTTTCACGCGCTCAGCCTGCCCTCCCAGACCCTCCAGATACAGCGAGTCCCCGCTGTTAGAGGGGGAAAACGCCCACACCGCCAGCGCGGCTAAAGGCGAAGCCACGCCCACTGCGAGGCCAAGCCCACCAGACTGCATAAATGCTTGAAAAGCGCAACAAATCACTTTTGATTTAAACTCTCTCTGAGGCGGAAGCCGGAGGTATTTGCACGCTGTATTTTACTTTTAAAACCCTGTCACTTGTTATCAATTGTTGTTGTTTTTAACTAAATACTAGAAAACTTACGAAGCTCACCTGAGCAAAAGCGCCGCTTTCACGCGCTCAGCCTGCCCTCCCAGACCCTCCAGATACAGCGAGTCCCCGCTGTTAGAGGGGGAAAACGCCCACACCGCCAGCGCGGCCAAAGGCAAAGCCACGCCCACTGCGAGGCCACGCCCACCAGACTACATAAACGCTTGAAAAGCGCAACAAATCACGTTTGATTTAAACTCCCTCTGAGGCGGAAGCCGGAGGTATTTGCACGCTGTATTTTACTTTTAAAACCCTGTCACTTGTTATCAATTGTTGTTGTTTTTAACTAAATACTAGAAAACTTACGAAGCTCACCTGAGCAAAAGCGCCGCTTTCACGCGCTCAGCCTGCCCTCCCAGACCCTCCAGATACAGCGAGTCCCCGCTGTTAGAGGGGGAAAACGCCCACACCGCCAGCGCGGCCAAAGGCGAAGCCACGCCCACTGCGAGGCCACGCCCATAACACTCACTACAAATGTGCCGGCCATTCCAGCGCAGCGGACGAGCGCAGCGGGAGCGCCTAAGGCAAGCCCGTCTGCGCCCGTCCGCGCACGACCGGGCCCAGGGCCAGACCCCCTGGCACACAGAGCTGCCATTAAGATTACCTACTCCCGTCGGGACCTTTTAAGCCTCAGACCTTCCATCGCCTCATCATGTGGCTATATTCACGACATGAATGGACCCTTTATTAGCTGTACTAACTGCCAGCCAGCCCAGCTCAAACTCTTTACACGAGTGCCTATGCCTGCAACCCACCTAATAGAAGACCACGAGATTGATATCCTCTTCCTGACTGAAACGTGGCTCACCCCACACTCTGACTCGGACATAGTGTTAGCCACTCCATCGGGCTCTCTCATCCAGTCTCTCCCTCGCCCATTAGGTAGAGGTGGAGGCATTGCCATCATCTACCGGGACTCTTTCACCTGTAATTCCAACGATGCACAAATTCCAGACTCTGAAAGCCTTCAATTCACAATCAAACTAGACCCTACGAATTCCCTCTCAGGGATACTAGTCTACCGTCCCCCTGGGCATTCCGGTTCTTTCCCCAATGCCCTCTTAGATAGTAGTAGCAACACAGGTCCACTCCGTCACAAATTTCATGTTAGTGGGAGACCTGAACATTCACTTCAACGACCCTTCAGACTCTGGAGCAGTCGACTTGATCACTGAACTAGCGGCCCTGGACATCCGTCTCCTTAACTCAGGAGCCACCCACATCAAAGGCCACCTGCTGGACCCAGTGTTCACCAGCACCCCCGCGATGCAAGAAATAGACTCCATCCCCCTACCTTGGACGGACCACTTCTTGGTCCTATTCCAACTCCCAGGAACCCTTAGGAAATCTCAGAAACTGCCCACCTATACCAGAGGCAGGACCTGGTCCAAACTTCCCATTGAAGAATGGGCTAAGACCCTGATATCAACTACCCCGGCCCAATGAAGAAAACCCGGCTAACGCCGATAGCAATTTCAGAAACTGGATCACGACCTCCCTTGATTCCGTGCTCCCACTCAGAACGCGAGAAGACAAAACCAACAACACGGGCTCCGCCCCGTGGTATACCCCAGAACTTCGTCAGCTCCGCAAAAACTGTAAAAGAGCCGAACGGCTTTGGAGAAAAAACTGGCAGAATGCCAGCAAAGAGGCCTATCACTCTTCAGTTAAACTCTATAAAACTGCTATTAAGCTCTCCAAAGCCTCCCACTATGACACCCGGATAAAGGAAGCCTCAAATTCCTCTAGGGAATCCTATCTTATCGTGAAGGAGCTATTGAAAGTTCCCATCTCTCCCGCTCCCACCACCCCCCAGGTAGACAGAAGCAATGACCTAGCCACATATTTTAACAACAAAATTGCCCGTATCCTTACATCCCTCCCCTCTCCTAGTCCCCCCACCCACAGGAACAACATTCAGCTCCCCTGTCAGACGGGAACACGCCCCCAACTTGAGACATTTAGGCCAGTTACGCCTAACGAGGTGGAAGCAACCTTGAATAAAATAAAAAGCGGATCTCCTTTAGATCCTGCACCCATGAGATTTCTCAAAAACGTGGCCCCCGTCATTATCCCTACACTCACGGAGCTCATTAACTGCTCACTTGCACGAGGATCGGTCCCCGATAGCTGGAAAAGTGCAGTGGTGAAAGCACTCCTTAAAAAGCCCCAGCTCGACCCAACAGATATGGCAAACTACCGGCCTATATCTCTCCTCCCGGGGATTAGCGAGATCACCGAGAAATTGGTTAATGGTCAACTCTCCCAATTCCTCGAGACGAATAACATCCTACGGCAATCCCAAACCGGGTTCCGCCCGGGACACGGTACGGACACCGCCCTTCTTCCCGTCATCGAGGAGGCAAGGCGCATTCTGGACTCAGGAGGATCAGTGGCAGTGATCCTCCTGGATCTGAGTGCCGCCTTCGACACGGTCAACCATCGCGTCCTCCTCCATCGGTTGGCGACAGCAGGGCTCACCAGGATGGCTCTCAGCTGGATATAGTCCTTTCTCACCGGATGCACGTTCCAGGTCTGGGACGGCAACTACCACTCGTCCACCCTTCCACTCACTAGCGGGGTGCCTCAGGGCTCCTCCCTGAGCCCCACGCTTTTTAACATGTATATGGCCCCTTTGGAAGACGTGGTAACACCATTCGGGATAAAAATTGTGAGCTACGCTGATGACACACAACTGGTCGTCTCCCTATCCCAACTAGACGACAACCCAGACAAATTACCAAACTGTCTCACCGAAATTCACGGTTGGATGTGTGAATCATCATTAAAACTTAACGGTTCCAAAACCGAAGTGATGCTCATGGGTAAACAATGGGTGACCATCCCCCCGGCGGTCTGGCCAGACGTGTTCGGGGAAATCCCCACCCCGAAACACGAAATCAAGACCCTCGGAGTCTGGCTAGCACCCGACCTCTCAATGAAGACTCAAGCGGCCAAAACGGCAGGGACCTGTCTTGGGCTCTTGCGGACTATCCGCAGAATCTTTCCCCTTCTCCCTCCCGTGTCCAGGAAACTATTAGTCCAAGGCCTTATATTGTCACGGTTAGACTATAGCAATATGGTCTACCTAGGTGCACCGGAAGCTACCTTGGCGAGACTGCAACGAGCCCAGAACGCAACAGCTCGCCTACTCATGAGCGTACCTCCCAGAGTATCCGCCAAACCCGCTATTAAGGCTCTGCACTGGCTCCCAGTCCGCCAAAGGGTGGAATTTAAAGCCATGTGCACGGCCTATAAGCTGATTAATGGCTCGGGACCTGCGATCCTCAGCGGCCTGGTTACTCCTTATAAAGCATCTAGAGCTCTACGGTCCGAGAACGAGCACCTTGCCAATATCCCCAAATTTAAGAGGACACGCACCGGAGGTCGACGTTTCTCTGTAAAAGCGTCCACTGGATGGAACTCCCTCCCACGCTCCCTCAGACTGGAGCCCAGCTACCTGGTGTTCAGGAAAAAACTCAAAACTCTCCTGTTTCCTAAATAAGCCCTTCGCCCCTCTCCCTCTCAGCAGGATATAAATCTTTATAGCGCGGGGATGCCCTCGGGTCACCAGGCGCTTTACAAGTCGCTAATAAATAAAAAATAAATAAATAAAAATAAATGTGGCCCACATAATTACTAGTTGTTAAGATTAATTCAAGAACAGTGCAAAGGGCAGAAACGCCTCAATTGGTCCTTCCCTCTGAGTTACACAATTAGATCTGACGTGTGCACAAGAATTACACGTATTGACTTTTTCAAAGTTCATGAAAAAGCATATTCATCAAGTAGCTGAATTGACACCTCTCAACTTTGCAGATATGGACATAAGAGAGATGTAAAAAACTATGGGCTTTATTCACACTCGAATTTTCAGCCTTAAAAGCATGCTTGCTCCAGAAAATAGCTAGATTTACACAGGTATTAACAAAAAGGAGACCTAGCAGATGAAAATCCATTTACTCCTGCATAATTGTACACTACGGCTCGATACAATTACACAGGAGTAGACTTCAAGCATGTGATTAGGGCAGTGGATGGACCGAGAAAGAGAGTGTATATTTTCAATGAATGTAGTATCAACAGTGACTAGCCGTGTGTGACCGTTAATGGACTCTGAACTGTATTTTCAGCAGGCACCTAGTCGGTGTGTTCATGAAGCCTCACTCACCAACCTAGTTGGTGGCATGTTTCATCATCGGGCCCACCCAGTGACATCTAATATGTCCCGGGTGTGCTTCGACGCCTGATTACAGAAGAGCAGGTATTTTTGCTGAGTGTGCAGTGAGGTGAGTGATAAAGTGAGAATTAAAACGGCTTCTTGATGGTCCCAGTACCCGAGGGTAAATTAAAGTTTAATAACTGGGCCTCCAAGAGCGGTTAAAAACAAGGCAAGTGGATGTGTGGTGGTTAAGTTAAGACCACCTACATCCAGTGTAGGTCGACATGTTTCAGCCAGTGCCTTTAATAATGCTGGCTTTCCTCAGGACCAATAAGTGGTGAAAGTTAAAAATTATATTTGAGTGAGTGTTGCACAGACTAAAAAAACTGTTGGTTTTCCGCAACTGTGGCATGTAACAGCGCCAAAGTCCCTGCACGTATATTATTATTATTATTATTATTGCATTTCTTATATAGCGCCAGAATCGACCCCCGAAGGGGTATCTCCGCGCTTGCCTTGGGAACCCGTCCTGGTTTTTCCCTGTGAGATAGCCCCTATAGGGCATCCCCAAGGTGAAAGCCAGGCATCCCGCCGCCAGGGGGGTGTTGTGGAGATTAAGCAAGCTTAATGCCCAGAGTTGCATAGTGTGAACCCATAATTAGGTCAGGCACCGAAGCGAGAATTATCGAGTCCGTGGACATTTTGAGCTTAACACCCTGCCGCGTCTGGAATCGAACCCTGGTCCCGGGTCTGACCTCTGCTTCAGGGTCTGCCTGCTCTAACCAGTGAGCCACACTTCTCCATATATATATATTTTTAACAATTAAGCAACGCTTCATGTGCTTCTTATGATAATTTGATAAAATAAATAAAAGATAACTTTTCACAGTGGGGGAAAGGCAGTTCTAACCTCAGATTATTTATCCCTAGTAGTTTCATATATTGAAAACTGTAATGAAGCACTAGCTTCCATCAATCTATGCCTCATCTTCGTCTCTCTTCTTTCTCTTTCAATCTCACTTTTATATTATTCATCTTCTCCTCTTATCTCCTTAATGAATTTTACATCTGGTCTTTTTAGGGTAACACATCTGCTTTCTCTCTCCTTTCTTTTTCTTACGTGTTTCCTTTCACCACCTCCTCTTCTTTTTCCGTCCTCCCTTTTCTCTTCCCTCTTCTTCCTCTTGCCTTTCTCTCCGCTTTCCATACCTTTCTTTCTGCCCTCTTTCTTTACTACCCCAGTGTCTCCCTTCCTCCATTTCTCTGCTATTTATGCAGCAGAAAAAGTTATAACTTCATCTGACAAAAAACTTGAATGTCTGACTCGCTTTTGCCTAATTTTTTCTAAAATTAAATACATTTTTCTTCCACAAACCTCCAAAGTATTATATGCGCTCAGTGCATTCCAGTGGCAAGGTCAGGCAGGCCCGCTTTTCAATGCCAGAGGATGCTTGTCACAAACCTGACCCCTAAAGTAGCCTGAGACAAGACGTGCGCTCCACTCCAGCTTTATTGTGCCCTTGAATATATGCTTCTCAATTGCAGAGGTGCAAGCAGGTGCGCATCAGAAGGAATTCCCATCCGCTTGCCAGGCAGCTGACTCTGCCCAATGGTCTTAAGGGGCAGAAGACCGTTGTGTCACCTGGGAACCTTCATAAGACCTGATCGGGTCATTAGATAGCGCTGCGGTTTTACTCAAAAGCAAAGAATTCTGAGACTTTCAGTTTCACTCTTCCCATTAAACATAGACCTACCTGCTGCCAGCAAAGTGCCCTTGACCCAAGACACAGGTCTGGTTTTCGGATATCAGGTAAGTCAGAGTTTTCCCCATTCTAGGGAGGCCAGCTCATCTCGCCAGCCCCGCCCTCAGATTGCTTTAAACTAAGCCCCGAAGGTACCGAACATACCGGATGCGAGGCAGGAGTCTGGTCCCTTCTATACAACCTGTCTCCCTCACAGTACTCGCTTTGAAGCGGCAATCACAGTGAAAGGTGATTCTATGTCAGGACAGGAGGCTCCGATTATGCTTTCTCATTTCTTTAATGAAATGCTCAGCAGCCAATCAAAAAACAAAACTACAAATCCCATGAACACTTGGGAATGACCATAGAGGATACACTATATAAGGTCCAAACACTAGTCCTTCTTTGCTGCTCCGCAGCCAGTTAAGTCTCTTTACCTTTCTTGCATTGCTTTTATTGATATTGCTCTGCTTATTGTTGTGTACACTTGCCTTATATTCCGCTGCTTGTGATTTTGTGCGCAGCGCTTTGTGTACTCTTACTCGGCTTCAGTGCCGGTATTGCGCGTCCGTTGGCGGCGTGTCTTCCTGGGAGCATGTGTTCACCTTCCTGCGCCTGGCCGCTTTTGTGCCCGGTTGCTTTGGTGGAGTGGGAGCAGGGGCCGTCGGCTTCTTGGGAGAGCGCGAGCGCTCTCGAGCCGGTGTTTTCAGCGGCAGCAGCGTCGCGCATGCGCGTTGCTTTATTTCCGGTTTCCAGGCTGTTCGCCGCACGCCGGTCGAGTGAAGGAACGCTTCTCACCAGCGCTCACCCCCACAGCCCTGAACTTTCGACCCCGTCTACGCCGGAGCACAGGAAAGTGTTTTGGCTGACTATTGTTGTGCATAGGCTCTGCCTAGAGTGGTTTTTGTTGGCAGGCTTATCTCCCTCCACGTTTTAATTATTTGCCTGGGGTTTGGTTCTTCCAACCTCTGCCTAGCCTGCTTTGGGGTTATCACTCCCCCTTATTTGTATCTTGGATACTCAATATTTGGTCAGTCATCTAGTGGGCATTGAATTTTGCATTTTGTGGCAATGGCTGATTATTATGACGCAGATGATGACTGCTACTACGATGAAGAGGAGGATGACTCTCTGGAGTACAACCTGGTTGAAGAACTAGATAAGGGTGTTCAACTCTCAGTGAACAAAGCGCTAGTTAGGGCTATTAACCCCCTAAAACGTCATTTAAATGAGTATGCTGTTCAGCAGGGCTGGTTACCGCCTTCCTAGAAGTCCGCAAAATCACCTCATAACCCTCATAAATCGGACTTTCAACGACTAGCTAGGGTTTTGTCTTCGGAAAAGCCCAAAACTTCTGCGTCACATTCCATGGAGGAGTCGGACCATGCTCAGGCCTCTTCAGGTCACGACTCTTCTCCTCCTAAGAAGCGTCTCTGCAAGGAGTGTTTTGTTGACGCTCCTGAGCGTCCCCCTCTTTTGAATTTCGAACCGGAGGACATTATCCATCCGAATTCAACGTCATGGTTGCCCGCTCCGGCAGTGGCTGCTTATCTTGAGGCGCATGTTCGCCAGCCCTTTGAGGCCCCGGTCCGGGCTAGACTGCGCTTGGAGGTCTTGCCAAGATAAATTGATGGACATGTTGGGGCCCCTCTCCAAAATCCTAGATCTGGGCTTCAAGGCGAAGGAGGCTTCGGCGACTGTCAATCCGGATGACCTCATTGAATGGGCCCAGAGGGCTGTCTGCATGTTCGGGAATGTTAACTGCGCCATTTCTGCTGAACGGCGTAGGTCCATTCTCCTTAAACTAGATCCGAAATTGGCGGAATTGGCAACTTCTGAAGCAGGCCCGGAGGCGCAGGGCCTTCTGTTTGGACAACCCTTCCTGAAGGAGCTGACTAAATTTGTGTCCGCCTTCAGCGGAATTGATAAGGCGCAGGCGTCCTTGCGCCGGGCCATGCGTCCGGTTTTTAGCAAGGCCGGACGACAAAGGGGACGATCGTTCGGCCGTGGGTCGCAGCAGCAGTCCCAGAGGGGTTCCTCGCAGCAGCGTGGTGGTCAGTACGACTCTGGTTACTCCACCCGCGCCAATTTCTATCCTTCCCGTAAAGGAAAAGGTCAATACGGCAAGGGGAGATCTGGTGGCCACCAAGGCCAATATCAAGATTCCGGAGCTACAGGTGAGCCTCATTCAAGCATGCGATGTGATGTTGGGGGGCAGAGTGCAATTTTTTCTGAACAATTGGCGCATGATCTCCAACGATGCTTGGGTGCTAGAAACCGTTCAGGGGTTCAAGATAGAGTTCTATCACCCAATACATCAAACCCGTCTTCCAACCCCTATGCTCTTTTCCAGTCACTCTCAGGCTTGTCTGTCGGAGGAAATAGAAGTGCTCCTCAGCAAGGGAGCGATTGTTCCTACCGAACGCCATCCAAAGGGCTTTATCAGCTCGGTCTTTCTGGTCGAGAAAAAGGAGGCGGGTCTCGCCTAGTTCTCAACCTGAAAGACTTCAACAGCGGGGTGGTCTACAGGCACTTCAAGATGGAGGGCATCCATCTTCTGCGGGATCTCCTTCGGGAAGGAGATTGGATGGTCCGTCTGGACCTGAAAGATGCTTATTTGTCAATCCCGATTTACGGGCCCCATCGCAGATTCCTCCAGTTTCAATGGCTGGGGCAATGGTACGAGTATCAGGTTCTCCCGTTCGGCCTTTCGTCGGCACCATGGTGCTTCACGAAATTGCTGAGGCCAGTTGTAGAACATCTTCGTTCCAGGGGGGTCAGGCTGATCATATATCTGGACGACATTCTTTTTATGGCGGATTTTCCTCTCAGGCTTCTGCAACATCTGGAGTGGTCCATCACACTCTTGCAGTCTCTGGGTTTTCTAGTCAATGTTCCGAAATCGGTTTTGGTTCCCACTCAGTCTATCGATTTTCTGGGATTTCAGATAGATTCAGTGACTTGCCAGCTTCTTTTGCCCAATCAGAAACTCCGTTACATCAGGAGGGAATTGACGTCAGCTTCCTCAATTTTACAGCTGGAGACCGGACCCCTTAGCTCTGGCCACGGATGCTTTTCTCCAACAGTGGCCATCGACTCTGTGTTATGCATTTCCCCCGTTTATGATGCTTCCCAGAGTGCTTGCTTACACGAAACGATTTCAAGCGGAGCTGATTCTGATTGCTCCCTTGTGGAAGGCTCAAACGTGGTTCCCGGTTCTCTTGGAGATGTGCTGCGCGCCTCCCCTCCTTCTTCCCCTGAAGCGGAATCTGTTGCAGGATCCTCTCGGAGATCCGCATCCCCTCATTCTCTCCGGCACTCTCCAATTGCTAGCGTGGCGAATCTTGGGGATCGTTGGTCAGTCCCAGGCATTTTTAGCGAAGCTGCCAACTTCATTAGTAATGCCTGGTCTCCCAATACCCACAAGCGGTATCGGGGAGCCTGGAAACGCTGGTGTGATTGGTGTGTTCAACGGGAGGTTGATCCCGTTTCAGCAGATATCAGTCTAGTCATTAATTTTTTGACTTCCTTGGCCACTTCCGGTCTGGCTTATCGGACCGTTAATAGTTTTTGTTCGGCTATTTCTGCGGGCCATGTCCACATTGATGGTAAGCCTGTTGGTGAACACCATTTGCTTTCCAAACTGCTTAAAGGTATTCGTCTTGCGAAACCCCCCACACCGAAGTATGTATCTTTGTGGGATGTTTCGGTGGTTCTGAGATTTTTGGAGGCTTGGCCTTCTAATCTTTTATTATCCCGTAAACAATTGTCTGCAAAACTGACCATGTTACTGTGTCTAGTTTCTTGCAAACGTGTTTCGGATATTCGCGCTTTAGATCTTGCGGGTCGCAGTTTCACCCCTGAGGGCGTTACTTTCACTCTCTCTAGGAGGACTAATTCCAACACTTCCTCCATAACATATCCTTCTTTTCCTGATCATCCCAATCTTTGTGTTGTCCAGTGTTTGAAGGATTATGAGGTGAGTACCGCTTCTTTACGCGCGGACATGCAAGGTCAGTTGTTGATCGCCTTACAGAAGCCTTTCCGTCCTGTTGCACCAGCTACTCTGGCTCGCTGGGTGCGCTGGCTCATGTCCGAGACGGGCATTGATGTTTCTGTGTTTGGAGCAAATTCTGCTAGAGGGGCAATGGCCTCAAAAGCTTATTCCATGGGTGTTACTCTATTTGACATTATGAAAGCTGCAGACTGGTCTTCAGACTCTGTTTTCAAACAATTTTATTATAAACCAATTGTTAGTGTTGCCTCTGTTGTGGTGGAGGAGCTTTGAACAAGCATAATCGGAGCCTCCTGTCCTGACATAGAATTCAAAATTTGCAAACATTCGTGACAAGAATTTTCAATTCTATTAAGGACTAGGAGGCGAGGATTATCCCACCCTGATTGTAACTATGTTGCATTTTCATGTACGGTATAACATTTGCATACTGTTGCATTTCTGATTTCCTTGTTTTCTTCCCCCCCTGTCTTGCTTTGATTTTTCTCCATTATTGGGATATTACGGCTCTGTATCTTGTTTCAGGTTCAGACCAGAAATGATGTGGTTGTTCTGCCTCGAGAGCCTCCTCTGTCTCCTTGTTCCCGGATCCAGGATACCTCCATCTTCTGCTACAGGATCCTTTGGATTTCGGCGGCTTGTTTGGAACTTTTGTTGTTACTCTACCTGGGATTGTTTTTTGATGTGGAACTATATACCCAAAGAAAGAGGAAGAAGGACTAGTGTTTGGACCTTATATAGTGTTTCCTCTATGGTCATTCCCAAGTGTTCATGGGATTTGTAGTTTTGTTTTTTGATTGGCTGCTGAGCATTTCATTAAAGAAATGAGAAAGCATAATCCTCGCCTCCTAGTCCTTAATAGAATTGAAAATTCTTGTCACGAATGTTAGCAAATTTTGAATTCTGTTGGCGCACGGACTCTGTCCGTGGCACCTACCTTCCTTCCTTTCACTTCACTTCTTGGTTCTCCTTAATGGTGAGAGTAAGCGGTTCGTGGAGAACAGTGCCCCATGTTTCCGAACCTGAAGGAAATTAATTATTTAGGCTGCACTCCACTCGCTCACTCACCAACTTCACTTGCAGCGAGACTCTGCATTTGGGTGTTTAAGAATAAAATCACGTATTTGTAGATACTTAAAAAAGTCATGCAGACTCTGGCTGCGCTGCAACAAGGGTCACTCCAGACAGTCTTCCAGTCCCAGACTCTCAGTAACTGAATTTGCCGCGGCAGAGGTTAAATTTACTGCAGCTGCTGCCTAGACTGAGACAGCGGAGCCCCACGGAGGAAATGGCAGTCGGCGGTGCCAGCAAGCAGTGCTGCCAGTGTCCCCCATGGTTATTTGCCACAAAATAGCCCAGCGCCTGCTACCCTCCCACACGTTAACTCGTAGCAGAATGTGATTTCTGGTCCCCGCGGCGCCTCATGGTTCACTGTAGCATTAAGCATTGCAGCCTGCACAAGGCGCACACGCCACAGCGTATGCTGCCAGCTGCCATTCCACAGTTTTATTTAGGCAGCACAAAAACAGCTTGTCCTGACAGCTCAGGCACTTTGCATTATGGTGACAATGCATTGTAGTGCGGTGATGCGGAGCACCACGCTGAAATGCGTTAGTCTCTAACACCTAATGCGTGGTATTTGGCAGGACTGAAAGTCAATCTATTTTGAAAGGGAGAGAGCGTGCCTCTTAACATAATCTCACTCTTTACATGAAAAAACGTGCGTCACTGTGATCTTATCCTAAAAGCAATTGGCCCAAAACTCTTTCATTTTCAAGGTGCTTTAAACTACAATCTCTCATGATAAAATGGAGAATGTGTTTCCTTACAAAAAATATTTTTCTATCAGTTAAGAACATGCCCTTTTAACCAACGTGTGTTTAATGTATACACAGGACTGTTACTGTTAACCAATATCCAACTCTGAAAAAGAACACAAAGTTACTTTAATTATTAAATAAAGTGGAGCACCGATTCCGACTTCCTGCGCCTGTCCTAGCCCTCCAGGATCTGTCTACTTACCACGTCTCGTGTTCTCCAACGACCTCACTTATGTTCGATTCCAGTGTGCTAAGATGCACATCATCCGTGCCTCCTTTTTAAACGGTGTCAAATAGTTAATTGTATGTACGTATGTATGTATAGGCATTTATATAGCGCACTACTTACCCGGAGGGTCCCAAGGCGCTTCGACCGCTGCGAAACCCTTCCTGGCTTCCCTGAGAGATGGACCCTTAATGGGTATCTCCAGGGTGAGACCAGGCATCCCCGGCGGTCTGGTGGGGCCGTTAGTGAAGATGAGGCAAGCTAATGCCCAGAGTTGCCGAGTGTGATCGCTGATCAGAGTGGGCACCGAGGCGAGAGAATTATCGAGTCCGCTGACCCTGGTCCAGAAACCTGCCGCGCCGGGAATCGAACCCTGGTCCCGGGCCGTCCTCTGCTCTCGGGTCTGCCGCCTCTAACGATGGCTCATGTTATACGTCCATTTGTTTTCAAATGTTAAGACTTCCTACTTTGTTTTGTTGTTTTATTTTTTACAACCAGAGGCCTGTGGCAGAAACAAAATGATGTAAAAATAATCAAAAACCCAAAACACAAGTTACATGTTCCTGGTTTTCATACTATCCTGTCTTTCCTCTTTTACTATACATAAATAAATATATAAATAAAAAATAGAGACCATATATTTTTACTGCTTATCCTCCGGGATGAAACTCATGGCTTTAATCATAATTCATTAGTCACTCATTACACACTACCCCTGTGCTACAAGACTCTTCTCCATCTTTTTCTTATTTATAAATAGCATGACGCTGCTACTGTGTTTTATATTTTTTCTCTTCAGATAGCAACTTTATAAAATGTCATTTTGAACTAACATTAACTCAAAAAGAAAGAGAAAATATTACAAAATAAATATTTTTACTGAATGCATCAAATATTGTAAGTAGTTCCCATTACCTAGGCTACTCCCCTTCTTTGGGCTAGGGGGTTGTTCTCTTTTTTGCCACAGGCCTCTGGTTGTAAAAAAAACAAAAAAATAAATAGAAATGAAAAAATAAAACAGAGTAGTTACTCTTAACATTAGAAAATGAAAGGACGCGTAACAGGTGCCATCAATTAATTAATTGACATTCTTTAACAAGCATTTACAATGCAATGGTCTTGTCTTTGTTAAAGTTAGAGCTATTGGCATTGCTCATGACATTATTTTTGTTTTTAAAACATAAATAAATGACATTGTCATTTACAATGCCAATAGCTTCATCTCTCGCAAATGCGAGACCTATTGCATTTGCACCCACACACACACACAGAGCCCCACACAGAGCCACACACACCCCCCCACACACACAGAGCCACACACACAGAGCCACACTGCCACACACAGAGCCACACACACACAGAGCCACACACACCACCCAACACACAGCCCAACAGACACAGAGCCCAACACAGAGAGCCGCACACACACAGAGCCCAACACACACACACACACAGAGCCACACACACAGAGCCCAACACACACACACAGAGCTCTCTGCCCAGTAACGTTCCAGGGAACAGAGGCAAGAAACTTCTGACAAACAAAATGTTTATGGAGTAGGTTTATCTCCGCTCTATGTGTTAGTCTTATTGATTTTATGTGGTCAGCACTGCACCTTGCACTTTAGTGGATTTGGCTCCTGACAGAGCCGAGTGCTGCTGTATCTACTGTATGATTAAGCCATGAATTATTTTCCCTTGATTGTGGTTTTTATATTGTGATGGTTTTAAATAACTAGAATAAAACTATCCCAAATGATGAGCAAATCCCTGCATGGTGTGTACACCAGTGATGTGCACATGGAATTTACACTTTCCTGCGCTGTGAAAGCTGTGGACTTTATATATTAAGTCGAAATCGTCACTCAGGCATCCTGTGCTAAGAAGCAAAGGATGTGAAATCACCAATGCTGTGAACTAACCAATAATGCACATACTGTTCTATTATAAACACTTCCTTTGGGCTGCACACTGACCAATAAAGTGTAGTAATAAATTGGGAGCACATTTATCACTTATATGTACATATGACAATTATGAAAAGAACTCGCCAATTATGCAGTGCACAATGGCCAATTATTCGCACATCAACACTGTATGTGCTCTCGAAGGAGGTGGCAAAGTATGCACTAAATGATGCACACACACATTTATTGTATTCACGCAACTGACCTTTATACACACACCCAGAATTGGTGTACATGCCCCATTACAGTGCACATTTGCCAGTAATTTGCCCAAACATTCATGCACTGGCTCATAATGAATGTGCATTCTCGTGCATTTAGTGCAAACTCCGCAATGATGTGCTCACTTACGCATGCAATGCACTTCTCAAAGTATCTTCTCCCCAGTGGTGTGCACAATCCCCATGAAATACACTAAACACAGAGCACAACAAACGAAGGAGTGTATGTTCGTGTGTTCCATGCAAATCTGTCAGTTATCACGCTCTTTTGCACTCTGTGCACAAATGTCTTTGATTGACATATTCTTATAGGAAGTGCCCAATCATTTGTGGTGTGTGCACACTCCTGACATGCAGATTACGTGTTCCTGTATTGTCCAAACTCCGGCCCTCATTCATAATGCGTATGATTGTCAATTAAGTTAATTCATATAATCTGGGCAGGTAATGTATTCACTCATGAATGAGGACACCTGTACATGTCGTGCACGCTGAATTACGCTTTTATTAATCACACTCCTTCCCCTTCAACTGCTACTCTTCAATGGTGTGCACGTTTCAGGCAGTTCACAAGCGTGTGCTGTGTAAACTCCTGCATGCTGTGTCATGTATGTATCAACCTGTCTTCTACGTGCACCCGTCCGTGCAGTGTACGCACAGTCAAAGGGCATATTCAAGTATTGTTTACATATGCCGACTGTGTGGAAATGAGAGCATGTTGTGCACTTACCAATGAAGTGAACAGTTGTACATGTGGAGTCATTAACCCTTTGGCTTCAAAGTGTACCCTCATACACACTATTATTGCACCCAGTGTACAAGATAACGGGTGATCCCTCGTGAAATGCCTACTTAGCAGGGATTGTGCAAATAGCACATGAAGTTAACTTGTAGCCACGTTGAGAAAACAATTGCTTGCTACATGGCTCCTGTATTCTGCTCACACACGCCAATGTGTGAATTGGTGAATGCAGGTCACACGCACTAATAATGTACAAGCTAACGAATGTGCCCACTGTGTGCAAATTTGTGAAAGCTGCGACTATACATCATTTACATGGACACAGCCTTGGCTCGCGCCGTGCTTGCTCCTATGTCTAGTGCTCTTTCATCAACAGTGCACACACTTCAGAATGATGTACAGCAGCTAATAATGCACTCACCAGTCATGTGCAGTCCTGGGCGGCATGCAGGCGGTCGGGCTGGGCTGGCGGCGGTGGCTGGGCTGGCGCTGCTGGTCCCCATGCTTCTCTCTGCCGGGGAAGGGGGGAGGGGGAACCGGCGGAAGGCGGGCGCATGCAGCGCAGCGGGGGAAGCCTTCTCTGCTCTCAGCCGGGGAAGGGGGGAGGAGGAGTCGGCGGAAGGCGGGCGCATGCAGCTCACAGAGGCACCCGCACATATTAAATATTTAAATGAAACATTAAGTCGCAGGGTAGGCACCCGCGTAAATAATTAAAGGAGCGGGGTGGCCCCCTTTAACTGTGGAGAGGAGACTGGCGGCGGAATTAAAGGGCGTGTGCTCACTGGAATGGAGGTGTCTGAGGGAGCTGCTGAGGGAACATCCCGAGCCGGCAAGAACGACACAGAAACATGGACCGGACCGGGGTAGACCAGAAATAGAAAAAAAAATGTGAAATTAAAAAAAAGAAAGGAAAAAAGATAACGTGCTGGCTTACCTTAATCAACAAAGAACCCAAAAAAAGAACCTGATAAAAAAACGATAAAAAAAAGTAAATAAACAAAACACCCACCAGTCACAAACCTAAAGCCAGAGAAACAAACCCGATAAAAAATGTAAATAAACAAAACACCCACCAGTCACAAAGGGACGGGCTAAAGCCAGAGAAAGAAACGCAAAAAACATGCCCCTTAATCTGAAACAGACAGGGTTTAGCTACAACAAATTACGTCACATAAACCTCTTCTCCAATGGCTGGCCGCCATTTAGGGAGCCAGCCAATGGAGAAGAGGGGCGGGTTTTAACCTCGCTACTCTGAGACATAAGATCTCGCCAGCGAGACTGCGCATGCGCAGCCTACGGTAGGAGAGACCTAAAAAGGAGCCACAGGTGACGTGCATCTTAGTATACAGGAATTGAGCAGGAGGGAATTCGCTGGAGAACATGAGATGCTAGAAGTAGACAGATCCTGGAGGGCTAGGACAGGTTCAGGAAGCCGGAATCGGCACTCCAATTTATTTAATAGCTAAAGTAACTTTGAAAACGTAATCGTAGTTGGGTAATGATTATCAATAACAGTCCTGTTTTAAACATTAAACATGCGACGGTTGAAAGGGCATGTTCTTTCCCCATAGAAAATGATTTTCTGTAACGAAGCACACTCGGTTTTAACATAAGTGATTGCAGTTTAAAGCACCAATTGCTATCAGGATAAGATACGCAGGGCTAAGCACGTTTTTTCATGTTAGGAGTGAGATCCTTTCCCTTTCAAAATAGATTGACTTTGTGTATACAAATCACCAAACTATGATATTATAAGTATAGAAGCAGCATAATCAAGAAGAAATACACTGGGTGAGGCACGTTCTATTAAATATAAGAGTGAGATTCATTGAAGATGTACACACTATTTCTTTCTGAAAGACAGAGAATCTCTGTGTATCGATCCTATCTACAACACTAATGTGTATATGCAATATAATAAGATGTGCAAACTGGGGCATGGTTGGGAGAATCCAGATTTAGCTACATTAAAGTAATCTTTAAATCCCAGATAGAGGCACTATTAAGTAGGAGTATTTTGACAACAATAAACTATTTGAGGCATTGGGAATCTTTTGAGTTCATTACACCAATCTAAATGATGAATTGTCTAAAACGTAATCTAGTAGTGCATCTATGGAATTGCACTAGTAATTTTAAACGAGGCACAAGTTACAATTGAGGCGTCCTGCCCCAAAAGTAGTTAATAAAGTTTCAATAGTAGGGGTTATTAAATATAACAATGTAGATTGCTGATTTAGATCCATAGAACTTTTAGAATGTTACTATTATTCTTTTCAGAAACCCGTATCATGGGGAATGCATGGATAATATTAAATCAGGTGCAAGGTGGGACACAACGTATGAACTGAATTTAATCTTTTAAGGTGAGAAAAGTTTTTTCATGAGAATTGGTAAATCATGGGAATAAGGTAAATAATAATATAACATAAGTACCAAGGTTAAACCTATTCATGTATTTTAATAGGTCATTTCTATCAAAGAAGACATAATTCAGAAAGATGCTGAATATGTACATGAGATTAGAGTAAGTGCAAGAAGAAACTACTTAAAAAAAGAAATCTGCTATTAACCCTAAAGTAAGTGTGTGGCACCTCTACATAGTAATATTAAAACAATTATTATTCAAAAAAATATTGAATACAGAGAGCCATTGGAGACATTTGTTTTGCATAAGTTAATTAAAACCATTGCATAACAGTAATAAAAAATAAAAAACCATGATAATAAATCACAAAAATATGTACTTTAGCTAAAAACATCAATTGCTTTCATGTCTAGTTTAAAGGTTTTTACATAAAGCGTGGTGAAGGGCCCTTCGTCAAAGTTTGAGAAATGCAAGCTAACTTCAGGTAATGTTACAAGAAGGTGCCCGCTTCTCGGGGGCCGAATGATGAAGGCAGTGTTTCCAGAGTTCTATCCCATTAGTTCTCCGACTCTGTGGCCCTTATCCTTAGCAGCATTTGTTTAGCCTTTGGGGGAGTTCTCTACTAAAGTGCATGTGCTCTGTGCGATTAAGTGGCCTAAAATAAAATTCATGTTATTACATCTCCTTACTCAATAAGTATCACCCAAAGGCAGACCACCATCCGGTTCTTCATCTGTTTCCGTTTGCAGTGCCTATTTTGCCCTTGAGCCATATTCTTTATTGAAAGTGCTTGTGCTTTGACCCGTCATGGAACCTAAAGCAGGCTTTTATAGAGCGAGGTCATAGGTGATCCCTAATCACTGAAGTTTTGCAAAATGAGGTGGCATATGATGTTATATTTATGGATGAAATATGTTCATGGCATTGAAGGGGAAGTGAAATAACACTGAACTTTGGGAAACACCCTCTTGACACTATTAGTGTGCATTGTACAAAATTATGTTCTGTCAGTAATAATTCTAACAAAATTATTTTTTTCCTATGTATGTAGTTCATTTGCATAGAATATGATGTATGTCTTGAATGTAAGTTATGATTTGTATGTTATATATTTTTTATGTTGTAATAACCCTGAAGAAGCACAGTGTGCGCAAAACACGTGTTGGCTGTAGGCTGTATAATCCGTATAAAGAGACTTACCAAGAGATCTAATGAAGAAAGAATACAATCAACCATCGAAATAATGTTAATTATTTGATATTGGAACTGTCTCAGTACTCTTATACATATATCATTATTACTACACTGGTGGGGACCAGTGAACTGAGATTTAACATTGAAAAAACATAGGTTTCAAGGACGTTATAGTTAGTTGGACATTTCTCTTGTACAAAACCAGAGAAGTTCTGCTGTTATAGTTAGTTGAGCTACCAATAACTCACGCCTCCGCAATGCACTGCTGATGATGTCACATATTACATCATTCATGACATGGTCAGTGACATCACTGATGACATCTCAAACGACATCACTGATGACATCATCCAGTGGCTGTGTGTTTCTGTAAAGTTTAAATACGTTTTTATATATATATATCTATATGTATATCAAGAGGTATTGAAGAATGAGTAGGTGTTTAAGTGTCTAAATGGATGATTTGTGTATGTAAAAAAGAGAGGGAGGCCTCCTTTTTAGTACAATCTGGGACAAGGAGCTAGAGAATGAAAAAACAAGGGGAAGTCCCAAGACACTCAGCTAAAAAGAACCCTTTTGTGTATTTGCCTATTGTATCTCTGAATGCCAAATACCATCTACGGATGTACAATCTTATGCAATTGACACCATATAATACCTGAATCAAAAATCTTAAACAGTGTGTGAGTTTCTAAAAAATGTACAGTTTATTACAAATCAATAAAAACAATGTTACGCAACATGATAATAGTGCCAAAAAATCAAGTACAGTTTCATTATAAACATAAAATCATTAAAATACACAGTTAAAAATGGTCAAGAAATCACAGTTGTTGGAGTAGTCGACACAGCGTTTCGGTGTGTAAGGATACCACCTTCTTCAGGACAAACAATTCTATGTAAAAGAACATTACAATTAGATACACATCATAGTTCACAAAACCTAGTACTCTTAAAGATCACATAGTTACTACTTTTTTATGTTTAGGCACATTTTTAACACACACTTAAGTAGATAATTTCCCTTAATCTAAGAGGACTTCGCATTAGTACATCTTACAAGCATTTGAGATATAACAGGTTACACACGTGGTTCTTAGCTTTGGTGACTGAGGGTCACCAACTAGGTAGCTTCAGGGGGAATTTTCAAAAAGCATACCTGTGAAATGAATATTTACTATTCCTCTTGTGTAAAATGTAGGAGGATGACTGAATCGATGTCACTCAGTTTTGTAGAGCAGCTGGTTTGTTTAATTCCAGTGCGAGTTCCCTTTCTGAGTGTCTTGGGACTTCCCCTTGTTTTTTCATAAATGGATGATTTAGCAGGTGTGTGACTGACGGTATAAGTGAGTGATTAAACATGTCTTACTGAATGCATGGGTTAGTGCCTAAACTGTGCGAATGTCTGTATCAGTCTGTCAGTTGGTGTGTAAGCGGCTGCATGGGATGGTGAGTCGCTACATGAGTGTCTATAAGGGTTATTGATTGGTTGTCTGAGTATCTGTATGGGTGCCTGAGTGTCTGTGGGGGTGTGTGACTGTGCATAGATGTTTGTGTGGGTGATTCACTGGGTGTATGGGTTCAAGAGTGCATATGTGAAGGGCTGTATGGGTGGGTGAGTGTGTGTATGCGTGTGTTGGTGAGTGAATGGATGTCTCAGTCGTTCATGTGTGAGTAACTACAAATGTGAAAGGCAGTATATGTGAGTGTTGGAGTATATAAATTACTATATGTGAGAGAGTGATTGTGAGAGTGGTTGTATGGATGAGTGTGTGCTTGTATCAGCTTCAGGGGGAATTTTCAAAAAGCATACCTGTGAAATGAATATTTACTATTCCTCTTGTGTAAAATTTAGGAGGATGACTGAATCGATGTCACTCAGTTTTGTAGAGCAGCTGGTTTGTTTAATTCCAGTGTGAGTTCCCTTTCTGTAAGGAATATAGGCTACCCTATATTCCTTACAGAAAGGGAACTCTCACTGGAATGAAACAATCCAGCTGCTCTACAAAACTGATTGACATTGATTCAGTCATCCTCCTAAATTTTACACACACAGCGGTGAGACGAAGAACAGTCTGCCCAATGTCTGACTGGGTAGGTGATGGTCAAGAGGGTGATCCACAGCCAATCTCCTCTATATCTACCTGGGTAGCTCCACTGGGCATCGGCCATATTGCTAGGTCTCAGTGGTGTGATGCCCACGGCAGCAACACCCATGTTCTGGGCCAAGTAACAGCGAAAAAGATTTAACAAATCCTCAAAAAGCAGACCGGTCACAAATATATAATAAACAGCACGTGCACAATCCGGATGCACCAACAGAGACCTGAAACACACTAGGTATGGCCGATCAGAAACGCAACCACACCTCCACTTCTCGCTGTAGACAGGCTGCCTATGGTACTTCTAATTTGATGTACTGCAATCTGGAACCCTAGCTGAACAGATTGATTCTTTGCATGACTGACTAGGTGTGTGAGTAACTCTATGGATGAGTGGTGGTGTGTGAGTGTCTGTATAGGTGTATGAGTGCATATGATAGTGCTGTTTTTTTTTTTTTTTTGTTTGTTTTTTAAACCTTTATTTATCGTAAACATAGTACACAGCGTCTGCCTACAACCCCTACGGGCCGGCCGCTATGACAATATACAACCAAAGTACCTTGCTCTTCAATAGTTGACAAAAATAACAGCACCACGATGGACTGGCAAGGAGCCACAGGAAAAGGATAAAGAGGTTTCATTTTATAATTTTGACGATTCGTCCTAAAGTCAGACTGGATAGTTGAGTGGGCGAGCCACATAACAGGATATCCACAAGTGAAACATCGTTATCAAAACACTGGGGCAAATCATTACGATAAGGATAAAAAAGCGCAGAAGCACATGTCGCCCTGGTTAGCGCCCGCCCAATCAATATAGCACCACCTGAGTTGCAGTCTAGTTTGTCTACGATATGATAGGATATGAGAGGGATCATTCTATAGCAGTAACAAGAGGAATCTGTCGACATATAGAAAGGTAGTTATTACTTGGGAAAAAGCGTATCAGGATATGCGCCCTCAGACAGTAGTAGAAAAGGGAAGGAAGAGCAAGATATGTAATCATTCAGTAACTATGCAGTAAAATCGATTTCGTGGTCATAAAGACAATAAACCATGTGATAAAGACATAGACGCAAAGCGCAAAAATCGTCCCGGGAAGAACCAACCCCAGCCCCTCGTCTGACCCAAGATATATAAGGAAGGAAAAAGAGAAAGAAGAAAAAGAACAAGAAGAAAAGGCCATAGAACCAAAAAGAAAGGGAAGAAAAAATTGAGCCCCATCCCCCCCACCCTGCACGTTGAAGAGGCTACGGCCCTCCCCCCCTTACTAACGTGCCTGTCGCCCCAAGAATACCCACATAAGGGAAAAGACGGGGGAGAGTCAACACAACCACACTCCTGCCCCAACCCACTCGCACAAAGCAGCTCAGACTCGATCACATACAGACCCGCAGGTCAACAAGCAATGGCGGCGTCGTAGTATAGTTCAGCAAAGCGTCCACATCAAAATGGGCAACCGGGTATCCATCCTACGATATCGAGAGGAAGAGTTCACCCCTGACCAATTCTGACCCTTCCATCCAAGCGTGGCCACAGAAAGTTGGTAGTGCAATACTTAAAAAGATCAGGGTGGCAAGGCAAGCAAGGCAAAACCAGCCGCACGGGTGATCCCGCCATCCAGAGGCTGAGAAACCAAACTTTCCAAACGTTTAAGAACATCAACAAAGTACTAGGCCACCTCACCAAGTCGCAACTCAATAAGGGAAGATCGGATTCAATGGTCACAGGAGCAATTCCATGGAAGCGATCCGCCTGCAACGTAGGTTCAGGTCCCAGAGTCACATTAACGCAATCGGCTGGCTCGAAGCCGCCTCCATCTATGGCCAGGGTCCCCAACAGGACCACCCGTGGAGGGATAGCCGCCATACCCATCTCCCGCATAACAAAGTCTGTGGCCCACCTCTTCGTCGGATCAGCGGGGCTCTCATCCATCAGCAGAGCTATAATGGCGTCCAGCCGTCTATCGAGGTCTTCGGCTCCCCTTACCCAAGCAACACGGAGGGAGTCCAATGCAATGAGGATGTGTCGAGCCGAGGGCTCCATCTTGCGAGGCCAGTCCAAGCTCGTAACCCCACACAGTAGCGCCATCATAGACCTCGAGCAGCCCACGGGAGACGCTGGCGACAGTCGCGCTTCATGGTACGGGGTCGTGATGCTCAGGATAACCACTGCAGGATTACCGATCCTCGTACCAATGGGATCCGGGACACACAGTGCGTAGGGCTTGCTTCTACAAACAGGTTACACAAAGCAAAGTCTGCTTCAAAATGGCGTCCCATCTCCGAGCAGCCAAGCTCTACAAGCAGCTCCGAGAACAAAGGGACTGCCTCACAAGCCGATATCGTGGACTCCTTAATGTGTGCGTCTGCTTCTGGTGTTGCGCTCGGTCTCACGCTCATCCGTTCAGCTCCAATGCCGTAAGCAGCATGTCGGGCCCCTGGATGTCCCGGCCTGCACAGCCGCGGTCTCCGGAGTCCTCTACAGCCGGCGTCCGCATCCGGCCCCTCGGTCAGTTGCCCGACTCCGTCTCGGCTCAGGCGGCAGAAATCAGAGAAGGGGGATGCCAGTATCGTTGAGCCCCAAAATTACGGCCAGTTACTCCCCGGACCTTCCGACGCCGCGGAAGATTAGCGCCAAGCTGGAGCAAGTGGGGGAAGGCAGGATAATTCCAGGATTTGTGCCGCGGCGAGCGGAGCTCACAGCCTAAGCGGCCATCTCGCTTCGCGCTCGGCCACGCCCCTCATGATAGTGCTGTTTTGATGAGTGACTGCATGTATGAGTGACTGTATGGGTGATTGAGTCAAGTGGATGTGTGTGTAGACCTAGGAATCAGTGAGTGGGTATGTAGTAACTGGTATTGATGTGTCTATGGTTTCGAAAATGGTAGTCTGTATTTTAGAGTGGGTGTATCAAAGGTTATATTATGGTGTGAGGAGGTGCATCAGATTATCATGTGGATGATGCCATCAGTGATGTAATTTGAGATGTCATCAGTGATGTTAAAGACAATGTCATGAATGATGTAATATCTGACATCATCAGCAGTGCATTGCGGGGCCGCAAGTTATATTTAGCTCAACTGACTATAACGGCCAAATTTCTATGGTTTTGTACGAGTGAAATGCCCAACTAACTATAACGTTCCTGAAACCAGTGGTTTTTTCAGTGAATTTCAAAGGTTTTTTAAATGCTAATTTCTAACTATAACGTCCCTGAAACCTATGGTATTTTCAGGGAATTTCAAAGGTTCTTTTCAATGCTAATTTCTAACTATGCCTACAGAGGTAGGACATGTCCAGAAAGAGGAGGAAAGGTGCAGAAAGAAGCTAGAGATATGCAGAAAGAACCAACAGAGGTGCAGAAAGAGGACTTGTTGCAAAGTCATCCTATGCCCTGGGCAACCCACCAACTTTTTGCTGACTGGTACTGGTGGTAACTGAGTCTGACTGACTCTGGGCTCTGCTTAATCAGGCCCGGAGTCAGTGTTATGCTGAAAGACATCTAGAATACAGTGAACACACCTACACAAACTAGGGTACACTATGGGTTGGGATACCCCTGTGATTGTAATGACCTCCACTGTAAAGCCCTAGTACATAATAGGGCAGGGGGATTAAAACTACAGCTAAGTCCATAGCATATTATAGGGCATGGCAGTTTAGAGGCCAGCAGCCCTTTTCTACACTTGCATGTGTGCACTGCTGAGTCTGACGTCAGTTTAAAAGTAGCCCTGTGTGTGCAGAAAGAGTCAAGATAGGTGCAGAAAGAGGCAAGAGAGGTGCAGAAAGATGGAAGAAGGGTGCAAAAAGAGGCAAGAGAAGGGCAGAAAGAAGCAACAGAGGTGCAGAAAGAGGCAAGAGAAGTTCAGAAAGAGGCAGCAGAGGTGCAGAAACAGGCAGAAGAGATACAGAAATAGATAAGAGGGGTACAGAAAGAGAGGAGAGGGGTGCCGAAAGAGGCAAGAGGGGTACAGAAATCTGCATGAAAGGTGCAGAAAGAAGCAAGAGCAGTGTAGTAAGAAACAATAGAGGTGCAGAAGGAGGCAAGAGGGGTACAGAAATAGGCAAAAGAAGAGCAGAAACCAGCAAAGGAGATGTGGAAAGAGGCTAGAGGGGTGCAGAAAGAGGCAAAAGAGATGCATAAAGAGACAAGAGCAGTGCAGAAAGAAGCAAGAGGTGTAGAAAGAAGCAAGAGAAGTGCAGACAGAAACAACAGAGGTGCAGAAAGAAGCAAGAGCAGTGCAGGAATAACCAACAGAGCTGCAGAAAGAGGCAAGAGGGGTACAGAAAGAGGCACAAGGGTTGCAGAAAGATGGGATGGAGGTGCAGAAAGAAGTACGAGAAGTGCAGAAACAAGCAACAGAGGTGCAGAAAGAGGAATGAAGGGCGGAAAAAGAGGCAAGAGAAGTGCAGAAAGAAGCAACAGAGATGCAAAAAAGGGAGAACAGGGGTGGAGAAAGTGGCAAGAGAGGTGCAGAAAGAAGCAAGAGATGTGCAGTAAGAGGCAAGAGGGATGCAGAAAGAGGGAAAAGTGGTACAGAAAGAAGCACGAGTGATGCAGAAAGAAGCAAGAGAGGTACAGAAAGAAGCAAGAGAAGTGTATCAAGAAGCAACAGTGGTGCAGAAAGAGGCAAGAAAAGTTAAGAAAGAGGCAGCAGAGGTGCAGAAACAGACTGAAGATGTGCAAAAAGAGGGAACAGGGGTGCAGAAAGAGAGAAGGGGTGCCAAAAGAGGCAAGAGGGTTACATACATTTGCAAGAGAGATGCAGAAATAAGCAAGACCAGTGCAGTAAGAAACAACAGAAGTGTAGAAGGAGATAAGAGGGGTACAGAAAGAGGCAAAAGAAGAGCAGAAACAAGCAAAAGAGATGCGGAAAAAGGCTAGAATGGCGCAGAAAGAGGCAAGAGAGGTGCAGAAAGATGGAAGAAGGGTGCAAAAAGAGGCAAGAGAAGGGCAGAAAGAAGCAACAGAGGTGCAGAAAGAGGCAAGAGAAGTTCAGAAAGAGGCAGCAGAGGTGCAGAAACAGGCAGAAGAGATACAGAAATAGATAAGAGGGGTACAGAAAGAGAGGAGAGGGGTGCCGAAAGAGGCAAGAGGGGTACAGAAATCTGCATGAAAGGTGCAAAAAGAAGCAAGAGCAGTGTAGTAAAAAACAATAGATGTGCAGAAGGAGGCAAGAGGGGTACAGAAATAGGCAAAAGAGAGCAGAAACCAGCAAAGGAGATGTGGAAAGAGGCTAGAGGGGTGCAGAAAGAGGCAAAAGAGATGCATAAAGAGACAAGAGCAGTGCAGAAAGAAGCAAGAGGTGTAGAAAGAAGCAAGAGAAGTGCAGACAGAAACAACAGAGGTGCAGAAAGAAGCAAGAGCAGTGCAGGAATAACCAACAGAGCTGCAGAAAGAGGGATGAAGGGTGGAAAAAGAGGCAAGAGAAGTGCAGAAAGAAGCAACAGAGATGCAAAAAAGGGAGAACAGGGGTGGAGAAAGTGGCAAGAGGGGTGCAGAAAGAAGCAAGAGATGTGCAGTAAGAGGCAAGAGGGATGCAGAAAGAGGGAAAAGTGGTACAGAAAGAAGCACGAGTGATGCAGAAAGAAGCAAGAGAGGTATAGAAAGAAGCAAGAGAAGTGTATCAAGAAGCAACAGTGGTGCAGAAAGAGGCAAGAGAAGTTAAGACAGAGGCAGCAGAGGTGCAGAAACAGACTGAAGATGTGCAGAAAGAGGGAACAGGGGTGCAGAAAGAGAGAAGGGGTGCCAAAAGAGGCAAGAGGGGTACATACATTTGCAAGAGAGGTGCAGAAATAAGCAAGACCAGTGCAGTAAGAAACAACAGAAGTGTAGAAGGAGATAAGAGGGGTACAGAAAGAGGCAAAAGAAGAGCAGAAACAAGCAAAAGAGATGCGGAAAAAGGCTAGAATGGCGCAGAAAGAGGCAAGAGAGGTGCAGAAAGATGGAAGAAGGGTGCAAAAAGAGGCAAGAGAAGGGCAGAAAGAAGCAACAGAGGTGCAGAAAGAGGCAAGAGAAGTTCAGAAAGAGGCAGCAGAGGTGCAGAAACAGGCAGAAGAGATACAGAAATAGATAAGAGGGGTACAGAAAGAGAGGAGAGGGGTGCCGAAAGAGGCAAGAGGGGTACAGAAATCTGCATGAAAGGTGCAGAAAGAAGCAAGAGCAGTGTAGTAAGAAACAATAGAGGTGCAGAAGGAGGCAAGAGGGGTACAGAAATAGGCAAAAGAGAGCAGAAACCAGCAAAAGAGATGTGGAAAGAGGCTAGAGGGGTGCAGAAAGAGGCAAAAGAGATGCAGAAAGAGACAAGAGCAGTGCAGAAAGAAGCAAGAGGTGTAGAAAGAAGCAAGAGAAGTGCAGGCAGAAACAACAGAGGTGCAGAAAGAAGCAAGAACAGTGCAGGAATAACCAACAGAGCTGCAGAAAGAGGCAAGATGGGTAGAGAAAGAGGCACAAGGGTTGCAGAAAGATGGGATGGAGGTGCAGAAAGAAGTACGAGAAGTGCAGAAACAAGCAACAGAGGTGCAGAAAGAGGGATGAAGGGTGGAAAAAGAGGCAAGAGAAGTGCAGAAAGAAGCAACAGAGATGTAAAAAAGGGAGAACAGGGGTGGAGAAAGTGGCAAGAGGGGTGCAGAAAGAAGCAAGAGATGTGCAGTAAGAGGCAAGAGGGATGCAGAAAGAGGGAAAAGTGGTACATAAAGAAGCACGAGTGATGCAGAAAGAAGCAAGAGAGGTACAGAAAGAAGCAAGAGAAGTGTATCAAGAAGCGACAGTGGTGCAGAAAGAGGCAAGAGAAGTTAAGACAGAGGCAGCAGAGGTGCAGAAACAGACTGAAGATGTGCAGAAAGAGGGAACAGGGGTGCAGAAAGAGGGAACAGGGGTGCAGAAAGAGGCAAGAGGGGTACATACATTTGCAAGAGAGGTGCAGAAATAAGCAAGACCAGTGCAGTAAGAAACAACAGAAGTGTAGAAGGAGATAAGAGGGGTACAGAAAGAGGCAAAAGAAGAGCAGAAACAAGCAAAAGAGATGCGGAAAAAGGCTAGAGTGGCGCAGAAAGAGGCAAGAGAGGTGCAGAAAGATGGAAGTAGGGTGCAAAAAGAGGCAAGAGAAGGGCAGAAAGAAGCAACAGAGGCGCAGAAAGAGGCAAGAGAAGTTCAGAAAGAGGCAGCAGAGGTGCAGAAACAGGCAGAAGAGATACAGAAATAGATAAGAGGGGTACAGAAAGAGAGGAGAGGGGTGCCGAAAGAGGCAAGAGGGGTACAGAAATCTGCATGAAAGGTGCAGAAAGAAGCAAGAGCAGTGTAGTAAGAAACAATAGAGGTGCAGAAGGAGGCAAGAGGGGTACAGAAATAGGCAAAAGAGAGCAGAAACCAGCAAAAGAGATGTGGAAAGAGGCTAGAGGGGTGCAGAAAGAGGCAAAAGAGATGCAGAAAGAGACAAGAGCAGAGCAGAAAGAAGCAAGAGGTGTAGAAAGAAGCAAGAGAAGTGCAGGCAGAAACAACAGAGGTGCAGAAAGAAGCAAGAACAGTGCAGGAATAACCAACAGAGCTGCAGAAAGAGGCAAGATGGGTAGAGAAAGAGGCACAAGGGTTGCAGAAAGATGGGATGGAGGTGCAGAAAGAAGTACGAGAAGTGCAGAAACAAGCAACAGAGGTGCAGAAAGAGGGATGAAGGGTGGAAAAAGAGGCAAGAGAAGTGCAGAAAGAAGCAACAGAGATGTAAAAAAGGGAGAACAGGGGTGGAGAAAGTGGCAAGAGGGGTGCAGAAAGAAGCAAGAGATGTGCAGTAAGAGGCAAGAGGGATGCAGAAAGAGGGAAAAGTGGTACATAAAGAAGCACGAGTGATGCAGAAAGAAGCAAGAGAGGTACAGAAAGAAGCAAGAGAAGTGTATCAAGAAGCGACAGTGGTGCAGAAAGAGGCAAGAGAAGTTAAGACAGAGGCAGCAAAGGTGCAGAAACAGACTGAAGATGTGCAGAAAGAGGGAACAGGGGTGCAGAAAGAGGGAACAGGGGTGCAGAAAGAGGCAAGAGGGGTACATACATTTGCAAGAGAGGTGCAGAAATAAGCAAGACCAGTGCAGTAAGAAACAACAGAAGTGTAGAAGGAGATAAGAGGGGTACAGAAAGAGGCAAAAGAAGAGCAGAAACAAGCAAAAGAGATGCGGAAAAAGGCTAGAGTGGCGCAGAAAGAGGCAAGAGAGGTGCAGAAAGATGGAAGTAGGGTGCAAAAAGAGGCAAGAGAAGGGCAGAAAGAAGCAACAGAGGTGCAGAAAGAGGCAAGAGAAGTTCAGAAAGAGGCAGCAGAGGTGCAGAAACAGGCAGAAGAGATACAGAAATAGATAAGAGGGGGTACAGAAAGAGAGGAGAGGGGTGCCGAAAGAGGCAAGAGGGGTACAGAAATCTGCATGAAAGGTGCAGAAAGAAGCAAGAGCAGTGTAGTAAGAAACAATAGAGGTGCAGAAGGAGGCAAGAGGGGTACAGAAATAGGAAACAGAGAGCAGAAACCAGCAAAAGAGATGTGGAAAGAGGCTAGAGGGGTGCAGAAAGAGGCAAAAGAGATGCATAAAGAGACAAGAGCAGTGCAGAAAGAAGCAAGAGGTGTAGAAAGAAGCAAGAGAAGTGCAGACAGAAACAACAGAGGTGCAGAAAGAAGCAAGAGCAGTGCAGGAATAACCAACAGAGCTGCAGAAAGAGGCAAGAGGGGTACAGAAAGAGGCACAAGGGTTGCAGAAAGATGGGATGGAGGTGCAGAAAGAAGTACGAGAAGTGCAGAAACAAGCAACAGAGGTGCAAAAAGAGGGATGAAGGGTGGAAAAATAGGCAAGAGAAGTGCAGAAAGAAGCAACAGAGATGCAAAAAAGGGAGAACAGGGGTGGAGAAAGTGGCAAGAGGGGTGCAGAAAGAAGCAAGAGATGTGCAGTAAGAGGCAAGAGGGATGCAGAAAGAGGGAAAAGTGGTACAGAAAGAAGCACGAGTGATGCAGAAAGAAGCAAGAGAGGTACAGAAAGAAGCAAGAGAAGTGTATCAAGAAGCAATAGTGGTGCAGAAAGAGGCAAGAGAAGTTAAGACAGAGGCAGCAGAGGTGCAGAAACAGACTGAAGATGTGCAGAAAGATGGAACAGGGGTGCAGAAAGAGAGAAGGGGTGCCAAAAGAGGCAAGAGGGGTACATACATTTGCAAGAGAGGTGCAGAAATAAGCAAGACCAGTGCAGTAAAAACAACAGAAGTGTAGAAGGAGATAAGAGGGGTACAGAAAGAGGCAAAAGAAGAGCAGAAACAAGCAAAAGAGATGCAGATAAAGGCTAGAATGGCGAAGAAAGAGGCAAGAGAGGCGCAGAAATAGGCAAGAGAGGTGCACAAAGGGAAGAACGGTGCAGAAAGGCAAGTGGGGTGCAGAAAAAAGCAAGAGAGGTGTAGAAAGAAGCAAGAGAAGTGCAGAAATAAACAACAGAGGTGCAGAAAGATACAAAAGAAGTGCAGAAAGAAGAAACAGAGGTGCAGAAAGAAGCAAGAGAAGTGCAGAAAAAAGCAACATAGGTGCAGAAAGAGGTATGAGGGGTGGAACAAGAGGCAAGAGAAGTGCAGAAAGAAGCAACAGAGATGCAAAATGGGGTAACAGGGGTGAAGAAAGTGGCAAGAGGGGTGCAGAGAGAAGCAAGAGAGGTGCAGAAAGAGTGAAGAAGGGTGCGGAAAGAAGCACAAGTGGTGCAGAAAGAAGGAACAGAGGTGCAGAAAGAGACAAGAGAGGTGCAGAAAGTAGATATGATTTGCAGAAAGAGGCAAGAGAAGTGCAGAAAAAGAAAGAAAGGTGCAGAAAGAAGCAACAGGAATGCAGAAAGAGGCAAGAGAGGTGCAGAAAGAAGCAAGAGTCACTTGCACACCATTAGTACCCATTTAACACCCACATTTAGCAATTTGTAACAGGTGACCATTCTAGGTTTGCAAGGGACCTTCCTCCACGCTGTAATACTTGTTGTTGCATTATTGGTTACGTTTAAGCTAAAAACAAGGCTTTTTTTGTTAAAATCTGCAGATTAGGTAGCAGATGATGAATTATGTGGCAAATGTGGAAAATGTATAATTGTGCGAAAGTTGGTGCAGCCAAACAGTCGCATAATTCCAGTGTCCCTGCTCATACCTCTGACTAGGTCCAGAAGTGCTCCTCGGTGATTCCTTCGTTTTTTGTCTCATTGAGCTCATAGTTTAGCTTCTATGGAAATGAGGAAGACTAAACCTGAGGTTACCACTCCACAACACAGACTACCATACCTCATAATTACTCTCCATAACATATAATCCCACTCTACTTAATTCCCATACACTAAATACTACATACTTTCTATCCCATAATTTCACTGCACAACATACCACATAATTCCACTACACACAACGTACATCCACTCCACTCCAAAAAACATTAGTAAAACACTTTTACATTTACAACGCCAATAGCTCTAACTCTTGCAATTGTGGGACCTATTACATTATAAATGCTTCTTTAACTAGTAGTCGCGTTTGCAAAGTGGTGGAGAAAGGGGGCTGGGCCTCCAACCAGCGCTTGGGAATTCCGCTGCGTAGGACTTACAGGAGGTACCAGGAGGGCTTCTTGGCCCCCAAAGTCTCTCAGTAGTCAAGTGGACTTCATCTCTCAACTAGTATTGTGCCCTGAGGCGCGTTTACAGAGTGATGGAGAAAGGGGGTGTGTGGTTTCCGAAGACCTCTTAGCAATCCCACTGTGTGGGACTTAGTGAAGGTAACAGGAGGGGTAATGGGCGGAGGGGTAGTTGGCCCCCAAGGGCAACCTTGGTGGCCAACTACCCATCCTATTACCCCCAGTAAGTCCCACGCATCAGCACTGCTAAGTTCTCATAACAGGCCATGCCCCCTTTCCCCACCACTCTGCAAACGCGTTCCCTGGTGCCCTCTTGGATGGGGATTAAAGTCCACTTCGCTGCTGGGGGCCCTTAGTGGCCTACCTGATACCTCCAGAATGTCCCAGATAGTGGGATTGCTGATAGGTGGACAGAGGCCACGGCCCCTTTATCCACCACTCTGGAAACGCGCCTCCTGGCGCTCTCTTTGTTGGGGGATGAAAGTCCCCTTGCCTCCTGAGGGTCCCTGGGGGCCAACTTGTCCACTAGGTACCTCCCGTAAGCCCCACACAGCTGGATTGCTGAGAGTGGTTCGAGGCCATGCCCCCTATTTACACCACTCTGCAAACACGCCTCTTGGTGCAGTGCTGCTCATGGTATGAAGTCCACTTCAGTCCTGAGGTCCTCAGGACACAAGAGGACCTCATCGCCCCACCAGCAGTGCACAAAGAGGCGCGTTTGCAGAGTGGTGTAAAAAGGGGCATGGCCACAGACCACCTCTCAGCAATCCTACTGTGTGGGGATTACTGGAGGCACCTGGTGGTCTAGTTGGCCCCTAAGGACTCTTAGGATTGAAGGGGACTTAATCTCCCAATTCAGAACACGCCAGGAGGCGCGTTTGCACAGTGATGGAGGGAGGGGGCGGGACCTCTGGTGAGATGCCAGCTTTTCTTTTTTTAAATATTTTTAGAAGGGGGCTGTGTGGCCTCCCTTCTTTTAGTATTTTCTGGGCCCTGGGGACCCATCCCCCAGCGCCTGTAAACAAAGCGCTTCGTTTTCCTGAAGCCCCCGCAAGGGCCAGATTCCGGGGGCTTAGTTAATCGTGTGCAGCAAATCCACCTCAGCCCTCATATTTTTAAATTTTTTAAATTCTTCAGGAACTGACCTGAGTGAACCATTAGCTTTGAAAATTTTGTGATGATTCGCCAAACGGCCCAAAAGAAAACACACTTTTTAACTAAAAACAAGGTCCTAACTATAACTACCTACTGCCGATCGCCAGTATATATACTAGCAGCGCGCCCCGACGTTGACCGCTGCAGGAGACGCGCAGCACAGCGGCCAGCAGCAGAGTGTACTTACCAGCATCACGTGCGCTGGGTGTTGTTTCCTTGCCCCCGTTTCCTTGCTCCTGGCCGCTTCTGCCCACGCTCGTTTAGTTGCTCCTGCCCGCTTCTGCCCACGCTCCTGTCCGCTTTTGGCATGTCGGACTCCGTAGTCTGTCGGTTCGGCGCTCCTGTCCTGCCCACTTCTGGCCACGCTCCTGTCCGCTCTCCGAGCACTTTACTACTTTACTAACATGGCGGACTCGTGATTGTGATGTCAGCACGCATTAAACGCACACGCCCACCTCAGACATGGTGCTACTTCCAAGGGACTACTTTATGAAAGAACGTACCTTTCCCTTCTAAGGTATATTTTTTTATGGTATATCGCCTATGTCCATCTGCTTACCCTGACGTTTCCTATGATGTATTGGGTGTTTTGATTGGCTCTGTGGTTCCTGAGTTTACCTGGCTCAAAGGTGTGTGTTCTCTCTTTATAATAGTAGTATAGATATATACAATATATATATATATATATATATATATATATATATATATATATATATATATATATATGTATATATGTATATATATATATATATATATATATATATATATATATATATATATATATATATATATATATATATATATATGTGTGTGTATATATATATATATTATATATATATACATATATATTGCCTACTGGCGATAGCCAGTAGGTATATATAGTTAGGACCTAGCTACCATAGGAAATCCACAACATTCTATTGGGAATAACTTTGGCGCCGGTTGAGGAATTTGCGTGTAATTTTCCGAAATTTTGGCCAGCTCCGCTCCTTCCCTGAAAGTTTCGGGGGGCTTCGTGAAGTGGGGGCTGAGAAAAAAGGGGGGTCCCAAAACGTGTTTTCCCCATGAAATTTTCCATAGGACGTTCTGACACGGCTACAGCCCGAACCGCTGAACGGAATTACGCCAAACTTTGCAAACTTGTAGGGACTGGTACACAGATGTGCCTTTGCTACATTTGGTGAAATTTGCTCCAGTGTTTATTTTTTAAATTAACTTCAAAAACACATTTATATCTATAGGCGCGCTTCCAGCGCTCACCGGTACGCGTACCGGGGAGTGCACCCGGCGCGCTACGGGAGTGCGTGAGCGGAAAGCTGATTGGCTCTCGGGTGTCTGTCGACATTCTAAACAGTCTGGAGAGTCCGCCATCTTGTGTCTCGGTAGAATCGAGACACAAGAGGTGAAAATAAAAAAGGGGGAAATGATTATAAGAGGGCAGGGTAGACACCCCCTGACCCCCTAGGTTTTCTGAGGGGGGCCTAGAAGGACCCTGTGCTATTTTTTTTTTTGAAATTTCCGCGGGGTAAGCGCTGGGTGCGTTCCCATGTACGCTTACAGGTACGGGTACCCTGAGCGTACCACGGGGAAAACCAGAAAAAAAAATATTTTTGGGCCTGGGGGTCCTTGTGGGACCCCCTGAGCAGGCCTAGGGGGTCAGAGGGCTTCTACTCTGCCCCCTTTGCGTGTTTTGCACCTTTGTTTCACTGCTTTCTTGTGCCTTGGTTCTACCGAGGCACAAGATGGCTGCCAACACTTCCTGGTTTGGAGTGTTGACAGACAGTGGCAGCCAATCAGCATGCCTTTCACAGGAAAGCAGCATGCTCATTGGTTGTCAATACTTCTAACCAGAAAGTGTTGGCATTCATCTTGTGCTAGGTAGACCGAGGCACAAAAGAAGCAGAAAAACAAACATGTATAATGCAAAAAGGGGGCAGGGTAGAAAGAACCAGACCCCTTAGGGCTTCTCAGGTGGTCCCACAAGGATATTAACATATTTAAACGTTATCCGCTAATAGAATTAGCATTTAAAAAAACTTGCGAATTCACTGAAAAAACCATAGGTTTCAGGCCTTATATAGTTAGGAATTAGCATTAAAAAAACCTGGCAAATTCACTGAAAACACCATAGGTTTCAGGCCTTATATAGTTAGGAATTAGCATATAAAGAACCTTTGAAATTCACTGAAAAAAACATAGGTTTCAGGCCTTATATAGTTAGGAATTAGCATTTAAAAAACCATTGAAATTTCTCCGATATAGTTAGTTGTACTAACTATATTTCGCGCACCCGCAATCCACTGCTGATGATGTCACATATTACATCATTCATGACATGGTCAGTGACATCACTGATGACATCTCAAATGACATCAATGAGACATCAAAGAGGCTCAGCGGATCCTGACAGATCTCAGTGAGATCTGATTGGCTGCCACCACTTCAACCAGGAAGTGGTGGTAGCCATTTTATGGCTCGTGACTCAGTCCCAAGTCCTAAGAAAGCACACAAAGAGACACATGTAGGAAACCCTGACCCCCTAGACCCTATAGGGCCCCTGCTACGGACCCAAAACATTGTTTTTCAAATTTTGCAGCAAATTCGCAGAAGATCCTCAATCCGCTGAAAACTTTGTAAAAAACACAAATGCTTTTCCGTGCTTGTTTTTTTAAGCCACCAGCGTTGTGGGACGGGGTGCACACGGTCTCCTTCCCAGGCCGATTCTGGCCCCAGGGCCACCTTTCCCCAGGTCCAGGCCACAAAGTAAAGTTGGAGGGAGGTGCTCAGAATACTTTCAGCGACTGGGACCCAATTTCCCTGTCCCCAGCCATAATTCCAAATGGGGATGGAGCACATAGCCACCCTCTCTGGCTCGTTTTTGGCCCGAGAGACCCCATTCCCAGGCCCTGGCCAAGCAGTAAAGGGTTAGGGGTACGCAGCCCCCTACTCCGGGCTGATTTTGCCACCAGGAACCCCATACCCAGCATGAAAAATGTTCCAGCCTGCTGGAAGCAGACTTTTCAGCTTTTTCCATGCCCGCAGTGAAGCAGGCAGCAAGATAGATGAAAAGATTTCTCCTACCTGCAGGGAGCAGAATTTTTTGCTGCTACCTGTGGGAGAGAGCAGTGGTGGCTCCCGCTGGAGGCAGGGAGCCAGCTAGGGCCACAGGGGCCTTAGAACTTCCCTGCAGCCCCCAAATATAGTGTGGTAGGTGCTGTGGGTGGGCACCGGGGTACCCACCCTTTGTTTTCCGGGCCCTGGAATCGGCCCAGGAGGAGGGCCACATGCTCCCCTCCCCTGTAAATATAGTGGCTGGCCCTAGAGATGGGGCCCGGGGCCAAAATTTGCTGTGGAGGGGGCCCCCCTTTCCCCAATATATGTGCCTGGCCAAGTGGTTGCATGAGTGGGGCAATGTGTTGCCCATCCCTCCCATAAATGCACTGGCCCTGGGATATTTGGTCCCTGGGGACTAAATAGCCCTGCGGAGGGGGAGCAGCATGCCTTGTCAGCTTAGGTTTAATTAGTGGCCCTTTGGGATGGGCTCCCACAGGCCTATCAAGCACTGGCGTAATGAAACTTTGAGAGGACCCCCCTGCAAGGTACGTGGAGGGGCCCCCTCGGGACTCATTAAGGAGCTCTCCAGGCAGAGTAATGTGATGTGGGAGCCCCTGGAACTAGGGGACCCGCACCACACGATCTGCGGGGGCCTGTGTTATGCCACTGCTATCATGGCTCGGGAAAGGGGGTTGCACTGCCCCCTCCTCTCCTTTATGTGTAAAAGCAGCCCTAGGAGATGCGATTACAAGGCTCAGGGAGGGGTTGTGGTGCCACGGGGCCACCAAATCTCCTTTAATTTCAATAGTGGCTCTGGGGGATGGGTTCTCTAGGCCATAATAGATTTGTAGAAGGGGCAACGCAGCTACCCTCTCTTTAAAAAAGAAAAGTCTCTGGGGTACCCAAGGCCATACTTTGTGGCCAACCCCACTGTGTGTGGTGTGTGTTTGGTTGCCTTTAGGCGGGGTTGGCCACAGGGCCTGGCCACAGACCACAGTCCTTGTGGCCATCCCCCGGCCGTGTGCAGCATAGGGTTGACTGTATTTGGGAGATTGGCCGCAGGTCCTGATGACAGACCTGACAGACCAGGCCTGTGGCCAACCCCCGCCATGCATGACCGAACACCCTGCATGGGGGGGTTGACTGCAGGGCCTGACAGCACACCAGGCCCTCCAGCCAACCCAGCTGTGCACAGCGGGGTGTTGGATTAACGTATGGTAATTAAATATTACTTTTTGTTACAAATACTAGAAATTCACAGAAAAAAATAAAGGTTAATACAAAGTTATAATTAGGTGAAATGTTCAGTTTTAACTCCTTGCATGCTTCGGACGGCCCCCGGCTGTCCAACGTCACGGTGGGCATGTGCGGAGGACGGCCGGGGGCCGTCTGAATCCCGCCCACTATTTAAACCGCCCGCACAGCATGAAAATGTGCGCAGCATGCGAGGGGTTAAACTCTAAAAACCACTGAAATTCACCAGTTATAGTTAGAGTTATCTCGTAACTGCACCCCATGCCCTATGGTAACTATAACTGGCGCCCTCGCCATGCACAGCTAATTACCCTAGGCCTGGGAGGGAGGCTGTCCTACAACGGTATTTACATAATGGCATTTTTAATGCAGCCCCTGTCTCTGAAATCAACAGGGCATGCATGAAATATCATATTCTGCGAGTGGCAAAGACTAAGGGGGGCTGTCATTGGTGGCCGTTTCCATTTGACATCTGATCTGACCGTATTTGCAGTCTCATCTATTGGTAAATGACAGTGTTTCAGA
Source organism: Lissotriton vulgaris (assembly GCF_964263255.1). Classification (NCBI taxonomy): domain Eukaryota; kingdom Metazoa; phylum Chordata; class Amphibia; order Caudata; family Salamandridae; genus Lissotriton; species Lissotriton vulgaris. The sequence goes on from NC_141696.1 coordinate 1,358,399,591, forward strand.
AGGCAGAGAGTGACCCCCCTCCCCCCCCACACCACCATCCCACTTCCCCCTCCGCCCCCCCCCCCACCCCCACCCCTCCTTTGGTGCTCCATCTTTCTTACAAATTGCAGTGACGTTTCTGACTTGAAAAGCACCTTTGGTGCATTGCACATTTGTTTGTGTAAATTTTGCGGAATTACAACTTTACGGCAATAGGAAGGCTTTGTAAATAAGACCCTAAATTCGAATCAATTTCATTACTGAACAACATTCTGAAAAAAAAGTGGACCAGAGAGGATTAAGAAACGGTGCAATATTTATGTGGAAAGAGAAGGCCCTCTAGTGTGGAATTTCGATACTGCATTGCTGAAACTCAAATTGACTTAATAGTGGCTAATAAACTGTAAAGTACAGAGAATTTTGATATGCTCCCCCCTGACATGACTAAATGTGCATATATTGGCGGAGTGGGACCCTACTAGAATATTGTTTATGAGTATCTACAGACCCACACATCTTTGGGTTTTCTCCAACATTTATAGCGTACGATGTCAATTAATTGAGAAACAAAATAATAGAAACACGTTTCTGAAAACCTGTACAATGCAAAAACAACACCAGTGGGAAAAAAATGTATGTACTTATAGATTAGTTAACAATAATAGATAAGGGAACAGTTATAAATATAATGTTAATTTAGTTTTTTTTAAAAAGGCTTTTTGGACCGCCAGAGAATATAGGGAACATATCTCTAATATTTAAAAAGGGACAATAGTAAACAGAAAAAAGAGTAGGGAAAGAGTGAATAGGGACATTGAGTGTACAGAAGAGGACGGTACAAAAAAAAAATAAACGGGTTATAGGGCAAATAAACCAAGTTAAAAATTTTAAAAATAGGTAAAGGAGGTGATTGCGGATGTTTATCCCCCAGTAAGCAATGCATGGGGAGTGAAATGAAGAGCAAATATGAGGAGGGAAGAAAGTAGTGGAAAGTTGGTTTCTGGAGATAATTCCTGGAACAGACATTTTGAAAAAGTGAAACTTCGCCCAGGACAGGAAGAGGGTGATGGGAACATATACCCATGCAAACCGGATAGACAGAGCAATAGAGATAATTAATTTCGTGATTATTTGCTTTTACACCTTTAAAAATCATCTAATAGGGCAAGTCTATGAATTGGTTTCTACCAAATGGTAAGCAGCATTGATCTTGAATTTCTGCATCGGTAGTACACTATGCAGGTCAAAAAGTCCACTGGTCTTGATTCAGTGAATCAGGAATGGAAATGTATGTGCACAAAGCAGATATTTTGTACATTTATGTGCAAAATAGTTTAAGAATTGAACTCAAGGTATCACTCGATATAGAGACTGTGAGCCCACCAACGTGGCGATGACGTATATCTAGCCCTTGCCACAACATATATTAAATGCCACTTTTCACATTTTTACTGGAATCTTATCCCCATTCCACACCCATTACTCTTGCCATATTCCACTGCTAGAATCATGCTGTGTCCATATCATTTTGCCCCTTTACATCCACCTGAAACTTGACAACCTTTTTTTGCACTTAAAGGCCACTATACCGCCTGTGGAATGTCATAAACTAAACACAATATTCTTGTATTTCTGTTTTGGCCTCCAGCTAAGTACTGTACTTTGCTTCTGTTCCTTATTGTCCTCTGTTTGAAATGTTTCTTTGCTGTTAGCACAATTGCTTTTTTTAGCGTTCCATTTGTTGGTGTTTGCGCTAATCAAGCCAGCGTAGACCTCTCTCTGGATTGTCAATAACGTTTTTTTTCGTTTGCTTTCTTTTAGTGGTCGTTCACCATGTGCACTGGCAGGTGCTCGAGGGCTATTGGAGTGGTATTGATCCCCCTCGCGGTGTGTGCCACAATAGCGAATCTTCTCCTTTTCTTTCCAAATGGACAGATCTTAGAAACCGATCAAATAACGGACCTGGTCTGGTTTTTCGGTGGCATCGGTGGAGCAGGGTTGCTGGTAAGATAAAAACGAACTCTGGGCCTTATATTGTGTATTTGTGTATAACTACTGTAGCATGTTTAGAAATGTTCTACTAATGCACTAATCACTGGAAGCAGGCATGATACTGAAGGGAAAACTGATCAGTCCTGTAGAACAAGCATTGACAAAGCCAGTAGGTGTGGCTTATTTTTGGTGTTTGTGTTCTTTGTTGTAATGGTTGTATGTGTTGTCTTATTTTTTGTGATGCACGCAGAGAAAGCAGACTTGCAGGCATCCATCTGCACATAGATAAGACCTAGAAGGAAAAATATACAAACATACAGGCAATTCATGGAAAGATTTGTATGCATCTGACAACACACATTTGGTCCCATGCAGTCATAGGTGGTATAAGGTAAGATGAATAGATGGATGGATGGATTGATATGCAAGGATGAATGTATAGCTAGATGGCTGTGAGTTCTTGCAAAGGAGGATGGGTAGATAAATGGGCGTGGTTTCATTGATGGATTGATGCAGGTGTAAAACGGTGGCAGAATGCTTGGTTGTGGTTGTATGGATGAGGGTGGGTGGGTATGTGCTTGGATGAAGGCAGATGATGGGGCAAAGTTAGGGGTAGATGTGTGTGGATGGGTGGATGGATGTCTGTGGATGGAAGGATAAGTAGATGAGTGCATGGATGGAAACGTGTGAGTGGAAGGGTAGATTCAGATTACTGTGGGTGCATAAGTGTGGGTTGAGCATGTGATCAGTAAATTAATAATAAGTATTTTATGACCGTGAAATCCAAATGTAATGTGACATTAGGGTTGACAAACACAAGCTTTCCATGTGATAACATGAGCACTACCAGGCATCATACTGGATTCCTCCAATTTGTAAGCGTACCTTGTGACTTTAGCGACATTTAGAGAAGTGCTAGAAATTACATAGTGAGAAAGGAAACCACATTTTAAATGTTTACAAATGATGTGTGGATTTATTTTCTTGTTTTTAAGCTTTAAAGAGTAAAAAAGCCTTTTTTTAAATTAGATTTCTTATTTGATTTTCATAATACATGAAAAAAACACTATAATAAAGTAAAAAGTACCTCACTTCAACAAAAGACCTAGACTAAATATGATCCCAATAAGTAATAATCAGACCCCCAGGGTATAGCGGCATGGATAAGCAAATTTAGCGACACAAATATGGACATTGAGCGGCACAAATATAGAAATTTTGCAGCATTTTTGCTGCTCTTTATTTTACTCATAATCATTCATTTTCAGCCTGAAATCGCGAAATCCTTGAGGGTCTGTGTAGGGAAGTAAGACAATGACTATTGACAGTGGTACTCATGCTTGAAGCTGGCTCTCGGGATCAGCACTGCGCATCTAGCTGCCCAAGTTATTGTTCAAGCTAAATATAATTTATTTTAAGTAGGTTAAAAAGTGAATCCCACAATTAAAACGTATGTTAATGTACAATTCTACATACGTTTCAACAAGTGTTAAAATAACTACAACCAGGCAAGTAACTTTATTAAATTATTGTCTATGTTGCACACTCATAACAAACTACGAAAGGCGCTAGTCGCCAGTATGGAAGGTAAACAGATGTTTTTTTTAAAAATAGTGACATGGATAACTTAAATAAATGATTTGGGTACTTTCCTCACATATTAAATATCCTGGTTCTTTTGGGCATACTGTGCCTTAAACCATATACTCTGAGCATTTACAGCACTGTGAGATATTTTTTCTGTATAGTTAAGCTATTGCTGCTAGCCTATGAATGCAGACCAATCACTCATATTAAAAAATTAATTTAATCTCAGACATCTGCCTCCAAAAGAGTCTTTCAGGTTGCAAAGATCTACAAACCCAAGCCATTGCTAGTAATATTATCCAGTGCATTGAGAGATCATACAGGTATGCCATCTGGTGGCAGAACAATCCCCTAAGATTAAACAGATTGTACAGGCTCACAAAGGTGTCCTCCATGTTTCTAATGTCATCCACAGCGCATCCCCACGGGCTGACAGTGACATCTCACAACCTCAGATGGTGCCAGCTTGCCACAACAGTCAGTGCCTGCGAACCAAGGGTTGCGGTGCATCACTGAGCGGGGATCAGCATATTTCACAAATCATTACACCAATAGAACTTATGTAAAAATCGCAGCCTTTTTTTACAAAAGTGCCTATTTTGCAGGCATATTTGCAGAAATCGCAGCACTTTTACAAAAAAGTCTGAGTTCGCAGGCACTTTTGTAAAAATCGCAGCATTTTTACAAAAGTGCCGATTTTCGCGGCAAACCGCGAAATCGCGAAATCCTGGAGGGTCTGAATAATAGGATCAAAAGAAAGAAGAGACAGAAAATGAGAAGAAAAATAAACCCCAATAAGGAACAGATGAGCCATCATGGTTAACCGAATGTATGACGTTACTACGTATACATTTACAACGCTGTATTTTACATCACAGTCGTTACAATGCAAGTCGTTAAAACGACTTGCGCTGGAGGTTGCTGGACTTAGGAATAGTATGATTTACTATCCCAAATCCAGTCTACGTACAGTAGGGAAGGTGTTGAAAGAGTAAATCATACTATTCCTTAGGATAGAGCGCCATCCAGCGTAGGTCATTGTAACGACTTGCGTTGTAATGGCCGCGATGTAAAGGCATTGCAATGCAATGCCCGCGTTGTAATGGATATTTCCCTGGTTGACCAGCACAGTTTAAGCAATACCTAGTGTAACCCTCTCTCGAGTAAAACATTCTCCCACCAAACCTATAACGCCACAAGCCCCAAACAAATCATCCCAGACTCTAATCCCAAAATAAAAGCACTCCAAACTCTATTTCAGTTAAATGGTTAAAAGAAGTAGTCCCATACCAAAGGAAAACAGTCAATGATCACAAAGTCGCAAAAAAGGAACCTAAACCTTAACAAAAACATAAATTTGATCCTGACCTTGTAAATTTGGCATTCTCACATAGCCAGCCTATAAAGCTCAGCTATCCATTCTTGATGCGTGGGCACATGTGCTGTATGCCACTGTCTCAAAATGCAGATCTTAGCCACCATAAGAACCGCCAACATCCAGCTACGCCAATGGGAGGTCGCCTTATCCAAATCTACAAAGTCATGTAATAAGCCATTTAGTCTGATTCGTCATACACTAAGTCAACTAAAGAGTAAACTCCACCTGCACAAGATCTTCTGGGGCACATGGCCCAAAGAAGTCCGGAATGTGGTGTCGCCCTCTGTGTCAGCCTTGACCTGGTAATCTGAAAAGTCTGACCCAGCCTGCTCACAGAAAATGAGCCTAATCAAACATAGTCAGAGATTATTAAGAACCTCTGGAGTAGGTCTCCAATATGCAGAGGCAACCACAGAACAAATCCAACATTTTCATCCGGTCTACATCTACTCCTAGCAGGCAAAAACAAAGCAACTGTAGGTGGAAATTCCAAGAACTCCCACAAAGTGCCTCGTTTGCAGTGGTTTGTGGTTCAGGTTGTTCGGCCATTTTGGGCTTGAAATCTGCTTGTTTCAGTATATTGCCTGAGGAGCAATTTGTTTAGCCCCACCATGTTCCTCCTCCACATTCGAACACAAAGAAACTGGTGTGTTTCTCCCGATTTGCTTTTGAGCCAATGTTTTCATCCAAACCTGTTATGGAGATCACCTAAGGTAAAAAATGACACAAGCACTCAGAATCCAAGAAACAATACCACAGATTCATGACATTAATGACGGAACCTGGGACTGTGTTTTTGGAAAAGACTTCAGCCAATTGAAAGCTATCCTTTTTGTATCCACAAAGAATCAAACAAATTGAGCACAGCACATAGAAATAGGCCGCAAACTGCAGACCATGGCTCCTCACATAATACTAAATGATTGCCACAACATAAGACTGTCAGACAGTTTCATATGTAATCTCGGTAAATTGTGAGAATAAGGGGCCAGATGTACAAATGGATTGAGTAATAGAAAATCCCTGCACTTAGCAAAATCACTGGATTTGCAACTTCCAAGCACCTTTCTCTAAAGTACAAAACTAATATTACTGTGAGTCCAAATCTTTTTTCCAATCTCATAAAATGGGTTTTGTAACCCATTCTGAATCAGAATTTGAAAGTTGTGTAAATGGATTGTTCCTTCCCAATTGTGATTCGATATGCAGTGTATCAATGGTTTGTGACCGCAGTTCTAATAGCAAACATTGAACAGCTATTGACACATCAAAGAAGGTGGTAACCGATTAGCGAAACAGGGACGTGGGCAGTGATACCCCTGATGTTTTCTTACATGGAAAACCTATTTTCTAAAAGCAGCACTGGTTCCTATAAGTAACACATCCTGCCTTAATAAAGGGTTCTATTTTGGAATGCAAATATAGGGATGGTGGTCTGATTCCTGGCAAGCCACATGCCTGTGCTTGTAGAAAGTCACAGGTGATCGCACACTTCAACCTCACTAAATAATATTCTTTAGGCAGGGTTTTCTGTAATCGCCCTGCAAATGGTGATTTTGCTACATGATGTATTAATACATAGGTCACTTTGTAAAATCAAGGTCTATTGGCAAAAAGTTGGCGCACAATTTGTGACAATTTTGTGTGACGCAACTCTTAGTACTTCTGACCCAAGATATATTGTGTAGTCTGAGATCCGAAGTGTTTGGGTCTGTGGGGTGCATTACACGTAATGTGCATGAAGGAAAGCTCTGAAGTGTTGAGGTTGATGTCTGTGTTGGGCTCTTTGGGAGTTGATGTGTTGAGCTAGCAGGTGGTGTGTAAATTGTAACAGGGTGGGCTAAGAGAGCAGTCCTTGAAAGGAGTTTGCTTGTGAGAGGGAGAGATGGAGTGTTTGTGGTTTGCAGACTTTGTAACATCTCATTTTGGTGGTCCGTCATCAGTTTGATGCGAAGCATATCATTTCTGGGAGGTGGATATGAGATTTGTCAGGGTCTATATTAGATATACAGTGGCTGTAGGGAAATATGAGGCAAGTAGTCACTCCTCTCATGACAAACATACCTCGGGGAGGTCAAATCCCTTTGAGAAGAGTTTGTGTGCTATTCTTTTGGGGTATCTGGACTGGACTGTATGGCTGGTTGACAGAGGGAGGCTGTATTGGTAATAGTTGTAGGTTTGGTTCTTGGCAGTATTTTGTTCTTTGTCAGTATGGAAATGGCCATGCTCCAGGTTATGGTCCCAACTACTGTAATTTATGCTGGCATTATGCAGCCTACTTTTATTCTAAGTGGTGTGGGGGTGATAATGGGAGCTGGGGATGATGGTGAGCTAAAAGTGTTGTAGTCAGTAGATCTGGTAGGTTTGGCACCTCTGGTAATAACCCTTGCCAAGGTAGGCACTTTGTAAGGTTTTCAGGGCAGATACCTCGGGATTGGATAATTCACATTAGGCAATTGCCCCATGAAGTCACCCTTTAAGGTAACATTTTCTGATGGCTGTCTTCCATATTGGTAATCATTTCCTATATTTCCCTAATCACTGTAGGGAATGCAGTAAATGTTATAGGCATTGGTCACTGTGGGACAGACTCTAAGAGTCACAGCTAAAGTTTAAACTGTGCACCCGTAGGGTTAATCCCACCATGAGAGTACAAGAAAAAAGAGATGTACGAATAGGTGTATTCAGGAAATTATTTTTGGCAAGCTTGTGGATGTTCACCCACTTTCCAGGTAGACTCACCCAGTAACACACATTTGTTCTGTCATTGTAGTGGATTTTCTAATACCCAAATTCCACAATATTATCAGACTTTTCCTATTGGCACATCTCATCTACAAGGGCAAAAGTCGACCATTCCTGATTGTTTGCATCAGCAAAGTGAATTTGCCCTTGCCCTTTTTTGCACACCTGTTGTACTAAAGTTCACAAAATGAGCCTAAGACCTATAGTTAGACCTAAGGGGCCCTATTCACAGAATGAACTTAAGACTCAATCCTAAACTTACTACTATTTTGGTATTCACAGAATGCACTTACTACTTTTGGCATTCACAGAATGAACTTACTACTTTTGGTATTCACAAAAGTTAGGATTTTGTCTTAAGTTTGTCTTAAGACCAATTTAAGACAAACTTAAGAGAAACTTAAGACAGTCTTAAGACAGACTTAAGACAAAATCCTAACTTAAGTCTGTCTTAAGTTTGTCTTAAGACAAACTTAAGACAAAATCCTAACTTCTGTGAATACCAAAAGCCGTAAGTTAATTTTGTGAATGCCATAAGTAGCAAGTGCATTCTGTGAATACCAAAATAGTAGTAAGTTTAGGATTGAGTCTTAAGTTCATTCTGTGAATCGGGCCCAAGGTTCGAAAGTTAAAGATTGATTTTCGATTTGAGCATTTGGGATGACACAGATGAAAAGTGGAGAAAATATACAGTTAAGGATAAGAGGGTTTGGCTTGTTTTTTTGGAAAAAGGAAGACAAAGGTCAGTCTTACACTGTGCCATCGCTTTGTAATTGTTCTTAAAAGATGGTTCTTCCCTACCTTTCAAAGCCACAATGCCAGAACTACTTGCTATACAATGGAATTCTCATAACATTTATTATAATGTATTACAGCACTTTTGAGTCTTAATTTTTAAAAACTAACAGTTAATTGTTTTACTTTTACTACATTTTAATGTTTAGTTGCAATAGTTATAATAGTTTGGGAAATTTTGAATGTGTTTTATAAAATGTGAAATGGACTGTATGTATTGGTTCTGAAAATACGGATACATTTTGCTTTACTTACCTAAGATCACGAAAACCTTTATGAACCATGGCATATGTGTTTTCCAGGTGCCCAGCTGTGAAGGATTTCGTACAATTACTCACATAGGCTTATGACTTTATTTTTGTGGAAAATGCAAACTTTTTTGGCATCCTTAAAGAATTCATGACTTTAATAGAATCTCCGGAGTATTCACATGTCTAATTATATCTACGCAGCAAAAATAATGTAAAAAGTTAAGTGAAAATACTTTTGTTTGTGGTTCCTTATCCATGATTGTGGGTTTAACCACGCTACCTTTTTGCAGGTTTTCATACCAGCATTTATGATGCTGTGTGCCGGTGGAGAAGGATGCTGCGCTAACAGATGCGGGGTAAGAAAGTAACCTGTGCGTTTTCTAAAAGCATCAAATACCTTGTTAATGCATCGCCGCTTGATATCACAAGTTTAAAATGCTGTACAACAAAATGTAGATTTTGCATTTAGAACTTTATTTACAATTAGCGTGTTGTTTTTTTAATTTAACAGCTTTAATTTTATTGGCACTGAAGCATTGTTTGTAAAACTGTTAGAAAGACAGAACATTCAACCGTAACAATTCTGAGAATTTCGTAAATTGACTCATTTATCTGTCCTGATTACTATCTCAAGCCAACCCCTCTTTACTATGAGTCAGACTGTCCTTACTCGTACTAGTAATGATCGTCTTAGTTTAACGCCTAGACTCCACACCCATACCTGGAGCCATTCTCACGCTTCATCTAATAAGACCATATCAGTTGATTTGATGACGTAGTTAGCTGAGCTCTTAAAGTCATTGCTCACAAGCAGCGGTCATTAATATAGGATTGACAACTCTAGGGGTGTACTATTCCGGCATGATGGAAATAGAAGCAAAGTGCATCAGGGTTCAACTTTCTCACCTTGTTATGGAGAGCTGGTATAGTTTCTCTGGTGGTGATACTCATTAGGTCACAACAGTTGAAAATGAAAGGTGTCCTAATGATAGCCTTGTGCATTTAGAACCATATGAAGACTCGAGGGACAGCCAAACAAATATGTTTCATAATAGTCAACACAGATGCCACCAAAGGGATTAAGCCGGAAAAACGTTGTAAAGGATTATTCTGCCTCTGCTGAAAGACGGGGGCCTAATTCACGAGGACCCTTGCGCCACCAGAGCATCACTTTTTTTGATGCTCCTGTGGCGCAGTTGGCTAGCCCATACTTACAAGGCCTTGTAAATATGGTCCCCTTTCAAGCAGTACAATGCATGAACGGGGCGGGGCGTTCCATGTGTGTTGATGTGGGTGTTCCCACACACTCATGGAACCTGATGCATTCCCAGATGTACAAGGTACACAGCATTTTGTAGCACACATAGCAAGAGAAAAACACCTCTCGTGATGGTTTTTGTGCAGAAAGGTGTACCTCCCTGCACAAAAGCAATCACCCCTACAACGCAGCAACCCTTGCACCATGGCACAAGGGTGCCTGCGTTGGCGCATGGCAGCCCATCGTGTGCCAGCTCAAGGGAAAAGGACAGGAATGCACCGTATCTTGCAGATACAGCGTATTCCTGCCCTTTTCTTTTGCAGCATGGCAGTGCAACAGGAAGGCTGGCGCTACTGCAGTGCGTCCAAAAATTGTAAATGAGGCCCACGATTTATTTCTTTTTTTTGGTGACCTTAATCTGCACAGCACACCCGATTTATGCCATGCAAAACATGAAAAGAAAAAAGAGTAAATTTCTTGAAGATGGCTGGATACTAAGGGGCATATTTACAATGCCCCTGCGGCACTCTTGGGCCGCCGTAGTGTCACTTTTGTGATGCTCCGGAGGCGCAGTGAGCCGGCCCATATTTACAAGGCCACTCAAAGCCGCTCTGCTTGCTTTTTCATGGCTTTGTAAATATGGAGTAAGGCAATGCCTTAGTCTGCATGGAATGGGCATTCCATGGGCGTTACTGTTGGTGCGCCCATGCAATACCCATGGTTTTTAACACTGCCCCATATTTACAACATAGCGTAAGTCTGTGGCTTCACCAAAACTAACGCTTTTCCAAAGCAGGCGTAACAAGGAGAAATGTTTACATTTCTCTTAGTTGTTTCCTTTTCCCATGTGTGCTGCTAGAACGCCGAAAACACACCCAGGGATTTTTTTCGTGCAGGAAGGTGTCGTTTTGATGGCTAAAAACAATCATGCAACAACACTGGCACTCTTGCACCATGGTGCAAGGGTGCCTGTGTTTGTACTCGGCTGCAGTTTGTGCACAAGCGATGGCAGAAAGAACAGCAATGCGCTGTGTCTTGTAGATTCGGTGCGTGCCTGCCCTTTTCTTTTGACAAAGGGCAGTGCAGCTAGAAGGCTTGCAGCACTGCCGTACGCCAAAATATTGTAAATATCCTCCTACGAGTCCGACCATGATCTTTGTAAGAAACTTAAATTATGAGATTTCAGAGTACAAAAGCAGTGGGTCACCCTGCGTTTGGCAAGGACAACGCAAACGCTCCATAAATACAGGCCCTCGTATCCAAATGTGAATGTTTTATTAGAAACAAACACAACTGTTCCAGACAACAGTATTGAACAATAGGCCCAATATAGGACATTAGATGAGTAGATGCATTGTCTCCTCCACTGCTCCAGTGCAATTGAAGGCCTGTCCAATAGATTACATGGCCACGATGAATTGACAACAAAAAGAATGCACATTCAGGAAGGACCAGAATAGCAAAATAAAGAAAGTTCTTCTTATAGAAAACATATTAGCTGTATTAATTTGAGACTGTCTATGTGCTTCTAAAAATAGGATTCAAAGCCAATACCATTAGAAATCTAATGTTTTGGTGTTCGGCCTTTAAAATGATTTATTGTGATATGAAATCTTTTTTGTGGTAATTTACTGAAATCTATGAAGTTTGTTAAATGTACGCAACGTAATGCTAATAAAACTACCAAGTAAAAAGTAAGCACATGAAAATATATCCCCATATCTCTAAAACGTGGTGCACAAAATTAAACTATCATTTGTGCACAAAGGGGCATATGTACAAGGGAAGTGGCAGAGTGAGGCGTTGGCTTTCCTGGCTTAACGCCTCACTTCGCCACTTCAGAAATGCAGGGCTGCACAATATTTACAAGAATATGGTGCAGCCCTGTGTTTCCCCCTCCTCTGGCACTACATTTTACAGTCTAGCGCCAAGACAGGGACCTTTGCACCATAGTGAAAAGGTCCCTGTCACCCATAGTGCAGGGGTGTTTGCATGCAGGGGAGATTGTTTATGTGCAGGAAGGTCCCCCTTCACATAATAGTACAGGATACAGAGAAATAAACATTGCTATAATAGTCAGATTTGGGTCATAAGCTTGATAAACAATTTTTAATTTCTTATTCTCGTGACCTGTCTAGATTAAGTACTTCACTGGCAAGAGTTTAAAAATCCCTCAACCTGGGTATGCTATTCAATAGATACCTTTCCTGCACACCCTAAAGTGATAATGGGACAACCAAGAGTGCATTCCACATTTTATGTTACGTCAATTCCTCTCCTTGTGAAACTCTCTAAAACAAGTGTGCTTGCGTTAGCCATAGTCATTACTGACAGGACTATTGCAATGCCTAATGCACTGGCCAGATACAAAGGGTCTTTCTAAAGCTCAAGTGAATCTGGATCATCAATTAATTTTCACCCTGTGGAGATAAGACAGTGTCACACCTGCCATAAAGGCTTTGCATTGATTATCAGTCAAAGAGAGCAAACAAAGTAAGAACCTGTTGATAAGACATGTGCCTGAGGTCAGCCGATCAAATTCTAATTTGCCATCCATCCAGTCAGATGCAGGAGATGTACTGGGTTATTCTTGTATGTCAAAAGTACCTAACTTTACAACACAATTCTTTTAATTTTTTTCAGACAGCTGGAGACCGATCTATTTTATTTTTTCTATGGAAAGATGTTGCTAATCATACATGTACCACTGGTTTTGATACCAGCTAGCCGGGGGTGTAAAAAGCTGCTCACTCCTTCAATTCAGTCTTCTAACTATATCTAATATTTTAATATTCTTTCACAAGTATGCTACAAAATGCTACATGTGGCCTGACTGGGCTTTGTACAGAGGTACAATGGCTTATTCTTACGGACTTCCAGTGCCCCTTCTAAGGCTGCATACCACAGCCTCATCTTTGACATTTTGTCCTCTAATGTTCAGCATTTTAGCTTGTAGGCCGAAGTATCTTTCCATTTAGTGGTTTGTACCTGTCCTCTGTGGTGTTGTGAAGTAAATGCAGAGACCTGTGTTTAGCCCTTTAGAACCCATTATTCTCTTGTCTCTTGGAAATTGAACAACAATGGCAAAAGCTCTCCTCACAGTCATTTCTAAACCATGTATGTGAACATGTTAACATTACACTCCAAATAGAACCTAATGTATCTTAAGTACCATCAGCTGTCATTAACCACAACCCTCCAAGGTTCATTTTCAAATGTGTGTCAATCTTGTATCAAAAGTTATGAATTGGGATGAAAATATACCTTGTGCATATCATTGTCTTAAATCCATATTCAACTTTTATGTATGTCATGTCCACCGTATTTTCCTGTTCTCCGCTTTGCCTGGCTCTCATACGTACTCTGCAATTTGTCCTGCTAATTATTGGATGATAAACAATTTGTGTGGAGGAGCACAGCCCCCCATGTGTGAGTGACAGGATTTTGTGTGAAAGCTATTTGTCAACACTAACAATCATGTCTATGTAAAGCGATGTATGTACTGTAGGTGTATTTTTTTGCTTTTACTAGGTCTACTATAGTTTAGCAGGAAGGGAAAATATAGGCATTTTTTTTAAACAGAGGCACTCACTCAATATCAGCAAACTTTCTTCTTAGGCTGGGAGGGCTAATAAAACACTGTAACACCACCATGTAGCGGGCGTGAAATCTTGTAATGGTCATGACCATGGTATGTGGACCTTCTGTGGTCAGTCCAGCTGTCGCTATGGTTTGGCATTGATCAAAGTTAAATTTGATGCTGGCACAGGGTAACAAGATTTGCATGGTTCTGAAGGGTTAATTCCCCCTCATTCCATCAGTTGGTACCTACCACAGTTATCCAAGCCATACAAGTTCCGAGGAGTGATTACGTTGCCAGTTTATTTGATCTGCAGATAATATTACAATTATTTGCCCACCCTTCACCAATCTCTTTGCCCCTCTTTCTGCCAGATGTTTCTTTCCGTGATCTTGTCTGCAGTGGGAGCTCTCGGTGGAATATACTGTATGATCATTTCCGCGCTGGGTCTGATTGGTGGACCACTTTGTGACACAGGTGACGGATATATTTATCCTTTCAGAAACAGCAGCACCTGGGAGTAAGTATACAATACTAATTGTAATGTAAAATATTTTATTTTATGTTGTCTTTTGACATTTTACTAATATTTTGATGCAAGTAAAAAAAAATAAGACGTCAGGTCCTTTATCTGTAGTAAGTGTGTGTTTAAGAATGGATAAAGCCTCAAACGCCTTCAGCGAACATGTGGAGGCTAATGCAGGTTTAAAATAATGAACAGAACAAATAATAACACTGAGCAACCCAATATCAAGAACGCCAGTACAAATTAGAGTAATCTTTCTTTGTCTTGTATTATTTCTTTTTTGGATGTTTCCAAAATTCCAGGAACCACTTCAATCACTCCTGTAGCCAACACGTATTTCGTCATTTGGTGTATAAACCATTGACTTCGTCAGGGCTAAAATGTAGACTTCATTCCGTACTGTTTTGTTGTCATATTTTCCCAATTTGATCCAACAATTCTCCACAAATCGTTTCCATTATAGTTGGGACGTTCCTATTCTACTATAAATTCATGGGCCAGTAGTGTAAAGTATCAACACTCTGACTGGTTCGTCAACCATCAACAGGAGAGGACTCGAACCAGTGTACAAATGCTTTGCATTGTAACGCTTAGAAGGGGAGGAGGGCCCTGCACATTCTACGTGAGAGATTTAACCCGGGCTGTCATGGGCATCAGACTAAAAGAGGAGGAATATAAGGACCCCCCATATATATACCCCCACAAACGTAGGTCGCATCACATCATGCCAACCACATAAAATCCACTGTCAAACACATTCTACCATCAAAAACTGAAAACAATGAACCAAAAAAATGCTATAAATGCTATATAAGAACTTTCCCGTGCTAATGACTGAGACATCAGCGATTTTGCAGAGGCTAATAATCTGTTTCACTCTAGCCAGTCCGGCTTCAGGCAGAATCTTAGTACTGAGACGGCATTACTGGAGGTATCTGAATCCATCAAAGAGACCTTGTACGTGGGTGGCAAAGCGGTTTTGGTCCTTTTGGACCTATCCGCGGCATTTGACACCGTGCCCCATGGCCACCTCCTGCAGAGACTGAGGGAATGCGGGCTTGAGGGTACGGTGTTGAAGTGGTTTACTTCCTTTTTAGAGGGCAGAAACCAGGAGGTTTGGGCACCCCCTTTTTCGGCCAGGGTGCCGACTTTGAGTGTGGGTGTTCCTCAGGGCTCTATTTTGAGCCCTGTACTCTTTAACCTATACAATGCCCCACTAGCATAATTGGCGAAAGATAATGAGGTCTCGATAATATCATACGCCGATGACACCCAATTGCTGTTCATATGCTGGAAGGGTGAGGAATTCAATGGGAAGAATATCAATAAGTGCCTAAAAAAAACTTTTGCCTAGTTTAAACATAACCATCTGAAATGTAACACAGACAAATCTGAAATCATCTTCTTTGGCTACCCCCCGCTGGATGTCTGGAAACAATGGTGGCCCCAAGATATGTCGCCTCCCCAGTCCGCGGTTAGGACTGTTAAAAACTTGAGTGTAAAAATGAATGATGCGCTCTCCATGGCACCTCAGGTTCTGTCGTCAATTGGAACTTGTTTTGGTCTGCTGAAGATGCTCCGGAGGTTTCTATTTCTACTACAGATTGAACACAGAAAAATAGTTATTCAAGCACTTATTATCTCAAGGCTGGACAATGCCAATGTCCTATATCTGGGTTCCGGAGTTCTTACGTAATCAACTGCCGGTGGTGCAGAACGCAGCAGCCTGGGCTGTCTTGTGCTTAGGGCCTAGAGACCGGATCTCTCGCCATCTTAAGAATTTGCATTGGCTACCAGTACGCTTTAGAATCCGCTTTAAAGCTCTGGTCCTCGCTTTTAAGGCCCTGCATGGTATAGGTGCACATTATATCTCTAGGAGAGTCTCTTGGCAGATCTCTCAGATCTACCATCCACATCTTATGGTCACGCCTAAACATCTTAGAGCCCGCAAAGGCGGTCGCTCCTTTCAAGTGCTAGTGGCTGGACTGTGGAATAAGCTGCGTCTCTCACTTAGACAGGTCACTAATCTGCTTGCTTTCCGGAAACAACTGAAAACCTGTCTGTTTCAGCAAATAAACTAATATTTACGTTGACTATCTGGTCTTCTTTTCTCTCTCTTCCTTGTCTCCGCCTGCTCTGGGCCTTCCTCTGTCTTAAGCGCCAGGACACTCTTTTGAGTAGCTGCGCGCTTTAGAAATCCTTTTTAACATAAAATAACATAACATGTGACCATCATATCAAAACAACACAGCATTCAGGGCCCACAAAGGAGCCACGTGGCAAACTAGTTCCATAATGCAAGCTTTCAAATAAGGACAGAACCACCAGCTAAAGGAGGAAAGAGCAGCACACAGGTAGACAAACAAAGTCTGGAGGACACATCCAGCAAGCCCCCACCCAACTCTCCCAGACCCACCCAAATCAGGAATACACATAGAATAAAAGAGCCACACAATCAAAACAGAAGCAGAAAGAAAGGTGAAGGGGAGAAAGGCAAGATGTTAATACAGTGCCAAAACAAGCAGCATTAGATAAGATCATTCACTGACCCTGGGTTGACCCCCAATAATTTATTCTCAAACCCTGGTGCAACGGAGTCCTCTGAGTCAGACGTAAAGCTGTGATGTTCCAGAGATGGACGTTGAGAGGAACTCTTGCTGACCCTTATTGAAGTGGTGGTCTCAACCCCCCTCGTTTGTTCTAATGCCACCTGTGATGCAGTAGGCTGAGATGCCCCCTGCACCGAGATCGTTGTCATACCAGGCACGGAAGCTGCTACATTTCTGGCACCTCAGTGCGCACGTTGCCCTAGTTGTAGAGCTCATGCCAGTCCCAGGCTAAAGACAACTCGGTGAAGACATGTACTTTACCCACATCCTGGACTCGAAGCCAAACAGGGAAAATAAATGAGTAAAGCAGGCCCAAGTTGTGCAGTTGTTTCTTTACCACAAGGAACAATGTCCTCTGTGTCTGTACTTGGAGAGTGAAGTCACGGTATAGGGAAACCTTTCAATTGTCCACTGCAAAGGCTCCATGCACACGCGCCTGCTGCAGGAGTTGATCCCTGTCTCGAAAATGCAAGAGGCGCGCTGCCACAGGGCGCGACAGGGCCCCAAGTCAAGGCAACTGCATTGGTACTCAATGAGCACGTTCCAAAGCAAAGAATTTGGAGAGGCCCTCTGGATTCACCACCTCCTGCAGCTGATCTTCCAAGTAGGCCAACAGTGAATCACCCTTGACACGTTCAGGCAGCCCACAATACCGATATTATTACAGCAGACACGACCCTCCTGGTAATCTAGCCAGGCCATTAGGCACAGTGTTTGCGCCTCTAGACCTGTGATGCTATGGTCCGCAGATTAAACATTGGGAGTCAGGGACTGCACTGTGCCCTCCTAAGCATGGACCCTCTCCGAAAGTTTACTTGAGTCTTCCCGGATAAGGCCCAGCTCCACGGAAAGTGAGTCAATTTTACCTTCCTGACATCCCCAGAGGTGTCTATGGCAGCAAGAAGTGCCTCAAACACGCCATCCATATAGGTATTATCCCCGCTACCAGCATCGTTTGATTCCCTCATGGGGGTGCTTGCTGTTGCATCTTCTTTGGCTTGTTGTGTGTGCCCCAACAAAGAATAAGAGAGCACTTGAAATAGGTGTAGTTGGACACAACTAGCTATCTGTAATTCCAGTCAATCACATCCCAGGGTGGGCCATGAACACAACCAGTCACTCATCAAATGTCGCGGGGGTCAGGAAAACACTGAAGGGCATAACAAAGTAACACACGGGATCCAAAACAACATGGATATGGGTGGACCACAAGGGGCAGCCACCTAGAGCAGTGTAATCAACCATCCCCTTCAATAGCACTGTACATCAAAGGTAGTCCACCTCCCCAGGACCACACCATAAGGCCGCTGCTCACCAACACTGAACGTCCCACACCGGTCACCGTAGAACCCCTCAAAAACACAAGTAGAGCCAGTTCTATGCAACATGAAGAAGAGGTAGCACGGTTGGCACCATGGGCCCTCGTGGGGAAGTAAGAGCCAGCCCTCGCAATCTCCATCAGAAAATCACAAGGGTATCCCATGGAAGGGGTAAGGCCAGAGATACAGCAGACCACTCCCATCCAGCAGCATTAATGCTCCTCTTGGTGCCCAGTTAGGCAGATGGGGCTGGCAGGGCAAGGAGGCCTTCGCCCCGCAGTCAAGGCCTCCCAGGGGCTCCACAGCCCTCAGTGTAACTCTCCTTCAGGTCTAGGGGAGAGAGACGGAGGCAAAATCACAGCCGCTGCGATCACAGAAGGACCATTATCTTGGGCATGGCAGAATTTGGTTGTGGATGTCCCTTATTGTGCTCCAGCTCCGAACACAATTACTGTATTTCTGAGGTGCACATGTCCCCAGGGGCTCTCAGTACGGGCAAGGGAAGCAGCAGCAAGAGTCAAGAATGGCTCAGGAGCTCGGCCAGCAGAGTGCTCTAGCGTGGCTTCTGCGCACAAAGCGAGCTGCCATTTTGTAGCCGCTCCAGCGCCCAGGGCAGTCCAACCCCTTCAACTCCATCTCTGTTCCTGAGGTGGTGTTCGAAGACTGTCACGGGGCACCAGCACTCCAGGAGCTCTAACTCTATTTGAGTGGGGCGAGTACGGCAGGCAGGAGTGGCCAGGGCTTAGCAGGTGGCTAGGAGATCGAGCTGTCCATGTACTTAAGCCACGGCAGCTGCTCCGCCTCCTCATCTGTGAATTATACCACAACTTTCCTGATGCCCTTACTGTCCACAAATATATCCTGATCTGTGCCTGAAAATAGAGTGAGTACTTTGCATGACTCCATGGTACCTTGCAGAGATTGCAAGAGGAGGACTCCTTGTTAAAGTGACAATTCTTAAAACCACATCATCAATTCTTCTGTTACATGGTGTCTGTACCTTTTGGTACTGCCAATACCTGAAGATGCAAGGTGTGAAGTTTTCAAAAGATTAGCGGAATGAGGCAGAACTCTAGAATTTCCTTGGGATGATCACACACTACAGTGACTCATAGCAAACATGGCCACCAGGACTGGTCATCTGCAGGGGCTCTTGATGCAACAGAGTGAATGGATGTGGGATGAAATTTAATTACAAATGTTCCAAGAACTAAAGATGCCAGACCATGACAAATCTTAGCTGGAAAAAGACACTGAGATGGTTGTCGATACCAGCCCTGTATCACTCTGGGTGACCAAGGAATGACACCCACCCCCTGCCTATGATTGTCAAACCATGACTATCATGGCGCTGTGCTTTTGTACATTGAGACAAAAAACATATGCATATTGTGATATGACACACTATAACTCATAACTCTATTGACACCCTTTGAGCATGACCATGGATCACGAACACTTGGTGCCATTTTTTCACTGGATCAATACTGCCTGCTTCCTATTGAGAACTGTATCCTCCAATTCGAAGAGTGCCTTTTCCAGTAGAGTGATGAAGTGGTTCCGCCACCAACAACCTCTGTCAGCTTCATTATCCAACCACCCACAAGGAGCTGGAGGTGGAGCACAGAGGAGCATGTTCATGCCATATTGGGGACTGCTATGCCTCTAGCCATTGACGAGGAGGGGGGGGGGTGTCGGGAAGTGGGAATATAGAACTGCCAGTGGAGGACTTTGGGGAATAATTCATATGTGACTAACAAAGATAGTTTCTGTAATTACCTGGAGTAATACATTGATGTGATGGTGGACAAGAATTTGACTTGCCAGGGAGAACAGTATTTGTTTAATCACAGTTATATTGAAGATCTGTTACGGAGATTGTTGGACTTGGCCCTTCTGGCAGGTTCACCCCTGAACTTTTTGCTTTTAATGGTGACCTGGTGATGGTGATTTTTTGGGTTCTGCGCACTTTCACTGTGTCCCAGTGGAAAGTGCGTGCGCACTCTGAGTGCGTGGAGTAAGGTTGGCCTGCCCTCACATAGGAATGCATGGGGAATGTATGTGTCCCTGATAGTTCCTGATGCGTGGGGTGTACAGGCTCGAGTCTGGTATGTGCGGACTCGTGTGATTGAATGCTGCAAAATGATGTATGCGGCGTGTGTGTGTCTAGTATGGAAGTGCCACTTCTAGACATGGCTGTACGTGTGCTGTGAGGGTGCTGGAGTGTGATTGGCTGGAGCTGGCTGGCAAGCCTGGCTCCAGGAAGTCTGGATGGGTCTCCCCAGGAGTGAGTGGAGAGATCAGCATGAGTGATGTGAGGGAGGGCTGCACCTGGTTCCTGAATGGGGCTGGGCTTTCCCCACACAATTCTGGATCCACCCCCTGTGGAGCGTCTAACGACCCTAGCCTCCCTAGTGAATGAAAGGGGTGGTTGAGCCATCAAGGGTGCTCCAAAACCAGCTGCGACTGGTTTCTCCCCCACCCTGCACCAACAGAAAAAGGAATTTACAGTATAAGAAGGGGCTGTGTCCCCTAACAAAATGTTCTCTTCCAGGATCCTGAGGGGGCTGCTGCTGTTGTTGGGCAGGAGGACCGCCACTTGGACTGCCTCCCTGCCTGGAGGCCCAGTGAGCTGGCTCTGGGCCCAGCCTTGCCCCCCTGCCTGCCTAGAAGGACTTTGCTCGAGTTTATTCCTGCCCTAGCGCTGAGAGCGCTTTACTTTTACCCCTAGCGCCTGGGAGCGCTTTATTGCCTTTATAGCGCCTGGGAGCGCTTTGTTTGCAGGAAGCCGGTGCCCACCCGGCGATTGCCCCGTATTTGCCGATTTTGTAGCCCTGGCAGGTGCCCACCCCACCAGGGACCTGGGGCCATTGGTTTGGCCCCATATCGAGTGCCCACCTCGCTTTGTGATTTAATTGCCGAGGGAGCCACCCCTCGAAAATCACCGCGGCAGCCCAGGGGCATTGAAATCGTTCCCGGGCCGCTGCCTAGTGCGACCCGGAAGTGCCGCCTCCACGTCCCCAGGGCCGCGCTGCCACTGGCTGCCCTCAGCAGCGTGACCCGGAAGTGCCCGCGGCTCGCCTGGTTGTAGGCGGGGCCTCGGGACAGAAGGAGAGCGGCGCCGGCCTTCACGGGGCTTCCGGGACTGAGGGAGAGCCCCGGAGTGCTGCCAGGAGGCGGAAGAAGAGCTGGGCAGAGGAGAGCCGCCCCAGGAACAGCCGCCACACAAGCCCGGTGAGTGCACAAACCTCTCCCGTGACGAGGGAGAGAGGGGGCACATCGGGGCATAGAATCATTGCCCGCACCCACGAAGGGCGCCACCGAGTGGTTCGAGCCTGCGAGGCTCGGACGCATCCTTGCTAATTCGAGCCCTGAGAGGCTCAGAGGCATTTGGAAGATCTCGAGCCCCCAGGAGGGGGACTCCGACGAAGGGGCCATCTTGGAGAAGAGCCCACGAAGGCTCTTGGGGACTCCAACGTCGGGGGTGATTGCCTCATGGTTATTGAGAGCCCAGAGAGGCTCCAAAGCGCCACAGTTCTAGTTCAGAGCCACAAGGGCTCTAGGGGGCATCACTTGTTTGAAGAGCCTACGAGGCTCAGGGGCATAATTGATGTTCAGAGCCCAGAGAGGCTCAAAGGCCCCATTGATCTCGAGCCCAGAGAGGCTCAAGGGGGCACAGTTGTTTTACGAGCCCTGAGAGGCTCGGAGGGCCATTCTGTTGGTTTAGAGCCACGAGGCTCCTGGGGGACAGGAGTGCTTGGTGCAGAGCCTGGAAGGCTCCAACGTGGTCCCCACCATTGTTTTCACCAGTTGCCCAGCACTTTGTGGGCAACTGCTACGTTTAGGCCCCTGACACTGGGACACAGGGCGGCCTAGCCTTAGAGAGGCCAGCTGGCCTAGGGACAGTCACAGGTGGTGACTAATGTGATTTTTGCGCAATTGTGTTTCTTTGTGTACTAGTATTACACACAGTGCCATGTCATGCCCCTTGAATGCCTGTAGTTCTTCTGATGAGTGTTGAATCTAGTTCACACCCCGTTAAACCCACTTGCATAGATTATGAGCAATGCCAGGCCAATTAGCCCTTTCAGATCAAATTATCATTTGGTGAAAAAAGTTGATAGATGCTGCCATCAGCGTCGCTAGGCATATCAACACATTACAGAGAAATAATGGGGTTTATTTACAAGCCCCGTCCACTGCATCACTTTTTATGACACTCCGGCAGCTCAGAGTGAGGCCCCATATCTAAGAAGCCACTTTGCCTTGGCTTTTAATGGCCTCATAGATATGGTGTACAGCAACGCAGCACAAGTCACTGCGTTGACTTACACTGCGTCAGGGAGGTGTTCCATACTCGTTGCAGTGGGTGGTCCCATACAACACCCATGGGTTTTGACGCATTCCCAGATTTACAAGGATCTGTAAACCTTGGACTGCGTTAAAACTGAACGCCTCACCAGGGCAGGCATAACGATGATAAATGTGTTTATTTCTCTTAATTATTTTGTCTTTCTATGTGCGCTGCATTTTGCAGCACACATAGAAAGAGGAAAACATTTTGTGCAGGAAGGTATTCTCTTCTGCACAAAAACAATCCTGCAAGCAACGCAGACAACCTTGCATCATGGTACAGGATGCCTGCGTTGGTGCTAGGCACCAAAATGGGTGCCGGCGATGGCCGAAATGACAGGAATGCACCGTATCTTGTAAATACGGTGCATTCTTGTCCTTTCAAATTGGCGTAGGGCAGCGCAACACAAAGTTGCTACTGGACTCACTTAGCACAGCTCTGTGGGTGCTCCTTAAACAAGGACAATCAAGTGCCATGTCAGGTTCCTGGGTCGGGGGAAGAATTCATACATAGGTCAGTCTTGGAGCAAAAATATTCGCTGCTTACAGTGTAGAGAAATAATCCTTTCCAAACACTACATTCCTATGCAGAGAAGTTTCTCCCAAAAGAAAGGTATTATGTAAAGCGTAGAGGCACAACGACACATAAGCTGTCAGAATTTACCTTGTGTAAACCCTAGAACATATACGTCATACACCATACCACCAGTGTCCGTGTCATCCTTTATTTCAGTATGTGGGCCTAGGGCCCAACGACATTACAGCAGGGAGGTGAAATCAAGACAGAATATAGGTTCTGGGTAAATTGAGAGGTTTTTTGCCCTTCAGAGAGTTGTTTACAAACATTAAGGATGTGAGCAATTTATTTTTTAGGTGCATGCCCTGTAGATAGATACTCCTTCGACACAGTGCATTTCAGTCAGGAATTATCCACCATTTAAAAAATAATTTAGATCACCACTGGTTGAGGGATAGACGGGACGTAAGAGGATCTTGTTAAATTGTTTCCTTTACTGTTGTAGACACCTCAACGGGAAAGAATAGTGCCTTGCTGTTGGCCTCTGATCCTGCAGTCCACCTAACTACAAAAATTAATATTTGTGTTTTTTGTTTTTAGAGACACCTATCTGTTCAACCAGACCTTGTGGAGCACCTGCGTAGCCCCTGTAAACATCATCCTTTGGAACATCGTCTTATTCTCGATTCTCCTGGGCATTAGCACCATTGAAGCTGTCTTGTGCCTCGTACAGATGATCAACGGACTCCTGGGATGCCTGTGTGGCACGTGCATGAGAAAAAGAAGGGTCAGTTTATCAGAACAGGGCCAAGAAAATTGCCTCTTGCCAATTTCTCCCTTACATGCCCATGTACCCAGTGCCGCCTTAACGTATGGGCACGCTGGGCAGTTGCCCGCGAGCATAGATGCCCCATGCAGACCAGAATTAAACACAAATTTTCCGTTAAACATTTTTAGGTCTCGCCTAGCGTTGTAGCATGTATGCGCTACTCGCTCTGAGAGGCATAATGTAGTAGGGTGAGTTTTACAAGTGGAGTTAAAGCCCCGCCTCTTGTTTTCATTGGCTTACGTCATCGTCCATGCTAAACCCTGGCTTTCGATTGTAAATAAGGATTATTAGTCCCTCCTTGTTACCGCCCTGTCTCCTTTTGGTCCCGCCCATTCGGACTGGATCTTTACTTGCGGCGGTACACTGTCTCCTTTAACTAGTCAGTAAGCACTAAAAAAAATGTCATTCAGCATCACGCTTTCACTTTTAAGTTTGAGACATGGGGCCGCAGCGAGACATCACGTCCTGGTGCCAGAGCGGCTAGTTTTAATGGAAATTGACACACCGGCGGCCGCTGCCCACAGCCTCCTCCCGCCATGCTTTAATTGAAGTGCATCTCTTTTGTTGTGTATTCGCCACGCAAACAGTGTGTTTTTTTAATTGATATTGACACAGTGGCGGCCTCCTCCCGCCGACCTTTAGTTGAAGTGCATCTCTTTTGTTTTGTACTCGTCACGCGAAAGGTCTTTTTTTATTTGAAATTGACAACACAGGCGCCATTGTTGTCAATTTAAATGAAAAACAATGTTTGCGTGCCGAATACACAACAAAAGAAAAGTGAGAGTGCGCCGTATTAAAGCTAAGGACCCCTCTCTCCTTCAGCTGCACGCTGATTAATACACGCTCACTAATTAAGCACAAACTTAAGTTTGCTGCGGTCGCTTAGTCACAGAATCTAGACATAGTCTTCATTACAAAGAGTTGGGCGGGTATAGCGTCCAAACCAAACCTGGTACAAGCGCTGCCTATCAGCTACACCACGCCCACAGCCTCCTCCTGCCGCGCTTGAATTGAAGTGCATCTCTTTTGTTGTGTACTTGGCACGCAAAGTGTTTTTTTTTTATTGAAATTGTCAACACAGGCACCGTTGTTGTCAATTTCGATAAAAAACAATGTTTGCGTGCCGAGTACTCAACAAAAGAAATGTGCAAGTGCGTCATATTAAAGCTAAGGCCCCCTCTCTCCTTCAGCTGCACGCTGATTATCACACACTCACTAATAAAGCACAAACTTGAGTTTGTGGAGTTCGCTGAGTCACAGAATCTTGACATAGTCTTCATTACAGAGATTGGGCGGGTAAAGCGTCCAAACCAGAGCTGGTTCAAGAGTTGCCTATCAGCTACAACATTTTTAAAGTGAACAGGATGGGAAACAAGCATTTGCAATGCAATTGGTCTCGCATTTGTGAAATTTTAAGCTATTGGCATTGTAAATGACAATGCCTTATATTTATCTGTTTTCAAAATCAACACATAAATAAAAGGTTTGTCATTGACAATGCCAGTAGCTGAAAGACTCGCTAATGCGAGACCTATTGCATTGCAAATGCTTGTTAATCCTGTGAGTGGATGTGTAGGCAGGGCCAACTGCACTGCTGTGCCCGGAGGTCTATAATGCTGTTAAGACTGTCCTGAGTGTACCAGGAAACAGTACTAGAGTAAACCAGAAGATCAGAGGCTAAACAAGCTGCAAGATATCAGCCTTATAAACTTAAAATACATTCTGATTGAAAAAGTATTCATTTGTAGACCTAGAGATGTAGTAAAGGCTTTCTTCTTAAGATAAAACTGAATTTAATCTGGTGAGCTGAACTTCCCGCCTACCATAACTGACAATGTTTCATCCCTGCCCCCTGCTCCCACACATTACCTTTGCTTACAGTGCCAGGAGCTGTGGTGCTAGTCAAGTCAAGTCAAGTCAGATAATTTATATAGCGCACTACATACCCAGAGGGTCTCAAGGCGCTTAGGGGGGAGAGGAGGATTACTTGTCAAATATCCACGTTTTAAGTTGCTTTCTAAATGCTAGGTGGTTCTGGGTAAGGCGAAGGTAGGTGGGGAGTGAGTTCCATGTTTTAGCTGCCAGGTATGAGAAGGATCTGCCTCCCATGGTGGTCTTGTTGATGCGGGGTACAGTGGCGAGGGCTTGGCTGGAAGAACGTAGTTGGCGGGAGGGGGTGTAGAAGGACAGTCGTGAGTTGAGGCATTCTGGTCCGATGTCGTAGAGTGATTTGTGTGCGTGGGTTAGCAGTCGGAAAGTGATCCTCTTATTGACGGGTAGCCAGTGGAGGTCTTTCAGGTGGCCAGAGATGTGTTCGTTACGCGGGATGTCTAATATGATCCTGGCTGAGGCGTTTTGGATTCGTTGGAGTTTCTTCTGGAGTTTGGCGGTAGTACCTGCGTAGAGGGTGTTACCGTAGTCCAGTCGGCTCGTGACCAGAGCATGGGTGACAGTTTTTCTGGTTTCGGTGTGGATCCAGCGAAATGTTTTTTTGAGCATGCGAAGAATGTTGAAGCAGGATGAGGATACGGCGTTGACTTGTCTGTTCATTGAGATTGAAGAATCCAGGATAACGCCTAAGTTCTGTGCGTGGTTTGTCGGGATGGGTGCTTTTCCAAGGGCTTCCGGCCACCAAGAGTCGTCCCATGCAGAGGGGGATGTGCCTAAGATGAGGACTTCTGTTTTATCTGAGTTCAGTTTCAGACGGCTTTGTTTCATCCATTCGGCAACTTCTTTCATTACTTCGTGTAGGTTGGTTTTGGCGGTGCTGGGGTCATTGGTGAGAGAAAGGATCAGTTGAGTGTCATCCGCGTAGGAGATGATGTTGAGGTTGTGTTGGCGAGCGATGGCCGCAAGGGGGCTCATGTATACGTTGAAGAGGGTGGGACTGAGTGAGGATCCTTGTGGTACGCCACAGATGACTTCAGTGGCCTCGGACTTGAATGGTGGAAGGCGGACTCTCTGGGTTCTTCCGGTGAGGAACGAGGTGATCCAATCAAGTGCTTTTCCTTGTATTCCGATGTTTCTGAGGCGTTGTAAAAGGGTGCTGTGGCAGACTGTGTTGAAGGCTGCAGAGAGGTCGAGGAGGATGAGGGCGACTGTGTCTCCATTGTCCAGTAGAGTTCGAATGTCATCTGTTGCTGCGATGAGGGCGGTCTCAGTGCTGTGTTTTGCTCGGAAGCCAGATTGTGAGGAGTCGAGGGATTTGTTGGCTTCTAGGAAAGCGGAGAGTTGGTTGTTGACAGCTTTCTCGATGACTTTGGCTGGGAAAGGAAGGAGCGATATGGGGCGATAATTTTTGAGTTCGGTGGGGTCCGCTGTGGGTTTTTTCAGAAGGGCGGTGAGTTCAGCGTGTTTCCAGCTTTCCGGGAAGGTGGCGGAGTTGAATGAGCAGTTGATGACGTCTCGGAGGTGCGGTGCTATGACGGAGTCTGCTTTGTTGAAGATGTGGTGAGGACATGGGTCTGTGGGGGATCCTGAGTGGATAGAGTTCATCAGGTGGATGGTGTCCTCAGTGGAGATTGGGTTCCAGTCGTTAAGAGTGTTCAAGGGGGGAGGATGTTCATCATATGGTTGGGTGGGTTGGTCTCCGGGTTCGTTGTCGAAGCTGTTGTGGATGTCTGCAATTTTGTTGTGGAAGAATAGAGCCAGGGAGTCGCAGAGGGCTTGAGAAGGGGTGATGTCGTTGGAGTTGGCCGAGGGGTTGGTAAATTCCTTGACGATGTTGAAGAGTTCCTTGCTGTTGTGGGCGTTGTTGTCTAGTCGATCCTTGAATGCTGTTTTCTTGGCCTTTCGGATTAGTTGGTGGTGTGTGCGGGTGGCGTTTTTGAAGGCGTCCTTGGTGCTGGTGGTTGGGTCTTTTTTCCAGGCCTTTTCAAGGGAGCGGCAGAGTTTCTTGGACTTCTTAAGATCATCGTTGAACCATGAGGCCTTCTTGCTGCCAGGTTTGCTTTGACGTTTTTTCAGTGGTGCTAGGATGTCGGCGGTGTTGGATAACCATAGGGTGAAGTTGGCGGTGGCTTGGTCTGGGTTAGAAGAGTGGGCTGGGGTGTTTAGAAGGAGCGATGAGGAGATCTGGTCGATGGTGATTTTGTTCCAGTTTCTTTGCAGAGTTGGTTGGAGGTGGTTGGTGGGTTTCGGCTTGTTGTAGGTGAAGTGAACGCAGCTGTGGTCAGTCCAGAGGAGATCCGTAGTGTGGCTGAAGGAGACATGATTGCTGGAGGTGAAGATGGGGTCGAGTGTGTGACCTGCGATGTGGGTGGGGGAAGTGACCAGTTGTTTAAGTCTGAGGTTGGCGAGGTTGTCCAAGAGGGTGGTGGTGTTGCGGTCGTTGTTCTTTTCAAGGTGAAAGTTGAGGTCTCCCAGAAGGATGTAATCTTTGGATGGGAGCGCGTGTGGAGTGATGAAGTCCGTGATGTCTTCACTGAATTTTGAGCGGGGTCCTGGTGGTCTGTAAAGGAGGGTGCCTCTAAGTGTGGTCTTGGGGTCGATGTGGATCTGGAAGTGAAGGTGTTCAGAGTTGGCGAGGTTGACGTCAGAGCTGGTTGAGATGTGGATTGATTTTTTATGGACGATAGCGATTCCTCCTCCTGTGTGGCCGGTACGGTCCTTGCGTGTGATCTTATAGTCTTCAGGGATGGCAATGGTGATGTCTGGGGCGGAGGAAGCGTTCATCCATGTTTCTGTAAGGAAGGCGACGTCCGGAGAGATGGTGTCTAGTAGGTTCCAGAGGTCAATGGCGTGTCTGTGGACCGAACGGGTGTTGAGCAAGATGCATTGTAGGTGGTTGGCGTCAGGAATCTGTGGTGTGGTCGTAGCGGAAATGTTGTCGGTGCCGATGAATTTGCAGGAGTAGCAAGAGAAAGGTCCATGGGTGTGTCCAGGAGCGGCTTGGACGCAGTTGGGGGCGCGACCGGGGTTAAGGGCTAGGAGGGTGGCGGCATCGTAGGTGATGCGGGAGGGCTGGGCAGCGCGAGGGGCAGGGGGTATGGCGCTGGGCGCGGTCCAGGCGCGGACGGGCGTAGATGGGCTTACCTTTGGCGCACCTTTGGCGCGGATTGGGCGCGGTCGCTGCGCGTGGACGCTGCGCGTGGGAAGAACTGTCATATATGGATAGTGGAGGGGGAGGGGCGAGGGCGTCTCAGCTGGGAGGCGGGGCGGGCACACGAGGACCACAATAACAATCAAAATGGAGGCGGAGGGGGGAGCACAGCGTTGCGCTACAGGCAGACGTGCGACCAAGAGCAAAACAGCACTAAATAAATCACAAAATGTAAGACAAGTAAAGCGGCAGTCAAACAGGCAGCAGGCAATAATATTTGGCAGCTTCAAATGCAGAGCAGCGCTACGATACCAATGCCAGCAGGGGAAGCTGGAAGCGGCCACTCGGCTCGAGGAGAGGAGTGAGTCACGGCGCTCTAAGGTAGGGAAGCGCTATTTTAGGTCAGTGGGAGGGCGTCTCAGCTGGGAGGCGGGGCAGGCACACGAGGACCACAACAACAATCAAAATGGAGGCGGAGGGGGGAGCACAGCGTAGCGCTACAGGCAGACGCGCGACCAAGGGCAAAACAGCACTAAATAAATCACAAAATGTAAGACAAGTAAAGCGGCAGTCAAACAGGCAGCAGGCAATAATATTTGGCAGCTTCAAATGCAGAGCAGCGCTACGATACCAATGCCAGCAGGGGAAGCTGGGAGCGACCACTCAGCTCGAGGAGAGGAGTGAGTCACGGCGCTCTAAGGTAGGGAAGCGCTATTTTAGGTGAGTGGGAGGGCGTCTCAGCTGGGAGGCGGGGCGGGCACACGAGGACCACAACAACAATCAAAATGGAGGCGGAGGGGGGAGCACAGCGTAGCGCTACAGGCAGACGCGCGACCAAGGGCAAAACAGCACTAAATAAATCACAAAATGTAAGACAAGTAAAGCGGCAGTCAAACAGGCAGCAGGCAATAATATTTGGCATCTTCAAATGCAGAGCAGCGCTACGATACCAATGCCAGCAGGGGAAGCTGGGAGCGACCACTCGGCTCGAGGAGAGGAGTTTCATATTGCCTTTAGCACCAGTGTCCCACCAAAGCCAGTGCAGGAAATATTTTTACCCTAGTAACAATACCTGTTTTGTTTTCCTACAGCATGGAGAGCTGAGAAATATTTAATACACAGCAAAGGGCTGGGCGTGGTTTGCGAAGTAGCGCTACAGGAAGCTACGCAAAGTGCACTTCGCACTACGCGAGCTACGCGTAGCACTACGCGAACTGCGTAGTACCCTGTTCGCACTGTGCAAGATGCCATTTTCAATGATTGCACAGTGCGGACAAGCATTCAGCACTGTGTAATCATTGAAAATGGCATCTTGCACAGTGCGAGCTGTAGTTTTCTTCCGCTCGAGTAGATTTTTACTCGAGCGGCAGCTTTCTCAACGCGGATTGGTAGTTTCTCATCGCGAGCAGTCGCAAGCATACGCAACCACTCGCAATGAGAAACCTGACCTCCTTGCATTGAGAATCTCACCGGGAGGTTTATTTTCCACGCTCGCGATCGGCAACTTGACGTTGCTGATCGCGAACGAAGAAAAAGTCTCGCTGGGATGTCATTTTGCTTGCTCCCGGTCGCCAACTTGATGTTGAAGACCGCAAGCAAGCAAAAGATTACCGCTGCACTATGCTACGCTACGCTTTGCATGTTTGCACTGTGCTACGTGCAGTTCGCGTAGTGTGAAGTAGTGCAAACTTCGCAAACTACATGAGCGTAGCGTAGTGCTTTGCCCAGGGTTATACAGCACCTCATCATCTCTAAATACATCTCACAGTATTACCTCTAATGCCTGGCACACCGCCCTAATGTTTCTAATATAAAGACATCACAAGGTGATACTCACCCAACTCCCTTCACCGTGACACCTCCCAATAGAAATACTTTCTACATCTCCAAAAAGCACCCCAATCAGGAGCAGAGTTACGTCACCACAGAATCCCTGATATTAACACATGTAAAGTAACATATCCTCACAGAAACAACTACCATCCTTTTTACAGTAATACCCCCACTATTCCTCTGATGCTAATACATCCTCTTACACCTCACACAGTACCACTGACTCAAATCCTTTGGAAATAACACTTTTAATACCAGAAAGTTTTAGCCCTCAATAAACTTTAGAGTGACTCATCCATGGTACCCTTTTTGTTTCCACTCCTCTTCTCTCACCCTTCGTTTACCACTTTGTTCACCACAGACCTACTCCGCCTGAACATATTAAGCCCCTTTCAGCTGCTACTTGCCCTGGTGACTCTTGCATGTCCTCCTGTAGTATTCCCTTCTCCCGCTGCAGTTTTCCCTTTGCTACTAGCACATTGGCAATGTTATCCGATGAATACTCTGGGCCTGATTTACAATGGTACCTTACACCTTTGAGTAAGTTTACACATTTGAATATTCGCAAACTGCACTTTTGTAGTAACTTATACTTTTGTAGTAGCTTACACTTTTTTTGTAAGTCCAGCATTACGCATGGCCAACCACTGACACTGTGGACCTGTCCCATAAAAAAATAAGGGAGCTTGGGTCCTAGTACAAAAGTGTTAGCTATTCGAAGTGTAAGTTACTACAGAAGTGCAGTTTGTGAATACCAAAAAGTGGTAAGCGAACTCAAAAGTGGAAGTTACTACAAAAGTGCAGTTTTGTAAATAGCACATTGTAGTAAGTTTTGAAGTACTTCTATAGGACTACAAAACCTACTACAAAATGCAGTTTGTGAATCCGGTCCATTGGCCCTCGGAACTCCGTGAGGTCTGCCTCTAGAGTATCTAGGTTTCCCAGGGTCATTGATATGAGACACTGACACTCCTGCCAAAGCCTATAAACCCATGACCCGAAAGGGCATTAGCATTGGGAATGGGCAAATAATGCTTGATATCACCAAGCCTCCTGACTCTGATGTTAGAAAAAAGATGTTATTGTATACACTTCAGTGTGACCCAACAGGCTAAGTTGAAGTATATTATGCAACTTACAGTTTCAACCAGAAATGGTTTCAAACATCAGTATACTGTACCTTAAATATGGCTATTGTGCCAGTGAATTTCAGTGTCGAGGGCACACACTGAATTATGGGCATCCTCTAATCAGTGTGATTGCCACTCGGAGCAGGAGTCTAGAACATGTTCTGACAAGGGTGGGAAAACCCAGCAGGCAATTGCAAAAGTCAAAAAGGAGAGCATGGCATAGATATTGTGCTACTCATTTGCATACCAATTACATGCATATCTC
The DNA here is from genome assembly GCF_964263255.1 of Lissotriton vulgaris. NCBI lineage: Eukaryota > Metazoa > Chordata > Amphibia > Caudata > Salamandridae > Lissotriton > Lissotriton vulgaris. The sequence goes on from NC_141696.1 coordinate 1,358,431,578, forward strand.
AGACTTACTGATACTGTCACTCCTACCTTATTTTTTCTAAACATTCTCTTTATTGTTTTAATTTGTTCCATTTCCACGATAATGCTATATCATAAACTCCCTGGTAATTTCACATATTTATCCAATCTAGAATTGCAGTTGTTATGTTCATCCCTGAATACAACATATTCAACCCTTGCCTTGTTTGCTTTTGCTCTTTGGCACCCGCCCCATTTGGATATCCATTTGCAAACACATGCCATTTTAGGTTTGTATTCCTCATCCTTGAACCTTACCTGACTTTATTGTTGTCCTTAGGCTACAGAGCAAGTTATTCTATGAGTTTGGCCCATTCATACATCTTCTCTCCACTGCATATCTCCTTCTTCTCGGAGTTTCAACCTGAACGACAGTGTTTATGCAAAGTTGATTGACAGTGCTATTTCTTACTTCTAAATGGCCTCCCTACTTACCAAAAGTATCTTTGGCCTTGTCCTCTCACACTTGCTACAGTTTGTCCTAAGCACTGACCATTTTCTCCTTTTTTGATCACTGTGTCATCGACATGAGCATCACAGTCTGCTACTCTGCCCTTTGTCCATCATCTAGATCTTTTCTCTGGAGGTGAATGTTCACCTGAAACCATCTCTATTTCCCTTGGAAAATGTAACTACCCTTGTCAATCTCTGTGTCAATATTTAGGAAAACCCCATACAAATGACCTGCAGGGCTAGCGGGCAGTTTTCTTGGCAGCGGTGTGATGATTCCCTTTATTACGGAGTCAGGGCCTATTAAGTAATGCATTGATGAAATCAACAATGTCTGTGGCTAGTACCTGTGGGAATTGACTAATACAAGAAGCAGTGCAATAGTTCATCAGTAGATTGGATGCTTTGATTATCTTTGCTGATATAATGTCTTCCAGTGGCTTGAACTAAGGCTGATAGGAGGGTAAGTCCAACTCAGTACTAGTGAGAACCCCTAACAGATTTGTGCTTGGCACTTATTTCTCTCACTCTTTACCATCTTCATCCAATTTCATCTGGTGATGATTTCATTTCCTCTACAACCTCTTGTCCAAAGACCTCACACCCTTCTCGTACCCCATTCTCATCCACTCAAGCAAAGATGAATCAATGGTTCTCTACCACCTGAAGCTGTTCGGCTTCATGGCCTTATGATAACTCCTGTTATCACTGAGGATATATATTGCCCATTGTATGATGTCCGCAATAACATTCAGTCTCTCATCTTTTCAAGTTATGAATTTATTCCTTCAGCCATCTTGGCCAAAAGTAACCATCTGGTTCATTTTATCAGCATTAAAGTATTTCCTTCTTCACAGATTTATGTGACAACCCTGTCCACATAAATCTTCTAATTAAGCCCAAAATGTACACAGCGTCACTTCCAGGTGAGACCCTAATCAGTCTTCTCAACAATCTGAACTATGTAACAACATTGTCTGTGGCCCCCTATACTACTTTCTGGCAAACCTTTGAGAAACTTTACCACATACAATATTTATCTTTTCACCTCAACCTCCACCCCTTCAGACATCAAGCAGGCTAACTCAGTATGCACTATATACATTTTAGAAATGGTTCCTCATGCTTGTTTTTCAAATCTGACATTTGAGTCATCCCACCTCACTTCAAATGTCCACACTTAAATCATTGGTCCCCTTCTGAATACAAACGTCACCCCAACACCCTCAAGCATTGCTGCCTCTTCCCCATAATGAAGGGTACCCTGCCTTCGCTGGAATCTCTCTCAATCGACAAAAGATCTTTCACTTTTAAAGCTCATAAGCTTCTTCTTCCAGTAGAATAGACCTTCTGACTCTGCCACTCCTCTTAGCCACCATGACAAGGGGTGAGAGCATCATGACCCCTTCCTAGAAACTGACCTGAAACATTTAAAGTATCCCTTGCTGTCTTTATCTTGCCTGTGACATCTATCACCCTCATTCATAACAGATGACTTTATTTTAGTATCTGCCTGAATACCCTCAGATGTGTCCTCTTCGCGGCGCCCAGTTCACCAAATAAACACAAATATTAATTTCATGTGCTTGCATGTTCTGTCCCATTAGGGTTTCTGTTGCGGCATATTTGTTTTGTGCCCCACAAGGGCTAAGAAGTGAAATTCATAGCATTCTTTCTTTAATTATCTTTAATTAAAAATGTCTAATTCTCGAATAATCACAGCAATTTCTGAACAGGATGACTGTCTTGTATCTATTCCAAAAAGAGAATTTGGGCTGCTATTTTTTTAAATTCTACTTGTCTGTTTTGAGATGGTGTGGATGTGGAACTCCATAACATCAAATTCAGGACACCCCAAAATTCAATTTACGTCTGGAAGTTGCAATCCGAGAATGATCATGTGTTAAAAGACACTCTACTCAACATAAAAACCACCATTAGTTTAGCAGACTAGAAAATAAGTAACTGGGACCGCACAATAACTGAGTTCCATATCTGGGAAAAGTTAAAGGGTTTTATTACAAAATTCTTAGAAATCAAGCAATGCAAAATGAATGACATGAAGGCCCAAATGCAAAGTTATACAAAGTAGTCTTAAAAGAGAAATATTCTAAGTCCCAAATGAACGGCAACATCGTAAAAGTAGAAAAGGAAAAGTCCTATGTATGTATGACTCATTCCCAAATCAAGGGGTTCTTATACACAATTCTTCATATCGACACACAGAAAATGCAGTGCATGATCCAAAGTGTCAAACTACTAAATAAATCACAGTCAGAGTCATAATAATAAAGCTTATAACAATAACCCACGTTAAAAAACACTTCGATCAGCCTCTGCACTATTGCTAACCAGAGAAATAAAAAATAATATGAAACAGTAACACTAAACTATACACAGTTGAGCAATGCTAGGCCCAACAACGGAATTATAGCGGAGGAAAATGTGATACATGTTTTAGTTTAGAAACATTTGAGCATTCATTCACAATACATGCACTCCACTACATCAACATTGTCTTGCCTGTGAGGAAAGAAGATGTGCAGGAGAACGAGATGTAAGGGGAAGAGCAGTAGTGGAGCGAGCAGCATCAGAACAGAATCCATAATGACTAATATGGTGTTTTGTGAAAATGTATGTATGCTTATCAGGTGTGGTACTGTACAGGGAGGATACAGAGAGTACAGTGTGTGTATAGGCTACATACATGCATGGGAGGCATGTGTGCCTGTGAATGGTACAATCCAAAAAGAAGGGGTGTCCAAGTGGGGGAACAGAGTTTACAACGCAACTTTTACAACAAAGTACCTTTACGACGCAACCATTACAACGCAAGTCATTACAACGACTTGCGCTGGGGGCCGCTCTAGGATAGGGAATAGTTTTAATTTACTATCCAACACCTTACCTACTATCCACGGGGACTGGAGTTGGAATAGTAAATTAAACTATTCACTATCCAGCGCCCCCCAACGCAAGTCGTAACAACTTGCATTGTTAAAGTTGCATCGTAAAGGCATGCGTTGTAAAAGCATGCGTTGTAACGACGTACATCCTTCCAAGTGCACACTTGTCAATGTATTTACCCCAAAAGTTCATTGTTTTGATCTGTGTGCGTGCTGCCCGGATCCGTGGTCTGCCCAAATGCCACGTTTTAAGACAGTTCATCAAAAGTAGGAGCGACATGCCACTCCGTTACCGGATGCCCAGCTGATACCAGAATCTCAATAGATTTTCAACTTAATTAGTCCATTTTCAATAGGTTTTATTCTTAGTATTCAAACGTTTATATGCTGTATATTTTCATTTCATCATGCCACATAAGAGATATTCTTGTACTTACAATATATCTAATGCTGCAGATATGCCCATCCTGGCCTTTTTTCTGTAGCAAGAATATATACAAATAATCCTCAGTTGTAAATGTAATTCCCAATGCATTTCGGGCATTGTTTTGCCCTTTGTCAGGGGTACACTACAAAATAAAAGTCAACCAACATTAGATGATATGCTTAAGTCATGATATAATCAGGATAATAAATCAAAAACAGGGGGACTGTGTAGTTGTCTGTGAATGTCAGATTTTTCCTTTGTGTTAATAGCGGTAACAAATACTTATCTTTTTCATAATAGTGAGTATTTGACTGGACAATGATTTATTGCTGTTGCTGTGCACATTTTAATCCATGAACCTGTGGTCACTCCCCTAGATCCGCCTCACCATGAGTTAGCTTTGGACTTCTCAGATCACGATTTTCCTGAGAGTCAAGTGCAGAAGAGGGACTTGGCCCCCCTTTCTCAGAATTAATAGGAGGTCGGGCCCTGGGACATTAGGAGTAAAAGGCCGCAAACCCCACGGCTGGGGCCTAGTAACCTCTGTGTGCCCTGTGGCCCTCTGGAAGTCGGTCTGATATGAGTTTTTCTCTTACATGAAACCTTCATAGGAATATAGCCAATTTAAAGGTACCATTTTTTATGCATTTTAATATTTCATGAGCACAGTGTGTATATGCCTGTCCACTAATGATTTATCTCACCAAGTGGATTGCCAAGAGGCCCAGAAAACGCATCAAATGAATGCAGAAAATGATACCATGGCTTTACCACCTTTTTTCTACACTCAATTAATGCACTTACAGTGATGTTTTTCGATGCAAGAATGCAGACAAGACATATCTAGCTGAATGTGTTTTTACTCTCTATGCATCACTGGGATATTTACTAAAACTATTTTGTTTTGTTTCCTCTTAGGCTGGTGTTTCTTCAATGTAAAAGAGTGCTTCAAAGATTTCAAATGCAGGAATGGACATTCAGACTCGAAGTGTAGAATGATGCAGCCCACTTCAATGCAGTGGGTCTGATAGTGAAGAAAGTTTAACAGCATGAAGAGCTTGGTCCACAATCACTGCATAACAAGTCAACTTTCATATGGAAATCTATTTTCTTTACATCATATTTTCTATTCATATCACCAAGTGTCTTCCTGCACAAGAACACTGAAGAGTGGATTAGTACTGGTGTCAACATCCACTGCTTTGTTCATTGTGAGTTAACTAACACATGTGTGTACTTTTTATTGTAGAATGAACTGCCAGCAATTGTGCTGGTAGAGGTGTATGTATAACATCTCCAGGTATGTTTTCATATTATTGTAACCATGGCTTGACAGCAATGCATAGCAAAAATGTAAAGCTATTAAGGGGTATTTGCTTAAAATACAGATTTTAACTTATAAGTAGAAATGCATTGTAGCAGAATCAGAAACGTCATAGTTTGGTTAAAAGTGATTCATTAAAAAATTGTATTGACCACTCTTTTATCTTGCACTTTTTCACACTTTCTGTCATTGCGCTCTCTGTCAGTTAGCCAATTACCTTTGAACTCACTGATTCATCTCAAGGCTACTTTGACTCACACCCTTAGCAGTCAGTAGACCTGGTACTTTTCACTTCAATGTACAACTTGACCAATCTAACTCATAATTTGTTTGGAAACAACTGTACACAATTAGTGTTATTTGTACATTTTTTCGTATGTATTTTTCTGTGTAATTCCTTAGTATGAATCTTGTTTTATGATCTTGAATTAATATTGTTTTAACTTATTTCAAACAAAAGTATTATACATTTCGAGAAACTCGTTTCTTCTTTGAAACAATGTAGTGCCTTAGGTTGTATACTATATGTCACATTCGTTAAGGCCCTAGCAACCCATACAGTTGCTGCTTGACTCCTCTCTGTGCTCTGCCACAATGGGAAAGTCTTGTTTTCTTTTGGAAGTTACTGTCAGTGCTTTCTGTGCCTTTTTTAAAGAATAAGAGCAGGAATGGCAAAGTCTTTCTTCTTTGTTTGTGGATAAAAAGGGAAGTAGATCCTGATATTCTCGCATCCGTTTCCCCATCAGATGCGGACTATCCAATAGCTATCAAATAGATATTATTGCCAAGAAAGACTTGGGCCCCGATGTAGGTAATATTGATTTACCGATTTTAAATTAACGAATTTTACAGATTCGGTCATTGAAAATCGGTAAATCAATGTGGTTGACATGTAGGTATTTCCAGATGTGGAAATACCGATTCTGTAACATTTGGTATTTACTGATTCTGTAAATACAGAATCGGTATTTCCCATTGATTCCTAGGGGCTTCAAAGCCCATAGGGATCAATGGGAAATACCGATTCTGTATTTACAGAATCGGTAAATACCGAATTTTGCAAGGGTGCAGGGGGTGTCACTTTGACACCCTCTGGCACCCCACAAATAGGCATGTGCGCCATGTGGCACACAGACATGCCTTAGGGCATGTCTGTCTGTCACATGGCTAGGTGTGCATGCACACATGTGCATGCACACCTGAAATCGGTATTTTACCACACAATGGGCCGGATGTAGGTCGGTCGGTAACGGCCGAAAATCGGTATTTTTGGTCGTTACCGACCGAGATTCACAAAATGGTATGTAGGGCCACATATTTTACAGATTCGGTAAATTTACCGATCGGTAAATTTACCGAATCTGTAAAATACCGAATCGGTATTTTTACCGATTCGGTAACAATGAGATGTAGGTGGGACTCTTCTGAGTCCCACAAGCCTTACAGAATCGGTATTTTACCATGAAATCCAACTTCATGATAAAATACCGATTCCGGTGTGCATGCACATGTGTGCATGCACACCTGTGCCATATGACAGGCAGACCTGCCCTTAGGGCAGTTATGCCTGCCACATGGCCCCCCGAATCTTTTTTGGGGGTGCTAGAGGGTGTCAAAGTGACACCCCCTGCACCCTTGTCAAAATCTGTATTTACCGATTCGGTAAATACCGACCGGTAATGCCCCATTCATTCCTATGGGCTTCAAAGCCCATAGGAATGAATGGGGCATTACCGGTCGGTATTTACCGAATCGGTAAATACAGATATTTACCGATTCGGTAAAAGGAACATCTGGATGTTCCTACATATCCACCCCTAAGATTTACCGATTTTTAATTACCGAATCGGTAGAATTCGGTAATTAAAATTCGGTAAATCCATTTTACCTACATCTGGGCCAATATGATTGTGTGGTAAAATACCGATTTTGTAGGGCCTTTGGTACTCAGAAGAGTCCCACCTACATCTGAGATTTACCGAATCGGTAAAAATACCGATTCGGTATTTTACAGAATCGGTAACTTTACCGAATCGGTAAAGTTACCGATTCTGTAAAATGGGCCCCTACATTTCAAATCATGTATACCGGTCGGTAACGGCCGAAAATACAGATTTTCTGCCGTTACCGACCGACCTACATCTGGCCCTAGAAGGCTACTGGACATTGATGCCGGTAAAACCCATCCCAGAGATATCTGGAGCCCACTCACTTCATACCTGGCACTCCGCACAGATGTGTGCACTTCTCCCATGATGCGCTCGTAAGCATTGTTTAATCAACATAAATGCCTCAAACTTTCCATCTCCTATATTTGTATGAAAGTATTAGTGTGGTAATTGGGAGATAGGGATGTAGACAAATCACTGACCATCTTGAAAAGTGTGGAAAAGGCCGCATTATCGAAACTGGTGCACATTAACAGCTTAATCGCCTTACAAAGCTACTACCTTGTTGCTAAAATTACAATGAACTAACCAATGTCCTACCCCCACCCTTACTGTCGCACCCACAATACCCACCCCTCAAGTATCTCATTAGTATTGAAGCCCTTTGCCACATTTTCAACTTTAACTTACCCCACCAGCCTAAGACTGTCAGGATTAAACTCTAAGCAACTAAACTTCTGAACCTTGAACTTCCTGCCTACTCTCCATTTCCCCATGTTTCACCAATGGCAATGCACTTCAATTTCTCTAACCTCCTGGAAAACCCTCCAGGCCAGCGCCACCCAGAAAAAAGCTGCAAACTTACCCCCCAACTCTCTGTCTGACCTCCCCTGAGCTTCCTGCTTACCCACAGATATTCAGTGCCCGCTCCACTAGCTCTTTCAATTCCAATAGGTACAACTCCATCCCTACCCAAGCAAGATGAACACCATTGCTCTGGAAAAATTCAGTGTTGTCATATTGAATATCTGATGGCAAATGCAGGCAAATCAAGGTCCATGCAAAACAGACTCAACTCCCTTTTAATCTTCGTGCGCACCCTGTCCACTGCTGCTGGCTTCACAGCTTTCCTCCACTGCCTGCGTGGAATAAACTCTGTCCACATTACACAGCACCCAGACCACTGTGCCTTTATCCGCTTTAAGTCATGTTTCATGGCCATCATCAAGATCAGACCCTTCTCCAGAGCAAGACCATTCTCAATGTGGAGAACCAAAACATTCGTACATCTTCCTCCCACCAGCATGCCATTTAAACACCTGATAAATGTGCACCTCATGCACCCTTTCCCTTACCAGGTAACTGAAAATAAGCGCTGGTTGAAACCCAAGTTGGTACCATAGCCCCTCGAGGCCGCCTGATGTACCACCCATTTGATTGAGGATTGATGGCTACATCTTCCACCGCCGGTCCCGCAACCAGGCCTGAAAGAAAAACAGCAGTAAATAGTCACATGGAAAGCACTTATGCGCTGACCTCCCCTAATGCAATTCAGAAAAGGGGGTGGTGATGAACAGAGTGTCTGAATTAAGCAGACCACTCTTACCCAGTCCAAAGATCAGGGCTTGATCCATCACCGTTATTTAGCTCATTGCACCATCCCAGCTCAGAACCTGGCTATATGCAAATTAGTCTGTCCCTGGCCCAGTGCATCATGGGAACAGGGCAGGCCAAACTACCAAGCCAATTCTTCACCAGAAAGGAGACAAGCTTCCGGTATAAGAATTGGCTTCGTAGTTTGGTCTGCCCTGTTCCCATGATGCACTGGGCCAGGGTCAGACTAATTTGCATATAGCCAAGTTCTGAGCTGGGATGGTGCAGTGAGCTAAAAAACGGTGATGGATCAAGCCCTGATCTTGGGACTGGGTAAGAGTGGTCTGCCTAATTCAGACACTCTGTTCATCACCACCCCCTTTTCTGAATCATTTTTGTCCACCATAAGCGTGGAAGGGTATACTCAGATGTGAGTCCCTAGCTCATTGCACCATCAGGATTCAAGCAAGCCGGGCCGAAGACGGCTGAAATGCCAGAAACCGGTCCCCGGTAGCTTGTTTCCTTCCCAGTATAAGAATTGGCTTGGTAGTTTGGTCTGCCCTGTTCCCATGATGCACTGGGCCAGGGTCAGACTAATTTGCATATAGCCAAGTTCTGAGCTGGGATGGTGCAGTGAGCTAAAAAACGGTGATGGATCAAGCCCTGATCTTTGGACTGGGTAAGAGTGGTCTGCTTAATTCAGACACTCTGTTCATCACCACCCCCTTTTCTGAATCACTCCCCTAATACAGGCACAAATATCTGAAAGCAATCTGAAGGCCTATGCCCCAGCTGTATGATGTCCTTCAATGCCCAGCCGCAATTGCCAGCATTGGTTGCAGCTCCAATCCAGAAGGAGTGTGTCCCATAATCGGATGGGGTGACCCCCCTAATGCCATCACCGCCTGGCGGAAACAGGAGAGGAGCTGGAAGGCTGACACCCTCGCCCCAGACTGGCATCGGAAACCTACCCCCTCCCGGGAAACCTGCATTGTGCAGCCTATCTGTCACACCATGGCACTGGCAGAGCCAACCCGCCACGAAACATCCTCCATTGTCACTCCTCCCCTGCCCCTACAGCCCAGCAACTGAGACACTTAAAAGGCTCCAAAGAACATCCAGGATATCAGAGTGGAAAACACGTACACCTCCTCATCTCCCCTGCAAACCAATGGCAAATGTCATAGAACCCATCAGAACAAGTTCCACGATAAAGGTCTCCGAGGTCTCCCCAAGCAACCTTGCTCCCTTGCCCTGCCCTCGAGTATCATTTGCCCCAGCTCCCAGGCTGATGTGGCCAACCCCCACAGCAATTTGCCCATGAAGGCAATACCCGCTAGCTTCCCTTCAATTGTCATACATGACAAGCCTTTCTCTATCAAATCCAGGATAAATTGAACACCATCTTCTGTCCTACACCACACTGCCTCCCTGTGCTGTGTCCTTGATGCCAAAAATGTATGACCAAGCCTGACCATAACCTCTTCTAGGCACCCTAATGTGTTACCTACTGACCACAGCTCCACTGGTATAGAGGTCTTAGATCTGTATGCTTCCATGGCCAGCCCATGGAATCTCTCACTGAAAACAAGAAAAAGTATCCGCAATGTCATTGTATACCGTGCCCTGAAAGAGATATCACGCTGCAGGCAACCCAGCAGAAAGACAAGCAACAATTTTAGCACCAGTTCATCTCTCTCCGACTGCCTGTTCACCACCTGCTCAACAGCCATGTTGTCCACCCAGAACAGCACTTTCTGGTGAGCCAACCCTGCTCTCCACAGTGTAATCACTATCACTAGCGGATATTGTTCCAGAAATACAATGCTTCTTGCTCCTGCCTTCTCCTGGGCCGGCCACTCCTGCGTGCACCAGCGACTATGCCAAAACAAACCAAAGCCCAGACCTCCAGCTGCATCTGAGAATATCTGCACATCCCAGTTAAGATTGTCCTGCCAGGCCAACGGAATTCCCTTGAAGGAATTCAAGAAAGATCCCCACATTCTAAGGTCCTCTTTAACCCCGTACATTATGGTGCGGCAGTGATCCCCCTGTAAGATCCAAACCTAGTCTCCAACAGAATGTCCTGCCTGCACTGACCACCCTGGAGGTGCAATTTAGGTGGCCCAAAAGGACCTGCAATTTCCTTACCTTCACCTTCTCACGAGCCAGAATATTTGTCAACAATGTCTGCATGACTTACTTTTTGTCCAGTGGCAGCCTCACCTCTATTTTTTCCTCAACCAGTTTAATTCCCAGAAAGGATAGAACTGTACTCGAACCCTCTGTCTTTCAGGGAATGCCCAGGTCACCCATGACCACTTGGAATCTTACCAATGTGTGCAGGCTGTCCACCAAGCCGAGTGCCCCTACGAAAAAGAAGTTATCAAAGTAATGTGTCACCAGCCCATGACCCCAATGCCATGTAAAGAGTCACTGCAGAAAGGATCTAAAACACTCAAAAGTGCACGAGAGATTGAACATCCTATTGGCAAAACCTTTTCCACATAACATTTTCCTTCAAAGTGCATGCCCAACAGTTGAAAGTCATCCGAACGAACCGGAAGCAGCTAAAAAGCTGACTTCACATTGCATTTTGTCATCTGTGCCCCTTGTCCTGCTGACACCAAAAGGGACATGGCCCCTGATGTATAATACACCAAAACCATTTCTTCAGAAATGAAATCATTCACTGACCCACCTTCTGGCAAATAAAAAGTGCTGGATTAAGCAAAACTGCCCTGTTCCTTTTGGGCACCACATCTATGGGTGACACAATCAAGTCTGCCATTGGCCAATACTCAAAAGGGCCTGCCATTCTACCCTCTGTGATTTCATTATCAGGCTGTGAGTGTTTGTTCTTTTGCGGATCGCAAATTATTTTCCCTGCTCCGAACCCGGGAGCCCTCATACCCCAGTCGTAAACCCATCCTGAAACCGCCCATCAAGATCCCCGCCTCCTCTGGCTGGTCTTAGATCCCCAGCCAGTATTCCACCCTTTACAGTTTAACCGGAGTGCGAGCCTTTCGCTCTAGGTCCCTGTGCCTCTCTCCCCCCGCTGTTACTGAATTGCTGTTGTTTTGGTCCCTGACTGCCAGCATAAGGCTGCCACTGCCCCGTACTTTGCCCCTAGCACCCACCTGTGTTCCGGAAGCAGTGGAAAAGCGCATGCCTGCCAGCGCATTTGGAGCACTTATGCCGAAAATTGCAGTACTCATGAGTACACATTCCCTTGTTGTAGTCCCAACATGCTCCCCCAGAAATTACCTGTCCTTTGGTTGGCTGTCATCCCCCCACCGGGTGGGGCACCCTTGAAAGGGCTTGTAAACTATTGGCAGGCCACTGGGCTTGAAAACTGTCTTCCAGAACGTAGCGGGTTCATGGTACGCTGCCATAGATATATAACCAGTTCCCCCCACATAGCCCCAGGGTCCTAAGCCAGTCTTGCCCTGAATTCTTTGTCATATTGAGCCCAGTCCTATCCCCTAAAAGTCAGTTGGGCCTTGTGTATGACATCCACATATTTGAACGGGGTAATACAGTGGTCTGGGAACATCTCGCAGTAGACACTGGCGTTAATTAAAAATGCTGCTGTCAAATTGTCTGTTGTCATGGGAACCCTCAGCCTCTTGGCCTACTCGTAATACTCCTCCTTTGATGGTTCCTTTAAGCACGGCTCCCTATTGAGTAGCTTAAACATCTCTGTAAATTACCCCTTTCAAATTTTTTCTTTTGTCGCCAGCATTAGGTTTGCCCCCAACGGCTTCATCATCCCCATATATGGCAGTTGTTTTACTTTCAGTTCCTTGCTGTCTGGCCCACCCTTCTTGCCACCTCCTTACCCCTCACATGTTGCACTAGCTTCCCCTATGCGCTTCCTGCCATGTGCCCCTCTGTTCCCCAGTCCTGCCGCATGTGCTCCTGTTTCTTGCCGCTTCGCCATGGGCCTCCATGTTCCCGATGCCACACTGTGCTGGGCCTCTCCCGGCTTTAACACACTAGACAGGAACGCAGCCGCAGTGCCTCCACAGGTTCTTCCCCATCGCGCACCTCGCCTTATTCAAAGCTACCCTTCTCATAATCCACCAGTGACATCCCCAGGGTGTCCTCCGCACTGATCCAGCTCGGGCCTGCCCCCACAGATCCCCATTGTACATTGCAAGGTATCCAATGTGATGTATGACACCTAAATGTGGTTATGGAAACTCCAATGGTATCTGACGTTTTTTCCTTCTCTACTTTCTGATTTATACTTTTACAACAACCTAATTAGAAGAAAAAAACGAGCACATTGCTTACATCTGTTCTTATGGTCTCCTAGCTGTGCTAACTCTGAAAACGTTCTAGGATTTGAAATGTTACCTGTTTAATTTATGAGATTTCTTTTTAAATCGTCCTGTTACTGAGCTTTTTATATTCTGAATTCGATATTTTACTTCAATTTTCTGTCCATCGCAGTTTTGCCTCATTTTCTGCTAAGCCCATGTAGGCCCACATTTCCTACTCTTTGTTTGTGCACTCTTGGAGCTTGGCGCAATTTAGTGCTGCATAAAAGGGCCTTTGAAATGTAAAGTCGACACTATGCTTTGCGCCACTTGCATCATGCGAGTGCCCGAGCTTTAGTATATGTGGAAGATGCTATGTGCCGTAGGCGTTATGTTTTGTCAGGTTATGTACGAATAGTGAAATTCCTCTAAGGATACAATCAAAATACTGAATTATAATACCTTAACTAGGAACTAGTGGAAAAAAGGGGAAAGTTTAAAACACCAGAAACACTGGTGCAGAAATGACGCCAACGGCAGCCTAGGATACTGACAGATCCACCGTACATCAACATTGACACATACAGGATATACCACGGTGTAATGTCTACTCTACTGGCTCTGAGAAACGGAATACTCAATGAAGACATTTTCAATTACGGGTGTACTGGTAAGAGCTGATTACGGACCTGTGTATAATATGCCGGACAGCTAATTCAGATACAGATGTGTCGCTTGTTGTCATTGAGAAAGAGTGATGCCGTATTAAGGCAAAGCAGCCGGCGCTAGGTAAATACCGAAAATACGCTCCCCGGGGGCTCCACGGGCCCCCAGGCCTTCAGGGCCCTCCAAGCCTTCATCTGGGCCCCATTCAGCACAAGGCCAATGAACATCTGTGAGATATGGGATATTTAGGGGCCCCTCTTCTAATTCTGCACGGTGGGGCATTATTTTGCGTTTCGCCACTGTCTTTCCAGGGTTGGATTAACATAAAAAATAGGTCTGGGCACGCAAAGAAACATGGCCCACATTTGCTGATTGCCTTTCCGCAAAACACTGCTTGGGCGAAGTATTATGAAAAGAGGGAGGGGCGGGGGCTCTGACAGAGGCATATGTTTTTAACTTTGCTTAGATAAAAAAAAACACAGATTATTTCACCTTAAACATCAACAACAATATGGGGGATTCTTGTTCAGCCTTCATATTTGCACCTGTGACCTCAGCTATGCAAATGACTGTCTGTTGATGGCTCAAGATGCACTTTAATGCACTAGGCACTTTCCACCGTCCTGGTCCCCAAGAGGAATGTCATGCATCTCTGCTCCTCTGTTGTTACTAAACCTTCAACATCGTCAGCCATCTGGGGACATGTCATGCTGCCTTCGTATTTGCAACTTTCATGTGACCTCGGCTTTGGAAATGATTGTCTGTTAATGGCACAGAATGAATACCAGTAGTAACTCCGGATCAACTGTTTTATATATTCATTTCTATAATGCACCTGGCACTTAATACAGCATGAGCCTGCAGGAGGAATGTTGCAAACATTGCGGCAGCACCGCTGTCCTTATACTTACACCTTTCATGTTGACTCTGACCCTGTAAATAGTTGCCTATGGACTGATGAGAGCCAACCCTTTACCTTTCTTAGGCAGGTCGCTCCCCACGACGCACAGCACCACCTGTGTGTCCTGCCCTTTGCCCCAGCTGCCGCTGCTGAGGAAAGTTCGAGGCCCTCCTCCACCCGCATGCGCCTGCGCCTCATACCTGGTGGCCAGTGGTAGGCCATAAGTTTATCTTCTGTAGTGCTTCTGTATTATTTGTTTATTTTTTCCTTCCTCCTTGCTCCCTGTTTATCTTCTGTGCCCTGTGCCCTTTTGATGCAAGCGGAGCGGAGTTCACTACCCAGACTTAGTCGGCATAGCTTCATGAAGCATACGTGCATGTGTGATAGCGATTAATATAGACATAAACGTCAGCACCCTCGTTGTTTTTTCTTTTTGCCGAATGCTAATCAGCATTGGCAAAAAACATTGACAAAAAGATTCATTATAGAGGGGGAGGTTATGCATCTTCATCCTCGCCTCCGGGATAACTGTTAAAGCTCAAAAACACGGATTCGAACCATCAAGTTCACCAGGTGCTGTAGGGTTTTCTATGAATAAAATGTAGTGTTTATCTTAAGCATGGGCGGAAAATCCGTTACGCTCGCGGATTTTGCGGATTTTTGGGAAATTCGCAATCCGCGAGATTTGCGAATTTCCCGCAAAATCCGCAAATTCGCACGCAGCGGATTTTTTTTGCGGCGCGCGGCGTTGGTGATACAATTTTTGCGGCGCGCGGCGTTTATCATCGTTTGCCGAGTTGTTTTTCTCGATAGTTTGCGAGTGCTGCGCCATTTTGGATCTTGCTGTGTGATCCCGCGGGAATTGGCGAGCGTATTACGTCATCGCGGCTTGCCAGCGATAGTTTGTCAACGCGAGTACGGCGAGATCACGTCTCGCGGTACTTCGCAATTGCGAGATTTGAGATGCGGCGAGCGAAAATATAAAATTTGCAATTCTGCACAAGAAATCCACCAGCAAGCAGCATAAACCTTCTAGAAATGATGATTTTTATCTGAATAACTCCTTAGTTTGACATTTGCCTGCACTTTTTTAGCGAGGAGTCCATTTTGGGGAGGGGGGCAGGGGGGTGGGAGGAAGGAAGTGCCCCACAGTCTTCAACTTCCTGTTCCTGTTCAGCAGGCTCCTCCCAGTGCTTTGTCCATCTCCTGGTCACTTTTCATTTGGGTCTGGAGCTGGAAGGATTACTTTTTGTGGATGCTGCTGGATATTTGGATTTGAGGCCTTTTTTACTTTCTTTGGATCACTGTTGGATTAGAAATTTTACAAGTAAGTTTGTTTGGGGCATTACAGTTGCTGAAATTAAAATTTTGGCATTTTCGATTTTTGGGCTGTTTTGGGGCCTTTTGCCCAGGGGTACTCAGTGGTGGGTGGACTGAGTCTTTCTGTGGGTTGTCTTGAACTTAGTGAGTGATCACTTTCTACAAACTAATCACACCACCAACGATCTAAAATGGACTGTGATTGAACAAATCCTTGGGGGCACCAACATCTCTGAGAGATTGTTTGAAAAGGAACAACGTTGGGTATACCGCCTGGGCACCCATATCAATGGCCTCAATGACGATATACCTTGGGGCTCTGTCCTCAAGTAATGTAAAAATCCCCTGACCCGTAGCTGTTCCGTAAACTCCTGATGTCTGTGGTGATTGTGTCCCACAATTATCTGACTAATAAAAGTTAGACCCATAAGATGAGTATCCATCTCATCTCATATGGGTTATCTTTCATCCCCTTCTTTACTGCAATTCTATCCCATGGGCCATGTCTGCCTATTCCTTATTCCAACCATATGGGTATTTCGGCTCTCTATGCGCACCATAACAAACTCCACTTTGTTTACTTCTCCCCGCATTGGCCCACAACTCCAGCGCATGCGCATCAAACACCAATATCCTAGTCCTATTGCTTCGGCCATGACAGCCGATCAGGCACGCATGCGCGTTAAACAGCCCTGCCGTTCCGGAAGTGAGTATCCTCTACCGGAATAGGTTCACGCTCTATTCCTCTCCCGCTTTTCTCACGCATGCGCAGTACGCACGCTTCCCTTCCCGGAAGCGCGGACGCGGGATTCCTTACCGGAGGCTCATAAAACCATCCGCACTCTCTAAATCTGGATCGACGAGACCCGGTCCCGAGGGCTGAATAGGCGTACCTGCAGGAGACGGGCGCCGTGGGCGTGAGTAGTACTCTGGGTGCAAAGGACCATTTAAGCTAAGTACTGTTACTGCTTGCTGACTGTGTTTTGTCCCTCTTTCTTCCCGATTTTATGCTTTCCTTTTAGGATGTGCCAAATGCGCCGTCCCCTCCCTCCCGCGGTCTATGGGGTGGATTTTCATCCCTGGTGAAGTGAGAACTTCCCTTTTCTCACCTCTTTCGCTGCTTTTTTGTTGAATGGTCACTGGCCATTTGGCCCATTGATTGCAGAGTGATTTAGTGTTGCCTGAATGTTCTCACTGCCATTCGCCTCCTTTTTCACCTATTTACCCTCCCTGCGCACTCACACTGTTAGATTCTGCAATTTGGCAATCTACCATGAGAGTGTCACTGCATAAAGCTATACTACCTACCATTTAGTCTCAGCCACAGGCAGAGCCACGCACCTCTGCTATTAGGTATGAGTTGTACACCCTGGCACCTTGAGCACAAGTAATTAGCTTAAATCGGCTAAATCTATCGACAAAAAATTCTAATTGTTTGTTTGTCTTGTTTTGTTTGTCTGTTTTTAATCCCCACAGGTGCTTTTAATTTTTGTCTCTAAATTTTAGAGACCGGAGGTGTGTGCGTCCTACCTTCGGGTGGTGAAGCCCGCCCCCCCCCTTTTTTGCACTTCACAGACTTTTTAACTTTCAAGTCCTCTGGTTGGGTGGGCCTTAGAGTGCCCATACCGCCGAGGTTTACACTCTAGGTCCTGACGAATGCCAGGTTAATTATACCACACCGGCTGAAACATGTTCATGTTGACCATTCACGTTGTCACTTAATGCTAGTGGGAGTAGATCATCCAATTAGTTGGCCTTACTCACCATCACATTTTTTAACCTTGTCCTTGATGATCTTTGATTAAAATTAATTTTTTGATACATACAAGGCAATTTTAAGTCACCACTTCACACTATTCACGTAATTTTTCACATAGCCCTCCCACCCTCACAAGACCAGCTCCGCAGTAATTCTGGCGTCGCAGCACACCGGGGTGGCATTCGGTCACACCCGGTGGGGCCCGATGATGAAGCAAGTCACCGACCAGGTCGGTGAGTGAGGGCTTTCTTAACAAACCAAATGGGCTTTGTTGGTTCCTTGTGCTCTGTGCTTTTTTCCACTTTAAACAGAACAGGAACACTCTTTTGTTGTTGATGTCTAATACAGTTTGGGGACTAAGAGTGTCCATGACTCTCCCTATCTCTCTTGTTGTTTATGAGTTGTCTTGAACTTAAACATCATGGAGGCCATGGATGGATTGGGATTGTGCTGATTTTTCAGTGATTTTCGTTTTTTGGGGCTGTACTTGTGGCCTTTTCACGAGGGGTATTTGAGTCTAGCATGGGCCTAGTCTTTCTGTAGGTTGCCTTGAATTTAAACATCATGGAGGGCATGGATGGAATGGGATTGTGCTGATTTTTCAGTGATTTTCGTTTTTTGGGCCTGTACTTGTGGCCTTTTCACCAGGGGTATTTGAGTCTAGCATGGGCCTAGTCTTTCTGTGGGCTGTCTTGAACTTAAACATCATGGAGGGCATGGATGGAATGGGATTGTGCTGATTTTGCAGTGTTTTTCGATTTTTGGGGGTGTTCATGGGGAGGGACAGGCCATGTGGCTGGTGGCCATTTTGAGTGCAGCTACAGGCACTGGCCATGTGCTGGCAGGCAAGTGGCCATTTTGAATGCAGGCTTTGTTGTTAGGCCTCCAACCATTTTGCCTACTTTTCAACCTTTATTTATGCCCAGGGGTAGTGAGTCTTGCATGGGCCTAGTCTTTCTGTGGGTTGTCTTGAATTTAAACATCATGGAGGCCATGGATGGAATGGAATTGTGCTGATTTTGCAGTGTTTTTCGATTTTTGGGGGTGTTCATGGGGAGGGACAGGCCATGTGGCTGGTGGCCATTTTGAGTGCAGCTACAGGCACTGGCCATGTGCTGGCAGGCAAGTGGCCATTTTTAATGCAGGCTTTGTTGTTAGGCCTCCAACCATTTTGCCTACTTTTCAACCTTTATTTATGCCCAGGGGTAGTGAGTCTTGCATGGGCCTAGTCTTTCTGTGGGTTGTCTTGAATTTAAACATCATGGAGGCCATGGATGGAATGGGATTGTGCTGATTTTTCAGTGATTTTCGTTTTTTGGGCCTGTACTTGTGGCCTTTTCACCAGGGGTATTTGAGTCTAGCATGGGCCTAGTCTTTCTGTGGGCTGTCTTGAACTTAAACATCATGGAGGGCATGGATGGAATGGGATTGTGCTGATTTTGCAGTGTTTTTCGATTTTGGGGGGTGTTCATGAGGAGGGACAGGCCATGTGGCTGGTGGCCATTTTGAGTGCAGCTACAGGCACTGGCCATGTGCTGGAAGGCAAGTGGCCATTTTGAATGCAGGCTTTGTTGTTAGGCCTCCAACCATTTTGCCTACTTTTCAACCTTTATTTATGCCCAGGGGTAGTGAGTCTTGCATGGGCCTAGTCTTTCTGTGGGTTGTCTTGAATTTAAACATCATGGAGGCCATGGATGGAATGGGATTGTGCTGATTTTTCAGTGATTTTCGTTTTTTGGGCCTGTACTTGTGGCCTTTTCACCAGGGGTATTTGAGTCTAGCATGGGCCTAGTCTTTCTGTGGGCTGTCTTGAACTTAAACATCATGGAGGGCATGGATGGAATGGGATTGTGCTGATTTTGCAGTGTTTTTCGATTTTTGGGGGTGTTCATGGGGAGGGACAGGCCATGTGGCTGGTGGCCATTTTGAGTGCAGCTACAGGCACTGGCCATGTGCTGGCAGGCAAGTGGCCATTTTGAATGCAGGCTTTGTTGTTAGGCCTCCAACCATTTTGCCTACTTTTCAACCTTTATTTATGCCCAGGGGTAGTGAGTCTTGCATGGGCCTAGTCTTTCTGTGGGTTGTCTTGAATTTAAACATCATGGAGGCCATGGATGGAATGGGATTGTGCTGATTTTTCAGTGATTTTCGTTTTTTGGGCCTGTATTTGTGGCATTTTCACCAGGGGTATTTGAGTCTAGCATGGGCCTAGTCTTTCTGTGGGCTGTCTTGAACTTAAACATCATGGAGGGCATGAATGGAATGGGATTGTGCTGATTTTGCAGTGTTTTTCGATTTTTGGGGGTGTTCATGGGGAGGGACAGGCCATGTGGCTGGTGGCCATTTTGAGTGCAGCTACAGGCACTGGCCATGTGCTGGCAGGCAAGTGGCCATTTTGAATGCAGGCTTTGTTGTTAGGCCTCCAACCATTTTGCCTACTTTTCAACCTTTATTTATGCCCAGGGGTAGTGAGTCTTGCATGGGCCTAGTCTTTCTGTGGGTTGTCTTGAATTTAAACATCATGGAGGCCATGGATGGAATGGGATTGTGCTGATTTTTCAGTGATTTTCGTTTTTTGGGCCTGTACTTGTGGCCTTTTCACCAGGGGTATTTGAGTCTAGCATGGGCCTAGTCTTTCTGTGGGCTGTCTTGAACTTAAACATCATGGAGGGCATGGGTGGAATGGGATTGTGCTGATTTTGCAGTGTTTTTCGATTTTTGGGGGTGTTCATGGGGAGGGACAGGCCATGTGGCTGGTGGCCATTTTGAGTGCAGCTACAGGCACTGGCCATGTGCTGGCAGGCAAGTGGCCATTTTGAATGCAGGCTTTGTTGTTAGGCCTCCAACCATTTTGCCTACTTTTCAACCTTTATTTATGCCCAGGGGTAGTGAGTCTAGCATGGGCCTAGTCTTTCTGTGGGCTGTCTTGAACTTAAACATCATGGAGGGCATGGATGGAATGGGATTGTGCTGATTTTGCAGTGTTTTTCGATTTTTGGGGGTGTTCATGGGGAGGGACAGGCCATGTGGCTGGTGGCCATTTTGAGTGCAGCTACAGGCACTGGCCATGTGCTGGCAGGCAAGTGGCCATTTTTAATGCAGGCTTTGTTGTTAGGCCTCCAACCATTTTGCCTACTTTTCAACCTTTATTTATGCCCAGGGGTAGTGAGTCTTGCATGGGCCTAGTCTTTCTGTGGGTTGTCTTGAATTTAAACATTATGGAGGGCATGGATGGATTGGGATTGTGCTGATTTTGCAGTGTTTTTCGATTTTTTTGTGCTGTATAACTGAACTGATGTTCCTCTGTCTTCCATTTTTTTTAGGTGCACAAGACTCAAGAGAACCACCAGTGCCAGGAAGAAGTCCTGCAGCGGTGTGTGTGCGCAGCATAACGTCAAGCGACGTCACGTCTGGCCTCAGACAACTCTACAATTCGTGCAACTGCGGCCTGCTGTCTGACCTGCTCTGAAGAAGATGGCCCCAAAGAAAGGTCTCCGTAGCTCCTCTAGCAAGAAATTTGCTAGTAAGGAGCAGAAGAAGCAAGTTACCAAGGAGGCTGGTGTGCCACCCGCCACGTTTTTTGGGAGAAAAAAAAAAAGTACGCCTGCAGCAGCAGGATCTGCTGGGGACCAAGCTGGGAGCAGCACCCCTGCTCCATTGGGTTCAGTGCCTCCACCACCACGCCAACTTAAGTCAAAGCCCTTGAGTGCTTCAGAGGCAGTCAGTGTACTTCTCCAATCACCATCGACCAGTGATGTTGGCTCATCGCAAGAAAGTAGCAGCAATGTCCCTGAATCAACACAGGTTGTTGTAACTCATCTGACAAGTGTTGAACAACCACAGCCGCAACAACAACACCATGTGCAAGTACACGCCCAAGTACATGTGGAAGGAGAGGCAGCAAAAGGAGATGCGCAAGCAAAGGTGCATGGAGGTTCACAAGTGCCCACAATAGTTGTTCCTCCCGAAGTAGGGGCACATCAGGAAATCGACGATGAAGCCGAGGTATCATTGGAAGCCACTCCTCCTGATGATCATTCATTGTCTTCCACATCCCTAGCAAGGAAAAGATAAAGGGGGGTGTCTACATCTTCTTCAAGCCCACCTCGTTCTGATGCAAGTGATCTGTCTTGGGAACCACAACTGCGGTCTGACAGTGAGGCACACCATGATCTGACACAGGTACCTAAGCGTAAAAGGAAGGTCGTCCAAAAACTCAAACCTATGGAGTGTGATGAGGCTCAACAAGAAGTGACAGATACTGCTGGTGATGAAGCCTCTCACGATGACGACGAGCCAGTCATCACAAAGGTCACTGCAGCCCCACCGGGCATGCAGCAAAGAGACATTTTGACCCTATCCCGAGAAGCTGCTGAGCGTGATGATGATGTCGGCGAGGAGGCAATGGAAATGGAATCATTAGATTTGGAGTTAAGTAGTACACCAAAACCTACCGCTTCCATATTTCTTCCTCGCAAGAAGGTACCCACCTCGTCCTCGACCTCAATTCGTGGTGGTGAAAGTGCAAAACGTACTGAAGTTCGACAATCCACATCCTCCACTTCATCTGGCATTAGCAGCAGGACCACCACCACCAGTATCGCCGCCTCCTCCGGCCCCCAAAGACATTTCAAGTCTCCAGTTTGGGACTTCTTTAGTGTTTGCCCAAAAATGGAAAACGTAGCCATTTGTAGCCTTTGTAAGGTTCGAGTTGGTCGTGGTAAGCTTGGTTCTAACTATGGTACCGGAGGCCAGAGAGGTCATCTTAAGAGAGCGCACCCTGTCCAATGGCTTCCGCACCTAGAGGCGTTTATGCAAGCCAGAATTGCACGTAATGAAAACGTTGATTTTTCATCTGATGACGACGAGGAGGAAGAAGACGATTCAAACACTTCACTTACACCCAGTACCCCTGTCAGCAGCACACCCCATGTGAGCCACACTAAGAGTGTGGGAGAGAGTGAGACATCAATGTGGAAAAGTACATCAGCGAGCGTAACTGGGTCGAAGAGATCATCATCATCCCGTAAATCCTTGGTCCAGGGCAACATTAAAAAGATGTTGTTTACAGAAGCGCAATATGAACGCAACCACCCAATGACGCGTCTGTATAACACTAAGCTGGCTAAAATGCTAGCTCTGGACCTTCTCCCTTTTTCTTTTGTAGAAGGGGTTGGTTTTCTAGAATTAGTGGCAGCGCTCTGCCCTAAATGGAAGGTTCCTAGCCGGTTCTATTTTGCCCGAGTTGCGGTTCCAGCACTACATGAAGATGTTCTGAAGGTGATTGGGGCAGCTTTGCAGAAGAGTGCTGTTCACACTATACATCTGACAACAGACATGTGGACCAGTGGCGCAGGCGCTGATTACATGTGCATCACTGCACACTGGGTCTCTTTTTCAGGGGCTAAAGCAAAGCTAAACGCAGGTGTTGACACGGACATTGTTTTTAAAGCTGCTCGGAAACATGCAACACTAGCCATGTTTGGTTTGGAGAAACGTCACACAGCAGAAAACATTTTGGATGTCTTTAACACAAAGGTCCTTAACTGGCTGTCCCCACTAAAACGCCAGGTTGGTTATGTTTCCACGGACAATGGCGCCAATATAGTTAAGGCCATGAGGGACGGTTACTATTTCAGAGTGCCGTGTTTGGCGCACTGTATAAACCTGGTTGTCCAAAAATTCTTGGCTAATAAAGCCAGTGCAGCGTACAGTGTATTGGACACCTGCCGAAAAATGTGCAAGCATTTCAGCCATTCTTTTAAGGCCCGGAAGCAGCTGAGGAGCCTGCTATATCAACGTAAAATGTCAGTGAAAGCACTCATCCAGGAGGTGGTAACACGTTGGAACTCAGCCTTCTACATGCTTGAGCGTCTGTATGAGCAGTATATGGAACTCGATCAATATTTCCTTACAGAGGGTACAGATTAGCTGAGGATGGGTGGGCCGCAATGGAACATAGTTCAAGGCCTGACACGCATGCTTCGTCCTTTTGAGTTCTTCACGCGTGCAGTCAGCAAGGAGGACTCTAATTTGGGAAAAGCTATCCCATTGTTGTACATGCTGGAGGACCAACTGAAGGAGGTGTGTTCTGTGTTTGAAAAAGATGACAAAAACCAAGACTCTTTGCTTCTGGCTGAGCAATTATTAGAGCTCCTACAAGGTGATGAACGTCTTAAAAAGATCCACTCAGAACAGCATTACATTTGTGCTACTATTCTGGATCCACGCTACAAAAAGGCGCTGGCAGGCCAAGCATTCTTTCCTTTTGATGATGAACATGTTCCAAAGTACAAACGTTGGCTAGCCTTGTCAGCCAAGAAGTTTGAAACAGAACGGCTGAAAATTGAAGGAAATGGCAGTACATCAGCAGGCCATCCCCAGTCAAAACAATCCACTTCTGCACCTGTGGCTGTGGCACAAGTGACCTCTCAGCCGTTAAAGACACTGGCAACCGGATCATCTGCACGAGACACAACAGAAACATTGGAGGCTGAAGAGGATTGGCTAGCTCTGCGTGGGTTTGGTTCTCAAAAGGTCAGAGGCACAGCAAGAGCTAAGCAAAGTGGAGGAACCTTGGAAGAGGACCTTGAGTCGATGGTGAAGGACTATCTGAATGACTCAACAGAGGTCTATGTTAATTCTGACCCATTGGCGTATTGGCATGGGAAAAAAGAATTGTGGCCACAGCTCACCAACCTGGCTTTAAACTACTTGTCTTGCCCACTCACAAGCGTGTCTTCTGAATGGGTTTTCAGTGCTGCTGGTGGCATTGTAACTCCCAAACGGAGCCGCCTCTCGCCCAAAAATGTGGAGAGGTTAACAATGATCAAGATGAATCAGCACCTCATACCACCAGATTTCAGAGTACGAGAAAGCGTGCCGGATGAAGAGGAGGTGGCCAGCAACATAGATGAGGGAATTTCTACTCTGTCAGGTGACACTGAGCTCACCCTGCCTGAATTCGCAGAGTATGATGACGAAGCCTTATTCTTATTCCTGGACCGTGATACCGAGCCCTGAAAATGAGACAACGAATCAATAACTTTCTTTTTCGTCCCTATTCACTTTTATTCCTGTCTGTCTGTCTTTCTTTGTTGTGCACAGTTAATATATTACAAACTTTAATCAGATAATCACAAAATCAAGCCCATCAGCAGAACTGTCTTCACTGGTTTGCTAATTGATTTGAAGTTGCCGCAGTCTGCATTCCTCAGGTTCACAATTTCAGAAGAACATGCTCCTCTATCCTCCTCCTCCAGACTCCTATTTCCATCAAACCAGAGGGCTGGTTTACGCCCAATGAAGAAAGACTCAGCACTTGTGGGGGTGTTGTTGTACCTCTTTGCAGGTGAGTTGACGGCTCTGGGGCCATTGCTGGGAAGCTCTAATACCGGATAAAAGTGTTTTGGACCAAATCCCAGGCGGAAAATTATTTGTGTTTTTGATGACTTGCTTGCCTTTGAGGTGCTCTTAGGGGGGCTTCCTGGTGTTTGCGGGTGAGTTTCGTGGTCTGGGAGCACTGCTGGGACACTCTAATCTTGATTGCATTTGCTTTTCAGGAAATCCGTTGTGGCAACCCCGACTTATGGCCTAGCTACGCAGCGCGTTTGGACCGAAGGTGAATAAATATTGCAAGTATGAGATTTTGCTTTTGGCCTGTTTGGGGGTGTTATGCTTCTTGGCGGGTGGGTTGGCGGGTCTTGGGGCATTCCTGGGAAGGTCTAATACAGGGTAGAAGTGGTTGGGACAAAATCCAGGCCGATTTTTTTTGGGCTATTTCTGACATTTTGCTCAATGTGGCCTTTTCGGGGGCCTGTTTGGGGGGCTTCCTGGTGTTTGTGGGTGAGTTTCGGGGTCTGGGAGCACTGCTGGGACACTCTAATCTTGATTGCATTTGCTTTTCAGGGTAATCCGTCGTGGCAACCCCGACTTGTGGCCTAGCTACGCAGCGCGTTTGGACCGAAGGCCGAGAAATATTGCAAGTATGAGATTTTGCTTTTGGCCTGTTTGGGGGTGTTATGCTTCTTGGCGGGTGGGTTGGCGGGTCTTGGGGCATTCCTGGGAAGGTCTAATACCGGGTACAAGTGGTTGGGACAAAATCCAGGCCGATTTTTTTTGGGCTATTTCTGACATTTTGCTCAATGTGGCCTTTTCGGGGGCCTGTTTGGGGGGCTTCCTGGTGTTTGTGGGTGAGTTTCGGGGTCTGGGAGCACTGCTGGGACACTCTAATCTTGATTGCATTTGCTTTTCAGGAAATCCGTCGTGGCAACCCCGACTTATGGCCTAGCTACGCAGCGCGTTTGGACCGAAGGCCGAGAAATATTGCAAGTATGAGATTTTGCTTTTGGCCTGTTTGGGGGTGTTATGCTTCTTGGCGGGTGGGTTGGCGGGTCTTGGGGCATTCCTGGGAAGGTCTAATACCGGGTAGAAGTGGTTGGGACAAAATCCAGGCGGAAAAGCCTTTTGGCACTTTTTGTAACTTAGGGTTCGTTAGGGTTAGCCCTAGCAGCAGGATTGCATGTGTTTCGGGGTGTTCTAGATTTTTGCAACTGAGTTCTGTGGTCTTAGAGCACTCGTGAGAATGTGTAATTTTGGTTGCAAGTCATTTGAAGAAAATTCATGGTGGGAAAGGGGGGATTTGGCATAGTTAAAGAAAGCCTTTGCCACTATTCTTAACTTAGGGTTCGTTAGGGTTAGCAGTATTTCTATTGCATGTGTTTGAGTGGGGGGGATTTCGAGTCTTAGAGCGATGCTGGCTATGGCTACTTTTGCTTGGTTGCTTGCAAGTGGTTTGAATGCAATCCACGGTGGGTAAGGGGTAATTAGGAAGGGGGTACTTCGGCCTACTGTTACTTTCAAAGTAAGTTTTGTCACCAGTTTTCTGCTAGGCCTCGTTTTTTGAGATTTGATTGGGGGTCTTCTACATTTTTGCGACTGGCTTTAGTAAGGGTCTGGGTGGGAGCACTGCTAGGAAGATCTAATTTTGTTCTAAAAAACACTTTACAGTACACCTAGCTTGAGGGTAAAGATCCGCTACATTAATTTGCTCATACTTATTTATCCTTCAAAAGGTGACTCAGACAGAGTACGCACTTTCAAAAATATTGTACTGTCTACTAGGAAAATCAAATTGTGACTTTTTGCACTCCACAGCCTACATACCTTATATTTATTTATCAGTGGTGTTGTAATATTATATCACTTCCTGTTTTTCCTTGAATAATTACAGGCCGGGTTTCAGTCTCTGTAATGGGGAAAAAAGTATGGAGTCAGGCTTTACAGTAGCGAGCCACAATTCAGCATCAGGCAGGCAGTGGACAGGGTGTCTTCTGGTGACCAACATCGATGGACGAAGCGTCGGCTGCAATGGAGGAGTGCCGCTAATAAGAGGATTTTTTTTCTGCAGGCAACTTACTTACCACTTCCAACAGGACCACTACAACCACATAGATACAGTATCCCTTGCCTTTTTCTCTGACTGTGACTGCATTTCTTGAATCTCTCTCTGCTTCTAAATTGATCCCTTAACACATCACTTAGTCCACTCCACTATCACATCTGCACCACACATAGTCATTTGTAAGTGCTCCTACGTAATTCGCAAGTCGCAGCACGCCCCAGGCCGTAGAGGACTGGGATGGCCCCAATGATGAAGCATGTCACCAAGGGGCAACCCTGGTGAGTGAGGGGACACCTAGAAAAAAAGCAATTTCTCCTTTTCTATCTACTATACCTTCCAGACCAACCCCACTGAGTGTTGTTGTGAATGGATTTATAGTGACCAGCAAGGCTCTCGGGTATCTGGCTACAGAGACCTTATGTTGAATATCGTTATCAATAATTCCACACAGGCCCTGTACTGTCGCATTCTTTCTTCCACAGTTGTCGAATGTACTACTTACTTTTCACTGACATGCATGCAGTAGTGCATGCACTTTCAAAGATTGATGGATAGGTTTGTACCCAAAGATTTGTTTATGTTCAATTGTTTGTCTATGCTGTGCTTTTTTTTACAGGGTGTCTTCTGGTGACCAACATCGATGGACGAAGCGTCGGCTGCAATGGAGGAGTGCCGCTAATAGGAGGATTTTTTTTCTGCAGGCAACTGACTTACCACTTCCAACAGGACCACTACAACCACATAGATACAGTATCCCTTGCCTTTTTCTCTGACTGTGACTGCATTTCTTAGATCTCTCTCTGCTTCCAAATTGATCCCTTAACACATCACTTAGTCCACTCCACTATCACATCTGCACCACACATAGTCATTTGTAAGTGCTCCTACGTAATTCGCAAGTCGCAGCACGCCCCAGGCCGTAGAGGACTGGGATGGCCCCAATGATGAAGCATGTCACCAAGGGGCAACCCTGGTGAGTGAGGGGACACCTAGAAAAAAAGCAATTTCTCCTTTTCTATCTACTATACCTTCCAGATCAACCCCACTGAGTGTTGTTGTGAATGGATTTATAGTGACCAGCAAGGCTCTCGGGTATCTGGCTACAGAGACCTTATGTTGAATATCGTTATCAATAATTCCACACAGGCCCTGTACTGTCGCATTCTTTCTTCCACAGTTGTCGAATGTACTACATACTTTTCACTGACATGCATGCAGTAGTGCATGCACTTTCAAAGATTGATGGATAGGTTTGTACCCAAAGATTTGTTTATGTTCACAATTCTTTGTCTATGCTGTGCTATTTTTTCTTGTCTCCCAAAACCTTTCCCAAAAACCCCCGTACCCATCCATTTTTCAAACCCTAACCCTCTTCCCTCGGGCTGTGTGGTTTTGATTGATGTGTGACTAAATTACAGCAATAAATCCACACACTTGCTGGGGAGGATAAGGTGATAGCAACAGGCTGGTGAAGAAATCCGAGGATATATTCTTACTCTGCTTGACAAAGAACCATTGCTAATGTGAAAGAACTTCAACCGAATTAGTAGTTATACATTACCATTTGTTAGGCTACAATGTGGCACTGTTCTACTGTACTTCTGTCACCTGCTATATTCTCAGTTGTACCGTTGAATTGCTCAGGAGGACAAACCAGATTTCATTTTCTTTTTGTTCATAGGCATGCAACTGCCACTGTGTCACACCACTAGTACCACCGCTATGAGGAAATTTTATCCGACCAAGATTGCCAACCTTATTCGCTGTTTCCCGTGGAGCCAGCCCTGGGTCTAGCCCTACTTTCAAACGCAAATTACAGGTAAGATAAGCGTTTGGTGGTTTGGGGGTATAATGGAGTATTAGTACGAGAGACGAGAGACTGAAGGTAGTACTACTAAAGTCCTAGGACTCTTGGATTCACTTCACTTAGTCTGTGAGAGGCACTTAGTGTTGAAAACATTTGGGCATTTACACTTAAAGGAAGAAAATGGAACTAAACTTTCAGGAAAACAAAGTCACTGTTAAACCCCCACCCACCAGGCAAGCAGTAAGAAACGGGTATGCTCAGATAAAGTTTGAAAAAGTATATTTATATCCCTAACAAAATAATCTCCCGCAAGACCCTCCCTAACCCCAACCATTGTCCTTCAAAAGTCCCCAAAAACCCAACTCCCAATTCCCACCCCCCAAAAGTCTCAAAAAAAGGGGCAAGGGACACTATGGGTGGATGCTGTCAACGTTTTGGGCATGGGCATCATGCTCTTGGCGGAGCAAGGCGTGCTCTACGCGGAGCCCCTCCAACTGGTTGGAAAAGTGGTGGAGCTCCTGCTGGAGGCGGGACACCATCAGGGTACTGCGGCGCAGGCGTGCCTTCAATGCCTTGTAGGTGCAACGGCTGTGAGAGGAAGCTGTAGCTGTTGTCCTTGCTACTCGGCGGTGGCGTTTGGCTTTGGCAGCCCGGCTCAGTCTGGGTGGACCACTGTGCTGGGTGGCACTGGCAGCCCGTGGGGGAACGGAGGCCGATGCAGACGACGTAGTTGTTGTGGTCGACTGCACACTTTCTTCGTCCTCCAGGGCCACCAGCCGCCGATTTTCGGCCACAGTGGCATCGATCCGCCGTTGCCAGGCCGCTCTAGCCAGCTCCTTCCTCCTTGTTCGTTTGGAAGGAGAACCTATATGAAGAAAGAAAGACATAGTCTGTAACCAATGCTCTTTAAGATTAACTCAATCATTCAGCAGAAATTTGTGTTGCACTACAACTAGCAACTTGCAAACGCATTACATAACTATTGAGGCCAGTATCTATCTAACCTCACACTTCTTCATCCTTGCTCTAACATTAGTGGGAGTTTAAGGAACAAATTCTACGAGCACTATGGACTTCCATTGGAGTCGACTATGAAAGTACACCAGTCTTATTCTTCTTCTTGTCTCTTGTTTTGGAAAATTGGTACGTTATCTTCTGCAAGCCGGCATAATGGCAGCGCAGTAAACTTGCACCCGAGAAAAAGAGACGCACGCCATGAGGAGTGACCTAGACTTGCGTTGCGTTACTGTACCCGTCCAGAACATGCAGGTGGTGAAGCTCTTACTTTTCTATTACGGGTGGCACTGAGAATACTCTGTTACAACTCAAGGGCTACTGCTTAATTAATTTAACTTTCACCCTACAGTGGAAATGAGTACTAGAAATGGAAAATTGAAGAAGATAAATAATCTGATTATCTATCACTTCACATGGGATGTTTTTGCTTATATATGGGATGACTTTAGGTGCTTTGCTTTTTATTGAGTGACCAGTGATACATCCACACATGAATGACTGAGTACTACTAAACTTATTAAGAGAGGTAGGGAGTGGCCACCGTAATAACCGGATCTATGCAGTGCTTGCAATACAAACTACTGCTACTATTGATGGTAGTATTTGGACAAAATTAAAAGTTCTTTTCCTTGCCTTTCCTACACTGGAACGGACGTGCGGGTGCAGTGTTACATGCTCTTCAAAGTTACACTTAGTTCATCCACTGACCGTCTACTCTCTCTAGATCATGGGTACTCACAAACTTTCTCTCAGGGGCTACATTTACAGTGTAGTTTGGGGCCGAGGGCCGCACTGGTGGGGGCGGAGTCAGAGGGGGCGGGGCTAAAGCAAAACGATAACTTGTGACCATGAGGTTGCACACAGGTCCCTGCAGCAGATGCCCTCATCCACTGAGCCACCAGACCCAGCATTTACATACATCTCTCTCCCTCCTGCTCTCCCTCCTGCCCTCCCTCTCCATCTCTCTCTCCCTCCTGCCCTCCCTCTCCCTCCCCCTCTGTCATGTCACTGTGTGTGTGTCTATCTGTGTCAGCCTTCAGCCCGGGTTGAGACCACTTCCTCAACGCGCACACACAGACAACAACACCAAAGTACTTAACAGGTCTTTAAAAGACCATTAACATATTATTGAGGCTTTGTTTGTTGTAGCGCCCCTGCTTCTCCACCCTGACAATCACTGCTTGCCCGGCCCCACAGAGCAGAGGCTTTGTTCTATTTCACCTCTTTGTGGCCTTGCATCTCCACTCTGCTCTGTGGGGGCCGGGGGAGCAGTGATTGTCAGAGTGGAGATGCAGGGGCGCTAACAGGTGAAATACAAAAAAGCCTCTGCTCTGTGGGGGCCGGGGGAGCAGTGATTGTCTGCAAGGTCTGCGCACCGCCAAGGAAGGCTTGCCGGGCCACCACCGGCCCGCGGGCCGTACTATGAGTACCCCTGCTCTAGATACACATATGCTATCTAAGAGTCAGATAGTAGCATGATCCAGGTATATGGACACATACAGTTTCTGTGTCACCCACCCAGGCTGTTGTCCTTCCACCCATCATTGCTTCATCATTCACCCAGCCATGCATCTCATATTCTTGCCTTCCCAGCTAGTCTTCAATCTCAATAAGTAAGGAATATATAAGAGCTTACCTCTGGCCGCCACCACCACCGTCTCAACTCTCACAGCCGCCGCCTCCTCCCCTGAAGAATCGCCCTCCGCCTCCGTGTCGAGCACCACCACCTCCACACTGGCCCCGCCACCAGATGTTCCACCTACAAAGTACATTTAAGAATGTTAGAATAAAGCACTCACTAGTCTTTGGTCTAGGAATGAAGACATGTGAAAACAATGTAATTTGTGACTGTCTACGTTAAAGTAAAAAAAAATGTCCCTTTTTCCAGGGAAGGTTGTCTTGCTGCACTTTTTGGCACAACTGATGAAGGCTGTTTTTTTAACACGCACCATTTTTCTCCACACAGACAGAAGATGGACTTCTAACAACAAGATCAAGTTGAAACGAGGTGAGAGCTCGGCTCGACCACAAGAAATGTCTTCAATTAATCGTCAGCACTAACCACTTTTCCATTATCAGTTAAACGTTTAGTTTTATTATGACTTCATTTTAATAAATGTGTTTACTTTTAATAAAGCTTTTAAACTTAAATACAATCTGTGTTTTTTGGTCCAGACTAGAGTGACTGAGCGAAAGGTTTTGCAATTTTTGCAAGCATGAGTCCAGATAGAACACTTCAAAAGACATTATAGACAATCCCAGAGGACTGCACTAAGTTGATAGAGCTATTGCTGACTAGAATCATGGGAGTTTCGCCAACCGTGCAATCTTAGTTAGCTACACAGACAGACTAATAAGAATAATCTAGTAATACCACAGGGAGTCATAGTAGAGGCAGGATAAGAATTTAGATACAGTCTACAAGAAGAGCAAAGACAATTTTGAAAAAAGTCAAATGAGGAACGCTAGGAAAAATAGGTACTAGTCTAAAATGAAAACTTACTGGGGCCAGCAGAGGAGCCCTCGCCTGCCCGATCCTGGCCCTGTTGAACAGCATCCGCCGCCTGCTGCTCCTGTGTCCTCCTCTCGCCCCTGGGGGGAGCTGACGTAGAACATGAAAGAAAGAACAGAAAACATGGATGATTGTTGCTTGTCAATGTCAACCAAATCAAACATTTCAAAAGAACAATAACAAAATATTTCCGCGAAATTATATTGATTAGGGTTAGTTTTCATTTATTTGCGGACCTGTGACTTCGAAAGTCACGTAACTCACTAAACAAAGTACTGAAACGTTCACCTAGGACTGGCAGGCAGCAGTCCGCAGGCAAGACGCAAAGTGACAGACAAACTCCATTGTGATTTCAGTCAGATCAGTGACAACACTAACAGTTGCCTGCTACATTAGCAGTCATTTAAATAGTCAAACTATCAATCCACCGCCACTATTTTTCTTATTGTCAGGGGTACAAAGGAAGGGGCAGATTTAAGCCCCTTGCGGCTCTTTTGCGCCGTTCTTGCGTGACTTTTGTGACGCAGCAGCTAAACAAAAAAGGGCGCCATGGTGCGGCGTATAATATTATAACAACGTGACGCATTTGGGAGATGCATCCCGTTATAAAGCCCTGCGCCATCAGGGGGCGTTCCGGCGCAAGGGAGGGCATTCCTGCGCTGGAACACATCCTAATAGTGGCTGAGGGAAATCTACAAAATTTCAATCAGTCACCTTTAGGACAATGATGCGTCACACAAACCCTGCACCTGCTTGAAGCAGACGTACGGCTTGACCCAGCATTGGGGAGATAAGGTACCCCAGAGCATTGCTGGAGCTGCGCCATCGTTGTGACGCAACTCCAGCAGTAAAGCTTCGGTGACGTTTTGGGCCCATGGTGCGCCGCATTGCAAATACGGCGCACCATGTTTGGTGGTGGTAGCGGGCCGCACAATTAATGGCGCATCCCTGCTACTTTGCAGGGATGCGACGGTAATTGCAATTATGCCCCTTAGGGGCATACTTACTTACGCGTTCTGGCGCATCTCCAGAGATGCGCCAGATCAAATGCGTCACGCAAAACTACCCTTGCGACACGGCAGATGCGCCTCATTTACAATGCGGCGCGCCCTGGCGCAAGGGTAGGCACTTGCGTGACGCATCTCGTCACGTAAGAGCGGCGCATCGCTGGAGTCACGTCGCCAACGCAATGCAACTCCAGTAATGCTCAGGGCCACCCAATACTTAACCTGCTGTGTCAGTCCTTTAGCCTGCTTCGAGCAGACATAAGGAATTGAATTGACGTAGCAGCGTCGCAGAAGTGCCTGCGTTAAATCTTGTAGATTTCACGCAGGCAATTTTGCGAGGCGCACAGCCGCCGGACCGCCCACCCTGCGTACTAGGAACGCACCCATTGTGGTGCAGGCCCATGGCTTTATAACGTGACGCATCTCCCTAGATGCGTCATGCTGTAAATGACTCGCAGGGATGCGGCACGTTTACGCCGCTGTTGCGTCACGCAAGGCAACGTAAACGTGGCGCAAGGGGCTTGTAAATGTAATCTGCCCCCTAGTGTCTAGCATTACGCAGTTCTGTAAAGTACACTCATGCATAATAGTTACTCAGGCCAATGAGACCACGAAATAGAAAACAAATAAGCATAGTAGCAACGCCACTGAGAAGGAGAGCAGTGCACCTGAAATGCACAGAAGATTTTGAAATATAATTTAACTACAATGTAATCGTCATCAGCGGCATTATTGGCTTGCTCCATGTAAAAAACAAATATTTGCAATACAACAACACAGAGCAGGAGAAAACATCATAGTAGTGAGTGATTAAAGGGCTACTACTACTCACCAAGCCCGGGGATCTCCAAGCCGAGCTGGTCCAGCAGGTCGCGCTCGCGGTCCAGGAGGTCCGTCCAGCGATGGGTGACCTGGCTGTAGGTGCGCTGGACCCCGTAGAGGTGGGATATGGCCCAGCACACCTTCTCCCACCGCTTCCGGCGCTCCCGCATGTTGTAGCCGCCGGCCGCGATCCTGCCGCCTCCCGCGATGGTCCTGGGCAGGCGGCGCTGGACGAAGTAGACCAGCGCGCCCACTTCCTCCGGGCTGAATATCTCCCGTCGCGTCACCTGCTCCCCCCTCAATCTCCCGCATGCTGTCCTGGCACTGGGTCCAGCACTACTCCCCGCCGCCGCTGCGGCCCTCAAGTGCCTGGGCAGCTTCACGGCGCCTGGCTTGACCATGGTCTGGGCAGGTAAGGTAGGAAGAAGTAGAAAATTAAGAAAGAATAGGATAGGGAAGAAGAAAAGAAAAGAGTTTAAAAAAGTAGTTTAAAAGTAAAGAAAAATAGCAGAAAAGACAAAAATATACAGCTAGGAAAAGAGAGGGATAGATAAGAAGCAAAATCGTAAAAAAAAAACTGAAAACAAGCAAAGGATGGCAAAGATACCAAGAGGATTAAACACCATGCCCAGACACAGGAAATGAATGAAAAACAAGATGGCCGGCGCCCGTTCACGAGCGCGAAAGTAAGTTCGCGCGAGATTTTCCTCGCGATCTCGTGCGAACCTCTAGATTTCCCGCGCGATCTCGTGCGAACCTCTACTCGCAATGCGCTTACTGCGCGAGATTATACATAGCGGGCGGAAACGGAAATACGTCACGCAAACAAAATGGCCGAGCCCGTACTCGACCTTGGGGTAAATTCGCGTGTTGCGCTGCAAGCGGCTCGCGAATACTGCAAAAAAACTCGCGAAACAACAAGCCGCAAAAAAATAAAATGCTCATTCGCACGAATTGGCGGCTTCCGCGGTCGGTTTCGCACGACGCCGCGCCCCGCGAATAGCGCGAAAAAAACGAAAAACGATTTCAGCAAAAGCAAAAGCAATGAGCAGGTGCAAAAGGTCAACCTCATGATTTGTAACGAGTCTTTGTAGTGCTTCCTGAGGGGGCCCTCCAGAATTCGGTTGCCTGCTTGCAACTATTGTGTGACCCTGCTCTGACCTTAACTGTATGCCACAAAGGTCCTGATTTACAGCTAAAGGAGCAGACAAGCAGGTGCCAGGCTGGAACTTGAAATTCTTTCAGTGACACATTAATTAGCCCCTAATTCATTATTGTCAGTTGGGGCAGGGCAGGTGTTGTTAATAAACTAACCCCAAATTAATTCATGTCAGTTCAAGCAGGGCAGGTGGGCTTGCTTTTCCCCCCCATCTTCTACAGTGATGATGAACCAGAGGGTGGAATTAATGTAACAGAGGGTGGCATGGGTCAAAGAGAGGGTGCCAGTGGTGAAACAGAGGGTGCTGGGAGGCTGTGATGATGAACCAGACGTAGAAACAACATAGTCGCGACCGTTGCGAGCCGACAAGTAAGTTCGCAATTGCGAACTAGTACCAAATCCTCGCCAACTGGCAGAAACAATTGCGAACACACAAAAAAAAATTCAGAAATTCGCGGGAATTCGCGGATTTTGCGGATTGCGAGTTCGCAAATCCGCAAAATTCGCGAACGCGAGATCCGCAAAATTCGCCCATGCTTAGTTTATCTCTGGTTTTGTTGTAGAAGACACTTGGGGAGAACCCCCCAAAAAATGTATTTAAATCAGATTTGCCTCTGAGCAATGCCTTTACACTTGGTACTTTAAAAGGTAACTATAGCTGCTCATAGTGTCATAAAGTACACAGAGACGATTCAACATGACCCCCGCAATGTTTTGCTTTAAATCGCATTCAATCCATCTTCCAAACAAGCATTATAAAAATGACATAAGTTAGATCACCTAATCTACTTAGAAACAGGCCTCATCGCTGATTTGGACCCAAATTGAGGTGGGGAGGGGCAGACATACCACAGACCAGCTTGTTGGTGTGGAAAAGCCAGCTTTATTGGAAACAGGTGTACCTTACAAATACATACCCTTGGCCTGTGCCGAACAAACTAAGCCTCACTAAATATGTACTTCCTAACATACCCCGCTCCCCCAACCCTAAAATTGGATCCCCCCTGTAACAGTTATAAACACCAACTTGCAATTTCCAACTGTCCTACCTACTTAACTATATAGCTTCTTATATCTATCAACTGTAAACCCAGACCTCATAACTCCCCCCTGCACTATTAGAAAAAAACACACCACTCGAAAGTCATCCTATCGGCTTTCGACCCCCCCCTTAGGCATCCTGTCTCTTAGGATATCGGCACACTACTATGGCCCTATCCAGTGCCTCTTTCAACTGCACAATGTACAACTCCATCCCATACTGAGATAGGTGTACCCCGTCCTCCAGAAAAAATTACACTGCCCAATAGCGTAACTCCGGATGTTCCATCCTACCCAGGCCTTCCTTCTTGCAAAAAACACCTCATCTCCCTGTTAATTTTCGTGCGCTCCCTCTCTATGGCCGCCAGCCGTTCCGCTCCTCTCCATATCAGCCTCGGTACAAATTCAGACCATATAACATGGCAGCCGGACCACTGGCGCTGCACTTCCAACAAATGTGTCTTCATCTGCTTAACCAAAGCCAGACCCTTGCACTGTACCAAATCATTCTCCCCTATGTGTATAATCAGCACATCCGGACACACTCCCCTCTTGACCACCTTACTCATCGCTGGCAACAGCTCATGCCACCGCATACCCCCTTTTCCCTGCCATTAACACACAAACAATCCTGGGTCCAATCCGAGATTCAAACTCCGTCCCTTTTCCCATTTTGCACGTTCCGCCCTTTTCACGAAGGAATGACGATAGACAGTAACGCCTCCGCCAGTCCCGCCACTGCACATGTAAAGACACATATGTGAGCCACAAGAAAAACGCCATCAAGTGTGGTCCTCCAACCCCCTTCCCCGCAGCCTAATATACATCTTATAGCAGTCCGACTTCCAACGACCTAAGCGCATGAGTTCCTCCCGCCCCCAACCCTGTTGTGCTGCATCCGTCGCTGTCCCAATGTGGAATGAGTGTGTCCCAAAAACCCTTGAGTCCTCACCCATGGCACGTAGGGCGTGCCGCAGGACCCCTAACAACTGAGACGCCGTCACCCTGCTATGGTCACCCCCACAGAAAACTGACCCCTCTGTCTGCGTCGTCAACAACCTGCCCCACACTGCCGGGCACACCTCACTTGACTCCACCGGACCCAGCACAACCCAAGTCCCCACCCCCCGTTGGCCGGTCTTGGAACATCGCAATCTCACCGCCACCTGCCGGGTCCGCAGGCCCACGTCCCCCCAGAGGATCCCGGGCTCCCGTTGATCCCCACCAGCTCAGAGACTCGGAACGGCCCAAAATACATCCAGGACATGAGCATGGAAAAAAGCACAGTGTCTTCCCGATTGGCAGGCGACGACACACACCGGCACCCTTCTCCCATGCCCAACCTTCCAACAAACGCGCCCCCAGTTCCCCCGCAGACGGTGCATAGCCCCACCAAAACTTCCCCATCAAGGCGATAGCCACCAATTTCCCAGCAATCGCCACTTTTGACATCCCTTGTCCATTATTCGCAGTATAAACTGCACCACCTGCTCGCACCGCTGCCAGCGACCATCCTGCTGCACCGCCCCACCATCCCGGAACTCCCGCCATGCCTGTTCGTACGCTTTCCAGGTAGAAACCGCCACTGAAGCTCTTACCAGCTGTTCGACTCAGTTTCTCCCGCATGGCACAGCCCCAGCGGCACCGGCGTCTTGTGTTCGTCCGCCTCTGATGCTAGCCCATGGAACATCTGCCACTGTGAACGAGACAAAGCATCCGCAATGTCATTGTCTATCCCGGGAACATGCCGAGCTTGAAACAAAATATCATGCTCCAAAGACTTCATAATAAACACCCTCATCAACTTGAGCACCTGCGGGTCCTTGGCGGACTGTCTGTTAACGACCTGTACCCCCGCCATGTTGTCCACCTACAAAATCACCCGCTTATGCGCCAACTCCGACGCCCACACTGTCACTGCTACCACCAGTGAGAAGAGCTCCAAGAAAGCAATGCTCCGTCCCCCGCCTTGTCAATGCGACGGCCATTCCTCCGCACTCCACCGCCCCTGCCAATACAAACCAAAAACGCCCATCCCCGGCTGCATCCGACGAAATGGTGACATCCCATTCCCAGTCCTCCGGGGGCACCATGGGCACCCCATTGAAACTCTTGAGAAAAGCCTGCCACATGCGCAGGTCCTCTTTTGTCCCTGCTGACAAGCAGAGGTGATGGTGCAACAACGCCAGACCCAACCGCCTGCAAAATATCCGGCCTGCCCGAACGCAACACGCAAAATTCAGATGACCCAACAGAACCTGGACCTCCCGCACCAACACCTTCCGCTTCCTCAACATACCATCCACCAATGCCACCATAAGCACCTTCTTGCCCTCCAGCAGGCGTGCTTCCATGGCCATGGCATCGAGCTCTATGCCCAGAAATGACAGCACGGTACTAGGACCCTGCGTCTTCTCTGGCGCCAAGGGCACACCCAGGTAACCCATGAGTTCCATAAAACCGTCCAGCTGCTGGTGGCAGTCCGCCGAACCAGGCTCTCTCACCAAGAAGAAGTCATCTAGGCAGTGGGCCATCGTCGCCTTACCGGTGTGCCAGAAAACGCCCCACTGCAAAAAGGTCTTGAAGCGCTCAAACAAAGCGCACAAGATCAAACAGCCTATGGGCAGCGCCTTATCCACAAAGATGTCCCCGTCTATCTGAATCCCTACCAACTGGTGATCTTCCGGATGCACCGGCAGCAGTCTGAAGGCCGACTTAATTTTGCATTTTGCCATGAGGGCCCCCTCCCCCACCGAAGCCACCAGCTGCTGCGCCACATCCACGGACGAATAGGACACAGAGGTCAGCTCCGTCGATATGTAATCATTCACCGACCTCCCCTCCGGCCATGACAAATGCTGAATCAGGCGAAATTGCACCCGGCTCCTTCTTGGGCACCACGCCGATAGGGGAAATAATTAAGTCCGGAATGGGCGCCTCCTGAAAGGGCCCCGCCATCCGCCCCTCACGCACCTCCTTAAACAACTTTTCCCGTACAACCGCCTTATGCGCATTGACCGATTTCAAATTCTCCACCCACCGAGCAATCCGAGGACCCTCATACCCCAAGCGAAAACCCTTCTGGAAACCCTGGCGCAGAACACCCGCGTCTTCAGTGCGTGGATAGGACGCTAGGAGGGTCTCCAGCTGCTCCAGCCTAACCGGCGTATGAGCCTTTTCCCAGTGCCCCCGCCCCCTCTTTTCTCCCCTGCCCCCAGATTGGGTCCCTGCTGTCACCGGCTGTTGTCCCTGCGGACCACCTCCCACCCCCCAGCACCCCACCACCGGGTGACGCTTCCCGCACTTGGAGCATTCGTGCCTTAAGCGGCAATACTGTCTGCCACACACCTCCTTGTTGTTGTCCCAACAGGCTTCGACCGCGGCACTAGTGACAGCCCCCCCTTGTCCCAGCCCCCCAAGGGTGGGGCGAGCCTGAAAGGAACGAGGAACCAGCTGCAAGCCGCTGGCCGTGAAAATGTTGTTACCAAACTTCGCACCCCCCCCATCGTCTGGTGATACAGGTCCGCATATCCCGCCACTTCGCGTCTGGGTCCCCCGTCAATCGCGCCCGAAACTCCTCTTCATAGTATCCACGCGTATCCCCATACGTGACCTGTGCCCTTTGGATCACGTCCATGTATTTGAAAAGCGTGACCGCCCGCTCCGGGTACTTCTCACTGTATACGCTGGCGAATATCAAAAACCCTGCCAACCAATTTTCAATCGTTAAAGGCACCTTCGGCCACTTCGCCAGTTCCTGCTCCTCCTCCTTTGATCCTTCCTTCGCCGTCAGCTCCGATGCAGGAGCTTCAAAATATCTACATAATCCCCTTTCCAAATTTTCTCCTTGTTGGCCGAAGGACAGGTGCGCACCCAGGGGTTTTGTGATGCCCATATATGGGAGCTTACGCACCAGTAAATCGTGGCTCTCCTTCCCACTGTCACCCCCCTTGGCACCCCCATCCGGCTTAACGGCCCCTTCCCCACCGACGCCCTCCGCGTCCGGGCCCACACCCATATCCTTCACGTACGTCCCCTTATTAAGTCGCACTCCTTCCTCCCCTAGCATCAGTGCCCCACCCGACCCGCTTCCTGCTCCGACAGCCTCCTTACCTGACGTCAAGGTCGGCGTCCGCACCGTATCCCCCGCCTAACCAGTTGAGCAGGGGGGGCCGCCACTCTCTCCGATCTGCTCCTCCTCGAGGCCTGCAACTCACTAGGAACAACATTACTCTGTTTCCCCCCACCACGCCCCCACCCCTCCCAAATCTCTCCTTCCTCCTCGCTGTCTTCATCAAAATCCAAGTGAGACCCCTGTAGAGCCCCATCACACCAACGGTCGCCCTCCATGGGCTCCAGCTGACTAAGCCCCGACTACTCCCTGCAGTTACGCAACAATTCACCCGAAGCCAATACACTCCCTCCTCCTCTCCTAAGGTTCCATCTCAGGGTCCCGATCGGTACTGACAGACCTCCGTCCCTGACCCCCAGCGGCCGTTTCGACCCTTTGGGGTGGG
Source organism: Lissotriton vulgaris (assembly GCF_964263255.1). Taxonomy (NCBI): domain Eukaryota; kingdom Metazoa; phylum Chordata; class Amphibia; order Caudata; family Salamandridae; genus Lissotriton; species Lissotriton vulgaris. The sequence continues at coordinate 1,358,472,380 of NC_141696.1, forward strand.
GCTGGCGCGGGACCTACCACCCCGCCTCTCATAGGGCTTAATTGCCCGGTCCCTCATGGGAGTGTGACCGCCCGCATAAAGCAGAGCCGGCCCATCCTCTGGACGAGTTGGAGCCGCATTCTGCTCTCCCGAGCACCTCGCCATCCGTTCCTGTGCGGAGAAATATGTGGAGTCCGGCATGCTGGGGTTAACATGATTCCCTACCCCTTTTGAACCCCCGCTTCCCTCCACAGTCCCCCTGACCTCCTCCCCCACCCTGCTGAATGCCCCCCTCGCCGCGCCCGGGTGTCCCGTCACCTCGCCCTCTCCCTCTCCAGACCCCGCCAACCCCACACCCCATCCCCCCAACTGCCCCCTCCGCCTCCCCCTCACTCTAAGCCAATGTGTCCAATTCCCGCTGCACCGAGCCCCCACCCCCATGTTCCCCCTGTGCCCCACCGATCCTCCCCTCTCGGGTCCCTGAACACCCCAAACCCCCCTACCCTCCATGTGTCCTGACCCCACCAACTGAGCCGGCCCGCCCCCCAAGGCCCTCCACTCCATGTCTGCCCCCGCCCCCTCGCCCTCCAATTCCTCACACCCAGACCCCCGCGACCGGAACTGCCGTCGCTGTCATCCTACCCCCCCATGGTGCATTGGCCTGGCCCCCCACCGCACTCCCAACCCCCGTAGTGACACCCCCAGTACTCACCCCCCCAGCATCCTCCCCTGCGCCACCCTCCCCCTCTGTGTCCGAGCTGTCAATGAGGAGGGGGGACACCCCCACAATGACCTCGTGCCCAGGGGCATTCCCCCTCCTGCTCACTCTCTCGCACTTGTGAACCCCCATTGGGCCCCGCCACTGAGCACTCCCCCCCTCTCCTGCACCCCAACTCCATGCACCGGCACCGCCATCATAGCCCCCCAGCCCCTCTAAAAACGAAAGCTGCGGCCGCGAGACATTGCCCCACCGCGCCGAGCACTCTTCCCTGCTCCCCGGCCCGCCCCCAAACGCCACCGCACATGCGGCGGCTCTACAGCCAGGACCGCCGCTGCGGCGTCGCTCGATGCGCGCCGCGCCGGCCTTACCTTGACACCGGGGCCTCAGTAGTAGTAGTAGTAGTAGTAGATATTTATTGAGCGCATATTTCACCCTGAGGTCTCATAGCGCTTTGCCAACATAAAGACTAGAGGGGAGAAACAGAGATTAGAATAACCAAGTTTTAAGATCTTTTCGGAAATGTTTGGGCTTCATTTCCTGGCGAATTTGTTTCTGCAGTGAGTTCCATAGCTTAGGAGCAGCTTTGGAAAAGGACCTGTCCCCATTTTTTACAGTCCGAACCTTGGGGATCTTCAACAGGAGCTTATTGGATGAGCAAAGGGGGCGCCCTGACTGATATTTTACCAGTTTCTTTGCTAGATAGACAGGACCCAGGTTGTTCAAGGTTTTGTGGATAAGGCAATATAGTTTAAAGGAGACCCTCTTTGTTATTGGTAGCCAATGTAGGGCCTGACAGCCGCCCCACAGTTGGCCGCAATTAACAACTGGCTCACGGCGGCAGGTGATGAATTCGCCCCCCTCAAGCGGCTTTCAGTTAAACGGGCCCACGCAGCCAATCGTTGGTTTACTTCCGACCTTAAAGAAAAAAAACTAGCTGCAAGAAGGGCCGAACGAGTCTGGAGAAGAACTTACGACCCTGCCCTAAAAACCATCTACTTGGCCGTTCTGCAAACCTATAAAAAGAGCATCCTGGAAGCAAAAGCCGAATATTACACCAACAGGATAATGGTTGCAGAGTCACAATCGAAGGAAATCTTCTCCACTGTCCATGAACTTGCCTCATCCACCAGAGCCACGGCAACCATCCCCCCGTCCCAATCCCTCTGTGACTCGCTCAACGAGTTTTTTATAGACAAAGTTGTTAAAATTAAACACAACATCCCCCCCGCCCTCCTCCACCTTTGTTGATCCTTCCCCTCTGCCCACCACCGTTAAACTGACTAACTTTCCACTTCTAACTGCTGACACCCTTTTCCCTTTGCTCCAACAGGTCAAATCAGGCTCTCCCCTGGATTTTGCTCCTGCTTGTACTCTCAGGGAAGTCTACTCAGCCTGCCCTACCCCCCCTTTAACCCTTCTTAACGACTCACTCATTCACGGTCACGTTCCCAGTTCACACAAATCGGCGGTTGTCATCCCAATCTTAAAAAAATTGGACGCCGATCCCTCCACTCCCTCCAATTACCGCCCCATCTCACTCCTCCCTTACCTTGCAAAAGTCCTGGAAACTCACATCACTTCTACTCTGAGCACTCACATTGAGGCAAATCACTACCTCTCCCCCCGCCAAGCTGGTTTCCGTCCCCTGCATTCTACAGAAAAAGTGGTCATCTCAGTCATGGACAAGCTGCGTGAAGGTATCGACATCAACCTTCCGCAAGCCCTGATTCTCCTAGATTTATCCGCCGCTTTTGACACGGTGGACCATACCATCCTCCTTAACCGTGGCTTAGCCTTTTCTTGGCTGGAGTCTTTCCTTGCTGGGAGAACACAGGGAGTCCGCTTGACTGGCTTTGCGGCGGCCTCTCGCAAGGTAGAATGCGGGGTCCCTCAGGGTTCATCACTTTCCCCTCTTTTGTTCAACCTTTACATTTTTCCCCTCATTTTTATGTTACAGCAACTGGAGGTCACCGTGTTTAATTACGCGGATGACCTCCAGTTAATCTTCAATCTGTCCCATTCCTCTTCATCTGCTCTGAACGTCCAAACAACCATGACTCTCATTCAAGATTGGATGAACTGCAGCCACCTCAAACTCAACCCGGACAAGACCGAGCTGGTCTTGACCGGAGGTGGCTGCAGTCCCTGGTCCCCTTCCTTTTGGCCCCCCTCCCTTGGTGCCCCACCACTTCCTGTGTCCAAAGTGAAAACCTTGGGAATCCTTCTTAATCCCCAGCTCACTGTTCACCCGCAAGTCAGCTCCGTAGTTTCTTCATGTTTCTTTTCCCTTAGAGTAATCAGGAAAGTCTCTCGTTTCTTTTCCCCCTCAGCTTTGAAAATTATCATGTTGGCCATGGTACTCTCCCGTATAGACTATGGAAACTTGGGGGCAGATTTATGTTAACTGGCGCATCCCGAGGGATGCGCCAGTTAACATGCGCCACAGTGCGCCACAGCTACGCCACCCATGGTGCGCCGCATTTATGATGCGGCGCACCATGGGGCAAAAACGGCACAGATGCGTGACGCATCTGTGCCGGAAATGTGGCGCATTGCTGGAGTTGCATCGCAAGCGCGACGCAGCTCCAGCAATGCTCTGGGGGGGACTATTCTTTCAATGCTGCCTCAAGCCTTACGCCTGCTTCAAGCAGGCGCAGGGTTTTGACGCAGCATTGCCCTGAAAGTGACTGAGTGAAATCTCATAGATTTCACTCAGCCACTTTCAGGAGGCGTTCCTGCGCAGGAATGCCCCCCCTGCGCCGGAACGCCTCCTCATGGTGCAGTGCTGTACAACGTGACGCATCTCCTAGATGCGTCACGTTGTAAATAGGGCGCAGGGATGCGCCACGTTTCCGTGCCGTTGCGTCACGCAACGGCGGCGTAAACGTGCCGCAAGCCCTTCATAAATCTGCCCCATAGTCTATAATGGAGCCCCTGCATACATGATCCATCGACTACAACTGGTGCAGAACCAGGCGGCCCGCCTGATCCATGGCCTACCCAGATATCATCGGGTCACTCCATTACTCAAAACTCTGCATTGGCTCCCTGTGAGAGAGTGCGCCCTGTTTAAACTCGGCTGCCTCACATATCAGGCCAGATCGGGCACTGCTCCCGAGTTCATCCGTTCTCTCATTAAGCCATACTGCCCAGGCAGAGAACTTCGCTCGGCCCATTTGGCCCTCCTCACCATCCCCCGCTTCAAAAAGCAGAGGGCGGGCGGAGCGAGATTCGCTGTCCTGGCTCCAACATTTTGGAACTCCCTCCCGGTTACCCTACGCACCTCACCTTCTTATCTTTTGTTCCGGAAAAATCTTAAAACCTTTCTGTTTACACAAGCCTACCCTTAATCTCCCTGTTGCTGCCACCCACTGATCACCACTAGCGCCATGAAACCGCTGGGTATGCGAGCGCTGTACAAATGTTTTTTAAATTCAAATTCAAATTCTTAAGGCTCGGAGCTGATGGAGATTGGGAAGGCAGATTCCGGACCAGTCTAGCCACTGTGTTTTGCAACACTTGTAGTTTTGATAGAAGTCTTTCATTAATGGATGCAAACAGTGCATTGCCATAGTCCAATCGGTTGATAATTAGGCTCTGTACAAGGGGCAACCGGGAGCAGAGGGGAATCCATTTAAAGATTTTCCTTAGGGAGCGCAGTAATCCGTAACTGGTATGGACCAAGGAGTTGATGTGGTCCTTCATGGAAAGTTTATTGTCCATGATAATACCCAAATTACGAACTGTTATTTTGGGCGAAGGGCATGACCCGAGTGAGGGAGGCCACCAGTCCGTGTCCCATGTGTGTTGTGCGTCTCCAAAGAGCATAATCTCGGTTTTGCTCGCGTTAAGGAGCAGGTGATTAGTTGACATCCATTTATTTACTGATGACATGCATTGTTTGAATCTGCGCTGTGTGTCAGTGGGATCTGGATCAAGAGTGATCAACAATTGCATGTCGTCGGCATAAGATATTGTGTCAAAGCCATGGTCTCTGATAATTTTGGCCAGAGGCAACACATAAAGGTTGAAAAGTGTGGGACTTAAGATGGATCCCAGGGGGACGCCTTTATCAATGAGTTGGCTATTGGAACAGAAACCCCCTAATTGTACTGTGGTGGACCGTTCCGACAAGTAGCTTTTTAGCCACTTCAGAGCCGGGCCCTCGACACCAAACTCTCATAGACATTCCATAAGGATGCCATGAGAGACGTGTCAAAGGCCGCAGACAGATCGAGCAGAATGAGAATGGCCGACTGTCGGGCATCTAGGGAAAACCTGATGTTATCAATTATCTCCACCAAAGCTGTCTCGGTACTATGATAAGACCGGAAACCTGATTGAGATGAGTCCAAAAGATTGTTTTCTTCCAGATATTTTGATAATTGCTGGTTTACAGCCGCTTCCATTACTTTGCCAAACAGGGGTAGGAGAGAAATAGGCCTGTAATTGGCGAGTTGTTTGGGGTCAGCCGTTGTTTTTTTTTAGAATCGGTCTAATAATAGCTTTCTTCCAGTGTGCGGGCACAGTGGCTTCTGAAAGTGAGTGATTCAGGATATGGGTTAGGTTGGGGATGAGTGCTGGACCAATTATGCGTAGGATCTGTGCGGATGCAGGGTCAGTTGGTGAACCAGATTTCATCCTATTTAGTAAGACGGAAGTGTCTTCTTCTGTAAATTTCCTAAATTCTTTGAGATAAAGGGTGTTCAGGGGAGAGTTTTGTTCTGACTATGTGGTGTCTTGGTGACTTGTGGAAAGCATTTGTGGATGTCATTGATTTTGTTTACAAAGAATGTTGAGAGTGAGTCCGCCCCCTCCTGTGAGACAATATATGATGGTGTGTCTGAGGGAAGGTGTGTGAATTCCTTTACAATTTTGTAGAGTTCCTTGTGAGAATTGGAGGCTTGATTAATACGGGATCTAAGATAGGATATTTTAGCAGTAGCTATGTTATCCATATATTGTTGGTGTTGAGTTTTGTATTGATGCCTATCTGTTTTACTTTTTGTTCGTCTCCATTTGCGTTCTGCCTTTTTGACGGCACCCTTAGTGATTTTTAAGTCAGGGGTGAACCAGGGGGATAGCTTTTTGCGGCAGTTGATTTTGTTCTTCGGGGCAATAGAGTCTAAAGATTTGACAATGGCCGCATCAAATTTTATTGCTGCCTCATTTACGTTAATCATTTCAGAAGGGGAGATAGGGACAAAGGTTGTTAGGAATGATTCCAGGTTAATCTTGTTCCATGGACGACTGAACTTCGGCTCTTTCTTTGGGGCAAGTTGAGATAGCCTTAGACCCAATTGAAAGTTGAGAAGCTGATGGTCTGACCACGGGATGGGGAGAATTTGATTGATCTTAACGTGGTGTGAGTTAGTAAATAGCAGATCTAAGGTATGAACAGCGTTGTGAGTGGGACCTGTTATCAGTTGCTTTAAGCCCAGTGAGGCCAGGTTGGTGATAAGGTCTCCTGTATGAGAGTCATTTAGGAGCTCGGTGTGATAGTTAAAATCTCCAAGGAGTATAAACTTATCAGCCGTGAGAACATGTGGCGCAATCATTTTGTTAACTTATTTGAAAGGTGGGTTTTATTTCCTGCGGGTCTGTATAGGAGTGCCCCTTTCCATGTTTCGTTTCTTGTGCCTTGTAATCTAAAAACACAGATTTCCCCCCAGTCTACCTGGATGGCTTCTACAGTGTGTAATTTAATGTTTACTTTAAATGCAATAGCTATGCCTCCTCCTTTGTTCCCTATCCTATCATGCCTGATCATCTGGTAGTCAAGGGGGAGTGCTGTCATTAAATCGGGCTGTGAGAACTCGTTTAGCCATGTTTCGGTAAAGAAACAGAGGTCTGGCTTCTCTGAGTCAAGTAAAGATCAGATTTCCAGTGAGTGTTTGGGGAGGGAGCGTTTGTTACAATATAGTGCCTTTACAAACTCTGAAACTGGCTTAGATCGATGGGCAGTGAGAGAGAGGTGCTATTCCCTGTTGGTACGACTGCTTTAGTGATGTGTTGGCATTCTGGAGTAATAAGATGAAATTATTAAAAACAGTGATTATTTTTTTGCAATTCTAATAACAAACAAACAAAGTGCGGTCGTCACCTTCGCCGAGTCCGGGCTCTGGTCTAATGCCCTCGTAGTGTATGTGTCTGCTGCGCGTCCGCTCTGCACACTCCCTTTTGGCTGTAGGCAGTGGGCGGGACTGTAGCAGTAGCTAGAGTGCTAACCTCACCTTGAGACTGTGGGGGAGAGAAAATGGTGGAGTCGGCGCCGGACCAGGGGAGACTTCAGTGGTGTGGGGTATGCAGCGCAATTTAAAAAGCAAGTTATTAAAAACAGTGATTATTTTTTTGCAATTCTAATAACAAACAAACAAAAAGTGCGGGCGTCACCTTCGCCGCGTCCGGGCTCTGGTCTAATGCCCTCGTAGTGTTTGTGTCAGCTCAGCAGGTCTGTGTGGCCTGCCTCTTCTAAGAGGTGGAGGGCCTCCAGCACCTTCGGATCCGCATACTCCACCATCGCCGGAGACTCCACAATCTCCCACGTCGCGCACGGAAAGTGCCGCCCACAACACCTGGTAACCAGGAAAATACGCCGCACACTGCGCTCCGGCCCCCAGTCACCGCCACGAGGCCCACGCAGACGAAAAGGCTCCCAGAAATGCAGCCCTCCACCCACAACAGGAAAGCCCGCAAGGCACCAACACAGCCCACTACCACAGGCCTAACACCACACCACAGTCACAGGCCCCACCAGCCAAACCGATAAAACCTCCCAGAACACCTACAGCCGGCTGCTGGGACACTACCACCAAAATGGTGGGTAGTTTTACAAAATGTCCGGCTAAATATGCCACCAGCCCAAAGGTAGCAAACGACCAGCCCAACCAGCCCAAAGGAGCCCACCAAAGCCCAACCAGCCCAGCTGAGGTGCTGGGCTGCCCTTCTTCCCCCGGGCCAAAATCCCCCAGGAGGGCCAGGCCTCCCGCTGGTCGACCCCCCCTCCCAAAGCCCTAGTGTTCCTCGGGTGTACAGTGTTTCAACTCAAAAACAATGTTCTATTAAATGTTGCTAAACAAATAAATGGAGGACCATGGTGACAGTGCAGTGCTAAGTTATTTTAGGCATTTAAAAAGATTACGGCAGCTTACTCTAAAAGCTCTGTAAAGACTAGAGGACATGGCTGCACTTAGCAAACACACGCATGGGCAGTAACTAATTCTTATACCTCATGAAACAAACAGAAATGCATCATATGCACTTACCCACTTTAGCTAAAAGCCAGGTTTGTGGCACTCCTCCTAGGGAGTGGAAATTGCAGGCTCGTCTCCCGGTGAGGTGAAACCCTGCAACTTTAGGAACAAAGCGTCGTTTCTGTGGCTTAATCGAGGAAGCTTTGCATCTGCCTCTCTTTGTTACAGATAAGAAAGTACCTTCTTGAAGTGAGTATGTCTGCTTGGGAGTTCAGTCCTGCATCAGGTTGTAATCAGCAGCCTGAACGGCTGAACCCCGAGCATGCAACACTTAATATAAAAAAAACTGTTACATTTCTTCAGTTGGCTGTGGTGAAATCTGCACCTAAAAATATTTACTAGTAGCTTATGTTTTTTCCCAGTCTTTTATTATCCTGATACTGCTAAAGGGGTTTATTTGGGTGGAAATAAATTTTTATTGTTAAAGTCAATGCTAACCACTTTGTTAGGTTCTGAATCCTGAGTTTGTGCTTTTCCAGACCAAGTACTCTTTAAAAATGCCTACCAGAATGAATTGATTTACAAGAATGATTCATTGTCTCTATATGTTTGTGATGTAAAGTGCTCCTACATCCTCCAATGGTAATGATAGATGCTGTAAAATTAATGAAATATGTGTGACAGATGTGCTATGGAGTAATGAGAGGCACTGTTGAAGGGTGATAATAAGGGAATTACTGAAGAACCCCAACAAAGATTGTTGTATCTTTTAATGTTTGACATTTAAATCATACAAATTGCTGGGGGGTCCCCGGCTTCCAGTGGTGAGTCAATGGGGGGTCCTCCGAAGTCAAAAATTTGGGAACCACTACACTAGGCACTTTCCACCGTCCTGGTCCCCAAGAGGAATGTCATGTATCTCTGCTCCTCTATTGTTACTAAACCTTCAACATCGTCAGCCATCTGGGGACATGTCATGCTGCCTTCGTATTTGCACCTTTCATGTGACCTCGGCTTTGGAAATGATTGTCTGTTAATGGCACAGAATGAATACCAGTAGTAACTCCGGATAAACTGTTTTATATACTCATTTTTATAATGCACCTGGCAATTTATACAGCATGAGCCTCCAGGAGGAATGTTGCAAACATTGCGGCAGCATCGCTGTCATTAAACTTACACCTTTCATGTTGGCTCTGACCCTGTAAATGGTTGCCTATGGACTGATGAGAGCCAACATCCGCAGCAACTTGGGACTAATTGATTCTCCATATCTGTGTAACAGGAATACAAAGGGGATCGCTTAGGCCAAGAAAAGCGGGAGCCTTAGGCCAACTATAGAAGCCTTGCACAGGCCAAAATAGTTGTCTTTGCACTTTGCACCTCTGGGCACTCTCCGGCACTTTATTTTACTCCCTTTTCCTCCACGTTGACACCAAACATCTGTTCTATAAATTCACTTTTCTAATTTACCTGGCACTTTTAACCGCATGAGTAAACAAAGAGGTCTACAATGAATCTCAATGTTGCACCTCTGGTATTATATAGAAATAACGGTAGCACCCTCCATCTTCCTCAGTAACTCTGGACCAATTGCTATGATTGTCTAAAATTGAATACTATGGGGGTCGACCATTCCTTTTACAATAACTTTTCACAGATCATAAAACCACTTTTGCACACTGCACTTTTCTTGCGTCCTTCGGTACTTAGCTCTGTTCTTTTTCATCTACTGTTATGTAGTAGCAGCTGGAATGGCTTGCGGGTGAGTGGGGCTGGGGTTTGCGCGGGGAGGGGGTCGTGTGGGGCAGTCGCATGGGGGTAACTTAATAATATATATTAAAAAAATTAACCCTACCTTTCCGCCGGCCGGGTGCCGCGTCTTCTCTGCTCCTGCTCTCCTGCCTCCGGCAGGAACAGGAGACAGAAGCAGGCAGCCAGGCTCCCTCCCCAAAGCCAATCACAATGCTGCAAGCAGCGTTGGGATTGGTCAGAACGCGCCAGGCCAGGGACTTTTGGGGAGGCCATTTACTCCATGCAGGCTACATTGCAGCCTGTATGGAGAAGGGCAGAGTGCACATGACTGGTTTGGGCGGCCCCAGGGTCTTTGTGCACTCTGGAGTGGGCAGGCACACCACTCCTTCCCAGCCCTGCTCTCAGAGCAGGCTTGCCCACCGGCCCGCCAGCAGCCAAACATAAAATGGTAATAACTGGAAGTTATTACCATTTTTTGTTTCTGCTTCTCGCTCTGCGAGAAAGCAGTGGGGCGATGCTCCTCCGCCCTGGTGGAGGAACCGCCCCTGCTGCTTTGCTAAGTATCTGTTCAAGAAGATCCGCTGCTCTTGCTATGTGGCTGAGACGTTGACCATAAAACCTTTGCTCGTTCTGTACTATTTTATTAGCTCAGTGGACTTCAATCAATCCCCTCAGGAGTCCAGGGGTGCCCGCTATTTTATGTGCACTAGCAGCAGTTTAAGTGCTGTTTCAAACTGTGCTCATTTGTAAAGGTTTTAATTAACTGCACAATAAAGTTTTACTTACTTACTGCTAAGTTAATAACAAATGTGCTTCAGGTGCCAGATCCCTTCTATTTTGTCTGTGTTGGTTTTGTGTTAAGATATGCCAGGTGTGCATTAGCCATTGTCTACTTCTTACAGGTACGCCAATGATTTCCAATATATCAGTAACTCCTGTCACAGCACATATCATAATTATGGGTTTTGCGGTTTTTACTCCACCCAGTACATTGCATTCCCCATTCAATATCGGTAGGCCAACCCTGCTCCAAAAACTGGGCTTTTAGTATTGAAGCCCATAGCATGTTAAGGAAGTTTTCCTTCTTATTATCATTTTTCAACTAAAAATAAAAGTGATAGCTGTGCAGCTGCAGGTCTGTGACATCGCATGGATGCAGATATGAGTTATTTCTAGATTACACAAAGCTTTCGCCTGGACAGCTGCAACAGCCGCAGTTTTGCAGGCATGCTTCTAGGATATGCTTTTAAATTATTTTTGTTTGTAATTGTACGGAGGCACTTCTGCATGCATATTTATCCAAGATGTATAGCAACATGCCATCGTCTTTGTGAGCTACCAGTTTTATTGTTTTCTCTACAGTGCAATTTTTTCCCATGTGGAGGAGGCCCTGCTCTTAGTAATCTGCAAGTTAGGACAGTGCTTAATTTGACACTGTGATTTCCGGTGCTCGGCACCAGCACTTAAATGCCAGAACTTGCACTTATGACAGCCGCCACATGGTGGCACTGTTTTTTTTGCAATTTAAAGGTGAGCAGAAAAACAGTTGTTTGTTAATTCAAAATACATTAAAAAGAAAAAATATCTGCCAACCAAGCCTTTCCTAAAGCTTTGGCTACCTCGAACAGTATGAAATCTCAACTTGTAGCAGTATGATGGTCAGTAGTTGTATAAGTACAGTGGCAATGTGTGGTACAAACTGTGATGGCCTCCCGACGGCACTTATGTTTTGTACAAATTAAGCACTGAGGGGCATATTAGTAAGGGCGATATCGCAGCTTTAGCTCGACTTTTTCCTGCTACAGCGGCGATATTTTTATCGCCCTATTAGCAAGCTGTCGCTAACAGCAGTTAGCAACAGCTTTTAGGCGATAGCTAGAGGTTTGGGGCCCGTTTTGCATGACAGCGATATTTATCGCTAATGACATGCAAAGTGGGCGTACCCAACCTGTTAGCGACTGAAACAAGTTGTATATCCAATGCGAGGTGGATATTCAGGTTAAATCCCCATTGACGTTAATGCCTGAATATCGCTGGATTCCCAGCAATATTCATGCATTGAGCCGCTATCGCCGGATATTTTATTGCATTGGAGATAAATGTTGCTAATAGCATGTTATATGTGCGATAATATCCGGCGATAGGCGGCGATAAAAAAAATGCGCTAACCGCATTTAGTGATAAATATCGCTATTTGTTGCTAATCTGCCCCTGAATTAGGGCAATGTTCTCTTCTACTTCATATCTCATATATGGACCATTTCCAGGGTGGGAACAGGATCAGATGACTTTGAAAATGCAACAGAACCTTTGAATTTGTGTGTGTTCTGAAACTTTCCCACTCCTTGATTACGATTTCCTCACACACAATATTAGTTCATCTTGTGTTAATGTTGCAATAAAAATGCATAATCATCTTTGTGAATACCATGCACTCTTAAGTGGAGGCCAGTGCGTGTGTATCCCTGTACATGTGAATGGGGCCCTTTTGGCTTTATTTTTCAATAGGCTTGTGTTGATCATGTAACACAAAGGAAATAACGTTCACAAGGTGCTGCCTTTACTTCTGCTTGTTTCCATTGGCACTGTCCAGTGATTTGTTTGAGGCGGTGGGTTCCAATGCTCAGCAGTGGCACTTAATTGTCAACACCGGCTCTTGTGACAGTCTGTTACAATGTGGCGCTGTCTGGTTAATTTAGAGGTGACCACAACAACAGCTGGTTTTTAATTCAATATGCATTAGAAATTACTATTCCCTGAAGTGTGCTGTTAGTAGTTGTGTTCTTACGATCTTTGGCAGTATGGCAGGGGCATTGTGTGGTGCAAGCTTCAGTGGCCGCCTGACAAGAGCCCTGGCACTTATGTATTTTACAAATTAAGCATGGCACTATCCGTTTGCATGCACAAACTCGGGCAGCCAACTTTCATTTTTTTTTTCTCAGGAATATCATTCCTGGGTGGCTGCTGGTACATCATGTTGCATGCATGTATGCATGAGCGGCCACCTTGGAATGTTTTTCTTTTATGTGCATGCATCATAACGCACTAGAGGCCATTTTGGCATATTTTTAAAAACCTTAATTTACTGTTCCATGATTCCCCATGTCCATTTTAGTACGACCATTTTAAAGCATGCATATGATTCCCCACAGATATGAAGAAACAAGTGGCCCGGAGGTTCCAAGCCTTCTCCAAGGCAATTTCATTTAAAGAAGTAAATACATGAATTCCTAAATAAGCAAATAAACCAATATAACGTGCATGATAGAAGAAGGAGATCAATCCATGAGCAAGGAAGGTGGAGGGGGATTGGGGGCTTGTGGATAGCCTCTAGAGAGATTGCATGGTGGAGATGAAAGGGGGAACTAGCAGATGGGGAAGAGTTAGCCAGAAAAGACATGCACTCACATGAAGTGCGACATGAAAAAGTAGTTCCCTGATATCAGTTGTGGAAGGATACAACCAAACAGAACCATGGTGAAAAAGTTTGCTCTAGAGACTGGACAAATACAAGAATATGGACCAGGCAACTGAGATAGGCAAGAAAGCATTCCATCATGAAGAAGGAATGACTCAAAGCCCACACTATGTATTGTGCTGTAGGCAATAGTTCTTCAACCACAGAAAGCTAAAACTGTCGAGAAGCGAGACCTCAAAACACAACGATAAAGAGCTTGAATACACATATTAAAGTGTCATTATCATTGTCTCTAGTACTGTGGAGGCTTTCAACTCTGCCTGCAAAATAGACAACAGTGTTTGGTTTTAGAGACTCTATGAATAAAGGATGCAGGCCTAAAATATTGTAGTTCAGAAGATGAGAAATCTGGAAACGAAGATCCACTTGGAATCCATCATAGTTGATAATCCAGAGAAGAATACACACAAATTAAAGATGAGAAATCTGGAAACGAAGATCCACTTGGAATCCATCATAGTTGATAATCCAGAGAAGAATACACACAAATTAATCATTAAAAAAAATCTGCAACCATACTGTAAAATATGTGGTTCTCCACAAACTTAAAATACCTTTCTGAAAATGTGATATGATCTTGATCTTGCAATATTATGTTTTAATTAAACTCATCAATACCAATGTTTGAATGACAAAGAAAAGAAAGATGCACAATATTATATTACATGCCTTAGAGTAGTATAAATATGTCACATTTGTACTAAGTATTTCCTTTTAAAGAATCCATGTACAATTCACTGGCTTGCTGATCGGCATGGTCTTCTGAGGCAGGACGCGACAGCGATGCACGGCTCTTCTGTGCCACGCCACACACATCCCACTTTGTTGATATGATGTTTTTCTTAAATAAAATGGTGGTTATGTAGGAAACCAGAATGATGGTGACCAGGGAGCACAGCATTATGAATGTTTTAAATGGGAACAGTTGTACGTAGGTGCCATCCACTAGCCTGCAGCCTGGGTAATGTATGGCAGGAGGGAGCCTAAGCGCATTCTCCCCGGCCAGCAGCCGCAGTACGAAGCCAAAGAGGAACCCCGCTGCTGAGCCATATGTGTTGGTCCCTGGGATAAAGAGGGCGCAGCACAGCTGGGGGAAGAGGACGGCATACACCAGCTCTCCACTCAGGAACCACAGGTCATAGATAGAGCTTGAAAGGAAAGCTAGACCGGTGCCCGCTGATCCAAACACGACCATTGAGATCCGCATAATGCACAGTATCTCTGTCTCGGAAGCCTGGGAAGGAAAAAACAAATTATGTCAATTTTTCAGCTTATCCAAATCTTTAAACTAAACCTTGCTTCATTGAAACATAGCATCATGCAAGTTTAATTTCAACAGGAAGATTAGATCTATTTTCTAGATCCTCTTACATTGCACAGCAAATATTTTCTTCCTGATTGCAAGGTTGGGCAACTAAGATTGTTAATAGGTCACAGTCCAACATTGTCATTAGTTATGGTTTTAAGGCCAATGGTGCATTTGAGGAGTTTAAATTACCTAAAGACATCTATCTATCTAACCGTCTAAAGTTTATTCGGTCATGAAGCCCTACTAAATTTAAAGACATGTGTACTTACCGCTAGGTTAATTAATTTTACTAGCACCTCCAAAGCACGATGCATGGTATACGCATAGAGAGGCAGTAAGCAGATTGGTGATGTTGTCAGAGGTGGTATTTACATACATTCTTAAATGTTTACCGTAATCTAACTATAACTTGGGCCTATGGCATGCACTGCTAATTACCCCACTTATTACATAGTTCATGACATGTTCTATAACATCATTGATAACATAATTGCAACATCTGAAATGACATAATTAATGACAAGACTGCATGGCATGGGCATGAGTTACAGTTACGGTAGGACGTTAGTTCTAGGTACTAGGGATAACTATAACTGGTGAATTCCAGTGTGGTTTTTTAGGTCGAGCAGACCTTACTCTCAATGCGTGAGCATTGAGAGTGTCTGCTTCAGACCTTTTGTCGCTCGTATTGGGAATGAGTTGGGAATGAGGACACCAATCTGTTACGAGCGTTTTTCCTCGCGGGAGCGCGCGTCTGATACCTGCGCATGCGCGGTGCAAGCCCTGGCTCTCACACAGACACAGGCAGCCCCCACCCCTCTGCATGCACGCACGCACACACACAGGCGCAAGCCCTCGCTCACACACAGAGACAGGCAGCCCCCACCCCTCTGCATGCACGCACACACACACACACAGGCGCGCGCATGCACACGCAGGCACACTATCCCCTGCCTCGCATTCTCTCAATCACACACAGTCACGCATGCGCACACACATGCACACACACACACACACGCACACACGCATACACACAGGCCTTCACATTAGCCCTGGCCCCCCCCTCCCCTCCCCTCCCACTCACCGGGCTCTTTCGGCGTGTTCCGTGTCTCCTCTGCAGCGCTGGTCGGAGTCGGCCGGCTTCACTTCTTCCTCTGCGGCGGCGGGCGGAACTTCCTGCTGGATTGCAGGCCCCGCCCCCGTCTCGGCCAAAAGTGCCTGACTTCCGGTTTACACGGAGCAGGGCTGATTTAAAATCTGCCCTGAGAAGGATGCGCGAAGAGGAGCAAAGAGAAGGGAATTAGGACTTGAGCTGATGTGTGATTGTCTAATTCAAAGCTCGTAGGAGTCTATAGTCACTGGAGCAGATTCCTGCACTTCCTCTTCAGTCCCTCTGATTTGAACTCATGGTACACTTAATTGCCGCAGTCTGCTTCTTTTTTGTGATATCGTCGTGCTGATGCCGCTCGTACTTAGCTGGCCGCGGTGCAGTGCACAGTGACTACAATAAAAATATTGACTCAGACTGACAGACATAACTACCATTGTTGAGTTAACCACGATTATAACACCACTTAATAATTTTAGCAGCCCGGGCGTCTACCTGGTAGAAGGCTGCTTACAGTGTCTCGAGCCTTCATCGGGCTCTTGCCACGGTTTTGGTGCTGGGCTCAGCTGGCTGCATTAGCAGCTGAGACCCCACGATTGTCTCAACTCTCTGTCACGTGGCTGATGCCTGCAGAACTAACTTCTGTGCCCGGTCCCTGTGCAGGTCATTTACATCCATCGCACAAACTGCCTGAACCCGTGCCTTGCTCGTCAACACTGTTATCTTTAAATAGACAGTCAGTGCCTCGTGTGTATCCAGGGGGACTGCGCTTTGCCTTTTCACATCTTCTGCCAAGTTGCGCCTCTCACTGTACTCATGCAGTGGTTGACTTCCGAGGCAAACACAACAGTGGGCGCCTGCTTAAAGTTTTGTTTTTCCACGCGCCCAACACTCCTGCTAGTGCTAGCGTCAAGTGTTGCCTGGCCTCCGTCGGAGTTAGGGGATCGAGTGTGTCATTCTGGGACCGTTCGATGCACCATGATTCTTTACTACTGGTTCCGGTACACAATCTACAGTGTAGGGCTGCAAGTCCTTCATATAACATGTAGACAAAACATGCAGCAAAGAATTACGATTCATTTTATGACACCATGCTACTTATGATGTCTCCTAAAACCCCAGCACACACACCCTGTTTCCGTATGGTACAACACCACTATAAACTAACCTGTGTCTGGTACTTGTAGTGCTTTTGCTTCAGCTACGGTTGTTTCCTTTCCACCAGCAAAATACTGGCCAGTTGTTGTTTTAAAAGTCTGAAAGTCCCGTGTATCATATGAAATATGATTTTAAACAAAATCATATACATTTATTTATAACATCACTTTTTTGCCTTTGTTGCCTACAATTATTAACCAGGTCTCGTTAAAGTAGCCCAAGCACACATTTAAAAGTGCTTTATATTTATTGTTTGAAGTATGTACAGATAATGTATACAAATACTGCTTTCATGATTTTGCTTATTGTTGTGCCAGCCTGTACAGCAAAATAAATACCAGTGGTGCTGGTAGAACACTGGCCAGGTCCCAACACAAGCCTCAGCAGTCCCTCCTCCCGGAGTATTTCACCCTCAACTGGCACCGGGCCTGCAGGCACTGAACCCGTCCCTTGCCCTCCCAGGTGTGTTGTGAGAGCAGGGTTGGGGCTGCAGGGCCTCGTGTCCCTCCGAGAGAAGTGAAGCAGCCTGTCAAGGTAATGACATGACCCAGCTGCTGTGAGAATGAGTGACAGTATATCTCCTTGTTGCACTCGCTATGCTGTAAGATTTGTTTTTTAGGCTAGCGTGCGGTTATGAAGGATCCAATCAATGAGACAATCTCAGCAGCTGCAGTGCCTGCCTTCCCTCTGTCACTGAGAACTGCAGTCCCTCAGTCCGTCTTCAGTCATTGTCCTTCCATTTCTGGTGCTTTGCAGGAGTTTTAAGAATTTCTTAGTTTTTTGTTGCTCAAATGGGTGTAATTTGCGATATTTGTATTTTTCCCTCGTCTTCATTGCTTGGTTTTGCTTGTGAGAAAGTGTCACTCATAGTCCTTGAAATGTCACTCATAATTACACTGAAATTATGAAAATGTCACACATAGCAATCTGAAACCTTGGCAGCTATGCAGACTGTGCATTTATTAATCCTGGCCTCCCGTGCGGACTCAAACCCCTTCAGTGCATTGGACCCTCCAGACCATCAAACATAGAATGTCAACAGCTCCGTGCGTCAGCCCTGGGACCCAGAGATAAACAAATTCACATTCGAGACCCTGGCTCACCTGAGAGGGTTCTGGAAGGGTGAGGGGCTTCTTCTTCCCCAGATAGCAGCGGTAGGCCAGCTCAGCGAAGGAAGATGTGCCCCTCTGCACGCGCTGACTCCGAGAGCAGTCTCGAGCGCAGCTGCGGGTGCTTCCTACCGTGTCCTAATGCCCCAATTATCAGCTTATTGTTTTACAGTAGCTGAGAAAAACCTTTTAATATTGCCAAAGGACACGGTGCAGCAGAGAGTGCGCAACAGAGGTTTATACATTTCATTCGAAAACAGTGCTGGGCCGACAGGATAAGCGCCAGGGTGGACAAACTCTTGGTTTATTAAGGATTTCGCTCCTCCTTAACCTCTCGCTGCCCTCCAGAGGCGACGGGACCTCAGGACGTCCCCTCGGATTAGCAAACTCCCACTGCGCGCCAAAACTTTGAAAGTAGCAAAAATAACCAGGTTTCGTGTTCCTTGTTAGCTGGCTGACAGGCAGCTGAGGGTGCTAATTCTGAAGGGGCTAACAACCGCGCTAGGGTCCTATCTGGCACGTGCCCTACAGGGCAGTTATATGTGGCACTGCTGAGAGCCGAGCCACAGAGATGCTTATCTGCGGATGACACTGATGAGGAGTACCTCGGAGGAAATGAAGAACTGACTCTCCCACCCACTCACTGACTCTCCCACCGGCTCACTGACTCTCCCACCGGCTCACTGACTCTCTCACCAGCTCACTGACTCTCTCACCAGCTCACTGACTCTCCCACCCACGCACTGACACTCCCACCCACGCACTGACTCTCCCACCCACGCACTGACTCTCCCACCCACTCACTGACTCTCCCTCCCATTCACTGACTTTCCCTCCCACTCACTCTACCTCACACTCACTCTCCCTCCCACTCACTATCCCTCCCACCCACTCACTCTCCCACCCACCCACCCACTCACTCTCCCACCCACCGACTCTCCCACCCACTCACTGACTCTCCCACCCACTCACTGACTCTCCCACCCACTCAATAACTCTCCCACCCACTCACTAACTCTCCCACCCACTCACTGACTCTTCCACCCACCCACTCACTGACTCTCCCACCCACCCACTCCACCCACCCACTCACTGACTCTCCCACCCACCCACTCACTGACTCTCCCGCTGTCACGCTCTCCCACTCTCAACAATACATATATTGCATTACAAATGCAATAGGTGTCACATTTGCGAAAGTATAAGCTATTGGCATTGTAAATAACAATGCTATTAATTTATCCATTTTCAAAACCAACACATAAAAAAAATTGTCATTTACAATGCCAATAGCTCAAACTTTCCTAATGCGAGACCTATTGCATTGCAAATGCTTGTTTAAGTTTAAAAGATGATGTTGTGACTGTAATTTTCACCTAGCTATAACGTTACTTTATCCTTTGTTTTTTTCAGTGAATATATATATATTTCAAGGTGCATGATAAGTGAAACTTAAGACTTCATAAGGTTTCTGAAACTGGCACTTAATTCTCTGGCTCATGCGGAGTCCCTAAAAAAGTATACTTTTGGATCTTTACTGAAGTGTGCACTAATTTCCCCATGCAAACTGAGTTAAGGGACTGAATGAACCAGGGCTCAGATCTACTATCATTTTGCATTGTGGTTGAGCCACTTTTTGGCACACCCACGAAGCAAAATGTTCTTTGATATTTAGTAAACCACGCAAAGGCCGATTTGCATCTTGTATCAACTTGCCTGACTTGGTAAAAAATGTAAAGCAAAGCAGTCCCTTGTGCTGCATTACACTGCGTCTGGGAGGTGTTTCATGTGTGCACCATGGGCATTCCCATGCATTGGCCCATGCAGTTTGGCGCATTCCCAGATTCACTAAAGCTCGTAAACCAGGGGTTTGCGTCAAAATGCGACACCTTGCCGCCCAGCCAGGCATAAAGAAGAGAAATATGTTTATTTCTCCTCATAATAATTACGCACTTATATAGCGCACGACTACCCGAAGGCATCTCAACACCGGCTCTTGTGACAGTCTGTTACAATGTGGCGCTGTCTGGTTAATTTAGAGGTGACCACAACAACAGCTGGTTTTTAATTCAATATGCATTAGAAATTACTATTCCCTGAAGTGTGCTGTTAGTAGTTGTGTTCTTACGATCTTTGGCAGTATGGCAGGGGCATTGTGTGGTGCAAGCTTCAGTGGCCGCCTGACAAGAGCCCTTGTACGCATACCGCCGAGGAACCCTTCCTGGCTTTCCTGTGAGATGTCCACTCCAGGGCATCCCCAAGGTGAAGCCAGGCATCCAAGCGTGGTTGGGGCCATTGTAGAGATTATGCAAGCTATTTCCCAGAGTTGCAGAGTGGGACTCCATGTTTGGAATAGGCACCGAGGCGAGAATTATCAGGTCCGGGGAGATTGAGTCCAAGAGCCGCCGAGGCGGGAATTGAACCCTGGCCCCGGGCTAAACCTCTGCATCAGGGTCTGCCACTCTAACCAGTGAGCCGCACTTCTCTACCATTACTTCCTCTGATGCACTGTGCACCACCCATAGAAAGAAAGAATTGCCTCACAAGTTTGCACTGTGCTGAAAGGTAGTACTTCCTACACAAAAACAATCCTGCCCGTAGTGTGAAATGGTATCTGTATTGGTGCTTGGCAGCCTCAGGTGCTCCAGCACAGGTAGAGAGCTGCAGAGCTCATATTTTAATAGATGTGGTGCTTTTCACCTCCAATTCACACAACGCAGCCCAACAGCTTTGCTTGCTGCCCTGCGTTGCGTGAACCTTTGATAAATATGCCACCAGGTAGGGAAACCAGGCGTCCTGGATTTGCCGGTACAGTTCCGGCAGATTTCAGCAATTTTAGGTCAGGTCCTGGATTTCAGTGAGGGTCGACTTCAAACAATGGAGACACGTTTTAATGTGTTACAAACCAGTACTAGTTAGCAGCTCTTATTAGAAAGCTATTTCAATAACATGCATGAAACTGGGTTTAAAAATGGACTATAATTATTCCCATTGTGCCATGTCTTTGTTTTTATATTGATGAAAGCTGCCCCTCCGAAGATGTTGAATTGAGTCCTTCTTCTATTTTTGCAAAATGTCCAGGTTTTTGACTTTCTAAATCTGGTCATTCACCCAGCAAGGACTACGTGACATTCACAAAAGGTCGCAAGGAGTTTCAGGTTATTCTTGCCCCATTAATATCATTGGGGCGGCCGATTTCCAAACATTTGCAACCTGTACCTTTGCTGTGCCGACGAAGAGGTTAGTCACAGTGCAATACAAGAACTGCATTGAAACCAGCCTCTTTTGAGAAGGTGTAATTGTCCACCCAATAGAAGTTCTGCACGAAATGTTGCACATTTGAAATACTATGAAAATATATGACTGTTATTGATTTTCCGAAGAAATTATTGGGTATATATTTTTGTAAGCAGAGTGTAAACTATCAAATCTGGACGGCTTATACTTTGAAAATGCTCAGTATCTGCCCTCAGCTGGCACAGGCCATTCCTGCCCTCAGGAGGCACAGGCCATCCCATGATTTATTATTTCAAAAGGGTCCCAAGTTATTTTGCACATTTCAGGGAGGGCGAGAGAATGGACCTTTGTCTGCCCTTTTACCTTACAATAATGCAGGGGCCACAATGCGTGCATTGGGATTCGGAATTGTAATTATGAATCACAAAGCACTTTTGTGTACTGAAATTTCAGACTTTGCATTTGAAAAAACGTAGGAAGTAACCTTTTTCCTGCACTGCCAGTTGTTTTAATGGGGGACATATACCCGTATGAGGTTTGTGTATGAGGTTTGTGAATACCCACAAACCTACCTTTTTATTACTGTTTCTTACTTACCTACTTTTACAGAGTTTGCTTAAACATTAATCCTGTCTTAATGGCAGAAAAAAGTTGTAAGCGTAAAACTCCAGGTTTAAAAAGTGCCTTTCTTATGCATGCAGGTAACACTTTGGTGCACAACAAAATCCCAGCTGAGCGTTTTGAGAAGAAATGACAATATATAACAAGCATTGGCAAAGCCAAAAGGTTTCACCTATGTGAAATCTATTGTCTTTGTCAATGTTTTTAGTACATTTTGCAGATGAATATAATATAGATGCGGCATAACAGAAAGAGCTGCTGACTTGGGGATCCAGGTTCAGGTCTTGGTGTCAGCTCAACATCCTGTGATCCTGGCCAAATCACCTAATCTCTCCAGTGCCATAAAAAAGCGTCTTTGTGCAATATAACGAGTGCTCTTATAAAGCGCTGATATACTTTATAAAACTTTAAAATGTTTTTATAAAAGCTGCCTGTACTCTGAAAAATGGTGATCCGTACACTTCTAAGGGGCGTAACACAGCACCCCACAGCCCCCGCAGTGCGGGGGCTCCCCAGTTCCAGTGGGCCCACTCAGCACAGCACTCTGGCTGCATAGCTCCTGATTGAACACCCCCCGGCCTTGCATGGAGGCCCCCTCAAGGTTTGTTACACCAGTGTTTTAGGTGAGAAGAAGAGGAGGTCTTGGCTGAGCAGATCTCCCCTGTGCTAGTTGCTGTGGGTCCCAGGCTTGGGTGCTTGTCCGGCGGAAAGCTGTGCAGGGCACAGTGCAGGATGGCCTGCACAATGAGCCCCTAAGAAAAAGCTGGGACCACAATCTTTAAGAATCTGTGGGAGGGACGATGGAGAGAAGGCGGTGCGGAAAGGTCACGCTACTTCTGCTGCTAGGTAAGAGGGGACAACCAGGGGTGCTCTTAGGCATGGGTTTGGGGGCTAACCTGTGGAGGGACTGCAGGCACATGCACGCTGTAAGAGTGCATGTGGAAAATTAAACAAGCAATGAAAATGCAATAGGTCTTGCCTTTGATTAAGTTAAAGCCATCTGCTTTGCTAATGGTATTGTATAGCAAATCAAATGGCTTTACCTTAATAAAAGGCGAGACCTAACGTATTTTCAATGCTTGTTGTGGTATGTGTTGTTGCTGGTCATGCTCTGTGTTTTATGTGGTTTAGTATCCTAAATCAATAGTATATGAACGAGTCTCTATTTATTTTAAATGCGTATTGATTCGAAAAGTTGACTGACTGCTGAAGCATTCAAGTTGGGAAGGTTGTGGTTTTCAAACAACCGCAAACAGTTGTGTAATTTTAGACTCACCTGGGTTTTCTGGAAGGAGCAAACTGATTCCTAGAGAAACCCTTAACAGCTGCACAGCATGTGGATGACAGGGAAGGGAGGGAAAGAGAAAGCAAACCGCCATGCGCACGCGCGCGAACATCTCTTGTCCATACGCTTTCACATTTTGTCCACTTGCACGCGCGCACATGGAATCCGTATTGATTCCAAAAGGCTCTCGCATGGCGAGGGCAGCGCATGCGCGCTGCTAACGCCAGGCGAGACCTAAAAAAGAGTATCTAACCTATTTCCAGTGCAAGGACACTGGCCACAGGAAGCAGAAGTTGGTCCAGTCGCCATGACTTAGACTAAGACTCTCAAGCCCTGGAGGAAGTCGGAGGGTATGAGCAGTCAATGACAAAAAACAAGACAAGAACTGACAGAGACCTGGGAGTCAGAAAATGGTAAGTAACGGTAAGTAATGAGCATGCTGTAAGTCACTTTTAATATTTTTTATTTAATTATAAGAGAAACCTAAAAAAAGACACCAGCTGTATATACTATCAACAAAAACTTTGATGTGGCTTAACCAGGGAGAGGACGTGGCATAATGGATAGAGTGGTCGACCTCGAAGCTGGGGAACCAGGTTGCAGTCTTGGTAGGGATGTTCAACATCCTGTGATTCTGGCAAATCACCTAACCTCCCAATGCCTACAAAAAATGAATGTGTCTATCTATAACTCAACTGGTGCTCATGTAACGAGCTCTGATACCTTCGGGTCAAGTTTGCGCTATATAAAACTCTGGACAAAAACAAAACAACCGAAATGCTGTATGAATCACACATGTATTCCTCACCTTTTTCCTGAACATTTTCTTGTATATATTGTGAGCAAACATGGAACTGGCGGATAGTAGGGACGAGTCTGCAGAAGACATAACGGCAGCAGCAATCGCCCCTAAGCCAGCAACAGAAATGTATTTTGGGCAGAGATACTGCAGGACAATCGCCAAAATCATGCTTGATTCTCCTCTTGCAGCAGGGGATGGCAAGCCATAGCTGGTCTGATTCCAGTCTAAAGTGAGAAGAAGAGAAGATCAAACCTGGGAAGCATAATTAACAACTTCTCTTTTGGGTCTACTTCAGTATAAGAGAAACCTATTGATTATGAACCAACAAAACACACCAACAACAGTGAATAGTCATGGGAACACCAGTAAGTGCACTATTTGTAGAATGATCAAGAAGTACAAGGTTCTCTGTGTAGGGTACCACATAACTTCATGCATTGCTTCAATACAAGCATAATCACAAAGGCAAGATGCACACCATATCAAGATGTTATGAAACAAGCACAAAAGGTTCAGAGTAATTATCTTCTCAGTCGTTGTATTTATTTAATTAGATTATGATTTGTCCATGTGCATGCAAAAGGCTTGAAACAGAGCCAAAGTGTCGTTTTTCTGTAGTTGTTGTTCAACCGCACTTTCCATTGAAAAGCCATGTTTGTTTTTTCTATAACTTTTTGTAAATGTTGCAACATGTTTATTTGATGTAGAAACGTGTTTCTATAACTTTCTTCCCCATGTACTGTGTAACAAAGATGCAGAATTGGCTAAGCAGGCAGGTACGACAAAATGTGAAAACTTAATAATGACTTAATTCGAGAAATTAAACAGAGCACTATTTTGAGGCTTGGTTAGGCTGGGCTAGGTTTGTGTCACTAGATGGTAAAGTGGAATGTATCTTAAGATTTACAGGAGTGGAATTCTAGTGCACATCATTGACAAGAAAACAGTCACAATGGCAAAGCCCATAGTCTTTCAATAGGAAACAGAGAATTCAATGCATTTTCAGTCCTGTGAAGATTTGCCGATAACCTTACTGGAGGAAACAGTTAAAAGTTTGGAAAATGAGAATTTGTCTGCCACCTTCAGGGTGATTGGATGTCCAGTTTCTAGATCCGAGAGAGAACTGAAGATCATTTTTGAGTGTGTTTTGATTGAGGACATGCAACATCTGGAAGGGCAACACCCACTAATGGGAGAGGGCTGTGAGGCTTCTCAGAAAAAATAAACAGGCTGGTGAGAGTCAGGGACGCATAGTCTTTGTGACCATACATGAGAAGAGTCATTGAGTATATGTTCTAATCTGGACAAAGAATGGTGATATTTTTGTCTGCTGATACTTCTCTTTTCAGAGGTGTGTCCTTGTATGGCCTCAAGGAGGAAGAATCTCCAGACACTGAAAAGAGATTTTGTCAACCTTGGGATCTTGGCTTGTCTCTTCTTTGTAGCAAGGTTGAGGGTTGTCCTAGATGTCAAAACCTTCTTGTCAATTAGAGAGAGGCTGTTTCTGCATATTTGGATACCTTAACAGCCTGACCTCAGTATGAGTGATGATGCTACCACCATGGCCATGTTTTTAATGGTCTTCCATCCACTCATGCCCTGATTATTCTGGGGAGGTCCTTTTTTTCTTTTTCTTCTGTGCCTATTGGCTGGATACCAAATGTGTGTCCAACGTTTTATCGCAGGGAATACCTGGTTGGATACAGCATAACTCTAAGCCACTGCAGGAAAAATTCCTCTGGTATGCCCCCACTAGAAACCTACTGCTCTACATCAGCAAAACTAGTCTGCACAGCTAGCTTCAAGAAAACCCGAATGGGTGGTAAGTCATTTAGCTCTGCAGCCTCACGCCTATGGAATATCCTACCATTTGATCTTAGACAAACTGAGAATTTACTAAACTTCAGAAAGAAGTTAAAAACCCGACTATTCCCTAGGGTTTAGTCTAACCATGATGCAGCTATGACCATCTGGCTGTAGGACAATGTACCACACACAGCGTCTACTGAGTGATCTGAAGCACCAGGAAACCCGTGGGGTGACAGTGTGCTATAGACGTCTCACATACAATACAATACAATACTGTACTCTAGTTGCATTTGATGTTGTAGATCCCTATTGGTGTTTAATTTTAGTAATTATCTCCTTCTAGTAGACATCACTGTTTCTAGTTGTCAAATGTGCTATATTTTGGGGTTTATTTGAAAGTGTGGATTACACTTAATGTGATTCACTTACTGTTGCTGTGTGCGCATGGTCCTGCCTGTGTTTCACTACCGAGCTGTGAATCTCCTGAATCCAGTGTCTCAGAATCTAATAATGGAGTTAGTTCCCCAGATCATGATCCAGCAGAGATGCCATTGTTGTCCTCGCCTAGAAGACTTCAATCATAGGTTTAGAGTATTTTGAACCACAGAGGGTTTCCTTTAAGTTTGCAAAGTTACATCTTCCACCATAACACTTGCTACTTTGACAAGATATGTGTTGCATTCTACATGTAATAATAATAACTATAGTAATAATATAGGCTTATAGCCCGCCGTACCAGGCTATACCTTCTATTAAAGGCTCGCTCCAACGTTAAACAAGGGAGCGGGACTTTAATAGCCGGTATAGCCCTGCTACGAAGGGCTATAAGGCTATTAGAACATTCTGCCACTAGAAGGCAGAATGTTCTAACAAATTAAACAAAGGCCTCTCGAAGCTCGAGGGATTTAAATCCCCTCGAGCTCTGAGAGGCCTTTGTACAACATTGGAATGTTGCTCTGCTGGCCTTTACCGGCCCATAAAAGCACGGCGCACTCCATTGTCTACAATGGAGTGCTCCACATTCCAATGTTCTAATAATAAACATGATATTAATGCATTTAAATAAGTCGTTTTACTTTCCTGTGGATGCTGCCACTGCACCAATAAGCACAGAGGGAATGGCCATAACTGCACATATGAACCCAGCGATGTAGGACGTCAGTTGCGCTTGGGAGGTGGAGGAAGCAGCAAGGACTCTTTGAAAGTAGACTTGCCAGGCAATGCTTCCTAGAATCTAAAACAATAATGCATACAAAAGAACATCATTCACTGTAGACCATGCTGCTTCCAGCAATTTGAATCACAGAAGGAATCTGCACATTTAGATGAACCTTTGTAAGTGCACATCATAAACTGCTATACAAAATCCACATCTTATATGATAGAACGGGGCATCATCATTTTAGTGGCGCCATGAATTAATATAGATCTAGAAAATATTGAAAGCCTTTCCTAACAAAATTATGTGTCCAAGATGCAGTGAGTTACATTTTTTTTAAAGCTGCAGAGCTCATATATTGTATAGATATCACTGAGAGGTACACAATCTCTCAGTTACAATACTAGACACTATTCTTTCATTTGTAGGTAGTGTTTAGAAGTGTTTAGGTAGTGTCTAATGGGAGAATTCTTAAATAGATAAACCAACCCTTTTGAAGCATAACTTCATTCCCTTTGTCATTTGAGATTATGCTATGTTGGAACACTTAAACATAGTTAACAAACTCATTTATTACAAATAATAATTGACAGGGGTGTAGCTTCAAAAAGGTGTTCGAGTGTGACACCGCTCAAAAAAGTGCGTTTTTAGCTTGAAGTGGGGACATGGGGGCCCTGAGTTGAGTCTGCTATGTCTGTGTTGGCTCTTCTCATTGTGCACGAATAATAAAAGCCTCTGATGTAAAACAGGAATGAGGGAGGGAGAGACAGGCAGATATATGCATCTGGTGGCTGAATTTCAAATTGAGAAAACTTATAACCTGGAATCAATATCAGCTTCCCTGCTTGTCCAAATTATTTGATTAATGGCAAACATTTTATTTCAGAGCCTTCTTTTTAGGTTTGGCCTGCGTTGTGCTTGTGAAATCTCTTGCATTTAATATATCTTAAAAGGGGGCACTTATCAGTTTCCAAAGCCGAATTACTGTGTTCATCCGCTTTTGTGTGAAACAGTTTTTTGTTAACTTCCACTGACTGCATGCAACAACAACAACAATTCAAAGCTTTATTCGGAGTATAAAAAAACATCCATATAAGCATACATAAAACATGAATTACATTTTCTATTACAAACTGCATAATAGGCTGAGCAACGAATCCAGAACAATTAAATTATCAAAATGCAGTTGTAGTACAATATATACAAAAAGTGACTTGTGCTTATAGCATGCAATATGCTTGGTCACTACATATGTACATATAATTCTTCTTTATCAGAGTTTTAGTATGGCAGAAAAGTAAATTTTAAGTAATCAAATTAACAATAGAAGCATAGTGGTTATTGAGTATATAAAACATGTGCCAAATACGCTAAAATGTCAAGTATAAGGTGAGTAGTGCAAACAGTGCATGATTACATTTGCGACTATTGATCTTATATATAAATGTTTCAAAAAGCGCCACTAATTGCCGTCTATGTCCTTAGTTACATTTGGTGCTATATAAAATGCATGCTCATTAAAACAGGGACTTCCCAAGTATATATCTTTACAGTACAATTGATTTTCTAGCAGAGATACATTTTAAAATATAGGACGCAGTAAAAAAACAGACATCGGAGCTTTCAAGCAGGGATAACAGCCTGCATGCATTTACGATACTTCTACCAAAGCTGTTCACACTGGTTAAGCCCCATTCACTGTCAAGATAAGATCTCTTCCCACGGAAAAGGCTGACCGCTAGTAACAGTATGCTGGAATGCGTGCTTTTTATTACTTAGTTGTGTAAAGCAGATACTTTAGCCATAGAACGTGTGTGGCATTTCCAATTCATGCCTAAGTACATTTCTTTGCACTTTGTAAGCATTATCGGATTGTAAGTAAGTAAGTATTTTTATTGTTTTTAGGTTAATTAAAACCATTACAAAAGTACATTGATAGTTCATGCATTCAGATAAAAGATTGTAAAGAAAGGTATTGATTTTTTTCAACTTAATATATAAACTCATTATGCTTAAATTCTAAATGTTGTAATAAACATTGCACATTAAAAATAAAGTTAATATACAAGAGCTATGCTATGTTTTACTACTAAACAGGAAGTCACAAGTGCACTTACTTGCAGTCATCAGGGTCATGATGTGAATGAGTTGAGTTGAGTTGAGTTGGGATTTATAAAGCTCATAGCTACCCTAGGGCGTCCCAGCACTGGCTTGACCTAAATTCCAGAGGGGAGGGTAGAAGAATTACAGGATTATGGGAATATCCAAGTTTTTAATTGTCTCCGAAAGGCCAGGAGGTTGTGTTCTCTCCGCATGGCAAGTGGAAGGGCGTTCCACAGTTTTGGGGCGTTGTAGGAGAACAAGCGCCCCCCGGCTCGGGACTTTTTTATTCTCGGAACGCTGGCGAGGGAGAGGGAGTCTGATCTGAGGTGTTTGTTGGAATGGTGGGGTTTAACGAAGGATCTCAGAATCGGGGGACCTCTGCCTTGCATTATTTTGTGCGAGATGCATAAGGTCTTAAAGATAATTCTTTCTTTGACCGGGAGCCAGTGGAGGCTTTTAAGTGCTGGTTTAGCCGAGCATCTCGATTTGGTTCCGGTTAGGAGTCTGGCAGCAGCGTTCTGGGCGCATTGTAGTCTGTGAGTGACTGATGCTGGAGCCCCCAGGTACAGGACGTTGCCATAGTCCAGTCTGGAGTTCACCAGCCCCTGCATCAGCAGTTTCCTTGATTGAAAGGGGATCAGATGGAGAATTTTTCGCGCCATTCGGATGAGGCCAAGGCAGGTGCCTGATGTTTTTCTGGCCTGAGTCTTAAAGTTGAGGTCTTGATCTAGCCAAATGCCGAGACTTTTGACTTCGGATTTGGGGGTAGGGGGTGTTCCCATGCATGGCGGCCAGGAGAGGGCTGGATGGAGTTTGTGAGGGTTTCCCAGGAGAAGTATCTCAGATTTTTCTCCGTTCAGTTTTAGTCGGGACTCACACATCCAGTGGAAAACGCTCTCGAGACAGTTTGCCAGATTGTCTAGGCTATTGCTCAGCTGGTTGATAGAAACCACCAGCTGGGTGTCATCGGCATACATGACTGTTTTAATGCCAAATGGGGCGATGATGTCCTCTAAAGGGGACATGTAGACGTTAAAAAGTGTGGGGCTCAGGGAGGAGCCCCCTGGGACCCCACACTGAAGTGGCAGGGCTTTGAACACGTTGGTGCCGTCCGTCACTTGGAAAGTTCTTTCTTCCAGAAAGGATTTGATCCAGGACAGGGCGGAGTCAGCGACTCCTATCATGCTTAGCCGATGGATGAGGATAGCATGATCCACCGTGTCGAAGGTGGCACTCAGGTCGAGGAGGATCACTGCCACTGATCCTCCTGCGTCGATGATGGTTCTTGCCTCTTCGACCACGGCTAGCAGAGCGGTGTCAGTTCCCTGTCCCGGTCTAAACCCTGTGTGGGATTGGCGCAGGAGTTTATTGGTTTCAAGGAAATTAGAAAGTTGGTGGTTGACGATTCGTTCGGCCACTTTGCTGATAGCAGGAAGAAGCGAGATGGGTCTGAAGTTGGTTGGGTCCGTGGGATCAAGGTGGGGTTTCTCTAGGAGAGCCCTGACAGTGGCTTTCTTCCAGTTGGCCGGAACCGAGCCCAGTCTAAAGGAGAAGCAGGTGCAGTAGCACCGAGCCCAAAGGTTGTCAGCACTCCTCTAAATACGTGATATTGCTATATTTGACTACTCATCAGGCAGTCACAATTCCAGTTACCTTGCAGTTAAAATGGACCTTTTTTGAATAGCACAGCAGGTGCAGTGGCAACAGGGCCAAAATCTATAGGGACCTCACTAAACCCTTCCTTTTGTTAAAATTTTAAACTAAACAGTCAGTCACATGTACTGTTGGATTGCAGACATCAGGATCATGATTTCAATGGTGCCGCAGGTGCAGTGACACCATGACTAAATGTTCTAGGCACCCCACTAAACCCCTAAAAGTGCCATATTTTAGTACTAAATAGGCAGTTACAAGTGCAGTTACCTTGCAGACAACAGGGTCATGATTTGAAGGGTGCAATAGGTGCTTGTTTCCGGTTCAGGGAAGACCTGGCTTGGCAGTTCGGGCTGGACTGTTCCCATGAGGCACAGGGTCAAGGCTGATTTGCATATAGCTGGGTCTGAACTGAGGTGGCGAAGTGAGCTAAAGAATGATCATGGATTCAACCCAGATCTGTGACTGGGGGTGAGTGTCTGAAAAGTTTCAGCGCTCCATCCATCATCTCTTTGTGTTTGGAGTGGCACTGGGCCCAAAAGTTGTCAGAACTCCTCTAAAAACCTAACATTGCTATTATTTACTACTATACAGGCAGTCACAATTGCAGTTACCTTGCAGTTAAAATATGTGTGTATGTATGTATGTTTCCAGTATTTATAGCGCTTTAGTACCCCGCGGGTATCCTGGCACTGAAAAGACAGAGGTTCCACTACACACGCAGAGTTTACCTACTGCAGTTTTTTTCTAAACTATACAAACTTCTCTAATTCTCTGATGTTAAATCGGAGCTTATTCCACAGCTGTGCCACTGCACAGCTGAATGCTCTGCCACCACATCTGGAAGTCCGTGCTCTTGTGGTGCGGGCCCGGTGAGCAGTAGAGGAGCGAATAGCTCATGATGGGGAGTACCAGACACATTTTTTCTGCAGAGGCCGGGTCCAAGTCCATGGAGGGCCTTGAACACAATGCATGCAGCTTTGAACTGGATTCTCTGGGCCAGAGGAAGCCAGTGGAGATCGATAAGAGCCGCAGATGCAGAGTCATCCCGTCTCCTCTTTACGGCTAACTTGGCGGCTATTGTTTCTATTCTTTGTAGTCTTTTAATGATAAAATTAGGTGCACCAAGAAGCAGGGCGGTACAGTAATCTAGCCAGCTCAGGATGACGCTTCTGACTACTAGAGCCCGGATCCTTGATTTAAGTGGTACAGCAGGTGTAGTGGCACCGAGTTAGATTTAGGAACCCCACTAAACACAGAGGGGCAGAAATACAAGCCCCTTGAGTCACATTTGCACCGTCATTGCATCACTTTTGCGACGCAGTGGCGGCGTAAAAGTTGCGGCCCATTTACAACGTGACGCCTCTAGGGAGAGGCATCACCTTGTAAAGCCCTGCGTGACATTATACCTGCGTCAGGTATAATGTATGCAGGGTAGGCGTTCCCACGCAGGAAAGCCTAGTAAAAGTGACGCAGTAAAATCTTCAAGATTTCACTGCGTGACTTTTAGGACACCACTGCGTCAAAACCTTACGCCTGCTTCAAGCAGGCAGAAGGAGTGACACAGTGTATTGAGAATAGGCCACAACATTCATTGCTGGAGTTGCGTCATTTTTGCGACACGACTCCAGCAATGCATGACTTTTCCGTCAACAGATGCGTCAGTATTTCTGATGAATCTGTCAATCCTTGCACCATGGTGCGCTGAATTGTAAATACGGCGCATCCATGGTGACACAAGGGTTTTACATGGTGGCGCAGGGAAAGTGACGCATCTCTACAGATGCGTCACTTTCGTAAATCTTCCCCAGAATATCGCTAAATGTTACTACTAAACAGGCAGTCACAAGTCCAGTTATCTAGCAGGCATTAGGGCCATGATTTCAATGGTGCTGCAGGTGCAGTGGCACCCGGCGCAAAAGTTGTCAGATCTTCTCTAAGCACCAACTATTGCTACATTTTACAACGAAAAAGGCAGTCGCAAGTGCAAATCTAGCAAGTGCTAGGGTCATGATTTCAAAAGTGCCGCAGGTTCAGTCACAGTTGTCTTCCAGGCACTTGGGTCTTGATTTGAATGGCGCAGCAGGTGCAGTGGCACCAGGGCCAAAAGTTGTCATAACTCCACTAAACACAAAATCTTAATATATATTACTACTAAACAGACAGTCACAAGTAAAGTTATCTTGCAGACAACCGGGTAATTATTTGAATGGTGGAGCAGGTGTAGTGGCACTGGGCCCAAAAGTCGTCAGAACTCCTCTAAACTGCTAATATTGCTATACAAACTAAACAGGCAGTCATAATTCCAGTTATCTAGCAACCCCTAGGGTCATGCTTTCAATAGTGCAGCAGGTGCAATTGTACCGCGACCAAAAGCTCCAAGCATCCCACTAAACACCTATTATTGCTATATTTTATACCTAAACAGGCAACCACAATTGCAGTTACCTTGCAGACAACAGGGTCATGATTTGAATGGGGCTTCGGGTGCAGTAGCACCGGGCCCAAAAGTTGTCAGAACTACTCTAAGCAGATAATATTGCTATATTTGACTACTTAACAGGCAGTCACAAATAAAGTTACCTTGCAGTTAAAAAGTACCTGATTTGGATGGTGCAGCAGATACAGTGGCACTGGGACCAAAAAATCTAGGGACCCCACTAAACCCAGAATATTGCTAAAGTTCACTACTAAACAAGACAGTCAGAAGTGAAGTTAACTTGCAGACAACAAGTTCATGATTTGAATGGTGCAGCAGGTGCAGTGGCACCAGGCCCAAACGTTCTCAGACTCCTCTAAACACCTAATATTGCTATATTTGACCACTATGCATGCAGACACAATTGCAGTTATCTTACAGTTAAAAGGAGCTTGATTTAAATGGAGTAGCAGGTTCAGTGGCACCAGGGCCAAAAGCTTTAGGGATCCCATTGAACGCTGAATTTTGCAAAATGTTACTACTAAACTGGCAGTCATAAGTGCAATTATCGAGAAGGCATTTAAGCTATGATTTCAATGGCGATGCAGGTGCAGTGGCAACAGGGCCAAAAGTTGTCAGAACTCCTCTAAACGCATCCTATTGCTATTACATTGATTAATTCTATTATTTCCCTGTTTCAATTCATTTTATAAAATGTTGCTATTACTCACACTATACTAGTTGCATAATATATTGCCCTTTTGTACATAAACTAAGTCATAACACTTTAACAGACTTTCTGTAACGTATATTGTACAACTACTCAGCAAGCTACAACCTACACCAAAAAACAGCTCATTATTAATCACATAGGCGAAACCTACTGTATTTACCAATCCTTGTTTATATTATCATGTGTGAGAACACTTTTAAATACTTGAGTTCAGGACTTAGTGTGTTTAATTTAATAGACTATAATGTTGCTCCAGCTATCATAAGAATCTAGACCATGTTTAGGGTTTACATGACTACTGTTTTGCCTCCTAGTTCGCTTATGGCAATAATCTATTGGCTTCCCATTCGATTCCTTGACGGCCACATCATGGCAATGTCAGTGTTCTTTTCTCTGTCCAGGTTTCTCTCTCGT
This sequence comes from Lissotriton vulgaris, assembly GCF_964263255.1. Classification (NCBI taxonomy): domain Eukaryota; kingdom Metazoa; phylum Chordata; class Amphibia; order Caudata; family Salamandridae; genus Lissotriton; species Lissotriton vulgaris. The sequence continues at coordinate 1,358,506,425 of NC_141696.1, forward strand.
GATGTCTGCCAGTGAGCTTGTGCCTGGTTTATCAAGATGTCTTATGCTTTTCATTTCCAACATGCTTTTTTCAGGGAAGGAAAATCTTGCAGTCATCAAGGAGTGTGGACCCTATCTGCACTTAAGTAGCTTGAGTGAGATGAGATTGTGAAACCACCAGTGCTCTGACAATGAACTACAAGTTCCAACTGATCATGAATTGTTGAGTGTACTACAGAAACAGTGGCAACCTTGCATTTCTAGGTATAACTTCCCTCATGGCCCAAAATGTCTTTGTTACCTAGTCGTGACACAATATTGTTGAAGCCCAGACCTCACTAGATGTACCACAACACGGATATTGAATTTCCTTGCCAAGAACTTTGAATTGAATTGATGAACACTGGGAATACAGAAAAGTGTTCAGAAAGTCGCATTGTTGGAACAAAACAAACTTTGAACAGTTTCTTGAATTTTTTCTGCTCTTATGAAGACTGGAGATGTTAATAAATACTAAGGCCCAGATTTACTGACAGTTCACGCAAGCTGTAGTGCTATGCTGCGTGAATCCCCCTGCACTGGTGCCGTTGTGGCTGCCTAGTGCCAATATAGGCACCCTTGCGACATGGTGCAAAGGTACCTGCGTTATGGGCGGGATAGATTTTGTGCAGGAATACATACCTTCCTGCACATAAACTATCCTTGCATGCGTATTCCTCTCTGTTGAATGTGGTACACATGCAAAGAGGAAGCAATAAGGAGAAATACAAATATTCTCCGCGTTACACCAGCCGCGGGTATCATTTTGGTGCGAACTAGGGTTTACAGACTTGGGTTTGCATCAAAATGCACCGATGAATGCATGTGAATGGCCATGCCCCACCCATGTTGCATTTCTCTGCAGCAATACGTGCTGCATTGCGTTGCTTTCAAAAAAAGTCAGGCAAAAGCACGAAAATCAGGCTTTGCATGGCTTTGAAAATTCCTAAATAGATTTTTCAAGGGGCTGCACCAAAAAAGTGATGCATCCTGATCTGGGCCCAAGAGTTCCTGTGGCACAAAAGGAAGAATTCTTACGTTAGACAATGCCCCTTCAGTATATATGAATCTCATTGCAAGGTCATAGATTTCTCAATCAATCAATCATGATCTACAAAGCACGGCAAATCACCTGTGAGGGTCTCAAGGGGCTGGAGTTGCTAGATGCTTCAAGGAGAAAGCAGGATTAAATTAGGCAAAAGCACTCAGTAAAATGGGGTTTAGGGGAGGATGCAGTAAAAAGTGAGGCAAAAGCACTCAGAAAAACGGGGAGGAAGCAGAGCAGTGGAGCAGCACGGCAGAGCTGGGCCTGGATCCTGCTCATTGGGGTCACGCCGTGGCCTCCATTAAATAGGCCTGCGATGAGGGAGGGGAGTTGGGAGGTGGTGGGGGGCAGGGCTAGGAGGGATATGGGAAAACGAGCAGCAGGCGGGAGCGACAAATGAGGAAAAAATGCAAAGCATTGAAAAACAAGGTTAAAGCAGGAAAACGCACTCAGAAAAACAGGGGGAACGGAAGGAGAAACAAGTAAAAAATAAGATAAAAGCAGGAGACAGCACTGAGAAAATTGAAAGGAAAGGAGGAGAAAGCAATAATAAATGAGGGAAAAGAAGGAGAAAGCACTCAGGGAGGGAGCAGAGCGCAGCAGGGGGACGGGCGAGCTGGGCCTGGGTTCTAGTACTCACATACAAATATTTAAGATTAGAGAGTCACAGGATGTTAATATTTTTGATTGTTCTGTAGTTCGCAGAAGTCAAATAGAAACTGTAACTCATGGATCTTGGATTTCTTGTCAAGACAAATTGCTTCCTGTGGATTTATATTCATGGACCATGGGAATACAGAAAAGTTTGCAGAAAGGTGTGTTATTAACATGAATGAACGCTAAACTATTGCTTGAACATTTATATGAACTCTTCTCAGACTAGGGGTTTGATGCATTTTACTAAGTTTATCCTATGATGGAACAGGTAGGATTCTTAGACTCAACTATGTTGCATGTGAATATAAGAAAGTCCCGTATTAGGTATTAGAGTTCTAGTACGCATATACAAATTGATAGAATTAGGGAACAATAGCATATTACCATTGTTGGTTTTAATGCAATAAATTCTACAGAAGTGAAGTCAAACTTATAACTCATCTTCCAAATTAGAGTACATAGGAATGAAGCTTGAAGAAGTTATTGAAACCATAGGAAGAAGTGCTAGATATCTATATATATTAGGTGCTCATTCTTGCGGGTGTTTAATTTTTATGAATTAAAATTTCCACATGAAAGTACAGAGAGTGTCCTGGGCCATTTGCAGTACTGGCCTGTCCAATAATGGCGCCAATTTTAGTAATCCTCACATCATAGGGAGATGTGAACTGTATTGATCTTATGGCTCAATATCTATTAACTAGTCGGGTGCCTTGGTTGTCCTGAGTTCCTGCTATTGGTGGACGCAGGAGACTATCTCGTAGTGTTTGTTATTCAGTAACGTGCATTGCGAGATCTCACAAAATTTAAAATGTGATCTCAGGATCACATGACTCGCAGAGGCTGTCTTAAGTGTGTCTCTATTTAAACACTAGAACACCGCTTAGCTATGAGTATTCCAGATATAGGGGAAGTGTCCTCTTCTCTGGCGTCTGAAGAGCCAGCGTCCTGTACATCGTACAAAGTCCACCAGAATCAGATGATGCTCCCTGCAGCTTCATTGAAAGCCAGCGCCTGGTAGTACTCTGGAGTTGCGCTTCAGGAGGCTTCTGAAAAGGGTTCACAAAGGTGTGATTTCCTTAGGACTATTAAGCAGCAATCATGTCAGTATTGAAATTCATTTGAATCAAGACAATTCTTGTGGAAATTGTGATCCTTAATGGTGGCCTGACAGATAGACAATGAATAATTTAAAAAAGAAAAAACGAAGTAGAAGAACTAAGAGATAAATAATCAATTAGTTTGGTGAACCAAGTAATGCTATTGCAAAATCATTGGATAAAAGACATGTTTGCTTCAAAATTGTTCTCCACTCAAATGAAAAAAAACAAGAATCTAAAAAGGGGCACAAAATGGAGTTCCACTATAGGAAAGGGAATAAGAGTCATTGTAGTTCAGTTGTGCAGAAAAAACTGAATCATGTGACCTCAGGTAAAGGCCTTGTGAGAATAGGATTCTAAAAGATCTGAAAAATATAGGCATAATATAAGTTCTGTCTTTGTACCCTTCGCAGTCTGACGTGTAGAGTTATTGTGATAGAAGTCAGTTGAGAAAATGGTGAATCAAGTTGTTTTCCTCTCAATGTCTCAAATTCCCTTCTCTTTACCTTACTTTCAGCAAACAGTACAATATCGAAATAGTATTTATCGTTTCAGACGAGGAAAGGGACTGTTTGCAGTTTCTCAACAGAACAAAGTATTCAGGTTAATCCTGTTGATTGAAATTTGGTTACACAGAAATATTGCTAAGGTAAATCAATTTGCTATTACAGTGAAGCATAGAACCTCCAAATTACTTCAAATAGCCACTATATCCTATGGACATCCTTCATCAACAGAAGTGGCGATTCAGAGTGGTGGAGTACTGTGTCTCTGTGCTCTCTCTTATCCCATTCCTCTTTCCACGTTACTACCAATGACCCTCATTTCTCAGCGGATGTGGTCACTGGTAAAGGTGGTGAAGGATCACTGACAGAATTTCGACCTCATAAAAATCGACCTACAAGAATATCGAGTCAATAATATCGAGGGCAAAAATATCGACATCCTATCTACAACATGGTAAGTACAAAAATATCAAAAAAATAATATAGATGTAAAAAATATCGATGTTAAAAATATCGATTTTTTTTCTTTTAATATATAAATGTAAAATTAAGTATATAACACTAATAAATAAAATATACATATTTAAAAGTATCTAATAATGTTTAAAATTAATAAATAATACATATATGTTAATAATACATTAATTAAATATATACACTAAATATATAATATATATGTACTGAACAATAAGTATTAATAATTATTTTACTAATTTATAAATTATTAAAATATATTCTAATTTACTAATACATTTACAAACATAAAACAATAACATAAATAAAATGTAAGTAATATAAAAAATAAAATATACATTTAATTGTTTTACAATTATTTATATAAAACGTTGGATAGCGTAAGGGTGAAAATTACTATTCCTACTCCAGAGAGTGCAACAGTAGGGAAAAGGTTTGATAGCGTAGGGGTAAAATTACTATTCCCACTCCAGAGAGTGCAACAGTAGGGAAAGCGTTGGATAGCGTAGTAGTAAAAATTACTATTCCCACTCCAGAGAGTGCAACAGTAGGGAAAGCGTTGGATAGCATAGGGGTAAAAATTACTATTCCCACTCCAGAGAGTGCAACAGTAGGGAAAGCGTTGGATTAAGTATGGGTACAAATTACTATTCCCACTCAAGAGAGTGCAACAGTAAGGAAAGCGTTGGATAGCGCACGGGTAAAAATTACTATTCCTACTCCAGAGAGTGCAACAGTAGGGAAAGCATTTGATAGCGTAGGGGTAAAATTACTATTCCCACTCCAGAGAGTGCAACAGTAGGGAAAGCGTTGGATAGCGTAGGGGTAAAAATTACTATTCCCACACCAGAGAGTGCAACAGTAGGGAAAGCGTTGGATTTTGTAGGGGTACAAATTACTATTCCCACTCCAGAGAGTGCAACAGTAGGGAAAGCGTTGGATAGCGTACAGGTAAAAAGTACTATTCCCACTCCAGAGAGTGCAACAGTAGGGAAAGCGTTGGATAGCGTAGGGGTAAAAATTACGATTCCCACTCCAGAGAGTGCAACAGTAGGGAAAGCGTTGGATAGCGTAGGGGTAAAAATTACTATTCCCACTCCAGAGAGTGCAACAGTAGGGAAAGCGTTGGATAGTGTAGCGGTAAAAATTACTATTCCCACTCCAGAGAGTGCAACAGTAGGGAAAGCGTTGGATAGCGTAGGGGTAAAAATTACTATTCCCACTCCAGAGAGTGCAACAGTAGGGAAAGCGTTGGATAGCGTAGGGGTAAAAATTACTATTCCCACTCCAGAGAGTGCAACAGTAGGGAAAGCGTTGGATAGCGTAGGGGTAAAAAATACTATTCCCACTCCAGAGAGTGCAACAGTAGGGAAAGCGTTGGATAGCGTCGGGGTAAAAATTACTATTCCCACTCCAGAGAGTGCAACAGTAGGGAAAGCGTTGGATAGCATAGAAGTAAAAATTACTATTCCCACTCCAGAGAGTGCAACAGTAGGGAAAGCATTGGATAGCGTGGGGGTAAAAATTACTATTCCCACTCCAGAGAGTGCAACAGTAGGGAAAGCGTTGGATAGCGTAGGGGTAAAAATTACTATTCCCACTCCAGAGAGTGCAACAGTAGGGAAAGCATTGGATAGAGTAGGGGTAAAATTTACTAATCCCACTCCAGAGAGTGCAACAGTAGGGAAAGCGTTGGATAGCGTAGGGGTAAAAATTATTATTCCCACTCCAGAGAGTACAACAGTAGGGAAAGCGTTGGATAGCGTAGGGGTTAAAATTACTATTCCCACTCCAGAGAGTGCAACAGTAGGGAAAGCGTTGGATAGCGTAGGGGTAAAAATTACTATTCCCACTCCAGAGAGTGCAACAGTAGGGAAAGCTTTGGATAGCGTAGGGGTAAAAAATACTATTCCAACTCCAGAGAGTGCAACAGTAGGGAAAGTGTTGGATAGTATAAGGGTTAAAATAACATACTTATAAATAAACGACTTTTGGAATTATAAATAAATTAACTATTAAATAAATATAAACCATATACAATACCTCTACTTAATTATAAAACACATGCTTAGCAAAATATATGTTACCTAAAATTAATATAAAATAATACCATTTAATAATATTTAATTACCAATTAATAATTAATTATCAATTATATTATTACCAATACAATTAGTTTTAATACATTATTAATTAATTAAATTTACTTTACTTCCCACCATATTTCCCTATAAAACAACTACCCATAATATAACACATTTATCCAATAATGATTTAATGAAAAATAATTAGTAAATAATTATAATTAATTAACTATTAATTAAAATTAATTACCAATTAATAAAATTTATTTTATAATTCCTACTAATTATTAAATAATGAACCTTAATTAAATTACTCCCCACCCTATTCCCCTATAAACCCACATCCGGCTACAGAAAATATATATCAATTAATCAATTAATTTATTATTTTTTTCCAATTAATAATTAATAATTAGAAATTAATTATAATTAATTAATTAATCCTACTAATTATTAATCAACTTACCATAATTAAATTACTTCCCACCCTATTCCCCTATAAACCCACAACCCGCTACAGAACATATATATCAATTATCATGGGCAATTCCTGAGTGTATCCTAAAAGGTTTGTTGCTATTTTATTCTGAAACTTGGTCTCAAGTAAAAATTGGAGACGGATCACGACTGTCGAGAAAAGTTCCAACAACCATCGGCCTCAAACAGGGGTGTGTTCTTGCGCCACACTTATTTAACCTCTTTATCTCAGATCTCTCTGCGAAATTGAACCACTGCAATGCCCACCCACCAAAACTTGGCGATTTACAGCTCACGCATTTGGCTTATGCAGACGACATTGTCCTCCTGAGCCTAACAAAGGTGGGGTTAACCAGATTAGTAACGAAACTGTCGGACTTCTTGATGGCAAACAAGTTGTCATTAAACATTTCAAAAACTAAAACCATGTTGATTACTAATCGCCGTGGATTGCATCATGATATATGGTTAAAAGGAAAACCTCTAGAGAAAGTCTCGGTTTACAAATGTCTGGGATTCTATATAGATGACAAACTTAACCTAAAAGAACAGAAGAACTATCTGACACAAAGAGCGGGTGCTCTGATATTTGGACTAAGTACTTTGGCAAAAAAATTGGAAGGGCCATCACTCAAACCCCTTCTAACCGTAATGGCAAACAAAATCCTCCCAACCCTGACCTATGCAAGTGTGGCAATGCACGGAAAGGATGCCGACCTACTAAACATCCTGACAACTAAAATATACAAAAAAGTATTACGTCTCCCACGCACGACATCACCAGCGCAATTGCGACTTGAATTTGGACTAAAAAAACGAAATACCGGGGAGACAATACTCGTATATTAAGGTCTGGTACCAGATCAAGCAAAAAGCAAGTAATAACAATCTGAATACCTACCTATGGCAAGAGTTCAAATCCCAAAAGAATTCCAAAGCAAATCAATTTCTCATGCAAGCTTTGGAGACAACTTGCTCAAAAACCCTATGGGATAATAATCTGTCATTTGTTGTCCTAAAACAGACCCTAAATAAAGTGGCCAAACTTCATTCGTTAATCTTGGACAAAGAAATGTTCTCCCATCGTTCGCATTCATGGGCTGTGATAAATGGCTATAAGACATTGACAGCTGCAAAATACCTGGAAACAACTTATTCTATTTTTATTAAGAAAAAGCTGATGGCGTTGAGACTTGGGGACTTTCCCACA